>NC_086121.1:30345977-30948861 GCF_963921235.1 Mobula hypostoma
AATGACGATCACTGACAGTGTTGGAGAGACGATTACTGTGACAGTGTTGGACAGACCATCACTGCGACGGTGTTGGAGTGGCGATTACCTTGACGGTGTTGGAATGATGAACCCTGTGACAGAGTTGTAGTGACGACCACTGACAGTGTTGAAGTGACGATCACTGTGACGGTGTTGGAGTGACGATCACTGTTACGGTGTTGGAATGATGATCACTGTGATGGTGTTGGAGCAACGACCACTGACAGTGTTGGAGTAACGATCACTGTTGCAGTTTTGGAGTGATGATCAGTTTTGCATTGTTGGAGCGATGACCACTGTGATGGTGTTGAAGTGACGACCACTGTGACGGTGTTTGAGAGACGATCACTGTGACGGTGTTGGAGCGATGATGATTGTGACGGTGCTGGAGTGACCACCACTGTGACGGTGTTGGAGTGATGACCACTGACAGTTTTGCAGTGACGATCACTGTGATGATGCTGGAGTGACGATCACTGACAGCGTTGGATTGATGATCACTGTGATGTTGTCAGAGTGACGATTACTGCGACAGTGTCAGAGTGACCATCACTGTGATGGTGTCGGAGTGATGATCACTGTGACGGTGTCGGTGTGACGCTTACTGCGACGGTGTCAGAGTGACGAACACTGTGATGGTGTTGGAGCACCGATCACTGTGACGGTGATGGAGTGACGACCTCTGTGACAGTGTTGGAGCGAGGATCACTGTGACGGTGTTGGAGTGATGATCACTGTGACAGTGTTGGAGTTATGACCACTGACAGTTTTGGAGTGACGATTACTGTGACGCTGCTGGACTGTCGATCACTGACAGTGTCGGATTGACGAACACTGTGATGGTGTTGGAGCACCGATCACTGTGACGGTGATGGAGTGACGACCACTGTGACGGTGTTGGAGCGACGATCACTGTGACGGTGTTGGAGTGATGATCACTGTGACGGTGTTGGAGTGATGACCACTGACAGTTTTGGAGTGACGATCACTGTGACGCTGCTGGACTGTCGATCACTGACAGTGTTGGATTGACGAACACTGTGATGGTGTCGGAGTGGCGATCACTGTGACAGTGTTGGAGTGACGATCACTGTGACAGTGTTGGAGTGACGAACACTGTGACAGTGTGGGAGCACTGTGACGGTGTTGGAGTGACAGTCACTGTCGGTCTTGGAGTGACTGTCACTGACTGTGTTGGAGTGACGATCACTGTGACGGGGTTGGAGCGACCATCACCGTGACGGGGTTGGAGAGACGACCACCGTGACGGGGTTGGAGCGACGACCACCGTGACGGTGTTGGAGTGACCACCACTGTGACAGTGTTGGAGTGATGAACACAGTGACAGTGTGGGAGTGACGGTGTTGGAGTAACGACCACTGTGACATTCTTGGAGTGATGATCACTGTGACGGTGTTGGAATGACGATCACTGACGGTGTCAGAGTGACGACCACAGTGATTGTGTTGGAATGACGATCACTGTGACAGTTTTGGAGTGATGACCACTGACAGTTTTGGAGTGGCGATGACTGTGACGGTGTTGGAGCGCCCATCACTGTGACGGTGTCGGAGTGACAAGCACTGTGACAGTGTTGGAGTGATGAACACTGTGACAGTGTGGGAGTGACGGTGTTGGAGCGACGATCACTGTGACAGTGTTGGAGTGACGATGACTGTGAAGGTGTTGTAGTAACGATCACTGAGAAGGTGTTGTAGTGAACACCTCTGTGATGGTGTTGGAGTGACCACCACTGTGACGGTGCTGGATCGACAATCACTGACGGTGTTGGAGTGACGATCACTTGACAGTGTTGGAGTGATGACCACTGACGGTTTTGGAGTGATGATCACTGTGAAAGCGTTGGAGTGACGATCACTAACGGTGTTGGATTGACGATCACTGTGACAGTGTCGGAGCGACGATCATTGTGATGGTGTAGGAGCACCGATCACTTTGACGGTGTTGGAATGATGATCCCTGTTATGGAGATGGAGTGACGACCACTGACAGTGTTGGAGTGACGATCACTGTTGCGGTGTTGGAGCGACGAACACTGTGACAGTGTTGGAGTGACGGCCAGTGTGACGGTGATGAAGCGACGACCATTGTGACGGTGTTGGAGTGACGATCACTGTGGAAGTGTTGGAGTGATGATCACTGTGACAGTGTTGGAGTGGCGATCACTGACGGTGTTGGAGTGATGATCACTGTGACAGCGTTGGTGCGACGATCACTGTGACATTCTTGGAGCAATGATCACTGAGACCGTATTGGAGTGACGACCACTGACAGTGTTGAGTGACGACCACTGACCGTGTTGGAGTGACGATCACTGTGACAGTGCTGGAGTGACGATCACTGTGACGGTGTTGGAGTGACGATCACTGTGAGTGTTGGAGTAATGACCACTGTGATTGTGTTGGAGTGAGGATCACTGACGGTGTTGGAGAGGCGGCACTGTGACGGTGTTGGAGCGACGTCCACTGTGATGGTATTTAGGTGCTGAGCACTGTGACGATGTTGGAGAGACCACCACTGTGACGATGTTGATCACTGACGGTGTTGGAGTGACGACCACTGCGATGGTGTTGGAGTGACCAACACTGTGTCTATTGGAGTGACGATCACTGTGACGATGTTGGAGCGACGACACTGTGACGGTGTTGGAGCGATGACCACAGTGAGAGTGTTGGAGTGACGAGCGCGGTGACGGTGTTGGAGTGACGATCACTGTGATGAGTGACGGTGTTGGAGTGACGATCACTGTGACGGTGTTGGAGTGACGAGCACTGATGGTGTCGGTGTGACGATTAATGCGACAGTGTTGGAGTGATGACCACTGACGGTTTTGGAGCGATGATCACTGTGAAAGTGTTGGAGTGACGATCACTGACGGTGTCGGATTGATGCTCATTGTGACAGTGTCAGAGCGCTGATCACTGTGACGGTGTTGGAATGATGATCCCTGTTATGGAGTTGGAGTGACGACCACTGACAGTGTCGGAGTGACGATCACTGTTGCGGTGTTGGAGCGACGATCACTGTGACGGTGTCGGAGTGACGATCACTGAGATGGTGTCAGTGTGACGATTAACTCCATGGTGTTGGAGTGATGATCACTGTGACCGTGTTGGAGCGACAATCACTGATGGTGTCGGTGTGACGATTAATGCGACGGTGTTGGAGTGACAGTCAGTGACATTGTTGGAGTGATGACCAGTGACAGTGTTGGAGTGACAGTCACTGACAGGTTTGGAGTGACGATCACTGTGGAAGTGTTGGAGCGACAATCACTGATGGTGTCGGTGTGACGATTAATGCGACGGTGTTGGAGTGATGATCACTGTGACGGTGTTGGAGTGACAGTCAGTGACATTGTTGGAGTGATGACCAGTGACAGTGTTGGAGTGACAGTCACTGACAGGTTTGGAGTGACGATCACTGTGACGGTGTTGGAATGACAATCACTGACGGTGTTGGAGTGACGATCACTGTGACAGTGTTGGAGTGATGACCACAGACGGTTTTGGAGCGATGATCACTGTGAAATTGTTGGAGTGACGATCACTGACGGTGTTGGATTGACGATCATTGTGACAGTGTCGGAGCGACAATCACTGTGATGGTGTAGGAGCGCCGATCACTGTGACGGTGTTGGAATGATGATCACTGTCATGGAGATGGAGTGACGACCACTGACAGTGTTGGAGTGACGATCACTGTTGTGGTGTTGGAGCGACGATCACTGTGACAGTGTTGGAGCGATGGCCAACGTGACGGTGATGAAGCGACGACCATTGTGACGGTGTTGGAATGACGACCACTGTGACAGTGCTGGAGCAATGATCACTGTGACCGTGTTGGAGCGACGACCACTGTGACGGTGTTGGAGCGACGGCCAGTGTGACGGTGTTGGAGCGACGACCACTGTGACGGTGTTGTAGTGACGACCACTGTGACAGTGCTGGACTGACGATCACTGACAGTGTTGGAGTGACGATCACTGATGGTGTCGGAGTGAAAATCACTGTGACAGTGTTGGAGTGATGACTACTGACAGTTTTGGAGTGATGATTACTGTGATGGTGCTGGAGTGACGATCACTGTGACAGTGTTGGAGTGATGATCACTGTGACCGTGTTGGAGTGATAGTCAGTGACATTGTTGGAGTGATGACCAGTGACAGTGTTGCAGTGACAGTCACTGACAGGTTTGGAGCGACGATCACTGTGACAGTGTTGGAACGACGGCCAGTGTGACGGTGTTGGAGTGACGATCACTGTAACGGTGTTGGAGTTATGATCACTGTGACGGTGTCGGAGTGACGATCACTGAGATGGTGTCAGTGTGACGATTAACTCGATGGTGTTGGAGTGACGATCACTGTGACCGTGTTGGAGCGACGATCACTGATGGTGTCGGTGTGACGATTAATGCGGCGGTGTTGGAGTGATGATCACGGTGACGGTGTTGGAGTGATAGTCAGTGACATTGTTGGAGTGATGACCAGTGACAGTGTTGGAGTGACAGTCACTGACAGGTTTGGAGTGACGATTACTGTGGAAGTGTTGGAGTGATGATCACTTGACAGTGTTGGAGTGATGACCACTGTGACGGTTTTGGAGCGATGATCACTGTGAAAGTGTTGGAGTGAGGATCACTGATGGTGTTGGATTGACGATCACTGTGACAGTGTCGGAGCGACGATCATTGTGATGGTGTAGGAGCACCGATCACTGTGACGGTGATGAAGCGACGACCATTGTGACAGTGTTGGAGTGACGATCACTGTGACCGTGTTGGAGCGACGATCACTGATGGTGTCGGTGTGACGATTAATGCGACGGTGTTGGAGTGATGATTACTGTGATGGTGTTGGAGTGACAGTCAGTGACATTGTTGGAGTGATGACCAGTGACAGTGTTGCAGTGACAGTCACTGACAGGTTTGGAGTGACGATAACTGTGGAAGTGTTGGAGTGATGATCACTGTAACGGTGTTGGAGTGATGATCACTGTGACGGTGTCGGAGTGACGATCACTGAGATGGTGTCAGTGTGACGATTAACTCGATGGTGTTGGAGTGACGATCACTGTGACCGTGTTGGAGCGACAATCACTGATGGTGTCGGTGTGACGATTAATGTGGCGGTGTTGGAGTGATGATCACTGTGACGGTGTTGGAGTGACAGTCAGTGACATTGTTGGAGTGATGACCAGTGACAGTGTTGGAGTGACAGTCACTGACAGGTTTGGAGTGACGATTACTGTGGAAGTGTTGGAGTGATGATCACTTGACAGTGTTGGAGTGATGACCACTGACGGTTTTGGAGCGATGATCACTGTGAAAGTGTTGGAGTGAGGATCACTGATGGTGTTGGATTGACGATCACTGTGACAGTGTCGGAGCGACGATCATTGTGATGGTGTAGGAGCACCGATCACTGTGACGGTGTTGGAATGATGATCCCTGTTATGGAGATGGAGTGACAACCACTGACAGTGTTGGAGTGACGATCACTGTTGCAGTGTTGGAGCGACGAACACTGTGACAGTGTTGGAGCGACGGCCAGTGTGACGGTGATGAAACGACGACCATTGTGACAGTGTTGGAGTGACGATCACTGTGACCGTGTTGGAGCGACGATCACTGATCGTGTCGGTGTGACGATTAATGCGATGGTGTTGGAGTGATGATCACTGTGACGGTGTTGGAGTGATAGTCAGTGACATTTTTGGAGTGATGACCAGTGACAGTGTTGGAGTGACAGTCACTGACAGGTTTGGAGTGACGATCACTGTGGAAGTGTTGGAGTGATGATCACTGTGACATTGTTGGAGCAACGACCACTGTGACGGTGCTGGATCGACAATCACTGACGGTTTTGCAACGATGATCACTGTGAAAGTGTTGGAGCGACGACCACTGACAGTGTTGGAGTGACGATCACTGTGTCGGTGTTCGAGCGACGACCACTATGACGGTGTTGGAGTGACGATCACTGTTGTGGTGTTGGAGCGACGATCACTGTGACAGTGTTGGAGCGACGTCCAACGTGACGGTGATGAAGCGACGACCATTGTGACGGTGTTGGAGTGACGACCACTGTGACAGTGCTGGAGCAACGATCAGTGTGACCGTGTTGGAGCGACGACCACTGTGACGGTGTTGGAGCGACGGCCAGTGTGACGGTGATGAAGCGACGACCATTGTGACGGTCTTGGAGTGACGACCACTGTGACAGTGCTGGACTGACGATCACTGGCAGTGTTGGAGTGACGATCACTGATGGTGTCGGAGTGACAATCACTGTGACAGTGTTGGAGTGATGACTACTGACAGTTTTGGAGTGATGATTACTGTGATGGTGCTGGAGTGACGATCACTGTGACGGTGTTGGAGTGATGGTCAGTGAAATTGTTGGATTGACGACCACTGATAGTGTTGGAGTAACGATCACTGTCACTGTGTCGGATTGACGGTCACTGACAGTGTTGGAGTGAAGGTCAGTGACACTGTTGGAATGACGATCACTGTGACGGTGCTGGAGTGATGATCACTGTGACGGTGTTTGAGTGACGATCACTGTGAAAGTGTTGGAGTGACGATCATTGTGACATTGTTGGAATGACGATCACTGACAGTGTTGGAGTGACGATTACTGTGACAGTGTTGGACAGACCATCACTGCGACAGTGTTGAAGTGGCGATTACCTTAACGGTGTTGGAATGATGAACCCTGCGACAGAGTTGGAGTGACGACCACTGACAGTGTTGGAGTGACGATCACTGTGACGGTGTTGGAGTGACGATCACTGTTACGGTGTTGGAATGATGATCACTGTGACGGAATTGGAGTGACGACCACTGACAGTGTTGGAGTAACGATCACTGTTGCGGTTTTGGAGTGATGATCACTTTTGCATTGTTGGAGCGATGACCACTATGATGGTGTTGAAGTGACGACCACTGTGACGGTGCTTGAGAGACGATCACTGTGACGGTGTTGGAGCGATGATGACTGTGACGGTGCTGGAGTGACCACCACTGTGACGGTGTTGGAGTGATGACCACTGACAGTTTTGCAGTGACGATCACTGTGATGATGCTGGAGTGACGATCACTGACAGCGTTGGATTGATGATCACTGTGATGTTGTCAGAGTGACGATTACTGCGACGGTGTCAGAGTGACCATCACTGTGACGGTGTCGGAGTGATGATCACTGTGACGGTGTTGGTGTGACGCTTACTGCGACGGTGTCAGAGTGACGAACACTGTGATGGTGTTGGAGCACCGATCACTGTGACGGTGATGGAGTGACGACCACTGTGACAGTGTTGGAGCGAGGATCACTGTGACGGTGTTGGAGTGATGATCACTGTGACAGTGTTGGAGTTATGACCACTGACAGTTTTGGAGTGACGATCACTGTGACGCTGGTGCACTGTCGATCACTGACAGTGTCGGATTGATGAACACTGTGATGGTGTTGGAGCACCGATCACTGTGACGGTGATGGAGTGACGACCACTGTGACGGTGTTGGAGCGAGGATCACTGTGACGGTGTTGGAGTGATGATCACTGTGACGGTGTTGGAGTGATGACCACTGACAGTTTTGGAGTGACGATCACTGTGACGCTGCTGGACTGTCGATCACTGACAGTCTTGGATTGACGAACACTGTGATGGTGTCGGAGCGGCGATCACTGTGACAGTTTTGGAGTGACGATCACTGTGACGGTGTTGGAGTGTCGAACACGGTGACAGTGTGGGAGCACTGTGACGGTGTTGGAGTGACAGTCACTGTCGGTGTTGGAGTGACAGTCACTGTCGGTCTTGGAGTGACTGTCACTGACTGTGTTGGCGTGACGATCACCGTGACGGGGTTGCAGAGGCGACCACCGTGACGATGTTAGAGCGACGACCACCGTGACAGTGTTGGCGTGACCACCACTGTGACAATGTTGGAGTGATGAACACAGTGACAGTGTGGGAGTGACGGTGTTGGATTAACGACCAGTGTGACATTCTTGGAGTGATGATCACTGAGAGTGTTGGAGCGACGATCACTGTGACGGTGTTGGAGTGACGATCACTGTGACGGTGTTGGAATGACGATCACTGACGGTGTCAGAGTGACGACCACAGTGATTGTGTTGGAATGATGATCACTGTGACAGTTTTGGAGTGATGACCACTGACAGTTTTGGAGTGACGACGACTGTGACGGTGTTGGAGTGACGATCACTGTGACGGTGTTGGAGCGCCCATCACTGTGACGGTGCTGGAGTGACAAGCACTGTGACAGTGTTGGAGTGATGAACACTGTGACAGTGTGGGAGTGACGGTGTTGGAGCGACGATCACTGTGACAGTGTTGGAGTGACGATGACTGGGAAGGTGTTGGAGTAACGATCACTGTGAAGGTGTTGTACTGAATACCTCTGTGATGGTGTTGGAGTGACCACCACTGTGACGGTGCTGGATCGACAATCACTGACGGTGTTGGAGTGACGATCACTTGACAGTGTTGGATTGATGACCACTGACGGTTTTGGAGCGATGATCACTGTGAAAGTGTTGGAGTGACGATCACTGACGGTGTTGGATTGACGATCACTGTGACAGTGTCGGAGCGACGATCATTGTGATGGTGTAGGAGTGCCGATCATTGTGACGGTGTTGGAATGATGATCCCTGTTATGGAGATGGAGTGACGACCACTGACAGTGTTGGAGTGACGATCACCGTGACAGTGTTGGAGTGACGATCACCGTGACAGTGTTGGAGTGACGACCACTGACAGTGTTGGAATGATGATCACTGTGTCGGTGTTGGAGCGACGACCACTGTGACAGTGTTGGAGCGACGGCCAACGTGACGGTGATGAAGCGACGACAATTGTGACAGTGTTGGAGTGACGATCACTAGACAGTGTTGGAGTGATGACCACTGACGGTTTTGGAGCGATGATCACTGTGAAAGTGTTGGAGTGACGATCACTGACGGTGTTGGATTGACGATCATTGTGACAGTGTCAGAGCGCCGATCACTGTGACGGTGTTGGAATGATGATCCCTGTTATGGAGTTGGAGTGACGACCACTGACAGTGTCGGAGTGACGATCACTGTTGCGGTGTTGGAGCGACGATCACTGTGACAGTGTTGGAACGACGGCCAGTGTGACGGTGTTGGAGTGACGATCACTGTAACGGTGTTGGAGTTATGATCACTGTGACGGTGTCGGAGTGACGATCACTGAGATGGTGTCAGTGTGACGATTAACTCGATGATGTTGGAGTGACGATCACTGTGACCGTGTTGGAGCGACGATCACTGATGGTGTCGGTGTGACGATTAATGTGGCGGTGTTGGAGTGATGATCACGGTGACGGTGTTGGAGTGACAGTCAGTGACATTGTTGGAGTGATGACCAGTGACAGTGTTGGAGTGACAGTCACTGACAGGTTTGGAGTGACGATTACTGTGGAAGTGTTGGAGTGATGATCACTTGACAGTGTTGGAGTGATGACCACTGACGGTTTTGGAGCGATGATCACTGTGAAAGTGTTGGAGTGAGGATCACTGATGGTGTTGGATTGACGATCACTGTGACAGTGTCGGAGCGACGATCATTGTGATGGTGTAGGAGCACCGATCACTGTGACGGTGATGAAGTGACGACCATTGTGACAGTGTTGGAGTGACGATCACTGTGACCGTGTTGGAGCGACGATCACTGATGGTGTCGGTGTGACGATTAATACGACGGTGTTGGAGTGACAATCACTGTGACAGTGTTGGAGTGACAGTCAGTGACATTGTTGGAGTGATGACCAGTGACAGTGTTGGAGTGACAGTCACTGACAGGTTTGGAGTGACGATCACTGTGGAAGTGTTGGAGTGATGATCACTGTGACAGTGTTGGAGCAACGACCACTGTGACGGTGCTGGATCGACAATCACTGACGGTGTTGGAGTGACGATCACTTGACAGTGTTGGAGTGATGACCACTGACGGTTTTGGAGCGATGATCACTGTGAAAGTGTTGGAGTGACGATCACTGACGGTGTTGGATTGACGATCATTGTGACAGTGTCGGAGCGACAATCACTGTGATGGTGTAGGAGCGCCGATCACTGTGACGGTGTTGGAATGATGATCCCTGTTATGGAGATGGAGTGACGACCACTGACAGTGTTGGAGTGACGATCACTGTTGTGGTGTTGGAGCGACGATCACTGTGACAGTGTTGGAGCGATGGCCAACGTGACGGTGATGAAGCGACGACTATTGTGACGGTGTTGGAGTGACGACCACTGTGACAGTGCTGGAGCGACGATCACTGTGACCGTGTTGGAGCGACGACCACTGTGACGGTGTTGGAGCGACGGCCAGTGTGACGGTGATGAAGCGACGACCATTGTGACGGTGTTGGAGTGACGACCACTGTGACAGTGCTGGACTGACGATCACTGACAGTGTTGGAGTGACGATCACTGATGGTGTCGGAGTGACGATCACTGTGACAGTGTTGGAGTGATGACTACTGACAGTTTTGGAGTGATGATTACTGTGATGGTGCTGGAGTGACGATCACTGTGACAGTGTTGGAGTGATGATCACTGTGACGGTGTTGAAATGATAGTCAGTGACTTTGTTGGAGTGATGACCAGTGACAGTGTTGGAGTGACAGACACTGACAGGTTTGGAGTGACGATCACTGTGGAACTGTTGGAGTGATGATCACTGTGACATTGTTGGAGCAACGACCACTGTGACGGTGTTGGATCGACAATCACTGACGGTTTTGGAACGATGATCACTGTGAAAGTGTTGGAGTGACGATCACTGACGGTGTCGGATTGACGATCACTGTGACAGTGTCGGAGCGAGGATCATTCTGATGGTGTAGGAGCGCCGATCACTGTGACGGTGTTGGAATGATGATCCCTGTTATGGAGATAGAGTGACGACCACTGACAGTGTTGGAGTGACGATCACTGTTGTGGTGTTGGAGCGACGATCACTGTGACAGTGTTGGAGCGACAGCCAACGTGACGGTGATGAAGCGACGACCATTGTGACGGTGTTGGAGTGACGACCACTGTGACAGTGCTGGAGCGACGATCACTGTGACAGTGTCGGAGCGACGATCATTGTGATGGTGTAGGAGCGCCGATCACTGTGACGGTGTTGGAATGATGATCCCTGTTATGGAGATGGAGGGACGACCACTGACAGTGTTGGAGTGACGATCACTGTTGCGGTGTTGAAGCGACGATCACTGTGTCGGTGTTGGAGTGACAATCGCTCTGACAGTGTTGGAGCGACGGCCAACGTGATGGTGATGAAGCGACGACCATTGTGACGGTGTTGGAGGGACGACCACTGTGACAGTGCTGGACTGATGATCACTGACAGTGTTGGAGTGACGATCACTGATGGTGTCGGAGTGACAATCACTGTGACAGTGTTGGAGTGATGACTACTGACAGTTTTGGAGTGATGATTACTGTGATGGTGCTGGAGTGACGATCACTGTGACAGTGTTGAAGTGATGATCACTGTGACGGTGTTGAAATGATAGTCAGTGACATTGTTGGAGTGATGACCAGTGACAGTGTTGGAGTGACAGTCACTGACAGGTTTGGAGTGACGATCACTGTGGAAGTGTTGGAGTGATGATCACTGTTACATTGTTGGAGCAACGACCACTGTGACGGTGCTGGATCGACAATCACTGACGATTTTGGAACGATGATCACTGTGAAAGTGTTGGAGTGACGATCACTGACGGTGTCGGATTGACGATCACTGTGACAGTGTCGGAGCGACGATCATTCTGATGGTGTAGGAGCGCCGATCACTGTGACGGTGTTGGAATGATGATCCCTGTTATGGAGATGGAGTGACGACCACTGACAGTGTTGGAGTGACGATCACTGTTGTGGTGTTGGAGCGACGATCACTGTGACAGTGTTGGAGCGACGGCCAACGTGACGGTGATGAAGCGACGACCATTGTGACGGTGTTGGAGTGACGACCACTGTGACAGTGCTGGAGCGACGATCACTGTGACAGTGTCGGAGCGACGATCATTGTAATGGTGTAGGAGCGCCGATCACTGTGACGGTGTTGGAATGATGATCCCTGTTATGGAGATGGAGGGACAACCACTGACAGTGTTGGAGTGACGATCACTGTTGCGGTGTTGAAGCGACAATCACTGTGTCGGTGTTGGAGTGACAATCGCTGTGACAGTGTTGGAGCGACGGCCAACGTGATGGTGATGAAGCGACGACCATTGTGACGGTGTTGGAGTGACGACCACTGTGACAGTGCTGGACTGATGATCACTGACAGTGTTGGAGTGACGATCACTGATGGTGTCGGAGTGACAATCACTGTGACAGTGTTGGAGTGATGACTACTGACAGTTTTGGAATGATGATTACTGTGATGGTGCTGGAGTGACGATCACTGTGACAGTGTTGAAGTGATGATCACTGTGACGGTGTTGAAATGATAGTCAGTGACATTATTGGAGTGATGACCAGTGACAGTGTTGGAGTGACAGTCACTGACAGGTTTGGAGTGACAATCACTGTGGAAGTGTTGGAGTGATGATCACTGTTACATTGTTGGAGCAACGACCACTGTGACGGTGCTGGATCGACAATCACTGACGGTTTTGGAACGATGATCACTGTGAAAGTGTTGGAGTGACGATCACTGACGGTGTCGGATTGACGATCACTGTGACAGTGTCGGAGCGACGATCATTCTGATGGTGTAGGAGCGCCGATCACTGTGACGGTGTTGGAATGATGATCCCTGTTATGGAGATGGAGTGACGACCACTGACAGTGTTGGAGTGACGATCACTGTTGTGGTGTTGGAGCGACGATCACTGTGACAGTATTGGAGCGACGGCCAACGTGACGGTGATGAAGCGACGACCATTGTGACGGTGTTGGAGTGACGACCACTGTGACAGTGCTGGAGCGACGATCACTGTGACAGTGTCGGAGCGACGATCATTGTAATGGTGTAGGAGCGCCGATCACTCTGACGGTGTTGGAATGATGATCCCTGTTATGGAGATGGAGGGACGACCACTGACAGTGTTGGAGTGACGATCACTGTTGCGGTGTTGAAGCGACGATCACTGTGTCGGTGTTGGAGTGACAATCGCTGTGACAGTGTTGGAGCGACGGCCAACGTGATGGTGATGAAGCGACGACCATTGTGACGGTGTTGGAGTGACGACCACTGTGACAGTACTGGACTGACGATCACTGACAGTGTCGGAGTGACGATCACTGTGACAGTGTCGTAGTGATGACTACTGACAGTTTTGGAGTGACGATTACTGTGATTGTGTTGGAGTGACGATTACTGTGACGGTGTTGGAGTTACAATCACTGTGACAGTGTTGGAGTGACGACCACTGATAGTGTTGGAGTGACAATCAGTGTCACTGTGTCGGATTGACGATCACTGTGACGGTGTTGGAGCGACGATCAGTGACAGTGTTGGAGCGACGATCAGTGTGACGGTGTTGGAGCGACGATCACTGTGACGGAGTTGAAGCGACGATCACTGTGACGGTGTTAGAGTGACTTTCACTGTGACGTTATTAGAGTGACGATCACTGTGACGGTGCTGGAGCGACGATCACTGACAGTGTTGGAGAGACGATCACTGTGATGGTGTTGGAGCGACGATCAGTGACGGTGTTGGAGCGACGATCAGTGTGACGGTGTTGGAGCTACGATCACTGTGACGGAGTTGGAGCGACGATCACTGACAGTGTTGGAGTGACGATCATTGTGACAGTGTTGGAGCGACGATCACTGTGACGGTGTTGGAGCAACGATCACTGACAGTGTTGGAGTGATGATCACTGTGACGGTGTCGGAGTGACGATCACTGACGGTGTGGGAGTGACGACTACTGTGACGGTGTTAGAGTGACTTTCACTGTGACGTTATTAGAGTGACAATCACTGTGACGGTGCTGGAGCAACGATCACTGACAGTGTTGGAGCGACGATTACTGTGATGGTGTTGGAGCGACGATCAGTGACGGTGTTGGAGCGACGATCAGTGTGACGGTGTTGGAGCTACAATCACTGTGACGGAGTTGGAGCGACGATCACTGACAGTGTTGGAGTGACGATCATTGTGACAGTGTTGGAGCGACGACCACTGTGACGGTGTTGGAGCAACGATCACTGACAGTGTTGGAGTGATGATCACTGTGACCGTGTTGGAGCTCGATCACTGTGACGGTGTCGGAGTGACGATCACTGACGGTGTGGGAGTGACGACTACTGTGACGGTGTTAGAGTGACTTTCACTGTGACGTTATTAGAGTGACAATCACTGTGACGGTGCTGGAGCGACGATCACTGTGACGGTGCTGGAGCGACGATCACTGACAGTGTCGGAGCGACGATCACTGTGACGGTGTTGGAGCGACGATCAGTGACGGTGTTGGAGCGACGATCAGTGTGACGGTGTTGGAGCTACGATCACTGTGACGGAGTTGGAGCGACGATCACTGACAGTGTTGGAGTGACAACCACTGTGACAGTGTTAGAGTGACGAGCGTTGTGACAGTGTTGGAGCGACGATCACTGTGACGGTGTTGGAGCAACGATCACTGACAGTGTTGGAGTGATGATCACTGTGACCGTGTTGGAGCGACGATCACTGTGATGGTGTCAGAGTGCCGATCACTGACGGTGTGGGAGTGACGACTACTGTGACGGTGTTAGAGTGACTTTCACTGTGACGTTATTAGAGTGACGATCACTGTGACGGTGCTGGAGTGACAACTACAGTGACGGTGTTGGAGCGACGATGACTGTTACGGTGTATAACCGACGTTCACTGTGATGGTGTTGGAGGGACAATCACTGTGACCGTGTTGGAGCGACGATCACTGTGATGGTGCTGTAGTGACAATCGCTGTGACAGTGCTGGAGCGATGACCGATGTGACGGTGTTGGAGCGATGATCAGTGACAGTGTTGGAGTGACGATATCTGTGACGATACTGTAGTGATGACACCGTGACGGTGTAGGAGCGACGGCACTGTGACGGTGTTGGAGTGACAACACTCTGACCGTGTTGGAGTGACGGTCACTGACAATGTTGGAGTGCCGGTCAGTGACATTGTTGTAGTGACGACCAGTGACAGTGTTGGAGTGACGGTAACTGACAGTGATGGAGTGACGATCACTGTGAAATTGTTGGAGTGACGATCACTGACAGTGTTGGAGTGACGATCACTGTGACAAGGTTGGAGTGACGAGCACTGAGACCATGTTGGAGTGATGATTACGGTGATGGAGTAGGAGTGACGATTACTGTGACGGTGTTGGTGTGGCCATCACTGCGACGGTGCTGGAGCGACGATGACTATGGAAGTGTTGGGAGTGACGACTGTATCAGTGCTGGAGGGAACATCACTGAGACTGTGTTGGAGCGACGACCACTGTGACAGTGTTGGAGTGACGACCACTGATAGTGTTGGAGTGACGATCACTGCGACGGTGTTGGAGTGACGATCACTGTGACGGTGTTGGAGCGACGATCAGTGACATTGTTGGAGCGACGATCAGTGTGACGGTGTTGGAGCGACGATCACTGTGACGGAGTTGAAGCGACGATCACTGTGACGGTGTTGGAGTGACAACCACTGATAGTGTTGGAGTGACTATCACTGTGATGGTGTTGGAGTGACCATCACTGACGGTATTGGAGTGACGATCACTGTGGGTGTTGGAGTGATGATCACTGTGACGGTGTTGTGAGTGACGATCACTGACGGTGTTGGAGCGATGACCGCTGTGACGATGTTGGAGAGACGATCACTGTAATGGTGTTGGAGAGACCATCACTGTGACGGTGTTGGAGTGACGACCACTGACAGTGTTGGAGTGACGACCACTGACGGTGTTGGAGTGATGATCACTGACGGTGTTAGAGTGACCATCACTGTGACGGTGCTGTAGCGATGACTACTGTGACGGTGTTGTAGCGACGGCCGCTGTGATGGTGTCGGAGAGACGACCACTGTGACGGTGTTGGAGTGATGATCTCTGACCGTGTCGGAGTGACAATCAGTGACAGTTTTGGAGTAACGATGTTGGAGTGATGATCACTGACATCGTCGGAGTGACGATCACTGTTACAGTGTTGGAGTGACGATCACTGACTGTTTTAGAATGACGATCACTGTGACGGTGTTGGACTGATGATCACTGTGACACTGTTGGAGCGGCGACACTGTGACAGTGTCAGAGATATTACCACTGTGAATGTGTCGGAGCGACGATCACTGTGACGATGTTGGAGCGACGATCAGTGACAGTGTTGGAGCGACAATCAGTGTGACGGAGTTGGAGCAATGATCACTGTGACGGAGTAGGAGCGACGATCACTGTGACGGAGTTGGAGCGACGATGACTGTGACGGTGTTGGAGCGACGATCACTGACAGTGTTGGAGCGACGATCACTGTGACGGAGTTGGAGCGACGATCACTGTGACGGAGTTGGAGCGACGATGACTGTGACGGTGTTGGAGCGACCATCACTGACAGTGTCGGAGCGACGATCACTGTGATGGTGTTGGAGCGAGGATCAGTGACGGTGTTGGAGCGACGATCAGTGTGATGGTGTTGGAGCTACGATCACTGTGACGGAGTTGGAGCGACGATTACTGACAGTGTTAGAGTGACGATCACTGACAGTGTTGGAGTGACGATCACTGTGACAATGTTGGAGCGAGGACCATTGTGACGATGTTGGAGCGACGATCACTGTGACGGTGTCAGAGATATTACCACTGTGAATGTGTCGGAGCGACGATCACTGTGACGATGTTGGAGCGACGATCAGTGACAGTGTTGGAGCGACAATCATTGTGACGGAGTTGGAGCGACGATCACTGTGACGGTGTTGGAGCGACGATCACTGTGACGGAGTTGGAGCGACGATGACTGTGACGGTGTTGGAGCGACGATCACTGACAGTGTCAGAGCGACGATCACTGACAGTGTCGGAGCGACGATCACTGTGATGGTGTTGGAGCGAGGATCAGTGACGGTGTTGGAGCGACGATCAGTGTGACGGTGTTGGAGCTACGATCACTGTGACGGAGTTGGAGCGACGATCACTGACAGTGTTGGAGTGACGGTCAGTGCCATTGTTGGAGTGACGACCAGTGACAGTGTTGGAGTGACAATCACTGTGACGGATTTGGAGTGACGATTCCTATGACGGTGTTTGAGGGACGACCACTGTGACTGTGTTAAGAGCGGCGATCAGTGTGACAGTGTTGGATGACGATCACTGTGACGGCGCTGGAGCGACGATCACTGTGACGGTGTTGGAGCGACGATCACTGTGACGGTGTTGGACAGATGATCACTGTGACGGTGTTGGAGTGGTATTCACTGTAAAAGTTTTGGAGCTACAATCACTGTGATAGTGTTGGAGCGACAACCACAGTGACGGTGTTGGAGTGACTACCACTGTGACGGTGTTGGGGTGACGATCATTGAGACAGTGTTGGAGTGATGACCACTGACAGTTTTGGAGTGACGATTACTGTGACGGTACTGGAGTGACGATTACTGACAGCGTTGGATTGACGATCACTGGGACGGTGTCGGAGTGGCGATTACTGCGACGGTGTCGGAGTGACGAACACTGTGACGGTGTCGGAGTGACGATAACTGTGACGGTGTTGGTGTGATGGTCACTGACAGTGTTGGAGTGACGGTCAGTACCATTGCTGGAGTGATGACCAGTGACAGTGTTGGAGTGACGATCACTGTGACAGTGTTGGATTGATGATTACTGTGATGGAGTAGGAGTGACGATTCCTGTAACGGTGTTGGAGTGATGATCACTGTGACGGTGTTGGAGTGACGATCACTGTTACAGTGTTGGAGTGACGATCACTGACAGCGTTGGATTGACGATCACTGGGACGGTGTCGGAGTGGAGATTACTGCGACAGTGTCGGAGTGACGATCACTGTGACGGTGTTGGAGTGACGGTCACTGACAGTGTTGGAGTGACGGTCAGTGCCATTGTTGGAGTGACGACCAGTGACAGTGTTGGAGTGACAATCACTGTGACGGATTTGGAGTGACGATTCCTATGACGGTGTTTGAGGGACGACCACTGTGACTGTGTTAAGAGCGGCGATCAGTGTGACAGTGTTGGATGACGATCACTGTGACGGCGCTGGAGCGACGATCACTGTGACGGTGTTGGAGCGACGATCACTGTGACGGTGTTGGACAGATGATCACTGTGACGGTGTTGGAGTGGTATTCACTGTAAAAGTTTTGGAGCTACAATCACTGTGATAGTGTTGGAGCGACAACCACAGTGACGGTGTTGGAGTGACTACCACTGTGACGGTGTTGGGGTGACGATCATTGAGACAGTGTTGGAGTGATGACCACTGACAGTTTTGGAGTGACGATTACTGTGACGGTACTGGAGTGACGATTACTGACAGCGTTGGATTGACGATCACTGGGACGGTGTCGGAGTGGCGATTACTGCGACGGTGTCGGAGTGACGAACACTGTGACGGTGTCGGAGTGACGATAACTGTGACGGTGTTGGTGTGATGGTCACTGACAGTGTTGGAGTGACGGTCAGTACCATTGCTGGAGTGATGACCAGTGACAGTGTTGGAGTGACGATCACTGTGACAGTGTTGGATTGATGATTACTGTGATGGAGTAGGAGTGATGATTCCTGTAACGGTGTTGGAGTGATGATCACTGTGACGGTGTTGGAGTGACGATCACTGTTACAGTGTTGGAGTGACGATCACTGACAGCGTTGGATTGACGATCACTGGGACGGTGTCGGAGTGGAGATTACTGCGACAGTGTCGGAGTGACGATCACTGTGACGGTGTTGGAGTGACGGTCACTGACAGTGTTGGAGTGACGGTCAGTGCCATTGTTGGAGTGACGACCAGTGACAGTGTTGGAGTGACAATCACTGTGACGGATTTGGAGTGACGATTCCTATGACGGTGTTTGAGGGACGACCACTGTGACTGTGTTAAGAGCGGCGATCAGTGTGACAGTGTTGGATGACGATCACTGTGACGGTGCTGGAGCGACGATCACTGTGACGGTGTTGGAGCGACGATCACTGTGACGGTGTTGGACAGATGATCACTGTGACGGTGTTGGAGTGGTATTCACTGTAAAAGTTTTGGAGCTACAATCACTGTGATAGTGTTGGAGCGACAACCACAGTGACGGTGTTGGAGTGACTACCACTGTGACGGTGTTGGGGTGACGATCATTGAGACAGTGTTGGAGTGATGACCACTGACAGTTTTGGAGTGACGATTACTGTGACGGTACTGGAGTGACGATTACTGACAGCGTTGGATTGACGATCACTGGGACGGTGTCGGAGTGGCGATTACTGCGACGGTGTCGGAGTGACGAACACTGTGACGGTGTCGGAGTGACGATAACTGTGACGGTGTTGGTGTGATGGTCACTGACAGTGTTGGAGTGACGGTCAGTACCATTGCTGGAGTGATGACCAGTGACAGTGTTGGAGTGACGATCACTGTGACAGTGTTGGATTGATGATTACTGTGATGGAGTAGGAGTGACGATTCCTGTAACGGTGTTGGAGTGATGATCACTGTGACGGTGTTGGAGTGACGATCACTGTTACAGTGTTGGAGTGACGATCACTGACAGCGTTGGATTGACGATCACTGGGACGGTGTCGGAGTGGAGATTACTGCGACAGTCTCGGAGTGACGATCACTGTGACGGTGTTGGAGTGACGGTCACTGACAGTGTTGCAGTGACGGTCAGTGCCATTGTTGGAGTGACGACTAGTGACAGTGTTGGAGTGACAATCACTGTGACGGATTTGGAGTGACGATTCCTATGACGGTGTTTGAGGGACGACCACTGTGACTGTGTTAAGAGCGGCGATCAGTGTGACAGTGTTGGATGACGATCACTGTGACGGCGCTGGAGCGACGATCACTGTGACGGTGTTGGAGCGACGATCACTGTGACGGTGTTGGACAGATGATCACTGTGACGGTGTTGGAGTGGTATTCACTGTAAAAGTTTTGGAGCTACAATCACTGTGATAGTGTTGGAGCGACAACCACAGTGACAGTGTTGGACTGACTACCACTGTGACGGTGTTGGGGTGATGATCATTGAGACAGTGTTGGAGTGATGACCACTGACAGTTTTGGAGTGACGATTACTGTGACGGTACTGGAGTGACGATTACTGACAGCGTTGGTTGACGATCACTGGGACGGTGTCGGAGTGGCGATTACTGCGACGGTGTCGGAGTGACGAACACTGTGACGGTGTTGGAGTGACGATAACTGTGACGGTGTTGGTGTGACGGTCACTGACAGTGTTGGAGTGACGGTCAGTGCCATTGTTGGAGTGATGACCAGTGACAGTGTTGGAGTGACGATCACTGTGACAGTGTTGGATTGATGATTACTGTGATGGAGTAGGAGTGACGATTCCTGTGACGGTGTTGGAGTGACGATCACTGTGACGGTGCTGGAGCGACGATCGCTGTGACGGTGTTAGAGTGACGATCACTGATGGTGTCAGACCGACGACCACCGTGACTTTGTCGGAGCGACGATCACTGTGACGGTGTTAGAGTGATGATCACTGACGGTGTTGGATTGACTATCACCGACAGTGTTAGAGTGACGATCACAGTGACGGTGTTGGAACGACAATCACTGTGACGGCGCTGGAGTGACGATCGCTGTGACGGTGTTAGAGTGACGATCACTGATGGTGTCGGAGCGATGATCACTGTGACGGTGTCAGAGCGACGATCACTGTGACGGTGTTGGAGTGATGATCACTGACATTGTCGGAGTGACGATCACTGTTACAGTGTTGGAGTGATGATCACTGACAGTTTTGGAGTGACGATCACAGTGACGGTGTTGGAACGACAATCACTGTGACGGTGCTGGAGCGACGATCGCTGTGACGGTGTTAGAGTGACAATCACTGATGGTGTCAGACCGACGACCACCGTGACTTTGTCGGAGCGACGATCACTTTGACGGTGTTAGAGTGACGATCACTGTGATAGTGTTACAGTAACGATCACTGTGACAGTGCTGGAGTGACGACCACAGCGACGGTGTTGGAGCGACGATGACTGTGACTGTGTTGGAGCGACAATCATTGTGACGGTGCTGTAGTGATGATCGCTATGACGGTGCTGGAGCGACGACCGCTGTGACGGTGCTGGAGCGACAATCACTGTGACGGTGTTGGAGTGACGACCACTGATAGTGTAGGAGTGACAATCACTGTGACGGTGTCGGAGCGACGACCACTGATATTGTCGGAGTGACGATCACTGTTACGGTGTTGGAGTGATGTTCACTGACAGTTTTGGAGTGACGATCACTGTGACGGTGTTGGACTGACGATTACTGTGACGCTGTTGGAGCAACAACACTGTGACAGTGTCGGAGCGGCGATCACGGTGACTGTGTCAGAGCGACGATCACTGTGACTCTGTTAGAGTGACGTTCACTGTGACGGTGTTAGAGTGATGATCACTGTGACGGTGCTGGATTGACGACCACAGTGATGGTGTAAGAGCGACGACCACTGTAATCGTGTTGGAGTGACAGTCACTGACAGTGTTGTAGTGCCAGTCAGTGACATTGTTCGAGTGACGACCAGTGACAGTGTTGGAGTGATGGTCACTGACGGTGTTGGAGTGACGACACTGTGATGGTGTTGGAGCGACGACACTGTGACAGTGTAGGAGTGACGACACTGTGACGGATTGGAGCGACAACCACTGTGACGGTGTCGGAGCAACGACCACTGTGATGGTGCTGGATTGACGACCACAGTGACGGTGTTGGAGCGACGATGACAGTGACGGTGTTTGACCAACAATCACTGTGACAGCACTGGAGTGATGATCACTGTGACGGTGCTGGAGCGACGACCACTGACAGTGTTGGAGTGACGATCCCTGACATTGTCGGAGTGATGATCACTGTGACTGTGTTGGAGTGACGATCACTGTTACAGTGTTGGAGTGACGATAACTGTGACTGTGTCGGAGCAACCACCACTGTGACTGTCTCAGAGCGACGATCACTGTGACTCTGTTAGAGTGACTATCACTGTGTTGGTGTTACAGTAACGATCACTGTGACGGTGCTGGAGTGACGACCACAGCGACGGTGTTGGAGCGACGATGACGGTCACAGTGTTGGAGCGACCATCACTGTCACGGTGTTGGAGCGACGATCACTGTCACGGTGTTGGAGCGACGATCACTGACGGTGTTGGAGTGACGGCCGCTGTGACGGTGCTGGAGTGATGATCACTCTGACAGTGTTGGAGTGACAATCGCTGTGATGGTGTTGGAGAGATGATCCCTGTGACGGTGTTGGAGGGACGATCGCTGTAACGGTGTTGGAGTGGCGATTACTGCGATGATGTTGGAGTGACGATCACTGTTGCGGTGTTGGAGTGACGATCGCTGTGACGGTGTTGGAGTGGCGATCACTGCGATGGTGTTGGAGTGGCGATGACTGTGGAAGTGTTGGAGTGACGATGACAGTGTCAGTGTTGGAGGACCATCACTGCGAATGTGTTGGAGCAACAACCACTGTGACAGTTTAGGAGCGATGATCATTGTGACGATGTTGGAGTGACGACCACTGTGACGGTGTTGGAGTGACGACCACTAACAGTGTTGAAATGACAATGACTGTGTCGGTGGAATGACGATCAGTGACGGTGCTGGAGCGATGATCACTGTGACAGTGTTGGAGTGATGATGACTGACGGTGTTGGAGCGACGATCACTGATGGTGTTGGAGCGATGATATCTGTGACGGTGTTGGAGTGACGACCACTGTGACGGTGTTGGAGAGACCATAACTGTGATGGTGTTGGAGTGACGACCAGTGATAGTGTTGGAGTGACAATCACTGTGACGATGTTGAAGTGACAATCACTGACGTGGTTGAAGTGATGATCACTGTGACTGTGTTGGAGTGACGATCACTGTTACAGTGTTGGAGTGACGATAACTGTGACGAAGTCGGACTGACGATTACTGTGACTGCGTCGGAGCAACCACCACTGTGACTGTCTCAGAGCGACGATCACTGTGACTCTGTTAGAGTGACTATCACTGTGTCGGTGTTACAGTGACGATCACTGTGACGGTGCTGGAGTGACGACCACAGCGACGGTGTTGGAGCGACGATGACAGTCACAGTGTTGGAGCGACCATCACTGTCACGGTGTTGGAGCGACGATCACTGACGGTGTTGGAGTGACGGCCGCTGTGACGGTGCTGGAGTGATGATCACTCTGACAGTGTTGGAGTGACAATCACTGTGACGGTGTTGGAGAGATGATCCCTGTAACGGTGTTGGAGTGGCGATCACTGCGATGGTGTTGGAGTGACGACCACTGTTGCGGTGTTGGAGTGACGATCGCTGTGACGGTGTTGGAGTGGCGATCACTGCGATGGTGTTGGAGTGGCGATGACTGTGGAAGTGTTGGAGTGACGATGACAGTGTCAGTGTTGGAGGACCATCACTGCGAATGTGTTGGAGCAACAACCACTGTGACAGTTTAGGAGCGATGATCATTGTGACGATGTTGGAGTGACGACCACTAACAGTGTTGAAATGACAATGACTGTGTCGGTGGAATGACGATCAGTGACGGTGTTGGAGCGATGATCACTGTGACAGTGTTGGAATGATGATGACTGACGGTGTTGGAGCGACGATCACTGATGGTGTTGGAGCGACGATATCTGTGACGGTGTTGGAGTGACGACCACTGTGACGGTGTTGGAGAGACCATAACTGTGATGGTGTTGGAGTGACGACCAGTGATAGTGTTGGAGTGACAATCACTGTGACGATGTTGAAGTGACAATCACTGACGTGGTTGAAGTGATGATCACTGTGACTGTGTTGGAGTGACGATCACTGTTACAGTGTTGGAGTGACGATTAACTGTGACGAAGTCGGACTGACGATTATTGTGACTGCGTCCGAGCAACCACCACTGTGACTGTCTCAGAGCGACGATCACTGTGACTCTGTTAGAGTGACTATCACTGTGTCGGTGTTACAGTGACGATCACTGTGACGGTGCTGGAGTGACGACCACTGTGACGGTGTTGGAGAGACCATAACTGTGATGGTGTTGGAGTGACGATCAGTGATAGTGTTGGAGTGACAATCACTGTGACGATGTTGAAGTGACAATCACTGACATGGTTGAAGTGAAGATCACTGTTGCAGTGTTGGAGCGACGATCACTGATGGTGTTGGAGTGATGATCACTGACGGTGTTGGAGTGACGACCACTGTGACAGTGTTGGGGTGACCATCACTGTGACCATGTTGGAGTGACGACAACTGTGACAGTGTTGCAGTGACGAACACTGTGACAATGTGGGAGTGATGGTGTTGGAGGGACGATCACCGTGACGGTGTTGGACTGACGATTCCTGTGACGGTGCTGGAGCGACAACACTGTGACGGTGTCGGAGTAACGACCACTGTGACGGTGTTGGAGTGACGATCACTGACAGTGTCGGAGTGACGATCACTGTGACAGTGTTGGAGTGATGATCACTGACAGTTTTGGAGCGACGATCACTGTGACGGTCTTGGACTGATGAATACTGTGACGCTGCTGGAGCAACGACACTGTGACGGTGTTCGAGTGGCGATCACTGCGATGGTGTCGGAGCGACGATGACTGTGACTGTGTTGGAGCGACAATCACTGTGACAGTGCTGTAGTGATGATCGTTGTGACTGTGCTGAAGTGACGACTGCTGTCACGGTGCTGCAGCGATAATCACTGACACAATGTTGGAGCGACCATCACTGTCACGGTGTTGGAGCGACAAGCACTGACGGTGTTGGAGTGACAGCCGCTGTGACGGTGCTGGAGTGATGATCACTCTGACAGTGTTGGAGTGACGATCGCTGTGACGGTGTTGGAGTGGCGATCACTGCGATGGTGTTGGAGTGGCGATGACTGTGGAAGTGTTGGAGTGACGATGACAGTGTCAGTGTTGGAGGACCATCACTGCGAATGTGTTGGAGCAACAACCACTGTGACAGTTTAGGAGCGATGATCATTGTGACGATGTTGGAGTGACGACCACTGTGACGGTGTTGGAGTGACGACCACTAACAGTGTTGAAATGACAATGACTGTGTCGGTGGAATGACGATCAGTGACGGTGATGGAGCGATGATCACTGTGACATGTGTTGGAGTGACGATGACTGACGGTGTTGGAGCGACGATCACTGATGGTGTTGGAGCGACGATATCTGTGACGGTGTTGGAGCGACGACCACTGTGACGGTGTTGGAGAGACCATAACTGTGATGGTGTTGGAGTGACGACCAGTGATAGTGTTGGAGTGACAATCACTGTGACGGTGTTGAAGTGACAATCACTGACGTGGTTGAAGTGAAGATCACTGTTGCGATGTTGGAGCGACGATCACTGATGGTGTTGGAGTGATGATCACTGTGACAGTGTTGGGGTGACCATCACTGTGACCATGTTGGAGTGACGACAACTGTGACAGTGTTGCAGTGACGAACACTGTGACAATGTGGGAGTGATGGTGTTGGAGGGACGATCACCGTGACGGTGTTGGACTGACGATTCCTGTGATGGTGCTGGAGCGACAACACTGTGACGGTGTTGGAGTAACAACCACTGTGACAGTGTTGGAGTGACGATCACTGACAGTGTCGGAGTGACGATCACTGTGACAGTGTTGGAGTGATGATCACTGACAGTTTTAGAGCGACGATCACTGTGACGGTGTTGGACTGATGAATACTGTGACGCTGCTGGAGCAACGACACTGTGACGGTGTTGGAGCGATGATCATTGACACTGTTGGAGCGACGATCAGTGTGACGGTGTTGGAGCGATGAACACTAACAGTGTTGGAGCGACGAGCACTGCGACAGTGTCGGAGCAACGCCCACTGTGACTTTATTAGATTGGCGATCACTCTGATGGTAGTGGAGGGACAATCACTGTGACTGTGTTGGAGTGATGATTACTGTGATGGTGCTGTAGCGACGATCGCTGTCACGGTGCTGACGTGACCACCACTGTGACAGTGTTGAAGCGATGACCGCTGTGATGGTGCTGGAGCGACGACCGGTGACGGTGTTGGAGCGACGATCACTGTGACGGTGTTGGAGCGACGATCACTGACGCTGTTGGAGCGACGATCAGTGTGACGGTGTTGGAGTGACGACCACTGTGACGGTGTCGGAGCAAGGACCACTGCGACTGAGTTAGAGTGACGATCACTGAGACGGTGTTGGACTGACGATCACTGTGACGGTGTTAGAGTGACGATCACTGTGACGGTGTTGGAGTGACAACCACTGACAGTGTTGGAGTGATGATCACTGACGGTGTTGGAGCAACAACCCACTGTGACGGTGTCGGAGTGACGATCACTGACAGTGTCGGAGAGACGATCGCTGTGAAAGTGTTGGAGTGATGATCAGTGACAGTTTTGGAGTGACAATCACTGTAACGATGTTGGAGTGCCGATTACTGTGCCAGTGTCGGAGTGACGATCACTGTGATGGTGTTGGAGTGACGATCACTGACAGTGTCGGAGTGACGATCACTGTTACAGTGTCGGAGTGACGATCACTGTGACGGTGTTGGAGTGACGATCACTGACATAGTCAGAGTGACGTCACTGTTACAGTGTTGGAGTGATGATCACTGACAGTTTTGCAGTGACGATCACTGTAACGATGTTTCAGTGACAATTACTGTGCTGGTGTCGTAGTGACGATCACTGTGACAGTGTTGGACTGACGATTACAACTTTGTCGGAGTGAGGACCACTGTGACTGTGTCGGAGCGACAATCACTGTAATGGTGTTAGAGTGACTATAACTGTGACGGTGTTAGAGTGACGATCACTGTGACGGTTTTAGAGTGACGATCACTGTGACGGTGCTGGAGTGACGACCACAGTGACGGTGTTGGACCGACGATGACTGTTACGGTGTTTGACCGATGTTCACTGTGATGGTGTTGGAGGGACAATCACTGTGACTGTGTTGAAGTGACGACCACTGTGACAGTGCTGGAGCGACGACTGATGTGACGGTGTTGGAACGACGATCACTGACAGTGTTGGAGTGACGATATCTGTGACGGTGCTGGAGTGACGACACTGTGATGGTGCTGGAGCGACGACACTGTGACGGTGTAGAAGCAACGACACTGTGACGATGTCGGAGTGACCTCCACTGTGACGGTGTTGGCGTGACGGTCACTGACAGTGTTGGAGTGACGACCAGTGACATTGTTGGAGTGACAGTCACTGTGAAAGTGTTGGAGTGACGAACACTGACAGTGTTGGAGTGACGAGCACTGAGACCGTGTTGGAGTGATGATTACGGTGATAGAGTAGGAGTGACGATCACTGTGACGGTGTTGGTGTGGCCATCACTGCGACGGTGCTGGAGAGACGATGACTATGGAAGTGTTGGGAGTGACGACTGTATCAGTGCTGGAGGGAACATCACTGTGACAGTGTTGGAGTGACGACCACTGTGACAGTGTTGGAGTGATAACCACTGATAGTGTTGGAGTGACGATCACTGCGACGGTGTTTGAGTGACAATCACTGTGACGGTGTTGGAGTGACGATCACTGTGAAAGTGTTGGAGAGACGATCACTGTGACAGTGTTGGAGTGACGAGCACTGAGACCGTGTTGGAGTGATGATTACGGTGATAGAGTAGGAGTGACGATCACTGTGACGGTGTTGGTGTGGCCATCACTGCGACGGTGCTGGAGAGACGATGACTATGGAAGTGTTGGGAGTGACGACTGTATCAGTGCTGGAGGGAACATCACTGTGACAGTGTTGGAGTGACGACCACTGTGACAGTGTTGGAGTGATAACCACTGATAGTGTTGGAGTGACGATCACTGCGACGGTGTTTGAGTGACGATCACTGTGACGGTGTTGGAGTGATGATCACTGTGAAAGTGTTGGAGAGACGATCACTGATGGTGTTGGAGCGAAGATCACTCTGATGGTGTTGGAGCGACGATCACTGACAGTGTTGGAGTGACGATCACTGTGACGGTGTTGGAGTGACGATCACTGACGGTGCTGGAGCGACGATCACTGTGACAGTGCTGGAGCAACGATCACTGTGACGGTGCTGGAGCGACGATCACTGTGACGGTGTTGGAATGACAACCACTGATAGTGTTGGAGTGACTATCACTGTGACAGTGAAGGATGATGATCACTGTGACAGTGTTGGAGTGACGACCACTGTGACAGTATTGGAGTGACCATCACTGTAACAGTGTTGGAGAGACCACCACTGTGACAGTGTTGCTGTGACCACCACTTTGACAGTGTTGGTGTGACCACCACTGTGATAGTGTTGGAGTGACGAACACTGTGACAGTGTGGGACTGATGGTGTTGGAGCGACGACCACTGTGACAGTGTAGGAGTGACGACCAATGTGATGGTGCGGAGGGACGACCAGTGTGACGGTGTTGGAGGGACGATCACTGTAACAGTGTTGGAGTGACGATCACTGACGCTACTGGATTGACGACCGTTGTGACGGTTTTGGAGAGACCATCACTGTGTTGGTGTTGGAGTGACGACCACTGACAGTGTTGGAGTGACCATCACTGTGACGGTGTTGGAGTGACGACCACTGACGTCGTCGGAGTGACGTATACTGACATCGTCGGAGTTACGATCACTGTTACAGTGTTGCAGTGACGATCACTGACTGTTTTAGAGTGACGATCACTGTGACGGTGTTGGACTGACGATTACTGTGACACTGTTGGAGCGGCGACACTGTGACGGTGTCAGAGCAATGATACTGTGAAGGTGTCGGACAGATTACTACTGTGAATGTGTCGGAGCGACGATCACTGTGACGGTGTTGGAGCGACGATTAGTGACAGTGTTGGAGCGACAATCAGTGTGGTGATGTTGGAGCGAGGACCACTGTGATGGTGTTGGAGCGACGATCACTGTGACGGTTTTGGAGTGACGACCACTGAATGTGTTGGAGTGACGACTCTGTGACGGTGCTGGAGTGACGATCACTGTGACGGTGTTGGAGTGACGACCACTGACAATGTTGGAGTGACGATCACTGACGGTGTTGGAGTGACGATCACTGTGGGTGTTGGAGTGACGATCACTGTGACAGTGTTGGAGCGACGACCACTGTGATGGTGTTGGAGTGATGATCACTGACGGTGTTGGAGCGACGATCACTGTGATGGCGCTGGAGCGATGATCACTGTGACAGTGTTGAACTGACGATCACTGTGACAGTGTTGAACTGACGATCACTGTGACAGTATTGGAGTGACCATCACTGTGACAGTGTTGGAGAGACCACCAATGTGACAGTGTTGGAAAGACCACCACTGTGACAGTGTTGCTGTGACCACCACTTTGACAGTGTTGGTGTGACCACCACTGTGATAGTGTTGGAGTGACGAACACTGTGACAGTGTGGGACTGATGGTGTTGGAGTGACAACCACTGTGACAGTGTAGGAGTGACGACCAATGTGATGGTGCGGAGGGACGACCAGTGTGACGGTGTTGGAGGGACGATCACTGTAACAGTGTTGGAGTGACGATCACTGACGCTGCTGGATTGACGACCGTTGTGACGGTGTTGGAGAGACGATCACTGTAACGGTGTTGGAGAGACCATCACTGTGTTGGTGTTGGAGTGACGACCACTGACAGTGTTGGAGTGACGACCACTGACAGTGTTGGAGCGACGATCACTGTGACGGCGCTGGAGCGATGATCACTGTGACAGTGTTGAAGTGACGATCACTGTGACAGTATTGGAGAGACCACCACTGTGACAGTGTTGCTGTGACCACCACTTTGACAGTGTTGGTGTGACCACCACTGTGATAGTGTTGGAGTGACGAACACTGTGACAGTGTGGGACTGATGGTGTTGAGCGACGACCACTGTGACAGTGTAGGAGTGACGACCAATGTGATGGTGCGGAGGGACGACCAGTGTGACGGTGTTGTAGGGACGATCACTGTAACAGAGTTGGAATGACGTTCACTGACGCTGTTGGATTGGCGACCGTTGTGACGGTGTTGGAGAGACGAACACTGTGACGGTGTTGGAGAGACCATCACTGTGACAGTGTTGGAGTGACGACCACTGATGGTGTTGGAGTGATGATCACTGACGGTGTTAGAGTGACCATCACTGTGATGGTGTCGGAGAGACAACCACTGTGACGGTGTCGGAGTGACGATCACTGATGTTGTCGGAGTGACGATCACTGTTACAGTGTTGGAGTGACGATCACTGTGACGGTGTTGGACTGATGATCACTGTGACACTGTTGGAGCGGCGACACTGTGACGGTGTCAGAGGAATGACACTGTGGCGGTGTCGGAGAGATTACCACTGTGAATGTGTCGGAGCGACGACTGATGTGACGGTGTTGGAGCAACGATCAGTGACAGTGTGACGGTGTTGGAGCGACGATCACTGACAGTGTTGGAGTGACGATCACTGTGACGGTGTTGGAGTGACGACCACTGACAGTGTTGGAGTGATGATCACTGACGGTGTCGGAGTGACCACCACTGTAACGGTGTTGGAGTGACGATCACTGACGGTGTTGGATTGACTATCACTGACAGTGTTAGAGTGACGATCACAGTGACGGTGTTGGAACGACGATCACTGTGACGGCGCTGGAGCGACGATCGCTGTGACGGTGTTAGAGTGACGATCACTGACGGTGTCAGAGCGACGATCACTGTGATGGTGTTGGAGTGACGATAACTGTGACGGTGTTGCTGTGACGGTCACTGACAGTGTTGGAGTGACAGTCAGTGCCATTGTTGGAGTGATGACCAGTGACAGTGTTGGAGTGACGATCACTGTGACAGTGTTGGAGCGACGACCACTGACAGTGTTGGAGTGACGATCCCTGACATTGTCGGAGTGATGATCACTGGGACGGTGTCGGAGTGGAGATTACTGCGACAGTGTCGGAGTGACGATCACTGTGACGGTGTTGGAGTGACGGTCACTGACAGTGTTGGAGTGACGGTCAGTGCCATTGTTCGAGTGACGACCAGTGACAGTGTATGAGTGATGATCACTGTGACAGTGTTGGAGTGACGATTACTGTGACGGATTAGGAGTGACGATTCCTATGACGGTGTTTGAGGGACGACCACTATGACTGTGTTAAGAGCGGCGATCAGTGTGACAGTGTTGGATGACGATCACTGTGACGGCGCTGGAGCGACGATCACTGTGACGGTGTTGGAGAGACGATCACTGTGATGGTGTGGGAGTGACGATCACTATGACGGTGTTGGAACGACGATCACTGTGACGGTATTGGACAGATGATCACTGTGACGATGTTGGAGTGGTATTCACTGTAAAAGTTTTGGAGCTACAACCACTGTGATAGTGTTGGAGCGACAACCACCGTGACGGTGTTGGGGTGACGATCATTGAGACAGTGTTGGGGTGATGACCACTGACAGTTTTGGAGTGACGATTACTGTGACGGTACTGGAGTGACGATCACTGACAGCGTTGGATTGAAGATCACTGGGACGGTGTCGGAGTGGCGATTGCTGCGACAGTGTCAGAGTGACGAACACTTTGACGGTGTCGGAGTGACAATCACTGTGACGGTGTCGGAGTGACGATGACTGTGACGGTGTTGGTGTGACGGTCACTGACAGTGTTGGAGTGACGGTCAGTGCCATTGTTGGAGTGATGACCAGTGACAGTGTTGGAGTGACAATCACTGTGACAGTGTTGGATTGATGATTACTGTGATGGAGTAGGAGTGACGATTCCTGTGACGGCGTTGGAGTGACGATCACTGTGATGGTGTTGAAGTGACGAAGCACTGTGACCGTGTTGGAGTGATGATCACAGTGACGGTGTTGGAGTGACGACCACTGTGGCAGGGTTGGACTGACCACCACTGTAACGGTGTTGGAGTGACGATCACTGACGGTGTTGGATTGACTATCACTGACAGTGTTAGAGTGATGATCACAGTGACGGTGTTGAAATGACGATCACTGTGATGGCGCTGGAGCGATGATCGCTGTGACGGTGTCGGAGTGGCGATCACTGACATTGTCGGAGTGACGATCACTGTTACAGTGTTGGAGTGATGATCACTGACAGCTTTGGAGTGACGATCACTGTGATGGTGTCAGACCGACGACCACCGTGACTGTGTCGGAGCGACGATCACTGTGATAGTGTTACAGTGACGATCACTGTGATGGTGCTGGCGTGACGACCACAGCGACGGTGTTGGAGCGACAATGACTGTGACTGTGTTGGAGCGACAATCACTGTGACGGTGTTGGAGTGACGATCACTGTGACGGTGTTTGAGTGACGATCACTGTCACGGTGTTGGAGTGACGATCACTGTGACGGTGTTGGAGTGACGATCACTGTGACAGTGTTGGAGTGACGACCACTGATAGTGTAGGAGAGACCATCACTGTATCGGTGTTGGTGAGACCACCACTGTGACAGTGTTGGAGCGACCACAATTGTCACAGTGTTGGAGTGACGATCACTGTGGCAGTGTTCGAGTGATGACCACTGTGACAGTATTGGAGTGACCAACACTATGATCATGTTGGAGAGACCACCACTGTGACAGTGTTGGAGTGACGATCACTGTGACAGCATGGCGCTGACGGTGTTGGAGTGACGATAACTGTGACGGTGTTGGTGTGACGATCACTGACGGTGTTGGATGGAGGATCACTGACAGCATTGGATTGAGGATCACTGACAGCGTTGGATTGAGTATCACTGTGACGGTGTTGGAGCGACGATCACTGTGACGGTGTTGGAGTGATGATCACTGTGACAGTGTTGGGGTGAAAAGCACTGTGACAGTGTTGGGGTGAAAAGCACTGTGAAAGTGTTGGAGTGACGATCACTGTGACGGTGTCGGAGTGACGATCACTGTGACAGTGTTGGAGTGGCGATCACTGTGATGGTGTTGGAGTGGCGAGCACTGTGACAGTGTTGGAGTGATGACCATTGTGACAGTGTTGGAGTGAACATCACAGTGACAGTGTTGGAGTCACGGCCACTGTGACGGTGTTGGTGTCACGGCCACTGTGACAATGTTGGAGTCACGACCACAGTGACAATGCTGCAGTGACGACCACGGTGACAGTGTGGGAGTGATGGTGTTGGAGCGATGATCACTGAGAATGTGTTGGAGCGACAATCACTGACAGTGTTGGAGTGACGATGACTGTGACGGTGGAATGTCGATAACTGACGGTTTTGGAACGATGATCACTGTGACAGTGTTGGAGCGACGATGACATACGGAATTGGAGCGACGATCACTGTGACGGTGTTGGAGCGACAATCACTGACTGTGTTGGAGCGACCACCACTGTGACAGTGTTGGAGCGACCCCAATTGTCACAGTGTTGGAGTGACGATCACTTGACAGTGTTGGAGCGACGATGACTGAGGGTGTTGGAGCAACGATCACTGTGACAGTGTTGGAGTGACGATCACTGTGACGGTGTTGGAGAGACCATCACTCCGACGGTGTTGGAGAGACCACAATTGTCACAGTGTTGGAGTGATGATCACTCTGACAGTGTGGAGTGACGAACACTGTGACAGTGTGGGAGTGACAGTGTAGGAGTGCCGATCACTGTGACAGTGTTGGAGCGACCATCACTGTGACGGTGTTGGAGTGACGACCACTGACAGTGTTGGAGTGACGAGCACTGTGACGGTGTTGAAGAGACCAGCACTGTGACGGTGTTGGATAGACCATCACTGTGACAGTGTTGGAGTGATGATAACTGTGACGGTGTTGGAGTGATGAACACTGTGACAGTGTTGGGGTGATGAGCACTGAGAGTTTTGCAGTGACGATTACTGTGACGGTACTGGAGTGATGATCACTAACAGCGTTGGATTGACGATCACCGTGACAGCGTCAGAGTGACGATTACTGCGACGGTGTCGGAGTGACGAACACTGTGACGGTTCGGAGTGACGATCGCTGTGATGGTCACTGACAGTGTTGGAGTGACGGTCAGTGACATTGTTGGAGTGACGACCAGTGACAGTGTTGGAGTGACGGTCACTGACAGTGTTGGAGTGACGATCACTGTGACGGTTTTGGAGTGACGATCACTGACGGTGTTGGAGTGACTATCACTGACAGTGTTAGAGTGATGATCACAGTGACGGTGTTGAAATTACGATCACTGTGACGGCGCTGGAGCGACGATCGCTGTGACGGTGTCAGAGCGACGATCACTGTGACGGTGTTGGAGTGACGATCACTGACATTGTCGGAGTGACGATCACTGTTACAGTGTTGGAGTGATGATCACTGACAGTTTTGGAGTGACGATCACTGTGATGGTGTCAGACCGACGACCACCGTGACTGTGTCGGAGCGACGATCACTGTGACGGTGTTAGAGTGACGATCACTGTGATAGTGTTACAGTGACAATCACTGTGATGGTGCTGGCGTGATGACCACAGCGACTGTGTTGGAGCGACAATCACTGTGACGGTGTTTGAGTGACGATCACTGTCACGGTGTTGGAGTGACGATCACTGTGATGGTGTTTGAGTGACAATCACTGTGACGGTGTTGGAGTGACGATCACTGTGACGGTGTTGGAGTGACGATCACTGTGACAGTGTTGGAGTGACGACCACTGATAGTGTAGGAGTGACGATCACTGTGACGGTGTCGGAGCGACGACCACTGTGACGGTGTCGGAGTGACGACCACTGATATTGTCGGAGTGACGATCACTGTTACGGTGTTGGAGTGATGTTCACTGACAGTTTTGGAGTGACGATCACTGTGACGCTGTTGGAGCAACAACACTGTGACAGTGTCGGAGCGGCGATCACGGTGACTGTGTCAGAGCGACGATCACTGTGACGGTGTTGGAGTGACGATCACTGTGACGGTGTTTGAGTGACGATCACTGTCACGGTGTTGGAGTGACGATCACTGTGACGGTGTTGGAGTGACGATCACTGTGACAGTGTTGGAGTGACGACCACTGATAGTGTAGGAGTGACGATCACTGTGACGGTGTCGGAGCGACGACCACTGTGACGGTGTCGGAGTGACGACCACTGATATTGTCGGAGTGACGATCACTGTTACGGTGTTGGAGTGATGTTCACTGACAGTTTTGGAGTGACGATCACTGTGACGCTGTTGGAGCAACAACACTGTGACAGTGTCGGAGCGGCGATCACGGTGACTGTGTCAGAGCGACGATTACTGTGATGATGTTGGAGTGACGATCACTGACAGTGTTGGAGTAACGACACTGTGACGGATTGGAGCGACGACCACTGTGACGGTGTTGGAGCGACAATGACTGCGACTGTGTTGGAGCGACAATCACTGTGACGGTGTTGGAGCGACGATCACTGTGACGGTGTTGGAGTGACGATCACTGAGACAGTGTTGGAGTGACGACCACTGATAGTGTAGGAGTGACGATCACTGTGACGGTGTCGGAGCGACGACCACTGTGACGGTGTCGGAGTGACGACCACTGATATTGTCGGAGTGACGATCACTGTTACGGTGTTGGAGTGATGTTCACTGACAGTTTTGGAGTGACGATCACTGTGACGGTGTTGGACTGACGATTACTGTGACGCTGTTGGAGCAACAACACTGTGACAGTGTCGGAGCGGCGATCACGGTGACTGTGTCAGAGCGACGATCACTGTGATGATGTTGGAGTGACGATCACTGACAGTGTTGGAGTAACGACACTGTGACGGATTGGAGCGACGACCACTGTGACGGTGTCGGAGCGACGACCACTGTGACGGTGCTGGATTGACGACCACAGTGACGGTGTTGGAGCGACGATGACAGTGACGGTGTTGGAGCGACGATGACTGTGACGGTGTTTGACTGACAATCACTGTGACAGCACTGGAGTGATGACCACTGTGACGGCACTGGAGTGATGACCACTGTGACGGCGCTGGAGCGACGACCACTGACAGTGTTGGAGTGACGATCCCTGACATTGTCGGGGTGATGATCACTGTGACTGTGTTGGAGTGACCATCACTGTTACAGTGTTGGAGTGACGATAACTGTGACGGTGTCAGACTGACGATTACTGTGACTGTGTCGGAGCGACCACCACTGTGACTGTCTCAGAGCGACGATCACTGTGACTCTGTTAGAGTGACTATCACTGTGTCGGTGTTACAGTGACGATCACTGTGACGGTGCTGGAGTGACGACCACAGCGACGGTGTTGGAGCGACAATCACTGTCACAGTGTTGGAGCGACCATCACTGTCACGGTGTTGGAGCGACGATCACCGACGGTGTTGGAGTGACGGCCGCTGTGACGGTGCTGGAGTGATGATCACTCTGACAGTGTTGGAGTGACGATCGCTGTGACGGTGTTGGAGAGATGATCCCTGTGACGGTGTTGGAGTGACGATCGCTGTGACGGTGTTGGAGTGGCGATTACTGCGATGGTGTTGAAGTGACGATCACTGACAGTGTCGGAGTGACGATCACTGTTACAGTGTCGGAGTGACGATCACTGTTACAGTGTCGGAGTGACGATCACTGTGATGGTGTTGGACTAACGATTACTGTGACTGTGTCGGAGCAGCAACCACCGTGACTGTGTCGGAGCGACGATCACTGTGACTGTGTTAGAGTGACCATCACTGTGACGGTATTAGAGTGACGATCACTGTGATGATGTTGGAGTGACAACCACAGTGACGGTGGTGGAGCAACGATGACTATTACAGTGTTTGACCGATGATCGCTGTGATGGTGCTGAAGCGACGACCAGTGTGATGGTGCTGGAGTGACGACTGATGTGACGGTGTTGGACCGACAACCGCTGTGACGGTGTTGGAGTGACGATCACTAACAGTGTTGGAGTGACGATCACAGTGGGTGTTGGAGTGACGATCACTGTGACAGTGTTGGAGTGACGATCACTGACGGTGTTGGAGTGACGATGACTGTGACGGTGTTGGAGTCACGGCCACTGTGACAGTGTTGGCATCACGGCCACTGTGACAGTGTTGCAGTGACGACCGCAGAGACAGTGTTGCAGTGACGACCACGGTGACAGTGTTGGAGAGACCACCATTGTCACAGTGTTGGTGTGACCACCACTGTGACGGTGCTGCAGCGACGAATACCGTGACAGTGTGGGAGTGATGGTGTTGGCGCGACGATCACTGAGACTGTGTTGAAGCGATGATCACTGTGACGGTGGAATGACGATCACTGACGGTTTTGGAGTGATGATCACTGTGACAGTGTTGGAGTGACAACCACTGTGACGGTGTTGGAGCGACGACCACTGTGACGGTGTTGGAGAGACCATAACTGTGACGGTGTTGGTGACACCACCACTGTGACAGTGTTGGAGCGACCACAATTGTCACAGTGTTGGAGTGACGATCACTGTGGCAGTGTTCGAGTGACGATCACTGTGACAGTATTGGAGTGACCAACACTATGACCATGTTGGAGAGACCACCACTGTGACAGTGTTGGAGTGACGATCACTGTGACAGCATGGCACTGACGGTGTTGGAGTGACGATAACTGTGACGGTGTTGGAGTGACGATAACTGTGACGGTGTTGGTGTGACGATCACTGACGGTGTTGGATTGAGGATCACTGACAGCGTTGGATTGAGGATCACTGACAGCGTTGGATTGAGGATCACTGTGACGGTGTTGGAGCGACGATCACTGTGACGGTGTTGGAGTGATGATCACTGTGACAGTGTTGGAGTGACGACCACTGTGACAGTGTTGGAGTGACGATCACTGTGACGGTGTCGGAGTGACGATCACTGTGACAGTGTTGGAGTGGCGATCACTGTGAAAGTGTTGGAGTGACGATCACTGTGACGGTGTCGGAGTGACGATCACTGTGACAGTGTTGAAGTGGCGATCTCTGTGATGGTGTTGGAGTGGCGATCACTGTGATGGTGTTGGAGTGGCGATCACTGTGACAGTGTTGGAGTGATGACCATTGTGACAGTGTTGGAGTGAACATCACAGTGACAGTGTTGGAGTCACGGCCACTGTGACAGTGTTGGCATCACGGCCACTCTGACAATGTTGGAGTCACGACCACAGTGACAATGCTGCAGTGACAACCACGGTGACAGTGTGGGAGTGATGGTGTTGGAGCGACGATCACTGAGAATGTGTTGGAGCGACGATCACTGACAGTGTTGGAGTGACGATGACTGTGACGGTGGAATGTCGATAACTGACGGTTTTGGAGCGATGATCACCGTGACAGTGTTGGAGCGACGATGACATACGGTGTTGGAGCGACGATCACTGTGACGGTGTTGGAGCGACGATCACTGTGACGGTGTTGGAGTGATGATCACTGTGACAGTGTTGGAGTGACGACCACTGTGACAGTGTTGGAGTGACGATCACTGTGACGGTGTCGGAGTGACGATCACTGTGACAGTGTTGGAGTGGCGATCACTGTGAAAGTGTTGGAGTGACGATCACTGTGACGGTGTCAGAGTGACAATCACTGTGACAGTGTTGGAGTGGCGATCACTGTGATGGTGTTGGAGTGGCGATCACTGTGATGGTGTTGGAGTGGCGATCACTGTGACAGTGTTGGAGTGATGACCATTGTGACAGTGTTGGAGTGAACATCACAGTGACAGTGTTGGAGTCACGGCCACTGTGACAGTGTTGGCATCACGGCCACTCTGACAATGTTGGAGTCACGACCACAGTGACAATGCTGCAGTGACAACCACGGTGACAGTGTGGGAGTGATGGTGTTGGAGCGACGATCACTGAGAATGTGTTGGAGCGACGATCACTGACAGTGTTGGAGTGACGATGACTGTGACGGTGGAATGTCGATAACTGACGGTTTTGGAGCGATGATCACCGTGACAGTGTTGGAGCGACGATGACATACGGTGTTGGAGCGACGATCACTGTGACGGTGTTGGAGTGACGATCACTGTAACGGTGTTGGAGCGACAATCACTGCCTGTGTTGGAGCGACCACCACTGTGACAGTGTTGGAGCGACCACAATTGTCACAGTGTTGGAGTGACGATCACTTGACAGTGTTGGAGCAACGATGACTGAGGGTGTTGGAGCAACGATCACTGTGACAGTGTTGGAGTGACGATCACTGTGACGGTGTTGGAGAGACCATCACTGTGACGGTGTTGGAGAGACCACAATTGTCACAGTGTTGGAGTGATGATCACTGTGACAGTGTGGAGTGACGAACACTGTGACAGTGTGGGAGTGACAGTGTAGGAGTGCCGATCACTGTGACAGTGTTGGAGCGACCACAATTGTCACAGTGTTGGAGGGACGATCACTGTGACAGTCTGGAGTGACGAACACGGTGACAGTGTGGGAGTGACAGTGTAGGAGTGCCGATCACTGAGTCAGTGTTGGAGTTATGATGACTGTGACGGTATTGGAGAGACGATGACTGTGACGATGTTGGAGTGACGATCACTGTGACGGTGTTCGAGTGACGACAACTGTGACAGTATTGGAGAGACCACCACTGTGATAGTGTTGCTGTGACCACCACTGTGATAGTGTTGGAGTGACGATCACTGTGACAGCGTGGGACTGACGGTGTTACAGTGACGGCCACTGTGACAGTGTAGGAGCGACGACCACTGTGATGGTGCGGAGGGACGACCAGTGTGACGGTGTTGCAGTGATGATCACTGTGATGGTGCTGGAGGGACGATCACTGACAGTGTTGGAGCGACGATCACTGTGATGATGTTGGAGAGACCATCACTGTGACGGTGTTGGAGTGACCATCACTGAGACAGTGCTGTAGTGACCATCACTGTGACAGGGCTGGAGTGACCATCACTGTGACAGTGTTGGAGTGACCATCACTGTGACGGTGTTGGAGTGACAACCACTGACCGTGTTGGAGTGACGAGTAGTGTGAGAATATTGGAGTGATGACCACTGTGACGGTGTTGGAGTGACGACCACTGTGACAGTGTTGGAGTGACCATCACTGTGACGGTGTTGGAGTGACGACCACTGACATGTTGGAGTGACGAGCACTGTGACGGTGTTGAAGAGACCAGCACTGTGACGGTGTTGGATAGACCATCACTGTGACAGTATTGGAGTGATGATAACTGTGATGGTGTTGGAGTGATGAACACTGTGACAGTGTTGGGGTGATGAGCACTGACAGTTTTGGAGTGACGATTACTGTGACGGTACTGGAGTGACGATCACTAACAGCGTTGGATTGACGATCACTGTGACAGCGTCAGAGTGACGATTACTGCGTCGGTGTCGGAGTGACGAACACTGTGACGGTGTCAGAGTGACGATCACTGTGATGGTCACTGACAGTGTTGGAGTGACGGTCACTGACAGTGTTGGAGTGACGATCACTGTGGAAGTGTTGGAGTGACGATCACTGACAGGGTTGGAGTGACGATCACTGACAGGGTTGGAGTGACGATCACAGCGGGTGTTGGAGTGACAATCACTGTGACAGTGTTGGAGTGATGAAAACTCTGACGGTGTTGGAGTGACGATTACTGTGACGTGTTGGAGTGACAATCACTGTGACGGTGTTGGAGTGACGAACACTCTGACGGTGTTGGAGTGACGTACACTCTGACGGTGTTGGAGTGACAATCACTGACAGTGTTGGAGTGACCATCTCTGTGACAACGCTGGAGTGACGACCACAGTGACGGTGTTGGAGAGACCACCACAGTGACAGTTTTGGAGCGATGATCACTGTGACGGTGTTGGAGTGACGATCACTGTGTCAGTGTTGGAGTGACAACCACTGTGACAGTGTTGGAGTGACCATCACTGTGACAGTGCTGGAGTCACGACTACTGTGGCAGTGTTGCAGTCACGACCACAGTGACAGTGTTGCAGTGACGAACACCGTGACAGTGTGGGAGTGATGGTGTTGGAGGGACGATCACTGTGAAGGTGTTGGACTGCCGATTACTGTGACAGTGTGGGACTGACAGTGTTGGAGTGACGGCCACCTTGACAGTGTAGGAGCGACGACCACTGTGATGGTGCGGAGGGACGACCAGTGTGACGGTGTTGCAGTGAAGATCACTGTTTTGGTGTTGGAGCGACCGTCACTGTGACAGTGCTGGAGCGACCGTCACTGTGACAGTGTTGGTGCGACCGTCACTGTGTCGGTGTTGGAGTGACAACCACTGACAGTGTTAGAGTGACGAGCAGTGTGACAGTGTTGGAGTGACGAGCAGTGTGATAGTATTGGAGTGACGATCACTGTGACGGTGTTGGAGTGACAACCACTGACAGTGTTGGAGTGACAAACACTGTGACGTGTTGGAGTGATGATCACTGTGACGGTGTTGGAGTGACGAACACTATGACGGTGTTGGAGTCACAATCACTTTGACAGTGTGGAGTGACCAACACTGTGACAGTGTGGGAGTGACAATGCAGGAGTGCCGATCACTGTGACAGTGTTGGAGTGATGATAACTGTGACGGTGTTGGAGTGATGAACACAGTGACAGTGTTGGGGTGATGAGCACTGACAATTTTGGAGTGACGATTACTGTGATGGTACTGGAGTGACAATCACTAACAGCGTTGGATTGACAATCACTGTGACGGTGTCAGAGTGACGATTACTGCGACGGTGTCGGAGTGACGATCACTGTGATGGTCACTGACAGTGTTGGAGTGATGGTCAGTGACATTGTTGGAGTGACAATCACTATGACAGTGTTGGAGTGATGATCACTGTGAAGGTGTTGGACTGACGGTCACTGTGACAGTGCTGGAGCGACGGCCGCTGTGATGGTGTTGGAGTGACGATCACTGACAGTGTTGGAGTGACAATCACTGTGGGTGTTGGAGTGACAATCACTGTGGGTGTTGGAGTGACGATCACTGTGACACTGTTGGAGTGATGAACACTCTGACGGTGTTGGAGTGACGATCACTGTGACCGTGCTGGAGTGACGATCACTAACAGCGTTGGATTGACAATCACTGTGACGGTGTCAGAGTGACGATTACTGCGACGGTGTCGGAGTGACGAACACTGTGACGGTGTCGGAGTGACGATCACTGTGATGGTCACTGACAGTGTTGGAGTGACGGTCAGTGACATTGTAGGAGTGACGATCACTATGACAGTGTTGGAGTGATGATCACTGTGAAGGTGTTGGACTGACGGTCACTGTGACAGTGCTGGAGCGACGGCCGCTGTGATGGTGTTGGAGTGACGATCACTGACAGTGTTGGAGTGACGATCACTGTGGGTGTTGGAGTGACGATCACTGTGACGGTTTTGGAGTGACGAACACTCTGACGGTGTTGGATGACGATCACTGTGACAGTGTTGGGGTGATGACCACTGACAGTTTTGGAGTGACGATTATTGTGACGGTACTGGAGTGACGATCACTAACAGAGTTGGATTGACAATCACTGTGACGGTGTCAGAGTGACGATTACTGCGACAGTGTCGGAGTGACGAACACTGTGACGGTGTCGGAGTGACGATCACTGTGATGGTCACTGACAGTGTTGGAGTGACGGTCAGTGACATTGTTGGAGTAACGACCAGTGACAGTGTTGGAGTGACGGTCACTGACAGTGTTGGAGTGACGATCACTGTGGGTGTTGGAGTGACGATCACTGTGACAGTGTTGGAGTGATGAACACTCTGATGGTGTTGGAGTGACGATCACTCTGACGGTGTTGGAGTGACAATCACTGACAGTGTTGGAGTGACCATCTCTGTGACGACGCTGGAGTGACGACCACAGTGACGGTGTTGGAGAGACCACCACAGTGACAGTGTTGGAGCGATGATCACTGTGACGGTGTTGGTGTGGTGATCACTGTGTCAGTGCTGGAGCGACCGTCACTGTGACAGTGTTGGAGTGATCGTCACAGTGACGGTGTTGGAGTGACAACCACTGACAGTGTTGGAGTGACAAACACTGTGACGTGTTGGAGTGATGATCACTGTGACGGTGTTGGAGTGACGAACACTATGACGGTGTTGGAGTCACAATCACTTTGACAGTGTGGAGTGACCAACACTGTGACAGTGTGGGAGTGACAATGCAGGAGTGCCGATCACTGTGACAGTGTTAGAGTGATGATAACTGTGACGGTGTTGGAGTGACGATCACTGTGACAGTGTTGGAGTGATGAACACTCTGACGGTGTTGGAGTGACGATCACTGTGACGTGTTGGAGTGACGATCACTCTGACGGTGTTGGAGTGACGAACACTCTGACGGTGTTGGAGTGACAATCACTGACAGTGTTGGAGTGACCATCTCTGTGACGACGCTGGAGTGACAACCACAGTGACGGTGTTGGAGAGACCACCACAGTGACAGTGTTGGAGCGATGATCACTGTGACGGTGTTGGAGTGGTGATCACTGTGTCAGTGCTGGAGCGACCGTCACTGTGACAGTGTTGGAGTGACCGTCACTGTGACGGTGTTGGAGTGACAACCACTGACAGTGATGGAGTGACGAGCAGTGTGACAGTATTGGAGTGACGACCACTGTGACGGTGTTGGAGTGACAACCACTGACAGTGTTGGAGTGACAAACACTGTGACGTGTTGGAGTGATGATCACTGTGACGGTGTTGAAGTGACGAACTCTATGACGGTGTTGGAGTCACAATCACTTTGACAGTGTGGAGGGACCAACACTGTGACAGTGTGGGAGTGACAATGCAGGAGTGCCGATCACTGTGACAGTGTTGGAATGATGATAACTGTGACGGTGTTGGAGTGATGAACACAGTGACAGTGTTGGGGTGATGAGCACTGACAGTTTTGGAGTGACGATTACTGTGACGGTACTGGAGTGACGATCACTAACAGCGTTGGATTGACAATCACTGTGACGGTGTCAGAGTGACGATTACTGCGACGGTGTCGGAGTGACGATCACTGTGATGGTCACTGACAGTGTTGGAGTGACGGTCAGTGACATTGTTGGAGTGACAATCACTATGACAGTGTTGGAGTGATGATCACTGTGAAGGTGTTGGACTGACGGTCACTGTGACAGTGCTGGAGCGACGGCCGCTGTGATGATGTTGGAGTGACGATCACTGACAGTGTTGGAGTGACGATCACTGTGACACTGTTGGAGTGATTAACACTCTGACGGTGTTGGAGTGACGATCACTGTGACGTGTTGGAGTGACGAACACTCTGATGGTGTTGGATGACGATCACTGTGACGGTGTTGGGGTGATGATCACTGACAGTTTTGGAGTGACGATTATTGTGACGGTACTGGAGTGACGATCACTAACAGAGTTGGATTGACAATCACTGTGACGGTGTCAGAGTGACGATTACTGCGACGGTGTCGGAGTGACGAACACTGTGATGGTGTCGGAGTGACGATCACTGTGATGGTCACTGACAGTGTTGGAGTGACGGTCAGTGACATTGTTGGAGTAACGACCAGTGACAGTGTTGGAGTGACGGTCACTGACAGTGTTGGAGTGACGATCACTGTGGGTGTTGGAGTGATGATCACTGTGACAGTGTTGGAGTGATGAACACTCTGACGGTGTTGGAGTGACGATCACTCTGACGGTGTTGGAGTGACGAACACGCTGACGGTGTTGGAGTGACAATCACTGACAGTGTTGGAGTGACCATCTCTGTGACGACGCTGGAGTGACGACCACAGTGACGGTGTTGGAGAGACCACCACAGTGACAGTGTTGGAGCGATGATCACTGTGACGGGAGTTGGAGTGGCGATCACTGTGTCAGTGTTGGAGTGACAACCACTGTGACAGTGTTGGAGTGACCATCACTGTGACAGTGCTGGAGTCACGACTACTGTGGCAGTGTTGCAGTCACGACCACAGTGACAGTGTTGCAGCAACGAACACCGTGACAGTGTGGGAGTGATGGTGTTGGAGGGACAATCACTGTGAAGGTGTTGGACTGACGATTACTGTGACAGTATCGGAGCAATGACCGCTGTGACGGTGTTGCAGAGGCAATCACTGTGACAGTGTTTGAGTGGCGATCACTGTGTCAGTGTTGGAGTGACAACCACTGTGACAGTGTTGGAGTGACCATCACTGTGACAGTGCTGGCGTCACGACTACTGTGACTGTGTTGCAGTCACGACCACAGTGAAAGTGTTGGAGTGAAAAACACCGTTGCAGTGTTGGAGTGACGATCACTGTGACATTGTTGGAGTGACGACCACTGACAGTGTTGGAGTGACGATCACTGTGAAGGTGTTGGACTGATGATTACTGTGATGGTATCGGAGTGACGATCACTGTGACGGTGCTGGAGCGACGGCTGCTGTGACGGTGCTGGAGCGACGATCACTGTGATGGTGCTGGAGTGACGACCACTGTGACGGTGTTGGAGCGACAATCACTGACAGTTTTGGAGTGACGATCACTGTGACAGTGTTGGAGTGATGATCACTGTGACAGTGTTGGAGTGATGATCACTGTGAAGGTGTTGGACTGACGATTACTGTGACGGTGTCGGAGTGACGATCACTGTGACAGTGTAGGAGTGACGACCACTGTGACGGTGTGGAGGGACGACCAGTGTGACGGTGTTGGAGGGACGATCACTGTACCGGTGATGGAGTGACGATCACTGACGGTGTTGGATTGAGCATCACTGACAGTGTTGGATTGAGGATCACTGTGACAGGGTTGGAGCGACGATCACTGTGACAGTGTTGGAGTGATGATCACTGTGACGGTGCTGGAGTGGCGATCACTGTGTCGGCGTTGGAGTGACCACCACTGTGACAGTGTTGGTGTGACCACCACTGTGATAGTGTTGGAGTGACGACCACTGTGACAGTGTAGGTGTGACGAGCACTGACGGTGCTGGATTGACGATCACTGTGACGGTGTTTGAGCGACGGTCACTGTGACGGTGTTGCAGTGACGAACACTGTGACAATGTGGAGGTGACAGTGTAGGAGTGCCGAGCACTGTTACAGTGTTGGAGTGATGATCACTGTGACGGTGCTGCAGCGACGATCACTGTGACAGGGTTCGAGTGATCACCACTGTGACAGTGTTGGAGTGACGAACACTGTGATAGTGTGGGACTGACGGTGTTGGAGTGACGCCCATTGTGACAGTGTAGGAGTGACAACCACTGTGACGGTGCAGAGGGACGACCAGTGTGACGGTGTTGGAGGGACGATCACTCTGACGCTGTTGGATTGAGGATCACTGTGACGGTCTTGGAGCGACGATCAGTGTGACAGGGTTGGAGCGACAATCACTGTGACGGTGCTGGAGTGACGATCACTGTAACGATGCTGGTGTGATGTTCACTTGGACGGTGTTGGAGTGACGATCACTGTGATGGTATTGGAGTGACGACCACTGTGACAGTGTTGGAGTTATTACTAATGTGGCAGCTTTGGAGTGATGATTACTGTATCAAAATTATAGAAACAGGATATTTATTGATTACATCTGCTGTTTCAGGCACTCATGCAAATCAGCAGATGCATCTCCCATAGGACAAGTATAATTTCCCTTCAAAAATAAATACTTCATTGGCTGTGGAGTCCTTGCAGATTTCTTGATAGAGATGTGAAAAGCAAAAAAAAAAGAATTGGTAGATCCCTATCTTCAGTACTTGTCGTACTGATGTTAATAGTATCGCCAAAAAATTTAGCTAATTCTTCGCATCTGAACAGCTTCAGAAGGAAGCATAGCAATATTTTCAAAGTTCAAATAAATTTATTATCAAAGTGCATATATGTCACCATATATAGCCCCTAGATTCATTGTCTTGTGGCATTCACAGTAAATACATACAAGAAAAAATAGAATTGATGAATGACCACGCCCACCAGAATGGACAGACAATCAATGTGCAAGAGACAACAAACTCTGCAAATGCAAAATGAAAGAAAGAAAAAAAAAGAAATAATAATAACAAATAAGCAAGAAATATCATGAAGATGATACGAAGAGTCCTTGATAGTGGGTCCATAGGTTGTGGGAACAGTTCAGTGATGGGGCAAGTGACGTTATCCCCTCTGGTTCAAAAGCCTAATGGTGTAGGGGTAATAACTGTTCCTGAAACTGGTGGTGTTGGTCCTGAGGCTCCTGTACCTTCTTCCTGATGGCAGCAGCGAGAAGAGAGTATGTCCTGGATGGTGAGCGGTTCTTGATGATGGATGCTGCTTTAGTTGGACAGCACTCTGTGTAGATGTGCTCAATGCTGTAGAGAGCTTTAGCCATGCTTTCTTTGTAATGACCCCGTTGTGCTGGACCCAGGATGATTATCTGCAATGATAACACTGAGGAATTTAAAGAAGTTTGTGATTGTTATTGAATTCATCTCCGCATAAAAACCTGGCTGAATGTAACGCCGAGGTTGTTTATTCATCAGGGCAACCTGATTTTGGATCTGGTTGTTTGCGTATTTGTGGATTTTTCTTTGGATATTACTGGAACACATTGTCCTGATGTCACTTTTTCTGTGAAGAATAAGTAAATGCTGAAGAAAATAGCAAAAGGACTGCAAGACTTAAAATATAGTAATCAATAGAACTGCTGAAAAGAGGAGAGATGAAATGATAAACCAAGAAGTAATGGCTCTGTGACACTAATCAGATTTGTAGAAATATGTCGAATGGTGTTGAGATTGTGGGGAAGAGCAAGGTTGGAGTGAAAACTAATGGAATGAACCCCAAGTTGAATGTGGAGACTATCGAGTGGAAGAAGAAGGAATCGAATGGAATGTTTTGAACTTGAAATGAACACAGAGGGAACAGCAAAGGAGGATTGATTATGGTAATGATAATGAAATATGCACAAGAAAGGTTTTAGTGAAGAGAGAGTTAGTTCAAGGATGGGGGTCAGTGGACTGTCTGTTAACTGTTAATACACTGATGTCTTGTAAGCTTGGTTCCACGAATCATTTGCATTTACCAGAATTGCACTGTACTGTGTACAGACCAGATGTTTGAAAATGTGGCTGACAGTTGTAATACTATCTTGAGTTAGTGAAGACTGTATAAAGCATCTTCGTTTTGTGGTCCTGACATGTAACAGTTGATTGTGGCGCAGACCCACCCATCTGTTATTCTCTAATTATGATTTAAAAAATGTTATACTTTAACAGGAAGATGAAGGCCAGTTCTCTGAGTCCAGATGTTCCTTCTTACTCCCAGATGAGCTGTTTTTGTAACTAAGCCTGGCATTTAGAGTAAGCTGTTGTGACGGGAAAGCTTTCAGCAACGAATTCCACATAGGTCACTTTTCTCCTGAATTGTATTTTAGCACCACTCAAAGTTGAAGCTATATTGAGCAGATCTATGAACTGTAAAGTAGTATGTCCTGTCTGCAATGTAATACTGGTTTCTCCAGTTTCTCCTTAAGAGTAGCTATGTGAATTACAGCTGGGCCCCTTAAGTCGTAGATATTGAGGGCATAAATGACATTGTCTGTTGCTGGTAAATCATAATACTATATAATTTTCAACCTTTCAGGACATATAAATAAGAATTATAAACAAATGATTCAGTTCCTGACTTGGTGGCTTTGTTCCAAAATCACTCAGTACTAGAACGGGCCTTCAAACCTAAACCATTCTCTTTTTCAACCAATGGCTTCTTGGTAAGATGTCATCTATATTCTTGGTCCTGTTCTAATCAGAAACATCTGAGAATTAAACAACTAACTCCAAGTTTATCTGCTCTCTGCCCAGGTAACAGTATGGTTGCTAATAGAACTTTGGTTAACAACTTGAATAAAGAACATGTCAGGATACACATCAAAGTTGCTGGTGAACGCAGCAGGCCGGGCAGCATCTCTAGGAAGAGGTACAGTCCAGTCGATGAAACGTCGATTGGACCTCTTCCTAGAGATGCTGCCTGGCCTGCTGCGTTCACCAGCGACTTTGATGTGTGTTGCTTGAATTTCCAGCATCTGCAGAATTCCTCGTGTTAGCACGTCAGGATGTTTTTTTAACATCAGAATGAATTACTTGTATTCTATAGAATGGGATTATCATACTTTTCTTCTCTACTCTTAATCATGGGGAGGAATAATAAACTGCAATTGTAGATTAGATCATGGTAGTTAGTGCCTGTGAATTGAATTAAGATGATGGGTTAATTGATGGAAAATAGTGATGTGATGCCTGGGTACTTAAAATAGAACATATAACATGGCCTACTCAGCCATTTTTTCATCCTTGCTGATTTTGAACATTATGTAATTAAGATTTTCAGATTTAATTTACGCAATGACATTTTTGAATTAGTTTTGGACCCAAATAAGTTGAAAAAATAGTCAATGAAAATAAGATAAACCAAAAATGTGCTGGCTTAATTGTAACTATCTGCAGAAAGACAAGAGTTTGGAGTTCCCAGGTGTAAATATCAGCTAGGGGAGAAGATACTGACATGATTACAAATTTCAAGAGAATAGGGGCCTAGCGTGGGATAGAATGCAGGGAGATGCATTTGTTTCCTCAGTTAATTATAGAAATTTTATTTGTCAGTGCTCTGGCAAAGAGACAACCGGAAAAGCAGCAATTGCATACCAGGTTCTCAGTCCTAAGAGTAATGTGTTCATAATTCAAGTGTCAGGTGACAATCAAACTCGCATACTACTGTTAATTAATCATTGGTAATTCTAGCTTCAAGAATTCATAAGTCATGAGGGAGAAGGAACCACTAGGATCCACACTTCTTCAGCATAGGTGACTGAGAGGCACATACCTTCCACTTTTGCACCCAACCCAATCGATGATATGAAGGTTACTACTGCTTAGTCAATATAGGTACTCTGAATGACCTTATGGAAGTCTCAGTATAGTTCCTATTGGGCACAGACCCAAAGCTTGTTACATTACAGGTTGATCCGCTGAAGTTAGAAGGAAACGGCCATGATTGGGGCACAAAAGAGGTAGTATTATTTTGCATTTAACCATGCTATTCATGGCTGGGAGTGATTGATGCTGACAGAGGGTGCCCAAAATGGAAAGCATTTCATTTACATCTTTCATCTTGATGGGCACATAAAGGGTCATAAAAAAGAAAAGGATTCCATGTCACTGAATCATGGAAAAGTATTGACAGGGATAATGGAGAAAACAATGTTAAGGGATTTTTGCCAAAAGCAGGTAGAATTTATATGTATGTGTTCACACTCCTGAACATGCATTTGGGGAAAGAACTGGACAAACCTGTGAAATTATATTGCAGTTCAATCATTTTCTTGCAAACTTGGTGCAAAGGTATATGTTTTTAATGTCCGTTTTAGAGTTCCCAAAGTAATTAACATGCACAAACAATTCATAGCATGAAAGAATAAATTCTTGTGTAAGTATCCCTTTGAGGCCAAGATTACCTGTTTGTTAAATAACAGAACGACTGCGATCATTCCCTACAGTCAGAAATGTAATGTTTCCAGAATTACATAACTGTTTGCCTACCCACCTTCCTCATATTTTCGAGAATTGTGTTGGCGTGGACAGAACTGACGAAGCAAAGGAGAAGTAACTATATTGTTAAAACAGGCACATCTACATCAGTTATAGCTAAGAAATATCCATCCCTGATGGCAGAATGGGTCACCATCTGGGCACATTCCACTGTATACTGAAAGGTGACAACTTTCAGAGCTGGTGGTCTTGTACACCCCTATCATAGTGCATAGGTACAAGGCTGTCAACATCTACAGCTCTTTGGAGTCCAACAGCAGATATTGTGCACATGATTTAGTAATTGTTTGGACTACCATATATTTCATTAAAGGCACCGCAGGAATACGGTTCCATTTTTATTTAACCTACGTATTGCATTCTGGTGTGTTTAATACCCTCAAGGATCAGATATTAATGGCCATTTTATTAGCATCAGATGGAACATCTGGAGGTATTTCATTGCTCTTTCAACATTGCCTCAGAACTGAGATGGTTCCAGAAGGAGTATAAAGTACCAGAACTTTACCACATACAAGATGTAACAGAATGATTGCACACCTTCCCTCTCATATATTATAGCTAATGTGAGGCATGATGAGCAGTTTTACCAGAAAGAGTAATCACTTGATTTATGATCTGGAGACTTTAAATGTCCTCATTTAATGAGCAATCTGAAGCTACCGGAATTGAAATAAACATGTTGTCAGCTCTCGATTTTACTTCAAGATTTTTTTAAAAAGTCAATTCATAATGGTTTTATAAATTTTGAAACCAAGGAGTTCACAAATTTTTCACCTTTTTGGTCACAAGGAATATACCTTCTATTCTTCAATAAAAAAAATTGTTGAAGAATTGTTGAAAAATTGTTGAATTTTTTTGTACCATTTTCTTCAAAAATATTTATTTAATTTATAATTTGCAGACGGTGGGACCAGTCAAAATGAAAGAACAAGTTTGATTTCTGTCTGTGGCTTCAGCTACTGCAAAAGTATTGAGACCATCTTAACCTACAGTACACAAAAGGTAAATCTGAGGTGAAAAATTAGAATAATCGAATATTAAGCATATTGTCATATCATTAAGTAAGATTAATTTTAAGATTGTTTTCGTATGTGTACAATATCTTTTCTGAAATTAAGATTACAGGGAAAATTGCAAAGATTAGGAGACAAAGATTTTTTGTGCAATTTATATACACAGGAGATTCTGCAGATACTGAATCCAGGGTAACAAAATGTTGGAGGAACTCAACTGGTCAGGTAGCATTTATGGAGAGGAATACACAGTCGACATCTTGGGCTATGGCCCATCATCAGTACCATAAAGGAAGGGGGGAAGAAGCCAGAAAAAGAAGCTTGGGGAAGGGAAGGAGTACAAGCTGATAGGTGACAGATGAAGTCAGGTGAGGGGGAAGGAGTGTGTGTGTATGGGGAGATTAATTTTATCTTTTTTTCTTCCTTTTTTGTGCCATTTTCTTCCCCTTTTTGTTTGCTGACATTATTATCTAACAGGTCTTCTTTCTTAGCCTATAAGTAAAAACCTTTAGGTCAAAATTGATAGATTCAAACTCTAGCCTTGAAGTCAGCACAACTATTTGACTGGTATGTCTCATAGTGAACAAATACCACATGCGATGTGATATCAAGGCAGGCCTTGGCTGTTCAAACAGACTGTAAGATTTTATGTATTGTTCAAAGGGAAACTTTTCCTCCAGTGTCTTGGCAAATATTCATCCCTTAACCAACTGACAAATGAAACAGATTTATTCCATTATTCATTGATTTGCTCTCCATGGAATATTATCAAGTGCAAATTAACTACTAACTTCTCTTAGCCATCGGTAGTGACTGTGCATCTACAGTTAGTTGTAGCGATGCATATTTCGTTTTATTCATTCACAGGACTTGGTTGTTGTTGATGAGGTCGCAATTCATCTATACTTAAATACCATGAATTGAGTGGCTTATTTGACCATTTTGAAAAACAGATAATGCTATGGATCAGGAGTTGCATATAACCCTCCCAAATAAGGACAGCTGAATTCGTTCTCTGGAGGACATCATGGTTACCATCATGGTTAATTGTATTCCCGGACTTATTTAATTACTTGAACTTAAATTCCCCAGCCGTTCAGTTGAAAATTGAATTCAAATTTCCTAATAATATATGCAAAATTTTGTATATAGAACATCAATTGCTCCTTCAGCTCCATGGAACCAATTATGCAGAAGGGTGCATATCCAGTAATGAATACCCTTGTGTAAGTGTGCTGCTGGTGACTATAAATTAAATCGAGGAGTAGTTATGATTTGAATTCCCTGCGTCTATAGAAATTGGACAATTAAAATATTAGTGCCCTGAAATGTGTGTTGGCAAAGCACTTGAGAGAGAATAAGTGGCTGGGCTGCAGTGAAACTGCAGTGAATAGGACTGATTCTGTTGCTGCAAAGCCTCGATGGGCTGAATGCACTCCTGCAATACTGCAGCAATTCCCTAATCCTGTTCTAACCTCAAAAATCTATTCTTTTCTGACATCCATTGATATATAAAATTCTAAAAAGAAAGACAACACAAAATTGTGAAGAAATTGATGCTAGCAGATATAACTGAATAATTTGATTCCTCAAAGAGTTGTTGAAATTAGTGGGAAATATAACTGGCTCGGGACTGCTAATTACAGTCATGCATCACTACAGCCTTTAACGAGCTACTCAGGCAACTCAAGACCAGCACTGTAGTAGGGGTTGCTGGTGTGGTAGTTAAATCTTTGGGCTGTTAAGTCAGAGCTTGGTTAACAATTTAGTCAAAGGGAGTTCAAATCATATTATAGATAGCTACAAGTTATTTATAACAACTAAACTTCATTTTTTTCAATAATCAAGAACTTAAGGATATAGCTAAACTCAGTAAACATATAACTCCTGTTCACTAGTTCCTATAAGAAGAGAGATCAGTTGTATTTACTTTGCTAGCCTCCCAGACCACAATATAGTTGACTCTTAACTAGTCTTTGAAATAATTGACCAAGCCTTTCTATTGCATTACACATTATGCTCAAACAGTGAAAAAATGAAAGTGCATGGGCCATTTGGCATCAAACTGAGTACTGAATCAGAAATGCGTGGCCCATTTTAAATCATGAATATCAGACACCTTGTGTTGTCATGATCTAGCACTGTATCGTTTGTCTGCACTGCACTTTCTTGGTAGCTTTCACACTTTATTCTGCATTGTTATTGTTTTTACCTATTCTAGCACAATACAAGATGTAATTATTTGATCTGTGTGAACAGCATGAGTACAAGCTTTCCACTATATCTTGGTACATATGACAATAGTAACCTAATACCAATAAATTGAGAGAAGCACACAACCAACTTTTCAAGGAACAGTCTGAATTGGTTGAACTCAGAATATCAGACTTTGCAAACAATATGCAGATCGCTCCATCACAACTCATAAGCATGACAAAGACAGTGAATATAATGGCACATTGATATGCAGGTTTTTGGTGTCGCCCTGGGAAACCTCAACGTTCAGTTCAGGCCCTTTAAAGTCTCATGACATCAGGTCAATCATGGGCAAGGAAACCTGCTCCTTATTAAATTCCTCCTCACATGATGAATTGAGGTGTTGATTCAAGAAAGAAGACAACATCTGTCTTCAAGTATTCCCACCTTTTAGGTCATACCATTAGGCGGGAGGTACAGAAGCCTGGAATCCCACACCAATAGATTCAAGCTACTTCTCTTCAATATTCAATTCTTGAACCAATCTGCACAACCCTAGTCACTACAATTTAGCAACATTATGACCACTTTGACCACCTTTGATTTTTTAAAACTCAAATTGCGTTTTTTTTAAATAAAAATTGTGTGTAATTTATGTTTTTTTTCTTGCAAATGTCTAGCTGGTGCGATGTGTCTGTAATGTCTCTGCAAGTAAGTTTTCATTGCACCTGTGCATACATGTACTTGTGCCAATGACAGTAAACTTGACTTTGATTTTGAATTAGCACTGAGATGGCGAAGGCTTTCAGTGCATGATTTGTGAAAGGTGATGAGTATTCTAATTGAGCAACACACACAAAATACTGGGGGAACTCAGCAGGCCAGGCAGCATCTATGGAAAAGAGTACGGTCGACGTTTCAGGCTTAGACCCTTCATCAGGACTGGAGCACAAAAAGCTGAGAGGTCAGAGTAAGCAGTTGGGGGGAGGAGAGGAAGAAATACAAAGTAGTAGGTGATAGGTGAAACCAGGAAGCGGGGAGCAGTGAAGTAAAGAGCTGGGAAGTTGATTGGTGATAGAAATAAAAGGCTGGAGAAGGGGGAATCTGGTAGGAGAGGACAGAAGGCCATGCAAGGAAGGAAAGGGAGAAGAGCACCAGAGGGAGGTGATGGGTAGGTAAAGAGATAAGGTGAGAGAGGGAAATAGGAATGGGGGATGGTGGGGGGGGGGGGGCATTACCAGAAGTTCAAGAAATCGAGGTTCATGCCATCAGTTTGGAGGCTTCCCAGACAGAATATAAGGTGTTGCTCCTCCAAACTGACTGTGGCCTCATTGTAGCCGTACAGAAGGCCATGGGCTGTCATGTCAGAATGGGAATGTGAATTGGAATTAAAATGATGACCACTGGGAAATCTCACTTTTTCTGGCGGATGGAGCATAGGTACTCGGTGAAGTGGTCTCCTAATCCATGTCATGTCTCCTCAATATACAGGAAACCACTCTGGGAGCACCAGATATAGTAGATGACCCTAACAGACTTACAGGTGAAGTGTCACCTCACCTGGAAGGACTGCTTGGGACCCTGAATAGTAGTGAGGGAGGAGGTGTAGGGATAGGTGTAGCACTTGTTCTGCTTGCAAGGATAAGTGCCAGGAGGGAGATCAATGGGGTGGGACGACTGGACAAGGGAGTTGTGTAGGAAGCAGAGAGTGGGGGGCGGGGGAGGAAAAATGTGCTTGGTGGTGGGATTCCATTGGAGATGGTGGAAGTTATGGAGAATTATGTCCTGGATGTGAAGAGGTAGGTGAGGACAAGAGGAATCCTATCCCTTTTGGAGTGGCGGGAGAAGAGGGTGAGGGCAGACGTGCGTGAAATGGAAGAGATGCAGTTGAGGGCAGCATTAATAGCAGAGGAAGAGAAGCCCTTTTCCTGGAAAAAGGAGAACATCTCATTGGTTCTGGAATGAAAAGCCTGATCCTGTGAGCAGATGCAATGGAGATGGAGGAAGGGATGGCATTTATACAAGTAACAGGGTGGGAAGAGGAGTAATCCAGGTAGCTGTGAGAATAAGTGGGTTTATAATTGACATTAGTAGATCAGCTGTCTCCAAAGACAGAGGCAGAGAGATTGAGAAAGGGGAAGGAGGTGTCAGAAATGGACCAGGTAAACTTGAGGCAGGGTGGAAGTTGGAGGCAAAGTTGATAAAGTCAACAATCTCCTCGTGGGTGCAGGAAGCAACACCAATGCAGTTGTTGATGTAGCATAGGAAAAGTTGGGAGTGAAACCAGTGTCATTCTGATTGGTTGCATCACAACTGCTATGGGTCCTTCAATGTACACGATCCCAAGAGGCTGCAGAGGGTTAGGCTTAATCAGGTCTATCATGGGCAAGCCCTCTCCACCACTGAGGACATCTTCAAGAGGCATTTCTTCAGGAACGTGGCATCCAACATTAAAGACCCGCACCATCTGGGCCATGTTCTCTTCCTGTTACTACCACTGGGAGGAGGTACAGGAGCTTGAAGATTGGCACTTAAAATTTAAGGTTCAGTTTCTTCCCCTTAGCCATTAGATTTCTGAATTGTGCACGAACCCATGAACACTATCTCGTTATTCTCTTTTGCTCTATTTATTTGACTGTTACAATAAGGACATTTAGGAGACTCTTAGGTAGGCACATAGATGTAAGAAAAGGGAGGGTTATGGGCTGTAGGAGGAAAGGTTTAGATTGATCGTGGAGTAGGTTTATATAGGTTGGGCTCAAGGATACGTTTTTGTTGTACTGTCTCTGTTCTATTTGCTTTCGTAACAGAAATTCTTATGTCTTGCACTGTAGTGATGTTACAAAAGAACAAATTTCACTACATATGTCAGTGATAATAAATCTGATTCTGATTCTCAGTAGGTAATTAGGAAAGCCATTAAGATTTATTGTTTATTGCTGGGGGTGTTGAATACATAAATAGGGAGGTTATGCTTCATTTATATAAGACATTGGAGAGAGCACATCTACAGAGGTTTAGCAAACCCATCTTTGGAATGGACAGTTGGGCTTATGAAGAAGGTTTGAACAGCCTTCAATTCTATCTGCTGAAATTTAGAAGAATGAGAGGTGATTGGATTGAAACAAATAAGATCCTGAGGGTTCTTGAGAAAGTGGATGTGGAGTGGATGCTTCCTCTTGAGTGAGTTTCACTGTTGAAAACTGAAGGGTCATTCCATTCAAGACAAAGAAAAAGGCAACAAGTTTCCTCTCAGTGGTTGCTTCATCTTGGGAACTTTCCTCAAAGGGTGGTCGTAGTCTCCGAACATGTTTAAGGCAGAAGTAGATGTATTTTTGATAAGCAAAAAGGAAGTGAATGGTTACCAAGATGGACAAGAATGCAAAGTTCAGTTACAATTAAATCAGCCCTGTTATTTATTACATGCCGTGACCGGCTCAAACTTGGTCCTAATGAACATGTATGTTTGCATGACCATCACTCTGAAGAAGCACCAAAAATAATGAGGGCACAGAATGCTCTCCAGATGGAGAACTTCATTGTGCACTGCCAAGAGGGCTTTGGTGATGCCTCTGCTGACCATGTCCTAATGCACGCAGTGATTAGATTTGATCTGCAGCACATAGTGACATAAACCAGAAAGGGGCATAAACATATTCAATCTCCTCAGGAGCAGGAGAGGGCCAGTTGGCTTTTTGAGTCTCCTTTGCCATTCACTACTGTCAAGGACTCTACAACTTACATTCTTAGCTTTATTATTTGTTTCTTTGTTTGTTTACTCATTTGTACAATTTGTCTCTTGCACATTGGTTGTTTGTCAGTCTTCATGGATTTTTTCATAAATTCTATTGTATTTCTTTAAATGCTTACAAAAAATGAAACTAGAAGTAGAAAATAGTGACATATACATTCTTCAATAATAAATTCACTTTGATTTAGCCATTAAGAATTGAATTGAGTTGACTTTATTTCTTATATCCTTCACATACATGAGGAGTAAAAATCTTTATGTTGTGTCTCCATCTAAATGTGCAATGTGCAATCATAGCAATTTATAATAATTTATAATAAATAGAACACTCAATGTAATATAGAGTACACTCAAGTCAGTGTGAGTTCATCAGTCTGACGGCCTGGTGGAAGAAGCTGTCCCGGAGCCTGTTGGTCCTGGTTTTTATTTCCCAGATGGTAGCAGCTGGAATAGATTGTGGTTGGGATGGCTTGGGTCCCCAGTGATCCTACAGGCCCTTTTTACACACCTGTCCTTGTAAACGTCCTGAATCATGGGAAGTTCACAACTACAGATGCGCTGGGCTGTCCACACCACTCTCTGCAGAGTCCTGTGGTTAAGGAAGGCACAGTTCCCATACCCGGCAGTGGTGCTCTCAATTGTGCCCCTGTAGAAATTTCTTAGGATTTGGGGGCCCATACCAAACTTCCTCAACCATCTGAGGTGAACGAGGTGCTGTTGTGCCTTCTTCACCACACAGCTGGTGTGTACAGACCACGTGAGGTCCTCAGTGATGAGATCACAGCTGATCTCAGCATCACTTTCCTGCTATCCTCAATGTCCATTGATTCTGCTAACTTAGTCCTTACTCTGAATGTGAGCTTCTAGACGCAGACCCCTGAGACATAGGTGTACTCCCTTCATCCAGCCTGCTGAGCCCTGCAAGAATTTTGAAAATTTAAACGAGATTTCCACTCATCCTTCTAAAATCTACACATTACAGGCTTAACCTACTCATTCTCTCTGTACATGTGAAACCCACCATCATAAAACCAGTCTGCTGAATTTTTGATGCACTCTATCAATGACAAGTATGCAGTACTGTGCAAAAGTCTTAGGTCCATACTGTATATACAGATAGGGTGCCTAAGACTTTTGCACAGTACTGTATTTGTCAACATGGAGTAGAGAGTGAGTTTGTAAATCTGATGGAAGCAAAGGATATCAGGAATGGTGAGGGTGGAAAGCCTCAGGAGGGGTGTGGGACAGTGCCAGGGGTGGGAGGTGGCGCAGGTGCAGACACAGCCAGCTCTGAGACACCAGGCAAGGTCATTGATTTCAAACAATTGGTTTATTGATCGTTACGGAAGGTGTCTCCACTGCTTCCCACTCCCTTCCCCTTTTCCCAACCATGATTCCCTTCTCCTTCCCCCCTTCCCACTCCTGGTCCACAATCATCATCACCATCATTATGTGCCATGTTGTATGAGGTGGGCGATCATGGTCTTATCCACAACCATCATTGTTCTAGGCAACTTTTTCTAGAAAAGTGTTTGCCATTGCTTTCTTTTGGGCAGTTTCTTTACAAGATTCTTTTTTTTGGTATGGAGACCAAACTGGAGACAATATTCCAGGTTTGGTCTCACCAAGGGCCCATATAATTTCAGCAAGACATCTTTGCTTCAAAATGCAAATCCTATGATAATAAAGCTAATATAGTATTTGCTTTCTCACAAAGCAATTAGCAACTGATAACTGGTTTATTATTGTCACATGTCCTGAAGTACAGTAAAAAGCCTTTTTGTTTTGCAGGCCATCCCAGATCATTCCAAACATAAGTACATTGAGTGGTACAAAAGTTAAAGTGATAATAGAATGCAGAACATAGTGCTACATTTATAGAGAAAGTGAGTGATAGTAGATAAATAAGATGCAAGGGTTATAATGAGGTAAAATGACAGATCAAGAGTTCACTGTTATTGGATAAGCGGTCCATTGAAGAGTCTTATAACTGCAGAATGATAGCTGCAGATGTATTTTTGCATGAAGACATTGGTAGGAGCAGGCACAATATTGGCTTTGTGGAGTTGAAATGCTGGATTCACACCAAGGATATCCATGATCTTGTTGCAGGGCCAAAGGGGATTGATTCAGAACAGATCTAGCAACTCAAAACTGAACATCCATGATAAGCTGGGAACCATCAGAATCAGAAATGTACTCTGTCATGACCTGAAACGTTATAGTTCAACATATTCCTTAGTCTCTTTCGACAAACCAGCCAGCAGAAGCTGGAGTAAGCCTAAAGACAAGGTACCATCTGTGATTGATGCTGCAATACAAGACTTCATAAGTACTAATCAGTAAGAATAGCACGTCATTATTTTGTGTAATGTTTAAAGCCGTCACAGCTTTCAGAAAATGAGGCAGATTATGGCTTCTTGCGGAAAGACCCAGACAATATTTTATTTAATTAATACACAAAAATTGCTGCAGGAGCTCAGCAGGCCAGGCAGCATCTACAGAAAAGAGTAAACAGTTGACGTTTAGGGCCGAAACCCTTCATCAAGACCTTCATTAGTCTACTAACCTACCAACCGGTACATCTTGGGACTGTGTAGGAATCCGGAGCACACAGAAGATTCCCACATGTTCATGGACTCCTTACAGATGACGTCAGAATCTAACTCCAAACTCCGATGCCCTAAGCATCATGCTAACCACAACACCACTCTGGGGTCAACAAAATTTGCATGGGTTTGTAGTATTCATGTCATAAAATGTCAAACAATGGCCACCTCCAGTAAGAGTGTATCAAATCAGATACCAAATCAAGAAATGGAATCACTGCAGAGAAATAAGCCCTTCATTCTCCTCTCTACATCCAAAGCAGCCATTAAGCACCCACTTACACTGATCCCACTCTCTTTCCACATGCCCATCAATTTCCCTAAAATCCCTACACACTAGGGATAACTTAACAGTCAACCTACCAAACTACACATCTTTAGGATGTGAGGGGGAAATGGAGTGCTCACATAGTCAAAGGAAGAAAAATGCACACTCCACAGAAATGGGATCAAAGGTCAGCATTGAACTCAGTCCAGTGGTGCTACCAGACAGTGGTTCTACCAAATGCACCACTGGGCCACATTGCCAAGTCCACTATTAGTATCATCCTGGAGGGCACCATTGAACTGCAGTTCATCAGTGCCCCCCACAAAAATAACACTGACTCAATAGAATATCAGAGGTTTGGTATCCCCAGGCGAGTGACTCATTCACTGACATCCCTAAGCCTTTCTACCTTCTGTAAGGCTTAAGTCAAGATCAATGTTCCCTCTAATTTTTAGTAGTCAGTGTGCGCAAAAATCTTATGTTGTGCAAATTTTTTTCCTGTGACAAAAGTATGTGCACACTGCACTGAATGACACAGTTTATGTAGGTTTACAAAATATTTGACATAAAACTGCACAGAATAACAACAAAATAACATACATATTTAAGTCACTCAGTTATTTTTTCTCTCTCCTTTGGCATTTACCCATTCTTTGTAAACTTTATCTAGACTAATAGAACTTCCATGCAATTGATAGCTTTTGATTCTCATTAACATATCCAAATGACATTCACCTAAATGGTTTCTCAGCTTGTTTTTGAGTTGATTCATTAGGCTAAAACCTCGCTCACAGTCTGCACTAGACGCAAGAAAGATTCCCCCAGTGTCCATCAACTGTGCAAGGTCGCAAAACTGTTCATTTTGAAGTACAAATGCCACCATTTGAGAAAAGTTTGAAATCAGTTTGGATTTAATCTTTTCTTGCATGGAAAATTTGAAATCATTAAACTGTCTAACTATTACAGTATTTTCTGCTAGAAAATCATGATATTTTAGACATAAGGCATTAACTTGTTCATCACCAAATGTGAAATCACAATCTGCAAATAGTGGAGAAATCAAAGGTTGACCACTCTTGTACCTCATCTTCAGGAAGCCTTTCTTCTAAATGAACACAAAGACTATTTATAAAAGTCAACAGTGAACTTGTATCTACTGTGACGTTTTCTTCACATTGTTGGCTTAGCAAAATTTTAACTTTGTCACTCCATGAAACATTGTCTCCCAGATACTGCTTTCTTATCTTATTAACTTTGCCTCGGGTAAAATGAATTGAATCAATCGGTGTCTGGCCATGACCTCATGAGCTTTCGGTGTAGCAGTTTCTACTATTTTGTTAAGCCATTCAACTTTAAACAAATTTGCAGTTCTTTTGCGCTTCACACCCTTCGCTTCATTTGAATTCGACGTAGTGAATCAATATTTTTTCAATAAAAACTTAGTAAGCTATCTACAAGATTTGAAACAGATCTTTGTCAACTTTACGAAATGAACACTGTCTGCCAAAGATGGCTGCCGCCGTGATGCAGCTGTACAAACTGGAACAGGAAAGATGAGGGGACGTAAATTAGTGACATGCATTGTGGTATTTGAAAAACCGACTAACTAGTTAACAGAAATATTTAGCTAAAAGATTATTTTCAATAAGTATAATTACTAATTGCTACATTATTTTATGTAACTAACCTTTTGTGCGCACATTCATTTCCTTTGTGCGCTGGTGGAAAAGCGTGTGCGCACACACACGCGCACAGCTTAGAGGGAACATAGGTCAAGACTACTCTCCACTTGTATGTTTCAGTGAAGCTTCAATAACACTGAAGAAGCTGAATACCATTCAGGACAAAAGAGCCAATTTGAGTGGTACCTCATCCACCCTTTACAGTCAATTACCTCCATCACAACTGCAGTGTGTGCCTCCTACAAAACGCACCATTGACTCCCAAATCCTCAGCATCAACCATCAAGAAGAGGAGGCATGACACCACCTCACCTGTCAGTTTTCTCCAAGCATCCTGCCTCTGTTACTTAATCGTTTCTCAGACTAAATGCCAGAACTCCTGACCCAATGTCACCGTGGTTCAAGTTGGTGACTCACTTCAATTCCCAAGTTCCGTTAGAGGCAGGCAATAAATGCCGGCTTTGCCAGTGATGTCTGTATTGTGAACAATGAATAAAATAAATGATCAAAATAGGCCGATGCATTAAATATAGCTGTGGCGTCACCACTACATGTTGGAGCTGGCTTGCTCTATCTCTTGAAGAGGCTGTCCTAATGATTATAGAAAATTGTCTTTCCTGTCATATCCGCAAAATTAATTGAAGTTAAAAGTTTAAGGCAAACCTGAAAATTATGAAGTTGACAGATTAAATAAATACAGAAATACCATCACAGTGAAAACTGCTAAATTTAATATGATCCTGAAAATTTATGATAGTGATGAAAGATCTTACTGAATTTATTATTTTAAGATAGAAGAATAAAGTGGCAAGATGAATGAAAATGTATCAAGATGAAAGGGAGAGAGGCAAGGGAAATTTGTCAACAAATTAGGTCACAAAATGCCTATACTATATAGTATCTTCACCATCTTCAGGAGGTGAGAGTTATGATTTTGGATACTTATTGAGCATCACTTTTTTATCCTGTTTTCATTCTGAACATGATTGATAACTGATGTTTTTTTCGAAACAAGCAGGCCAAGTGTAAACAAGTGACTGGAAATGATGCATATGATTAACTACAAGGATTACTTACAGCGCCTTTAACTATCAGAATCCAAAATGAGAAAAAAGAAAAAGAATCTTGAATCCTCTCCTATGTTCACATGCCAATCTTTCATTATTCAGAGTTTGAGAATTAATTTCAACATTTCAGGGTTTACTTTATCAAAATTGTTCATTGGTATCACTAATTTAATCCAGTACAAGCTAACTGCAGTGCAATGCCTGTTCGGAGTCATACATACTGGATGTAATTAAAAGCCTACAGCTTTTTATTCTGTAAACCAGTATCACTCAACAGCCATCTTGGCGACCACTGTAAATCCTATTATAAGATTACATCAGTAAGGTCACATTGTCACAAGAGTATGAGAGTTGTGTTACACACAACTGCATTCCCATGCGTTTACAACCAGTAAGTCACTTGAGCAGTTGACCTCCTCGGAAACCATTTGCATTTGCATTCCCAACTACGGTGAAAGTGACCAAAAATGGATAAAGGTGTACAATGCGACCAAGGACAATATGACCATTTGCTAAACTGGAACAATGCAGATGTAATGTTGGACTGTTTAGTATCTACTTGTAGTGAACTTTTCTGTTTGCTTATAATTGGAAACATCTTTGAGATCCATTTCATATTCTTAAGCTTTGCTAACATTCTTTCATATTGTTTTTGTTATGCAAAAAGTAAAAGTAATTTCCCCTTGTGGTTCACGTGTTTCCTATCTGGTGATCTGTGCAGTCTGGTCATGATGCCCCTTTGATTTTTTCTTAGAAGAGAGTTACATTGAAAGTTAATTTCAGTACCAGTATCCAGCACAGAGACTAACACAGAACCTCTAATGAATGAAATTACAAGCACGTACATACATGTAACTTACTAGTTCATCATTTAGTAATCTGTTTATTCTCAGTAGCCTTCTACCATCCCTTAAATTCTCTGTACTTCTCTAAAATATGACTGTGATGGGCATCCACTATGGTTATCAGTTCACTACTAATGAAGTTTATGGGAGAAATTAGCTTATATTTAACATCTGCAAAAATGGAGGTCCTCCACCTTGCTCATACAACTCTTCACTTGGAGAATAAAGATTACAACAGGATCCTGTAAAGTGGGTCCTGCTTCTTGTATCTCTTACTGAAATTGGACATCAACGGTAAAATGCACTATCACTTCTGGCATTCCAGCTTAATCTCATGCAGTCTGAGGAAAGGAGACATCAAGTTCTTAAATCCGGCACAAAGCTTATGGTCTACAAGACAAATGTGATCTTCTGTATGCTGCTGAGATATTCACTACCTGCAGCAAATGCCTCAAACCACCAGAGAGATACCGTCAACCCTGCTCCTTCAAAATTTTCCATATCCATAAATACATAAGGAAACCAACATGAACACTCTCTTCCAGCATTGCGGGCTACAATTGTACTCAGTCATCTGTGATGGGTAGAGAACCTTATTTGCTTGTCTAGCACTGGACTTCTGAAACAGATACAATATTCCTGAACTCTGAATAATGAAAGATTGACATATGAACATAGGAGAGGATTCAAGGATCTTCTTAATACCTCCAAGAAAAGAAGTGCTACTTTCCTCTGTGGAAATCCTTGGAAAATGACCACAAAGAAGATGCTTTTACAATGCATTGATTCCATTTTGTGGGACTACACTGAAGTCCAGTGAAAACTGTGGAAAGAGCACATCACCTCCTAAATCATCCATCTGCTCACTTTATCAAGCATCTCTTTCCATACCATTGACAAAGCCAGTGATTATACCTTGTCCTCATCAATCCTCTCAGAACCCACAGAACTGGAGTGAAACCAAAAGGAAATGCCATTGATGGAAAAAAAACCTGGCGGCCATGCCTTCACCCACCAAGCTCACAACCCTGGAACTCTCTGTCTAACCCTGTCCACCTTGAACTATCTCGTCTCATTTAGAAATCAGTCTTTAAAAGCAGTCTCTATGACCAAGTTAATGCTGATCTCTTTAAGCACCTCTTTATATTTCTTGGTGCACAATGCTGTTTGATTACACTTCTATTAAATCCCTCAGGACAATCTACTGCTGTGAAAACATTACATTAATTCAATTTGTGTGTTGTTTTAAGCAACACTTTGTGGACTTATCCATCTCTGAAGGGAATGAGATGATTATAAAACAACTATTGGCCTTGGAGGTTAATCAAACTTATAGAGTTATAGTGTGGAAGCAGGCTTAATGACCCACAGAATCAGCACCAACTATCAACCACACATTTATTTCAAATTTGAGAATAAAACAGGGCTTTGATCATTTCAGTTATCACCACTGAATCTCTAACTTACAGCGTTTTAATGGGGCCAGTTGGCAAAAGCACCAGCCACAAAAGCAGTGTGCAGAAGTTAAACCTGAAGGTTAATCCAAAGTATTTACTAAATTAACTGATCTCAGCCATGGAATGACATAATTAGCCTTTGTGACTCAGACCATGCTAAGGGAAAATAATCAGCCGGGGTTCTTGTTGCAGATGGAATCGAGTAACTGTTTCTGGGAAAAACGTGGATTTTTCCCTTTTCCATACATGTGCAATGATTTGTCACCGTTCAGTATTCTGAAAGGTTTCAATGAGATCCCTCCTCATTCTTCTAAACTCCAGTGAGTACAGGTCCAGTGCCATCTGATGCTCCTCGTATTGTTACCCCTTTCATTTCTTGGATCATTCTCCTGAACCTCTTCTGCACTCTCCCCAATGCCAGTTGATCTTTTCTTAGATAAGGGGCCCAAATTGCTCACAATACTTTAAATACAGTCTGATAAGCCTTATAAAGCCTCAGCATTACATCCTTACTTTTGTATTAGTCTTCTCAAAATGAATGCTAACATTGCATTTGCCTTTCTTACCACCAACTCAACCTGCAAGTTAGCCTTTAGGAATCCTGCACAAGGACTCCCAGTCTCCCTGCACCTCTAATTTTTGAATTTTCTCCCCATTTAGAAAACAATCCATGCCTTTATTCCTTCTACCAATGTGTGTGACTATGCACTTTCTTATACTATGTTCCATCTGCTATTTCTTTGCCCTTTGTCCAAATCTGTCTCAGTTATTCTGCAGTCGCCCTACTTTCTCAACATTATCTGCCCCTCCACCTATCTTTGTATGGTCCACAAACTCGGCCGCAAAGCCATCAGTTCCTTCGTCTAAATCACTGACATACAGTACTGTACAAAATTGTTAGGCACATATAGATATCTAGGATGCCTAAGTCTTTTTCATAGTACTGTATCTGAAAAATCTATTTGTATCCTCTTATCGTCAAAACACAGAGGGACCATCACAAGCTCCCACAACCCTGATGATCCTGTGATTTCAGTCTCCAAAGTTGACGTGCAAGCGGCTTTCAGGAGGGTGAACCCATGAAAGGCATCCAGCCCAGACAGGATACCTGACCAAGTACTAAAGATCTGCGCCTATCAACTGGCTGGACTGTTCACTGGGATCTTTAACCGCTCACTTCAGCAGTCTGGCTTACCCACCTGCTTCAAGCAGACTTCACTCATACTAGTGCTTAAGAACAACTTGGTAACCTACCTCAATGACTATTGTACAGAAGTAATTACATCCACAGTGATGAAGTGTTTTGAGAGGTTGGTGATGAAAAGTATCAACTCCTACCTGAGAAGTGACTTAGATCCACTGCAATTTGCCTAATGGAGCAACAGGTCCGCAGCAGATGCCATGTCCTTGGCTCTTCACTCAACCCTGGAACATCTGGTTAACAAAGGTGCATATGTCAAGATGCTGCTTATCAACATTCAATACCATCACCTCCTCAAAACTAATTACTAAGCTTCAATACCTTGACCTCAATACCTCCTTATGCAATTGGATCTTTGATTTTGTCACTTGTAGACCCCAGTCAGTTTGGATTGGCAACAACAGCTCCACAATCTCCTTCGGCTCAGGTGCACCATAATGCTGTGTGCTTAGTCCCCTGCTCTACTTGCTTGTGTGGCTAAGCACAGCTCCAATGCCACATTTAAGTTTGCCGACATTACTGTGGGCTGAATTAAAGGTGATGATGAATCAGCATATATATAGGAAGGAGACTGAAAATCTGACTGAGGTGTGCCACAGCAACAACCTCTTACACAATGTTAAACATGACCAAGGAGTTGAATATTGACTTCTTTGGGAGAAAACCAGAGGTCCATGAGCTTGTCCTCTCATCCAGAGATGGAGAAGATCAACAATGCTAAATGTTTCAGTGTTACCATTTCGAAGGACCTGTCCTGGACCCAGCACGTAAGTGCAATTATGAAGAAAGCACAGCGATGCCTCTAGTTCCTTAGGAGATTGCAAAGATTTGGTATGACATCTAAAACTTTGACAAACTTCTATAGATGTGTGGTGGAGAGTACATTGATTGGTTGCATCACAGTCCAGTATGAAAGCACCAAAGCTCTTGAACAGAAAATCACAGTGGATCCGGCCCATTCATAGGTAAAGCCCTCCCTACCATTGAGCACATCTACACGGAGAGTTATGGCAAGAAAACTGCATTCCTCATCAGGGACCCCCAACAATCAGGACATGCTCTTTTCTCATCTCTGCAACCAGGAATAAGATACAGGGTCCTCAGGACTCACACCACCAAGTTCAGGAACAGTTATTATCTATCAACCATCAGGCTCTTGAACTAAAGGAGATAACTTCACTCAACTTCACTTGCCCTATCATTGAAATAGATTCACTTTCAAGGACTCTGCATCTTAAGTTCTCGATATAGATTTCCTATTTGTTTGTTATTACTATTTATTTCTTTCTGCATTTGCACAGTTTGTTGTCTTTTGCACTTTGGTTGAAAACCGAAGTTGGTGCAGTTTTTCAATGATTCTACTATAGTTATTATTCTATTATGGATTTATTGAGTATGCCCACAAGAAATGAATCTCATGGTTGTATATTGTGGGATATATGTACTTTGTCAATGAATTTACTTTGAACTTTATATTATCGTATAGCTTACCTTCATATTTCATCTTTTCTCTCCTTGTGCTTTTTAAAGTGGTCTTTCTGTTAGTTTTAAAAGCTTCTGAATCCTCTAATTTCCCACTAATTTTTGCTATATTTTATGCCCCCCTCATTTGCTTTCATGGTGTCATTGACTACATTTTTCAGCCTCAACCTCCCCTTAGAATACTTCTTCATCTTTGGGATGCATCTTTTCTGCACCTTCAGAATTGCTCCCAGAAACTCCAGCCAATGTTGTTCTGCCATCATCCCTGCTGGTATCCTCTTCAATCAACTTTGGCCAACTTCTCTCTTATGACTTCATAAATTCCCTTAATTCCCTTTATCTAACTGTAAAACTGATACATCCAATTTTAGCTTCTCCTCCTCAAACTGCAGAGAGAATCCCATCACATTATGATCACTGCCTCCTAAGGGTTCCTCTACCTTAAGCTCCCTAATTAAATCTGTGTCATTAAATAACAGCCAATCCAGAATTGTCTTTCCCTTAGTGGGCTTAACTACATGCTGCCCTAAAAAGACATCTCCTAGGCATTCTATAAATTCCCTCTCATGGGATCCTGCAGCAAACTGAGTTTCCCAATCTAACTGCATATTGAAATCCCCCATGACTATCATAACATTGCCTTTTTTACACGTCTTTTCTATCTCCCATTGTAATTGCAGCACACATCCTGGCCATGTTGGAAGGCCTGTATATAACTCCCATCAGGGTCTTTTTACCCTTGAAGTTTCTTAACTCTACCCACAAGGATTCTGATCCCTGTCACCTCTTTCTAAAGATTTGAATTTATTTTTTATCAACAGAGCCACCCTATCTGCTTTGCCTAACTGCTTATCCTTTTGACACAATGTGTATCCTTGGATGTTAAGTTCCAAACTATGATCTTCTTTCAGCCACTACTCAGCAATAGCCACAGCACCATACCTGCCAATCTCTAACTGCGCTACAAGATAATCTATGCTGCATCATTCAGATATAACACCTTCAATCCTGTATTCAACATCCTCTTTGATTTTGTCCTGTTACAATTTAAATCATCCCATTGGCTGCAATTTTGCTCTATAGTCTGCCTGCCCTTCCTCACAATCTCACTACACACTACATCTGGTTGTATATCAATTGCCCCATCCTCAGCTCTCTCACTCTGGTGCCCATCCTCTTGCTAAGTTAGTTAAAACCCTTCCCAACAGTTCCAGCAAACCTGCCTGCAAGGATGTTGGACCCCTCAGTTTCAGTTGTAACCTTTCATTTTTGTATAGGTCAGAGATCCCAATGATATCCTACCCCATGAACCAATTCTTCAGCCACACATTCGGCTGCCAAATTATCATATTATTACCCTTACTACCCTGGAGGTCCTCATTTTCACCTTTCTACTTAACTCCCTATATTCTCTCTTCAGGACTTCCTCCCCTTTTCCAGCTATGTACCACAAGTTCCAGTTGTTCACCCTCCCCCTTTAGAATGCTGTGGACCCGATCCAGAACGTCCCTGACCCGAGCACCTGAGAAGCGACGTACCATACAGGTGTCTCTTTCACGTCTACAGAATCTGCTACCTGCTCCTTTAATTACGGAATCCCCTTTCACTCTTCTTCTCCCCACTTCCTTTCTGAGCCACAGAGACAGACTGTGTGCGAGAGATTAGGTCACTGTAGCTTTCCCCGGTTGGTCATTTCGTGTGCCCCCACCCTCCCCCCCAGCAGTATGCAAAGCTCTATACTTATTCTTCTGTGTGTAATTGCTACTCAGTGTAGATAAATATTGTTAATTTTGTGTACTGTTTATATTGGTGACATCTGCACCCTAAGCCACAACCTTTACAAACTGCAACATGTCACCAGGCTGTGTATGACAAGACTGTCTCTGAAGATCATAAACACAAAATAATCTGCAGATGCTGGGGTCAAAGCAAACACTCACAACACGCTGGAGGAACTCAGCAGGTCGGGCAGCATCCGTGGAAAAGATCGGTCGAAGTTTTGGGCCGGAACCCTTCTTTTCCACGGATGCTGCCCGACCTGCTGAGTTCCTCCAGCGTGTTGTGAGTGTCTGAAGATCATATTACTTTTGCAGATCAATCTTTTGGAGCTGAACATCAGGACTGAATGGTTCCTGTGGTAATGTTCTTTTGGAAGTTACAGAACTTGGCGAGGCCTTCCTCCTCTCGCAGGTAGTATTTCTTGGGCAATCGTCCAACAACCATTAGCAGACCCAACAAAATTAGCAATTTTTAAATTAAAGAGGCCATGTCATTAAGCAAGAGGATCCTGTGAAATGCAGCTTTAAGTGTTCAGAAGTAAGGGTAGATTCCTAGAAGAAACCAAGATGGTGGGGTCTTATGGTTGTTTTATTTCAGTAGAAAAGAGGGTAAATTTGATTGCACTAGAAAATGGACATTGGGATCATGATACATAATCATTCACTTTTCACTGATTTAAATATAGACAGCACACAGAATTTTACTGTTGTTCTCTACAGTGAGTTAAAAGTCCGGTCAACAATTACTGCATTGTTGATTGGTTGGCTGCATTAGCAGGAGCCAATATTGAAGTGGCCAACTCCCATTAAATCTAATTCGCATGGCTTAAAGCCAACCTGCCCCTTTTACACTGTGGCTGGGAGCAAGTGTTGGCTGCCACCCAATGAGCGACCGCAGTAGGATTTTATGCTGCACCAAAGACGCTGGTAAACCAGCTGGAAAGTGGAGGAGATGAGCAGAAGACACCCCAGGCACCACAGTCAGAAGGTAGCTGATAGAGATACCCATGGTAGTCAATGCTGCAAGTCGTGCTGTGAGGAATTGTAGCATTATGATCAACTTGCTTGGTAGCAGCCAGAATCCTAGAGGCAAGAGTTTCAAACCGCAATAGGCATTGGGGAATTCAAATAATTTTGGAATAAAAAGCTAGTGTTATCAGAATTAGAATCAGGTTTAATATTACTGGCATATATCATGGAATCTGTTTTGTGGCAGCAGTATATTGCAATACATAATAATAAAAACTATAAATTACGATGAATTTATATGAAAAAAAATTAAATTAAATAAGTTGTGCAAAAAGAGAGGGGAAAAAATAATGTTCATGGATTCATTGTCCATTCAGAAATCTGATGGAGCAGGGGAAGAGGCTGTTCCTGAAATGTTGAGTGTGTGCCTTCAGGCTCCTGTACCTCCTTCTTGATGGTACCAATGAGAAGAGGGCATGTGCTGGGTGATGGGGGTACCACCTTTTGAAGGTGTCCTGGATGCCCTTCCCAACTGCTCTAGCAAACCTGCTTGCAAGGATATTGTTTGCCCTTAAGTTCAGGTGAAACCTGTCCCTTTTGTACAGCTCATACCTCACCCAGAAGAGATCCCAATGACCCAGAAACCTGAAACGCTGCGCCCTGCATCATTTTCTCAGCCACACATTCATCTGCCAAATTCTGACCCCCACTTACCCCAATCCGGAATAGTTGACCCCCTGGAGGGCTTAACTGGTGTGTGCCACAGGCAGCAATCCAGAGATTGCTACCCTGGAGATCCTGATTTTCGGTTTTCTACCTAGCTCCCTACATTCCCTTTTCAGGACTTGCTCGGTTTTCCTTCTTATGTCATTGGTGCCATAATGTACCAAGAGTTCTGGCTGCTCACCCTCCCCCTTCAGCTTACCATGCACTAGATCTGAGATGTGTCTGACCCTGGAACCTGGGAGGCAACATACAGTCTGGGTTTCGCTATCACGCCCCCAGAATCTTGTGTCTAATCCTCTAACTATGGAATCCCTCCTGCAGTTCTCTTCTCCTTCCTTCTCTTCCGAGCCACAGCGCCAGACTCAGTGTCAGAGACCCATGGTAGGCCGTCCCCCTCAACAGTATCCAAAATAGTATACCTCTTACTGAGGGGAATGGTCACTCAATACTGGCTGCCGATTTCCTTTTTTCTCCTACAGTCACCCATTTTCCTACCTGCTGCAACTTAAGGGTGACTAACTGCCTATAGCTCCTATCTATCACCTCCCGAGTTTCCTGTATGAGCTGAAGGTCATCGAGCTGCAGCTCCAGTTCGTTAACACTCTCTCTGAGAAGCTGCAGCTTGGTGCACCTAGTGCTGATATGGTTACCTGGGAGGCTGGAGGTCTCCCAGAATTCCCACATCTCACACAAAGAACACAACTCAGCCCCTGGAGCCATTCTCACTGCTCTAACTATGCACTGAGATGAAGAATGAAGAAAAAGAAGAAGCTCACCGGATACTGACCTCGCACGAGCCTGTTCTCACCAAAGCCTGATGGACCACTTGAACAATGGCCCACTCACACAACGACTGCTCTGTTTGTCCCTGTCTTATTCTTATTTGCCCTTGTTAATGAATTGGAACTGCGCCACCAAAAAAACAAATGAGAGCTCCTTTTTTAAATCTTTCACTTCCAGACCTGCTTGAGGCCTCCTCCGCTGATTCGACTGCAATGCCGAAATAAAATAGAAGATCTAATATTGTACCATCATTAAAGCAACACACATCAAAGTTGCTGGTGAACGCAGCAGGCCAGGCAGCATCTCTAGGAAGAGGTACAGTCCATGTTTTGGGCCAAGACCCTTCGTCAGGACTAACTGAAGGAAGAGCTAGTAAGAGATTTGAAAGTGGGAGGGGGAGGGGGAGATCCAAAATGGTAGGAGAAGACAGGAGGGAGAGGAATAGAGCCAAGAGCTGGACAGGTGATTGGCAAAAGGGATATGAGAGGACCATGGGACAGGAGGCCCAGGGAGAAGGAAAAGGGGGAGGGGGGGGAAACCCAGTGGATGGGCAAGGGATATAGTCAGAGGGACAGAGGGAGAAAAAGGAGAGAGAAAGAAAGAATGTGTGTATATAAATAAATAACAGATGGGGTACGAGGGGGAGGTGGAGCATTAGCGGAAGTTAGAGAAGTCAATGTTCATGCCATCAGGTTGGAGTTTGCGTTGTACCATCATTAAGTTGTTTGACTTCTATGTACTGATTTCAGAAACTTTCCTGAACACATTTGACACACTCTTTCCCATCCAGCCCTTTTACAGTATGGGAGTCCCAGTCAATGTGTGGGAAGTTAAAATCACCAATATCACAACATTCTGTTTCTTGCAACAGTCTGATCTCTCCACAAATTTGCTCCTCTAAATTCTGCAGACTGTTGGATGGTCTATAATATAATCCCATAAATATGGTCATACCTTTCTTATTCCTCAGTTCTACCCATAAAGCCTCACTAGCCGAGCTCTCCAGTCTGTCCTGTCTGAGCCCTGCTATGACAGTTTCCTTGACAAGTAATGCCACTCCCCACACCTTTAATTCCTCCCGCTCTATCTCGAATAAACCAATGGAACCTTGGAATATTGAGCTACCAGTTCTGTCCCTCCTGCAACCAAGACTCACTAATGGCTACAACGTGCTGACCCATGCCCTAAGCTCATCACCCTTTCCTACAAAACTCGCTGCATTGAAATATTACGCAGCTCAAAACATAAGTAGCACCATGCTCAACTTTCTGATCCTGACTTTTTATGCAGGCTTAACAACATCTTTATCCATCACCACTCCACAATCTGTTCTAGCTCTCCAGTTCCCATCCCTCTGAAGCTTCAGTTTAAACACCCCCTCCCTCATGGAGCACGAGCAAACATTCCCGCTTGGATATCAGTACTCCTCCAGTTCAGGTCTTCTTAGGCACTGGTATGAAGCAGTGAGAGATTAAAGATGTCTTTGGATACTCCCGAGAGTTGGTTGGTACTGGTCTTCAGAACCCTACTAGGTACACCATCAGGGTCTCATGCCTTGCAAGGATTCACTCTCTTCAAAGACATTCTGATGTTGGCCTCCAAGACAGAGATCAATTTACCATACCCCACGGCTAATCTCTATGAATAAAGGCTTATGTCTAACATTCATATGGTCCACCACTCCTCCTACACTCAGAGCTAAGGAACCTCACACCCACACTTCAGTTTCCACCCATCAGTTCTATTCAGTCATGACATTGTACAGCATTATACAGCATTCAGTCACTCACTCCTTCAGGACAGGATATTGTGGCACAGGAGAGAGTAGATGATAATTAGAGGGAGCAGTTCCAATCCTGTAGGAGGAAATGGAGTTGGCCACAATTTTGATGACTGTGATTATGATGCAATTGAAACTATTATATATGGTTTACCCTTACACCCAATACTTCTGTCAGCATCACACTTTACCTTAAACTCAGACTCTTTTTCAAATTATACAGTGCCCACAGTTGATGTAATCATGCAATTCCTACATTTTTCATCAGAACACTAAACATATTTTAAGATAGACAGGAAATGAAATGTGGTCTGATAGTAGGGGCAAATCATAACATCCAAAATATTACAAGTGATCAGCTTGGATACTGATGCTGCACGTGATTTTGATTAGAAGTGGCCTGTGCTGAGCATCATCAGACTGCAATAAAAGACAGAATGCTGGAACACATCAGTGAATGAAACAGCGGTTGCGGAGGCAAAAATTGTAAGTCAAAAGTTCAGTTCAAGACTCTGCATCAGGACTGAGAAGGAACAGGAAAGACTGCCAGCATAAAGGGGTTGGATGGGATAGAGGCTGCTAGGTGAAGCCAGATGGGGAGAGGATGATAGATAGGTGGTAGCAGGTGGGGATGAGGAAGGGAAGGCTGAACAAAGGGAGAAGAAAACTGAGTGTGTTAATGGGAGGAAAGCACTGTTGGCGGGGGGGGTGAAATTACTTGAAATCTGAAAATTCATATCATTGTATTGTAAGTTATCTAAGTGGACTATGAAATATTATTCTAATTTGTGTTTGATCTTTCTTAGCAAATGGGAGGGAGAATTAACATGACATGCAATCAGAGGCTTGAGATTACTAATGTAGACAGGTGCTCTGCAAATATTCACCTTGTCTACATTTGGCTTCAGGAATGTAGAGGAAGTCACATTGTGAGCAATAAATGCAGAAGACCAGGTTGAAAGAGGCAAAGGTGAACCACTGCCTCATTTGGAAGGGCTGTTTACATTGCTGGATAGCAGTGAGGGTGAAAATGAAAGGACACGTATTACACCTCCCAAGGTTGCAGAAGAAAGTGTCTGGGAAGGGACGACTGGACTGGGGGTGGGGTTTTAAAGACAGCAGGCCCTCAGAAAGCAAGAAGGGGACAGGAGAAGATATCATAGATAGTGGGATCACTTTGGAGATGGCAGAAATGGTGATGGATGATGTGTTAAATGTGGAGGCTGGTGTATCAAGGGTGAGGAATAAGGGATACCTGAGGAAAGGGGAAACGAGAGCAGATGTGCAGGAAATGGAGGAAATATACATGTGCAGGTTCCATCAACTATGGCAGAGGGAAAGCCACATTTCTGGGAAAAGAAGAGGACATTTTGGAAGTTCTGGAGCAGAAGGTCTCATCTTGAGAACAAGTGTGGCAGAGGTGGAGACATTAAGGAAAAGAAATGGCATCCTTACAGGAGGCTGGGGGGGAGGAGGTATAGTTGAGGTAGCTTTTGGATTTATTGGGTTTATTGAAGATGTTAGTGACAAACCTGTCTCTGGAGATGGACAAAGAGAGATCTAGATAAGCAAGAGAAGCATCAGAGATGGTCCAGGTGAATGAGAAGACAGGGTGGAAGTTGGTGACATTGTGATGAAATGGATGAATTTTGCACTAGTACAGGCAGCAGCACCAATGTAGTTTTTGAGGTAACAGAGAAAGAGTTGGGGGAGTTGGGTTGTGCCAGAACTGGTTTGGAACCAGGAGTGTTCCCCATATCTACCAAAAAGACAGGCATCTTTCAGGTTATTGTGAGACATCATAATCTTTAGGAGGTGTGAGGAATCAAAAGAGAAGTTGCTGAGGACAAATACTGTAGGATTCTTTGCCACGGGCAGCTGTGGAGGCCAAGTCTTTATGTATATTTAAGGCAGAGGTTGACAGATTCTTGACTGGTCAGAGCATGAAGGGATACGGGGTGGGGTGGCAGGAGATTGGGGCTGAGAGGAAAATTGGATCGGCCATGATGAAATGGTACAGAAGACTCAATGGGCCAGATGGCCTAATTCTTCTCCTGTGTCTTATGGTCTGATGGTCTAAGACAAGTTCTGCCAAATGAATGAGGCTGTTATTGGAGGGGAACTGGTTTGGTCTTTGTTCAAGAACGAAACAAAAGATGCTAAGGTCTTTCTGATGAGGTTGGAGGTGTGTAGTGACAGGACATACTGATAAAAACAAGCCAGTTATGATCAGAACATTGTAAGTTATCTAATGGGTAAAGACATAAAAGGGTGCTGAACGTAAGTGGGGACTGTATCAAGGAAGAAATGATGGAGTGTAGAGGTGTGGCAAGAGCAGACATAAACAAAGGACTTGCCAGGGCAGTCCTGTTTATGGATCTCAGGTAAGAGATGAAAGTGGATATTCTGGGGTCGAGGCACTATGAGGTTGGATTCTGTGAAATGGGGATCTCCTGATGTCATAAAATCTGTAATAAACTGTTATTCATTGACCATATCCAGATAGAGGGAAAGCTATCAAGCGATGCTCATTTACCAGTGACAGTCAGACAGACGTCTGGTGGAAATGACTCAGACAACAAAATGTTTGATGGTGTGGCAGTCCTATGAGAATGACAGAGTTCATTGTTTGTTAGTGAAGAATTTGGAGCCCAGCCTTTTTGGTGCCTGATACCTCAGTTTCTATTGCAATTTAGGCAGTATCCGAAACCCGCATTTTGCTCACAAACCCCAGAACGGTCATCATAGTTGTCAAGTATAGTTTGCAAAAAAGCTTAGCAGGTACCACAACAGATTCCAAGGTTGCACAATAGGAGAATTGAAGTAGCTCAACAAAACACACATCCTCTCTCTCAAAATTATCACTTGTCTACAAACCCTCTGCCACTTCCCCCAGTGTTGTGTCATTGCCCATCTGTCAACCTTGAAGATTACAGCAAATTGCCACTTACTCTAACTGTCTAACAGGAGTGACTAGTGTATACTCAGCACTCATTCAGGGAAAAATACAGTCAACTCTCATTCGTGACCACGGATGAGAAACTGCATAATATCATAAATATGCAACTTCAGTTGAGAAGGGTCTCAATGCTTCAGAGTTCAAATCCAGAGTCATAGATTCTACATTCACTACCCTAACTTAGATTTCATTTGGGCTTGGATCAGGTTGTAGAATTGTCTGAGGAGTCTTTATGAAAGTATAGATAATGCAAATATGCTTTAATAGATTTACTCCATGAAGATATGGCATCCTTTTTGACTCTTCTTCTGGCCCTCTTTTTTTTTTACCAAGTGACAGAGAACCATATTTTTCAATTGCTGTACCCTTGTAGAGAAGGTGCTACTCAATACACAAAGCTGGAAAATCCCAGGATTATTCCCATTAATCATAGGGGAACAGTAACGTGTTTCAGGGTCAGGCATGTGACATGGAAAAGAATTTCAGGTGGTGGTGATTCCATGCACCTGCTGTCTTGCCCTTCTAGAATGGAGGTCATGGGATTGGCAAATGTTGTCCAAGAAGCTTTGGCAAGTTGTTGCATCTTGTAAATGAACATGGTATTCCTGGAAGGTGTTGAGTTTCTTGTTCGGAATTGCAGTCATCCTGCTTAGTAGAAAATACTCTATCATATTCCTGACTTCTGCCTTTAGATGGCAAAGTCTTAGGGCGTCAAGAAGTGATTCAGTTTCAAAAGGATATCCAACCTCTGAACTGCTCTTATAGGCACAGTATTCATAGTCGCTAATAGTTGCCAGGATGTTTATAGAGAAGTACAGCATAGAAACAGGCCCTTCAGCCCATCTAGTCCATGTCAAAACCATTCAAGCTGCCTACTCCCATCGACCTGCACTGGGACCATAGCCCTCCATATTCCTACAATCCATGTACCTATCCAAACTTCTCTTAAACGCAGAAATAGAGCTCACATGCAGCTCATTCCACACTCTCACAACCTTCTGAGTGAAGTTTCCCCTCGTGTTCCCATTCTATTTCTCACCTTTCACTCTTAATCCACGACCTCTGGTTGTAGTCCCACCCAACCTCAGTGGAAAAAGCCCACTTACATTTCTCCTATCTATACACCTCTATCAAATCTCCTCTCAGTCTTAGAATACAGTCCTAACCTATTCAATCATTCTTCATAACTCAGGTCCTCCAGACCCGGCAACATCCTTGCCCTTGTAAAATTTCTCGGTACTCTTTCAACCTCGTTTTACATTCTTCCTGTAGGTATGATGCCCAAAACTGCACACAATACTCCAAATTAGGCCTCACCAATGTCTTATACAACTTTAACATAACATCCCTTCACCTGTACTCAATACATTGATTTATGAAAGCCAATATGCCAAAAGCTCTCTTTACAACCCTATCTATCTGTGATACTACTTTCAACAAATTACGCACCTGTATTCCCAGATCCTTTTGTTCTACCACTCTCTTCAGTGCCCTACCATTCACTGTGCGAGACCTGCTCTGGTTGTCCTACTGAAGTGCAAAACCTTGCATTGGTCTGCATTAAATTCCATCTGCCATTTCCCAGCCCATTTTCCCAGCTGATGCAAGCCATGATAGCCTTCCTCTCTGTCCACTGCACCCCTACTCTTGGTGTCATCTGTAAATTTGCTGACCAGTTAACCACATTATCATCTAGATCCCTGATAACAAACAACAAAGGACCTAGCACCAATCTCTGCGGTACACCACTAGTAACAGGCCTCCAGTTAGAGAGGCAACCCGCTGATGAGACCTTTGATGTTGGTTTTGCCATTAAATATCATGAAGGTGTGGTTGGACTTCATGTCATTAGGGATCATAATTGACTGACACCTGTATGATATGTATCTTACTTGCTACCTAATAGTTCTGTTCTTACTTAGGTTCGACTCTCATTGTCTGAGGGTTTACTTGAATAGGTTTCCACATCCCTATATTTGATGTTATAGTGAAGGGAAAGGTATTGAAGCTCAAGGTGTTTATGTCTTGGGCACGATTTCAAGGAACCTCTGAAGCAATGCCCTGGGACTCATCCCAACAACTACAGATGTATTCATTTGGACATTTCATTGACCTTAATTTTATTCACATAGTCACATATAGTCACACCCTGTATTGATGCCAAAGACAGCTGTTCTCAAAGTACTTCAACCATTTAATTCTTTTGCATGATCTCTTGTGGAGCAAATTGAGCTGACCCTTCGATGATGTAGCCCTCTGAAAAAAATTGAGATGGATCATGAATTGGGAATTTCTGGATTTCAAAATAGCTAACGTGCAAGACCTTGGAGGCATCTTTTCCTTCCCCCACGGATGTTGCTCAACCTGCTGGGTTCCTCCAGTAGATTGTTTATTGCTGCAAAAACTTGGGTTTGCTTTGAAAGGGGCTGGAGGAATTGCTGCAGAGTTGACATGGTGTTGAGTGAAGTTAAGTCAGGACATTAGCTGCAGCATGGTGCTCATAATGGTGCTGGTAATTAGCAATGCATGCTGATTAATGCAACGTTCTGACTTCTGTGCAAACCTTCACCAGGCACCAACTGTTCACACGTTAACACCTTCACCAACACAATGCTCGGTGTGCCTCCTGCCAGAAATGCACACATCTCACATCAGATCAGAACTAGTTTAGCTCCTATAGTGCCCAAGAAACCCAGATTAGAATCAGACTTTACAACCATTAGCTGCTTCATTTATTTTTACTTGCCTTTGGCATTTTATCGGCTGCATTTGAATGCATAATAACTGACTAGACTTCAAAAATTCATTTGTGTATTTGATACTTCCTGAGGACATTAAAACCAAGTAAATTTTACTTGTGCTTTCTTTTTCTCATAATCTGCTCTACAGCATTCAATCCTTGTGAAATTTACCTCCCAAACATATTCTTATAAAATGATTTGCCTCTGATATCATCGTTGAAAATTATAGCCCCTGCATGGAATAAAAACAAAATTGTTCTTGAGAATATGGACAACACTGGCAAAGCAATATTTTGATAAACAATAGGTAGTACGGGATACTTCCCTTCCAGATGAGTCTGTAATAATAATTCTGCCAGCTTTTAATGGGAATCTCCGATGGCTATTTATTTATTTAGGGATACAACATGAAACACAGGCTGTTCTGACCCAACAAGCACCACCCAGAAACCCACCTATTTTACACTTGCCAAATCACAGGACAATTTTATGCTGACCAATTAACTTACTTTCCAGTATACCTTCGGACTATGGGAGGTAGCTGCAGCACCCGGAGGAAGCCCATGTGGCCTCGGGAAAAATGTACAAACTTCTTACAGAGGGTGCCAGAATTGAATTCTGAAATACTCTGAGCTGTAATAGCGTTGTGCCAACCTCAATGCTACTGTGGCACCCCATTATTTCATTATTGAATGAAAGTTCATAGCTGCTTCACTACTGCTATACCCTGTCTATCAACTAATTTTCCTAGCTATGATTGGAAGGTTAAGAGGAAGATATTCCGTTTGCTGTGATTGGTCTGCTGCTACTTTTAAAATTTCCTATTGGAAGTGATGGAGGACTTTAAATAGGTCTATTCCATTCTGAGTGCATGCATTCAAACTTTGGCTAATAGTCAGAAAACATCATAAAGTCTACAACTGTTAAGCAGACTCTGCTCAGACCCTGCAGTCTCTTCTTTCCTTGCTCTATCCAATAAACAGAAGGGAAAACGTACCCATTTGTACCAGGGTTGTTCATGGATGAAATTTCTGTGTGCTCTTTCCAATGATTTTACATTTAAGCAGTATCAATGGTGCTGTTTTTGAATCATTGCTCGATAATTATATAATTTCAGGAGTCCCATGCAGCAGGTAAATGCAACCTGTGTTCATGTTGGATATAATCACTCTCCTTAAATAAATGGTACATATTGACTATATAGCTGATGGAAATGCACAACATAGACAGTGAGGCAGTGTAACTGTGATAGTGTACAGTGTTGAATTGTTTCAGGGAATAGGTTTCCTACCTCTGAAATGTACCTTTGAAATCCCAGCAGGAGTGGTTAACACGAGAAGAGAGATCCTACACACAAGGGGTCCCAGGGGTTCACATGGATCAAAGTTAATGAATCAATGAGAGGAAGCAGCCAGGGAAGGCAAATGCTTGAAGCCATGCTCTTATGGCTAAGTCTCAGCCCACAAAACTTTACTGATCTCACATGTGTGGTCAAGGTCAGTGCAACACATCAACAAATTTTACCTATGAGGAAATCCACAACTACATTGACATACTGCTGTATCACACCTAACACTCACTGAACACAATCTTTATCAATCACTACTCCTAGCTCTCACTCATATGTCCTACCACACACTCAAGCATCTACTGTCACTCCAACACACACACACACCTCACAACCTCTCTCAGCTATTCAACTATGTCACAGGGAGTTGAACAGCAAGACAGAATACTAACACTGCCCTCTTTACTCTAATGGAATAGGCATAGAAAAGCAAGCACAGACTAGAAAAGGAAGCCTCCAGCACAACCCGAGGCCGGCAATTGGTAGTGGGAACAAAGCAGTGGATCCAGGGAGTACCGGATCAGAATGTCGAGGAACATGCGGCACTTGCTATTATCGTTCCCAAACCCATTGTTCTCTCTTAAGGTGACAGTGTTCTGCTCTTCACTGTTTGCTTCCCACAACTTGCCCTTCATTGTCATCCATAGCTCCCCCATCACAAAAAGACAATCACTCAGCTGCTTAATTGCACCCATTGAAGTAAGTACAGCATGTAATATGTAGGGAAGCAAAGACACATGGAAACAAGTGGTCATTGGAATGCACAAATTGTGCAATCGACAACTATTTGCTGTTGATTGAATATTTAGAAATATTTGGTATATGGCTCAGTTCTTGTACGATGGCATGCTTAAAGCATGTTAGGGTGACAAACACTAGGGAAAGCATTGAGGGATCTGTGTCAACACTGGTGGATTAGACTGCTTCTATCGGTTTCATAGTTACTGCATCTGATGCTAACTTCCTTTTATTGATTCAAATTGAAGTTCTCCAACTGCGTGGGAGACTTAAAGCTCCTATCTCTACATCAATGGGCTTGATCGCAGAAAGCTATTTCAATACCATTGAACCCCATGTGGGAAGCATGACTGAAAGCTTCAATATTTCCAGCTCAAGGCTGAGCAGGACTTGGAGTGAACGTTGTTATTGTACCCAAGCAATTGTTGCTCTTGAGCTTCCAGGTGGAGTCACGGTTTAATAACATTGGAATCAGGTTTAGTCTGGCATATGTCATGAAATTTGTTGTATTGCGGCAGCAGTACATTACAATACATAATAATAGAAACTATAAATTACAGTAAGTAGACATAAAAAAGAAAATTTAATTGAATAAGTAGTTCAAAGTGCGAGGAAAAGATATTGAGGGAGTGTTCACGGCTTCATTGCTCATTCAGAAATCTAATGGCAGAGGGCATAGAGCTGTCCCTGAACGTTGAGACGTACTGTATGCTAATGAAAAAGTTTTCTCAGGGTATGCTGAAATTAATTAAGGGACATCTGTACTGCAAACATTGTTGAACAGCAGTAAATGTGGTGCATGGTGGAAAGTGGTACCATAGAATAATGCTGCTTCTTTAGCGTCTTTGACTCTACACTAATATTTACAATATTTCCTTGTGGGGAGGTATGGTTACAATATTGCCTGTTTTCCATTTTTTTCAGGCTTGATTCCCTACATAAGGAACTTAGTCCTACAAATAAGGCTCTTAATAAATGTAAATGCAATGAAAATTGCGAGGGTGGAATCATCAACAAATTAATTAAAATAGTGGAGCAGGGAGTGAGTTACGATGAAACTTCTAGGACAATGGGAGAGTGGAACTTTACTAGATTATAACTTTTTTTCTGAAAGTGGTATGAATCCTAAGTGAGACAGTCAAAAATCTGTATTAAATCCAATGGGGAATCCATATTGATGTTAAGGAATGAAACAATGGTCCATTGAAACCAGCACTGAGACAGATGTCACGAGAATCTCTTGTTTTGAAAAATTCATTACTAGATAGTGGTGCTGCAGCCTGACAACTCCAGAATCCAGACTTTAATCCAGACCATGAGTGTCCCAAAGATGTGTTAGCTGGTTGTTTAGTTGGCTGCTGTAACTTAGCCTGAGTGTTGGTAGCTTGGGAGATGATAGGCAGGTGAGACAGAATAGAGCAATAAGTGAGAAAATAGGATTGCTAGGATGCTGTGTGGGCTAGCAGAGACCGAATGCAATAAGTGCTATCAATGTCAAAAGGAAATATATGACAAAATACTATCTGCATTAGCATGCAACAGGAATCTTTCTGCAGCTTGACACTGAGACTAAAAGGATGACTGATTTAAGAAGTAGAAAGAATGACATTCATACTGGAGTGAAGAGGAATATAAGCCTTATAGACGTCAAAACCTGGATGAGTACCGGGCCAAGTAGAAAGGTCCATGACCCAATTAACTTTCTTGTATTGTACAGCAGATTGGTCTGATGATCAAGCCATATCATTATTAACCTCTTGAAAAACCAGTAGGGTAAATCAGCAAGAACAGAAGTTAAGGGCAGATAATATTGAGATGTCTAAGCATTAAAGCTCATCTTCACCAGTATCAGGGCACCTGTGGCCTTAGGGCTGTAGGTTGGTGATAAATGCTATGAGAAGTTTTTTTTGAGTGGGAGTTAAGCAGTGTTTTCGCACTGAATTAAGAGTACTGTACTTTGTTCTCTGCATGATTTGTGCTAACAGTTGATTTGTGAATGATTAATGCTGCAAAATAGAGAAGTCTTTATTCTGCACCTTAAGAGAACTGTACCTACATTATTGATAAATCGAAAAATGAATAAATACGCAGTAAGGGTAAATCACTGAAGATGTACTCCAATAATCTGCCAAAACAACAGAGTACTCTGTTGGGGAGCATTCCTTTTGAGAATAGGTTGAGTGAACTCAGCCTTTTCTCCTTGGAGTGGCAGAGGATGAGGGGTAACCTGATAGAGGTGTATAAGGTGATGAAAGCCTTTTTGATATGGAAAACGAAAGGTATAATATGTTTTCGTGATCTATTTCTGGATAACTGCTTTATGTCTTTTGAGCAGTTATCTGAGAAATTTGATTTGCCTAGATCCCATTTTTTTAGATACTTACAAATAAGAAATGTTTAAAATACTACGTTGCCTACCTTTCCGACTTCAAATCCTTCTGGCATTTTTGATAAAATTTTAGGTTTTAATCCTTTGCAGAAGGGATTAATAGCAATAATTTATGATACAATTATGAAATTACAGCCAGATATATCTGATAAAATCAAAAATGAATGGGAAAGGAAACTTCAACTTTCTCTACCTATAGAGAAATGGGAAAAAAATTTTCAATTAGTTAGTACTTCTTCTATATGTACTAAACATACATTAATACAATTTAAAGTAGTACACAGAGCTCATATGTCCAAAGATAAACTAGCTTGTTTTTATTCCCATATAAACCCTACTTGTAATAGATGTCACTCTGAAGTGGCTTCTTTAACTCATATGTTTTGGTCCTGTCCTCTTTTGGAAAAATATTGGAAAGACATTTTTGATATTATTTCAACAGTTCTATGCTCCGATTTAAAACCCCATCCTATTACGGTAATCTTTGGATTGCCAATGGTAGAACATAGATCTTTGTCTTCTTCAGCCTCTCGAATGATAGTTTTTGTTACTTTAATGGCGAGAAGATCTATTTTGTTGAACTGGAAGGAAACTAATCCTCCAACTACATTCCAATGATTTTCTCAAACCGTATTAAGTTTAAATTTAGAAAAAATTAGAAGTGATATTTTTGACCCTTCGGTTAAATTTGAAGATACTTGGAAACTTTTTATGCAATATTTTCATATGATGTAATCTGACCTTTCCGAATCTTTTTTCTAAAATTATATGATGAGAGGAGCAGAGTTAACGACATTATTGATGTCTGATACAAGCTGTTGGTCTAGCCCTGTTTTGCTTTTTTTGGGGTTTTTTTTCTCTTTTTCTTTTGGGTTTTTTTGTTTATATATTTTTTTTCTTTTTAGTTCTTTTTTAATGTTTAATCTCATATGAGTTTGGAAGTCTTTTATATCTATGTTACTTAAAATTCATTTTATATATGCTGATGAACATTTTTCTAATCTCTTTGTACCAACTTTTGTTATTGAGTTTATAATTTTGAAAAATTAATAAAAAGATTTAAAAAGAAAGAAAAGAAAGGTGATGAAGGGCGTTGATCATGTGGATAAGACCATAAGATATAGGAGCAGAAGTAGGCCATTTGGCCCATCGAGTCTGCTCCGCCATTTAATCATGGTCTGATCCAATTCTTCCAGTCATCCCCACTCCCCTGCTTTCACCCCATACCCTTTGATGCCCTAACTGAAATGGCTAACATGAGAGGGCACAGGTTTAACGTGCTTGGAAGTAGGTACAGAGGAGATGCCAGGGATAAGTTTTTTTATGCAGAGAGTGGTGAGTGCGTGGAATGGGCTGCCGGCCATGGTGGTGGAAGCAGATACGATAGGGACTTTTAAGAGACTCCTGGATAGGTACATGCAGCTAGAAAAATAGAGGGCTATGGGTAACCCTAGGTAATTTTGAAAGTTCTGTAGGTACATGTTCGGCACAGCATTGTGGGCTGAAGGGCCTGTATTGTGCTGTAGGTTTTCTACGTTACTCAGATTATGTTTTATCACCCTAATCTCTTTTGATGCCATTCTTACATTCAGAACAAATTCACAATATGGTTTATTTTAAATAAAGAAGAAAAAATAGGTTTTCTTCCTTTCTGAAGAGAATCCTTTGCTGTTATGTTTAAAACTCTCTCTGCTTTTCACGGGGATTGCTCTCACCGTGATTCTCTTGTTCATCCGACCCTCCCTACTTATCTCCCGCCCGGTACCTATCCCTGCAAGTAGGCTAAGTGCTACACCTGCTCATTCACTTCCTCCCTCACCTCCATTCAAGGCCCGAAATAATTCTTCCAGGTGAGGCAACACTTCGCCTGTGAACCTGCTGGGGTCATCTACTATGTACAGTGTTCCTGATGTGGCCTCCTCTACACTGGTGAGGCCCGTCGTAAATCGGGGACTGCTTCATTGACCACCTTTGCTCCATCCACCAAAAGCAGAACTTCCTGGTGGCAAAACATTTTAATTCCCATTCCCATTCTGTCTTGTTGGTCCATGGCCTCCTCTTGTTCCACAATGAGGCCATCCTCAGGGTGGAGGAGCAACACCTTATATTCCTTCTGGGTAGCCTCCAACCTGATGGCATGAATATCGATTCCTCCTTCTGATAAAATAATTTTTCCCTCGTCCTTACCTTTTAACTCTTCTCACCTGCCTATCACCTCCTCCTGCGTCCTCTCCTTCTTCCCTTTTTCCTATGGTCCGCTCTCCTCTCTTATCCGAATCCTTCCTCTCCAGCCATTTATCTTTCCTACTCAGCTGGCTTCACCCATCACCTTCCAGCTATCCTCCTTCCCTTCCCCCCACCTTTTTATTCTGGCATCTTCTCACTTCTTTTCTAGTTCTGAAGAAGCGTCTCGGCTCGAAACATTAACTGTTTATTTATTTCTACAGATGCCACCTAACCTGCTGAGACCCTGCTCCATTTTAAGTGTGTTGTTTTGGATTTCCAGCATCTGTAGAATTTCTCTTGCTTATAACATACAATTATTTCTTTTTTATGGATAGCTGGCCCAAGTAAACATAATTACTCCCTTTTCCAATATATATTTCCCACAACTCTCTTATCCCTTTAATTTCAAGACTCCACAGTTCTCCAAAATCTCAGCCTTTTTCCAATTAGGTATACTTATATATCTTTCATTTACTGGTCCTCACTATTCTTATTGTTTAAACTCCACATTTCAATTTCTACAGCTGAATCTTCTTTCCAACTTTATGATAATCCATAAAACCCATTTCTTTGAACCATCTATTCCTGTGAATCACCTTGGAATATATTTCTGCCTTCAAGATGTCATATGCCCACAAGTGGTTCTGTTCCATGTAATTAATGGATTCACATTGACATATGTTCCTGGATGGAGGGTGTTACACAAATATCCTTGCAGAATGTTCTTTGAAAATTTCCACATCATATCATGGATATATAGCATTTGTTGAAGTATAGGAGCAAAGCTAGTACATTACGCGCGTTATGATTTACAACCACTGCTTTTATCTCCAAAATGGTTGACCAGTTAATCATTTTGTTCTTTTGATAATTCACTGCTGCCACTAAAATCAGCGCTAACTGTTTTGAGGAAATTTCAAAACAAAATTCTGCTACTCATCCAGCAAACATTCTGGCAGAGCACATTCTACGCTCAGTGATCTTTGATCCAGTGTACTCCCAAATGATACATGTCTTCCCTTGCTTGTTTAGAACTGTCTGAGAGGCAGGTGCTGCTGTATCAAAGGCACAAGAGAAACAGCATTAATTTTCCTCGACCGTCTTAAAGAAAATTACCGTGTCATATGCATGCCAAAGTTCCTTGGATTGACGCTGTTCCAAACCTCACAAAAATGGACATTGTCATGCAGTGACACAGATATGAGGACAACGATAAAATATAGTGTCATCATCTGGCACAGGGAGCTAGCTGACATAAAAAAATCACTCAAGTTTTTTGTAGAAATTTGATCAAGTTTCTGTTTCATGATAGATCCCCACATTTGAAGAATCCCTTCTTCTTAAAAAATCATACTTAACAAAATCAAAGAAAATTATGATGTTGCACATTTCATGTAATATTGTGTTGACTCTACAGACTTAAATCTGTGTTAGTTGAAGTGGAAACTTCAGAATGCAGGGAGCTTATGGACAAAGTCTATCAGTGGGATAGACTGAGGGACAGAGTTGTCATTCATCTTGAATGGAACCCCATCAGGTAAAAGATTCAATATGATGAAATCATACTGCAGATTTGTGTATGTTACTTAGAATCATAACACATACATCACAGAGGGAAGAGGGAGGAGGGAGGAGGGATGCCTGGAGTTCACATACTGTTACCAGACACAAGAATAGTAGCACATGCCCAATAATATTTTTAGAGAAGGCACAAAAGTTTCCATGTACCTGTGTTCAACTACCCACCCTGGGCTCTGATCAATTGTACCCTAAAAAATGGTTAAACTAACACACACCAGGCACTTAGGTATTCCTGTAATGTACTTGTTAATGAAATTGCAATTGTACTGATCTGACTCTTTGAACTTCTGCAAAATGATTCAAAATATTGTAAAAATCATGATAGTCTCAGATGTTACACTTTTCAATATTTGATTAACACTTTCCCTTCAAATAGCAAAGTAAAATAATAGGGTATTGTCTAATTGCATTTAGATACTTAGAAGTCAGCACATATTAAAGCATTGCCCTATGATTTGGTTTGTCACCTAAAACCCGCGAAATCTATAGATGTACTGTGGAGAGCATTCTGACAGACTGTGTCACTGTCTGGTTCGGGGGTGGGAGGTGGGGGAAGGGTGGTGGGCTATTGCACCGGATCGAAAGAAACTGCAGAAACTCGTAAAATTAGTCAGCTCCATCGTGGGTACTAACCTCTGTAGTACCCAAGACATCTTCAAGGAGTGGTACTTCAGGAAGGCAACATCCATTACTAAGGACACTCATCACCCAGGGCATGCCCTCTTCTAATTGTTACTGTCAGGAAAGAGGTACAGAAGCCTGAAGGCACACACACAGCGATTCAGGAACAGCTTCTTCCCCTCTGCCACACAATTCCTAAAATAGCCATTGAATGCATGAACATGACCTCACTTTTTTTTGATATATATTATTTTTGTTTTTACACTATTTTAAATCTATTCAATATACATTTATATGCTTACAGCAATTGACGTACTTTTTTCCCTTTCTATATTATCATGTATTGCATTGAATTGCTGCTGCTAAGTTAACAAATTTCAGGACACATATCGGTGATAATAAACCTGATTCTGATTCTGACTGACATAATCTTGGCTTTAATATATGCTGTAATACATAACTTATATCTGATGATGTACTCCTGCACTAGAACAATGATTACATTTTAAAAACACAAGTGATTCTGCAGATGCTGGAAATCCATCGATGGAGAGGAATAAGCAGTTAATCTTTCAGCCTGAGATCCTTCAGCAGAACTGAATGAATGTCCTCAGCCTGAAATGTCAAATGTTTATTCCTCTCCTTAGATGCTGCCTGACCTTCTGAATTCCTCCAGCATCTTGTGACTACCTTTCAAATTCTCTTCATTGCTAGTAAAGCATTTTTTGATGATGAGGTTCTGTAAGGCACAATGAAAATACAACTCCTCTCTTTCTTTTTTTTCTTTTTTACTCAATATATCATTTAGACTATTAAATAAGTTTGAAAAGATTCAATTTTTTAAGGGTAAGCTTGAAAAGATCCATGGTTTGGTTTCATCTTCTAACTTATTTTCTCCCGTGATCTCAACTCACCTCCCTCTTCACTCTACAGTCTCTAGACTTCTAAAACTCAAATTGGTATCATTAAGGACTTCTTGATTTACTTTGCTTCCTTTCCAATACTTTTCTTTCTTGGTGATGCCTTCCACTGCAAACCTTGACCCTTCATCTTAATTGCTCAGTGCTTTAATTGATCACAACTTCAGACATGGTTGGGTTTATTCACACTGTTATCTCATTGGATTGTATTAAACAACTAATTAGCAAAACTTTTCAAATCTCATGCCAGTGTTGCAAGCATTCTAACATATCCACTTTACAATTACAATCCCGTTGTAGCTTTACTACATTAAATTGCTCAAGATGGGTTTAGATTGAGTGAGTCAAGTCATCGAAAATTTTTGTATTCTACAATACACAGCTGTGTCCTTAATTTGGACAGTCATGCTGTTGCTGTTGATAGAGAAGGGAAAGGAAAGTGACAGCCATGCTGACCAATGCATTAGATTAATGTTTGGTGTATGTATGGATAGTGAGCAAGTCCATCCAAGAAGAGCTAGATGTATATCAGTTAAGGAAAGTGATGACTTTGTGGGTATTGGCACAGACATCTCTGCAGGGCACCTGGAAAACTACAATTGACTTTACTGTGACTGTTTTCCTTAAAGGCCAGCATGTAAAATGCTGAGTTCCAAAGGTATGGTCTAGAGCTCTCTTGGACTTGGTTGTTATAAACTTATATCTTTATCTTACCTGTAACTGAATTGCTTAACATCAAACTTTCAATGAAAGCAAAAAACAAAGCCATCACCTCCCACCCCACCACACCCTCTAAATTATTTTGTTTATTAGACTAGTACTGTTAGAGTGCTCCACTGTTGCAGGTGTCTTTTCTGAGATAAATTTTAAGCTATCACTCAGGTAGTGTGTGGGCATGTGGCCAAGTGGTTAAGGCATTGGACCTGAAGGTCGTGAGTTCGAGCCCCAGCCGAGGCAACGTGTTGTATCCTTAATCACACATTGCCAAGCTGTATGGGTCCTAATGCCCTTCCCTTGGACAACATTGGTGTCATGGAGAGGGGAGACTTGCAGCATGGGCAACTGCTGGTCTTCCATACAACCTTGCCCAGGCCTGCGCCCTGGCGAGTGAAGACTTTCCAGGCGCAGATCCATGGTCTCGCAAGACTCAGGTAGATACAAAATGACTCGTATTTTGAAGAGAATCAGGATCACTGACATATGTCATGAAATTTGAAAATCATGGAATTCTTCATCCAGTGCTGCAGTCCTGATCAATATTTACTCTATACTGCAACTAATACCTTGAAAATGCATGCTGGGATATGATGTGCATCAAACTTGGTTTCTGACTGATCCAGGGCAGATCATCTGAAGTATTGGAGTGACTTCCCATTATGATTGCAACTTCCAGTTATTGTCAATTATGCTGTTCATGTCTTGGTGCATCATCTCTGGTTGTAGTACTATGCATTGGTTGACGCTAGCCTTGCCAATTAAATCCAGCACAAATCTCATGAGGGGATTTGACACTATTGATGTAGCAGAGAGAAGTATGGATGTCAACCTGCTTCAGGAATCTGGGATGTGCCCTGTGCAGATGTTGAATCAGCAATGAGAGAAGATGAATGTAAAGATTACTTTCCCAAGTACTTCAAAAGAAAAGATCTGATGGGCTAACATGTGTAGTCAAGGTCATCTTTCAATGCATCTTTGCATGCTCGTCCCACACACTTCACCATCAGCCCTGCACACTGTGCCATCAATCACCCACAGACAATCTCAAAAAGTTAGGAGTCATGGCCAACTTCCATGCAGACGAACGAACACACACACACACACACACACACACACACACACACACACACACACACACCCTTCTTGTCTCTAACAGGTTAGCCTACAAACCACGTCAGACTCCAAGTCACAGCGTCACACTGCGGAAACAGACCCTTCAATGCAGTTTGACAATATTGACCATACCTGACCATATTTGCCTAACTGAGCTAGTCCCGTTTGCTCATATCCCTCTAAATTTACTTTTTTTTCTTGCCTTGAAAATACTATTAATAAAAATGCCACGAATATATAAAAATTATGTTACCCACAAAGAACTTACTGAAAGAATATAGAAAATGGTGTAATCAAATATAGATATTGAGTCAGCAGTGTTCATCCTTAGACTTTCTATTGCCCTCATACTAAGAGGACTCACATGAACAAATTTTGTAGTGAGAACTGCTAGACTGAACCGTGTTCATTACATACCTTTGCATCAGATCTAACACCATAATGACATTACAACATGGAATGGATTTGCACAAGGACATGCTTCATTTATACTCAATAAATTTCAGAGGGCATGTTACACACACATTCTCAATGTGTTCAGTGGGGGACTTGCCTGTGGTATCTCCATCCTGCACATGTCCTACCAGTTCTTGATTCACACTCCCTATCAGCTCTCGATTTTTGGGCACATTGAGCAATGATGGGTTATGGACACTAAGCCTGTACATGATTCTGTGAACCGCCTGTTGTGCTTCACCCTTGCAGACTGCCTCTATCCTCATTGCTCAGGCTGCCTACTGTTCAGTGCATTTTACAACTGTCCATTTCAATATTCACAGAACCTCTTGAATAGCTAACTCCCTTTGTTGCTCTGCTGTTCTAGCTGTGTGTAATGTTTCTTGGCTTCTACACTTCCTCTTGCCTTTGTTAGGGAATGGACACCCATCCAAGATGTCACTTCCAGTCCTGTAGAAATTCTTAACCTGATTAAGTTTCAGTTCAGTTGCAATTTGCTTTCCTAAAATTCTTCATTCAGTGTTAGTTTCATGTTCAGACAACTGGATACAGTATTTGAGTATTTGGAGTCTTTGGCATATCCTGGAAATCAGAGTTTCCAAGATCTCTTCAGTTAGTGTTTTGCACATTGTGATGCATTTGTTTTATTACACTTAGAGGGATTGGATGAGTGGAGATGGAGGGTGTGGGCTAGGTTGGAAGAAGGTGGGGGGAAATCATTCACATTAATATTGATCCTTTTTCCACAACACAATTTTGCCTTTTGTATTTTGCTGATCTCACTCCGAAGAGGTGAGCTATATCACCAGAACGACTCTATTTCCTCTTAAGAAACAAAAGGGTAAGGGCTGAGATGAGAAAAGTAAAGTTAGGAAATCTAAAACTAATTCAGAAAGTCTTCAAAATATACTGGAAATGGAACAGGGTATTGAAGGAAAAGGGAAGACTAATGTTTCAGGTGGGATCATTCAACGGAATCAAATCATTGTCTTGCTGCAAGCCAGTTTCTAGTCAGATGGCAACCTTTCTCTTGACCCCTGTATCTTCAATTTCAACTGGTACCATTGTAAGGTATGGTAAAAAATTGTACGCAGGCAATAGCTATTCAAATAACTGAGGCTTGGCAAATATAAGACTATTGGACAATGGGGCCATTACAACCATCCTAGTCCTCACCCACTAACTACTGCTAATTTGATTGTGAACTAAATTTCAAGTTCAGCTTCAAGTTTATGGTTATCTGACTGTACATATATACAACCAAATGAAACAACACTGCTCTGGGCTATGGTGCACCCACAAAACTTATATCACTCATAGCACATAAAATATAATTCAAAGTGCATGAAGTGTATAGCACAGGTAAGCAGTAAACAGTGAAGTGTACAGTAAACGGTAAACCGCTCGCTGTCCTAGTGATGAGACCTCAGTGGTGGCAGGGTATTCATTAGTTTCACAGCCAGAGGGAAGAAGCTGTTACCCAGTCTGTCAGTCCTCGTACTGATGCTCCTGTATGGGGATGGGTGGTAGAGATCCTCAACAATGCTTCTGTTCCTTCGTATGCAATGTTCCTGGTAAATCGCACAAATGGTGGCGGGGGTGGGGGGGGGGGTGGTGGTGGTGGAGGGAGAACCCAGTGATCCTCTTGGTGGTTTTTCCTATTCTCTGTAGGGTCTTAAAATCCAATACTTTACAGCCTCCATACCACACAATGATGCAGCCAAACAGGGTACACTCAGTGGTGATTCTGTACTAGATTCTTAGAATAGAGGCAGGGAGCCTTGCACACCTCAACCTCCCAAAAAAATGTAGACGCTGCTGTGCCTTATTGACTAATGAAGAGGTATTGTGGGTCCAAGTTAGATAATCTGTTATGTACTCTACATACCAAGGAGCTTTGTGCTCTTCAGTCTTTCCACAGCAGTGCCATTGATGCGCTATAGAGAGAGTTCACCTGTGCCTTCCTGAAGTCCACAAACATCTCTTTTGTCTTGTCCACATTGAGACTCAGGTTGTTGCTCTCACACCATTTGACAAGCCTCTTTACCTCTGTATGCCAACTCATCGTGGTTGCTGATGAGGCCAGCCGCTGTTGTATCATCAGTGAACTTAATCAAGTGGTTTGAACTGGATCTGGCAGTGCAGTCTTGAGGCAGTGCAGTGAACAGCAGTAGGCTGAGCACACAACCCCGGGAGGGTGGGGGGCGTGGTCACTAGTGCTCGGACTTGAAATGCTGAAACGTTGCTGCCAACTCGGACTGACTGGAGACTTTCCATCTAGAAGTCCAAGATCCAGTTATAGAGAAGGGTGTTGACTCCCAATGAGGACAGTTCATCCACCAGCCTCTGAGGGATGATCATGTGAAATGCCGAGCTGAAGTCGAAGAACAACAACCTGGTGTAGGAGGCATCGTTTTCTAGGTGGGACAGTACGGAGAGGAGGGCTCGACGTACTGGTTTGAGCAGTAAGCTCCAATGTAGCGAGAACGTGGGAATTTATACCATCTATTACCAGCTGCTCAAAGTACTTCATGATTGTTGAGGTCAGTGTCACTGAGCGGTAATCATTTAGGCCAGTTACCGTTGCTCTCTCGGGCACTGGAATGATAGTGGTTGCTTTGAACCACCGTTGCAAAGAGATATTAAGGATGTCCATTCAGACCTTTGTTAGCTGGGCCACACAATCCCTTAGCACCCGACCAGGTATGTTGTCTAGCTTCACGGTTTTGCATGGGTTTACCCTAGCTAGGATCCTTCTCACCTCAGCTGCGACCAGGGTGCCTATTCCTCAGATGGAGAGGGGGATTTCCTTGATGTCATATCGTTCATTGCATCAAATCAAGCACAGGAGGCATTCAAAGCAACACACACAAAATGCTGGAGGAACTCAGCATTTTGTGTGTGTTGCTTTGGATTTCCAGCATCTGCAGTCTATCTCGTGTTTTTAGACAGCATTCAGCCTATCAGGAAGGGAGGCATTGCTGTCACTGGTGCACTGGGTGGACTTACAATCTGTGATGGTTTGTATACCCTGCCACTTGTGCCAGGTGTCTCTGGGGTCATAAAGGTGTGAATTTTGTGTGAGTACTGTCACTTTGCCTTCCTAATGGCACTTAAGAGCGTGGCTGTTGCTGACCTTAGAGACATCCTGCCCCCCAATCTGAAGACAGGGTCCAGGTTCCTGAGCAGTGCTCCAGCCTCTGCAGTCAGCCGTCGTTTCTGGTTTGCCTTGGCAGTGTGGTGTTTAATCACAGCAATGTCCTCAGTGTATTTTCTTATACAGCCAGTCACCGATCCCGCAGGTTGATCCTGCAGCCTCACTAAATATGCTCCAGTCCGTGCTTTCGAAACAGTCCTTCAGCACTGAGGTGGCACATTCTGGCCTGACCTCCCCGTAAACTGGATTGACTTATTTAACCAGTGGTCTGCATGCAATGAATAGGAAAATGGATATGTGGTCTGAGTATCTGAGGTGAAGACAGGGGCCATCCTCGTAGGCTCCCCAAATAATATATTCTCTCCTCTGGATTTCTGGCAGTTTCTCTCTTTCTTCATTCTTGTGACTCACTCTTTCAGACTGAGTAGCATATTTGGCCATATCCTCTTGTTATTTATTTAACATGGCTTTTGCCCAGCTGTTAAGCAATACGCCTAAACATATTTGTCAGACCTGCATTATAAATTATGGATCGGAGTTTTTTGTTGCCTGGAATTGGTGTTGCCCTTTTCTGTCACAGAGGATCTGAATTTTCAAAAGCCTTCCTTACTGAATAAAGCAGCATTTGTACCTCCCAAAGAACTAGTAAGATCTTCCTAGGAAGATTTTATTTTCCAATTAATAGTCTAATCCCTTGTTAAACATCCCACAAAACAGTCAGTTCCACTGTAAGGGGAAATAGAGTGCTTTCTTTTTACACCGGAGACAAAATTCAAGCTTTCCTATTTGTTACTGCGTATTTCTTACTAAACCAATGAAAGTATTGTTTCAGATCAAAATGAACTCTTTGTAGTCACATCTAATCAATGTCTGATCTCAATGGAATAGTTCTAAGCTATTTCTTTCCTTTATACTATCTTATTTTCCATATTTTGCTCTTACCTGTGGTTCCTTTGCTCTTGAGAAGTATGCATTCATCAAATAGATCAAATTGCCGAGGCTAGAAGCCCATATGAGATAGGAGCAGAATTAGGTTGTTCAGCCCATTGAGTCTGCTCCACCATTTCACTAGGCGGATTTATTATTCTTCCCAACCCCATTCTCCTGTACCCTTTGACACCTTTGCTAATAAAGAACCTATCAACCTCTGCCTTACATATATCCGATGACTTGGCCTCAACAGCTGTCTGTGGCAATGAATTCCGCAGATTCATCCCCCTTGGGCTAAAGAAATTTCTCTTCATCTCTGTTCTAAATGGATGTCCTTCTATTTTGAAGCTGTGCCCTCTGATTCTAGATTCCCCCACTATATGAAGCAGCCTCTGCACTTCCACTCTATTCAAGTGTTATGGTAATGTAGTTAGTGCGATGCTATTACAGCTTGCCACATTGGAATTTGGAGTTCAGTTCCTGCGCCATCTGTAAGGAGTTTGTGTGTTCACCCTGTGATCATGAGAATTTCCTCTGGGTGCTCCAGTTCCCTTCCACAGTCCAAAGACATCTGGTTAGTAGGTTAATTAGCCACTGTAAATTGCCCCATGATTAGGTTAGGGTTAAATTGGGGGTTGCTGGGCAGTGCAGCCTGAAGGGCCAGAAGAGCCTGTTCTGCGCTGTATCTCAATAAATAAAGCAATCAAACTACAGGTTAACTTTAGGGAATCCTGCATGAGGATTCCCACGACCCTTTGCACCTCTGATTTCTAAATTTCCTCCTTGTTTATAAAATAGTCTACACCTTTATTCCTTCTACCATGATCATACACTTTCCTACATTATATTCCACCTGCTACTTCTTTGCCCATTCTTCTAATCTGTCCAGTCCTGCAGACTCCCTGATTCCTCAGCACTATCTGTTTTTCCACCTATCTTCAGAATGAAGTTTATTATTATCACTGGCATGTGATGTGAAATTTGTTAACTTAGCAGCAGCAGTTCAGTGCAATACATAATCTAGCAGAGAAAATAATAGTAATAATAAATAAAATTAATAATAAACAAATAAATCAATTGCATATATTGAATAGATTTTTTAAAAATGTGCAAAAACAGAAATACTGTATATTAAAAAAATGTGAGGTCATGTCCAAGGGTTCAATGTCCATTTAGGAATCGGATGGCAGAGGGGAAGAAGCTGTTCCTGAATCACTGAGTGTGTGCTTTCAAGCTTCTGTATTTCCTGCCTGATGGTAATAGTGAGAAAAGGGCATGCCCTGGGTATTGGAGGTCCTTAATAATGGACGCTGCCTTTCTGAGACACCGCTCCCCAAAGATGTCCTGGGTACTTTGCAGGCTAGTACCCAAGATGGAGCTGACTAGATTTACAACCTTCTGCAGCTTCTTTCGGTCCTGTGTAGAAACCCCTCCATACCAGATATTGATGCAGCCTGTTAGAATGCTCTCCACAGTACAACTCTATAAGTTTTTGAGTGTATTTGTTGACATGCGAAATCTCTTCAAACTCCTAATAAAGTATAGCCGCTGTCTTGCCTCCTGTAGAACTACATCGATATGTTGGGACCAGGTTAGATCCTTAGAGATCTTGAAGCTGCTCACTCTCTCCGCTTCTGATCCCTCTATGAAATTCCTTCGTCTTACCCTTCCTGAAGTCCACAATCAACTCTTTCGTCCTACTTAGGTTGAGTGCCAGGTTTTTGCTGTGGCACCACTCCACTAGTTGGCATATCTCACTCCTGTATGCCCTCTCATCACCACCTGAGATTCTATCAACAATGTTTGTATCATTAGCAAATTTATTAATGGTATTTGAGATATGTCTAGCCACAGGGTCATATGTATATAGAGAGTAGAGCAGTGGGCTAAGCAGCCCCCCCCCACCGCGGTGCACCAGTGTTGATCGTCAGTGAGGAGGAGGTGTTAACACCAATCTGCACAGATTGTGGTCTTCTAGTTAGGAAGTCAAAGATCCCATTGCAGAAGGAGGTACAGAGGCCCAGGTTCTGCAACTTCTCAATCAGGTTTGTGGGAATGATGGTATTAAATGCTGAGCTATAATTGATGAACATCTTGATGTAGGTGTTTGTGTTGGCCAGGTGGCCACAAAGCCATCAGTGCCATCATCCAAATCATTGATATATAACGTGAAAAGAAGCTGTCCCAACATCGACCCCTGCAGTACACCATTAATCACTGGCAGCTAACCAGAAAAGGCCCCCTTTTTCCCACTCTTGCCTCCTGCCAATCAGCCAATTTTCTATCCATGTAATACCATAGGCTTTAGTTGGTTTTGAACATATTACTGTACTGGGTTGGGTTGTCTCCAATCTTGGCAATTTACTTGCAAACGTTTCATCACCATACGAGGGGACATCATCAGCGAGCTGTTGATTGTGGTGTGTCCTCTGAGTGCATGGTCTCCATATACTTCTTAATCAGCTGATGATGACCACAATCAACAGCGCAGTAACCATTTCTCCTCGCATGGTGATGAAACGTTTGCAAGTAAATTGCCAAGATCGGAGAATAACTCAACCCAACTTTCAACCGCATGAGATACTCATCTTCTGAATTGTTTCCATATTATTATACTTTTCCGGTGTGTTAAGGCATAATGGTGAAACGAAGAGAGAAGACATCCTTCCAGTCTATTTTGAGTTGCCTCAGCTAGTCCATCCCCACTAGAGTCAGCTTGTTTTTATAGCTTACCACAATGATGTGCATCCACTGCATTGCATGTTTGTGAAACTCACCAGAGTAAGTTTTCATTCAGCTACAGAATGTCACTCGACTCATTCTCAGTTCTTAGCATGATCAATACACTGCTGGCTAATTAACCCAATTACTCTGAAGACTGTTTGCTACTCTGATCACTATATTAATCCCAGTCCCTCTTTATCTAAACAAACTGCCAAATTACAATGCTCTCTTTTCTGTTGTTGTTTTCAATTGTCAATGAAATTGCTTTTATTGCTTGTCTTGGCCTTGGATTTGAAGACCATCACCAAGTAACTTTTCTTTTGGCAACTGAAGCATTTGGCTGTTTTAAGCTCTCTAAAGTTGTGCTGAGTGATTGCAACAATTGAAATAGTTCCATGAGTATGCTTTGAATGGAGATTGTTTTAGCCTTGGATATTACTGCGACTCCTTGACTATTGGATTGTAGCTAAAGTGAGAGGTGAAAGATTTAGAAGGGACCTGAGGAGCAACTTCTTCATGCAATGCATGTTGGGTACATGAGATGAATTACTAGGAGTATTTGAGGCACATATAACTTAAAAAGTATTCGGTTAAGTACATGGATAGGAAAGTTTTAGAGGAAAATAGGACTAGCTTGGTGGCACCATGGTTGGCATAGATGAATGGGTCGAAGACCTGCTTCCAGGTTGTATTTCTCTATGACTCTATTACACTTAGTTGCAATTTGTGGTTGACAACATACTGTATCATTCTTAGATGCCATTGTCATCGACACAGCAATTTTGTATACGAGTTCAAATGACACATATTAAACTCTGCCACAGAATAACATATGGTGAATACAATGCAATTTTAACTCTGTTCAACCTCTCTGCCATCTTTGATGTGGTTGGCCATTTCCTTTCATTGCATCTCCACTGTTGACCAGGTCAGCTGGTTCATCCTGCTTAGCTCTATTCTTTACAATTCACTGCATCCAGAGAACTGGTCCACTACCCTACTCCCTGTGCTAGCCACTATCACAATCATCTTGGAACATACCTTGAGGGCAAAAGGGACCACAGGTACTGAAAGCTTGTCTAAAAACAGAATGCCTTGAGAGATCAGTGGATCAACCCGTGTCTGCGGAAGCAAAAGTTGTTGGGTTTGCTGACCGCAAAGTACTAAACTCAAATGAAGATCCAATATAGATAGCTACGAGTACTCTCACTAAAGGGAGGTTATACTGTAACCATCCAGTCTTCAAATGCTAGTTCACTTCCCTGTTTATTCTCCCCAGTGAGCTCAGATGCAAATGCCCACTATTTGAGCAGTGGGTCCCACCTCCCACCAAAGAGGAGATACTTATATCTAACAAAATAGCTTAAACACAGTTCATTTATTTTTAGTGATACACATTTAATTTTCAATAAAATTCTTAAAACACGTTTAAAACTCACAGGGAATTTCTACCTTATAAAAGATTTCCAAATTACAAACAATTTCTAAAACACAAAGGATTTCCAAAACACAGGTATAATTCCTGTAAGCTAAAAAGACATACCAACGAGTTTCAAATGAACAAATTGTCCGTCACAGAAATCGAAGACAAAGAAAGTGATTCTAGTTCCCCGTCTTTCTATCATTTTTCTTGATGTGCTTTAACTTTTCCTAAAAAGCTTGACTGCTCTCTTACATTTATACTGGTTTATTCTCTGTCACTTGGCTGACCTCACACACGTGCTATTTATTTCAGATACCTTTTCACACAGGTGGTCTAAAAGCTTCTGGGTACAGAGCTGCCAAACACCCACAATTAATGCGTTGAATGAATGCTGACTCTTTGAGCACACAAATCTTCCAACTGACAATAGATCAGCTATTTGACGTGCTAATTGACAGTATCAATCTGTTCTGCAATCTTCATGTGTTCTCTGGTTTGATACAAGCCCAATTAACATACTTCATTGTCATGTTCCCTCTAAGGTGTGTGTAAGCACAGATCTTTTGCTACTAGCGCAGAAAGAAATTTGAACTGCATAGAAAAGGTTGTCACACTCTACCTTGTTGGCATGTTAAGTTTATTTCATGACTGTACACAATCAGATCTCGTTTTCCGGTTTCTGGTGTGGACAGTGTTGACAACAAGGAGTTTGTGTTGCTTTGTCTGTAGGTTTTAGAAATGGCTTACTTACTGTATACTGTTTTTATTGATGACATTATTGATTCACCATGTCGAATTCCAAAGAAGCAAGGGGCATGAAATGCAAAAGAACTGCTAGTTCATTTAAAGTGGAATGGCTTAATGCAACAACAGAAATTGCTACATCAAGGGCTCATGAAGTCAGGAACGTGCAGCTACGAGATATATTTATGTACAATACAGAAACTGGTGTTACCTGCGTGATTTATCACAATGCGAAAGTTGCTGGAGAATTTTCAAGTGGGAAGAAGTGGTGTGATATTTGGAAACTTGACTTTTTAAAGCATAATTTAGCAAGGAAATCACATATGGATAGTGTGCAAAAGCTCTGGCGAGAAAATCCTTCATTACCCGCTGCAAGCATGCTATATATGTTTTGAGAGAGTGCAGATGAATGAGAGTGAAAACGATCCATCTTGGGTACTAGCCTACAAAGTACCCAGGACATCTTTAGGGAGCGGTGTCTCAGAAAGGCAGCATCCATTATTAAGGACCGCCAGCATCCAGGGCATGCCCTTTTCTCACTGTCACCATCAGGTAGGAGGTACAGAAGCCTGAAGGCACACACTCAGCGATTCAGGAACAGCTTCATCCCCTCTGCCATCGGATTCCTAAACAGACATTGAAACTTTGGACAATACCTCACTTTTTTTTAATATACAGTATTTCTGTTTTTGCACGTTTAAAAAAAATCTATTCAATATATGCGATTGATTTATTTCTTTATTATTGATTTTATTTATTATTACTATTATTTTCTCTGCGAGATTATGTATTACAGTGAACTGCTGTTGCTAAGTTAACAAATTTCACGTCACATGCCAGTGATATTAAACCTGATTTTGATCAAACCTCGAGGACATCATAGTTCTTATTGACAGTTATTTTATTTCTTTTAAGCAATGAACAACAAACTGGACCTGATAGGTTATTACTGTTAGAATAGCTTCAGGTTTACTTCCACTTTAAAATTCTTTGTGCACGTGCTGTCACTGGGCACAAAATTGCACAGCACAAGATTTTTGAGCACTCTGGTGATTACAAATTAGAGGGAGCATTTCTCATTGTCTTACACTGTACCTTTTGAACAGTTGGTCTCATGTTGTGGGCCAACAATTTGCTCTATAGACAGTGCTGTCTGTTTGTGAAGTTGTATTTTTAACTTCAGACTGCTTGCCATTTACATTAAGAACTGAAGACTGGCTCCAGTCTAAGACAAGAAGCTAAACAAAGACTATTGATTGGAATTTTAGCTTACTGAAAAATAATTTGTTGATGTCTATAAGTGTTAGCTGCTGTGCTTAGAAAGCTGATCTTGGCAAAAAAGGCTTTGTGGCCCTCGACAGTGAATATCTATCACAGGTATAAGTCAACATTTTGGGTCATAGAATTGTTAAGCGTAATAAACAGGCCAGTTGGCTCAACTAATCCATGCAAAACCAATGGGCACCCCTCTGTATTATCCCAATTACCCAGCACTTGGTCCAGTGCTGCTTTATGCCCAAGTGATTCAAACATTGATCTAGATACTTTTCAAATACAGTCAGCCACTTTCTCATCCAGTGTAGTGCAGGTACCCTCAGGGTGCAGAAAGCCACCTTCATATCGCCCTGAATATTTTCATACTTAGCCTAAATCTATGATAGGATCCCCTACCACTATTACTGGCCTAGTGTTGTTCTCCCCTTCTGTACAACAATGTCCATTGTGATGCCGTGGACTTGGACTGCTGCTGCTCTCATCCTGAGAGGTCACCTCCACAACAATTACCACATAGCATACTTGTTAGCACGAAGAATGACCTTAGTGGTTGCCTGCTCTTTCATGGCGATTACTTATCTTCCCACTTTCAGTACTTGTGGAGCTATCTAGCTCACTAAACAGAGTGTCTACCACATCCCCACCCAGATGGTCGATGCTCCTTAGTGAATCCATTCACAGTTCTAACTGCTCTAGTAAAGTCCCTGCATCAGGACTGAAAGTTAAGACAAAAGATTGCAAGTATACAACAGTACATGAGGAGGTGGGATAGAGGTTGGTAGGTCATAGGTGGTTCCAGATGGGGAGGAGATGATGGACAGTGGAATTAGGTGGTTGGAAGAAATGGGAAGGATAAACAAAGCAAGATGAAAACTTTATGGACAGAGGAGTGTGAAATTGGAAATTTCAGTAGTCATACCATTGGCCTGTAAGCTATTCATGTGAAATATAAGCGATTCAAAGTACAGTTAATATCAAAGTATGTTTGCAATATGCAACCTTGAGACACAAGACGTTATTCCAATCTGGTCTGAGTTGTCTCAGTTAGTCCATCTCCATTAACATCAGCCTATTTTTATGTGGTTCTTTCAATTTTTATTTTGACTCTCAGTGGCAATGGATAAGGCTGAAGACAGACAGGTCAGTGTGGGAATGGGAAAGGGAGTTAACACGATACACAACTGGAAGCTTGAGATGGCCATTGCTGCAAAATGGTCACCTGGTCTAATTTGGTTTCCTTAATGTAGAGAAGGTCATATTGTCAGCACTGAATTCAGTAGACCAGGTTGGAAGAAGTGCAGGTGAATCACTGCTTCACCTGAAAGACTGCACTGTATAGGTCTTTGGATGGTTGAGAAGCAGGTAGTGTATGGTGTCCAGTTAATAGCAAAAAGTGAGGATGCAGTTAGGAAAAGGCTGAGCAAAGGGGCACCTAGAAGATCGAAAGAACTGTGTCAGGGAGTTGTGTACTCCATATCTCTATCACCATGCCAAGAAGTATATATTGGAGAAACTGGAAGGCCATTGAAGACCAGGATAGCAGAACATAAGAGCGCCTTAAAAACCATGAGAGCAGAATGAAGTGGGATCGCTGAACACTGTCTACTATGCTCATGTAGACCAAGGTTGGATGAGGCCAACATTCTTAGCAAGAAAGAGAATGCCTACAAGAGAAAGATAGGGAATCACTAGAGAGGGAGGATGTGGAGGACGTAAATGTAGGTTCTAAGAGTGTAGGGATAGCTCCAGTCTGGCACCACACATTCCTAAAGAGGGTTTGGTCTAAAAAAAATCAACCAATCAGAACAAGGCCAATTCAAACTAACCAATCAAGGATAGGCAATTAAGATCCAGCCAATTGGTTGGTGGGGCATTAAGCCCCACACATGTCCAGCTCATTCAAGAGGATATATAAGCAGATGTCTCTAGGGGGACTTGTTATTTGACTAACTTGTGACTGAGGAAGACGGTTGGGTTTACTACTGAATTATTTAAAACAGTGTCTGTAGGTATGTGACTGTTAAGGCCAAAGGATGGCATAGGCAGACTTATTCAAATTTCTCTTAAATGTTGAAGATTGAACCCAAATCTCCCACGTCTGCTGGCAGCTCGGTCCATACTTTCACCACCCTTTGAAGAAGATCCCCCTCATGTTCCCCTTAAACAGTTCATGTATCGCCCATAATCCATGATATCTAGTTCTATTCTGACCCAATCTCAGTGGATAAAGCCTTCTTGCATTTACCCTATCTACTGTATACCCCTCTCCTGCTTCATCTTACCATGTAAGTCCTACCCTGGCTTGTTCTACCAAAGTGCAACACCTCATACTTGTGTACATTAAATTCCATCTACCATTTTCAGTCCATTTTTCTAACTGGTCCAGATCCCACTGCAAGATTTGATAGCCATCTTCACTTCCTACTACACCCCCAATCTTGGTGTCATCCACAGATTTGCTGATCCAGTTTACCACATCATCGTCCAAGTTACTATAACTTTCTGAATGCCTGTGACTGAACTCTCTTGATTAACTTCCCATGCAGGACTTAGTCAAAGGCCTTGCTATAGTCCATGCTGACAACATCTACTGCATTGCCTTCATCAGCTTTCCTCGAAAAACTCAATAAGATTGGCTAGTCACAACCAGTCCTTGTCTATCCAAATATCCAAATACTTATATTTCCAGTCCCATAGAATACCTACCAGTAACTTACCCATTACCGACGTTAGGCTCACCAGCTTATAATTTCCCAGCTTATTTTTAAAGAGTCTTTCTTAAACAACTAAACAAAATTAGCTATTCTCCAATCCTCCAGCACCTCACCCATTGCTAAGGACATTTTAGATATCCCTGCAATTTCTGTACTACGCTCCCATAAAGTCCGAAGGAACACCTTGTCGGGCCCTGGGGATTTATCACTCTAACTGGCCTCAAGACAGCAAGTACCATCTTTGTAATATGTATACAGTCCGTGACCTCTCTGCTGTTTTGCATCACACCCATAGACTGCGTCCATCTTCCAAGTAAATACAGATGCAAAAAATTAATTTAAGATCCCCCTGACATCTCTTTTAGTTCCATGCATAGCTGACTACGCTGATCTTCAAAGTCCCTTGCAATCCTTTTGCTCATAGTATATCTGTAGCAGTCCATGGGATTTTCACCTTGTCTGCTGAAACTCCAAGCCTTCTTTTAGCTCTCCTGGTATCCTTAAGTGTTCTCTTGCATTTCTTATACTCCTCAAATACATCATTTGTTCCTTCCTGTCTATACCTGCTATGTACCTCCACCTTCTTAACCAGGACCTCAATATCTCTTGAAAACCAAGATTCCCTAATCTGTTATCTTTGCCTTTTATTCTGACAGGAACATACTGTACAAACTCTGTATTCACAAAATTTCACTTTTTAAAGGCCTTGGTGCAGAGTCTTGTCACTCTTGCAGGTGGGTAGCTGAAAAAGACAGCGATCATGCACATGAGAATGCATACAGTCCAGCTTGTTAGGGTTTCTTTGTGATTGTATTTAACTCTCTCCTTTTGGTTCAGTCTTATCACATATTGATCAAAACACAGTGACAAAAACACTCTCTGCTTACCCTTGTCCACATTCCAGGAAAGAAAATGAGTGATAAAGATAAACACTGCTAAAGGAGCAACGTTAATTTAGTTCTAGGATACCGCTTTCAAGTAGCAGTGACTGCATTAGTTTTTAGTTAGTTTGAGAGTTTTTAGTTAGTGGCCCTGTTGGCATATCATTTATTATTCTCCTTAGCTCTGTATAGTTGTTATTAAGAATCAGTAAACTGTTCGTTCCGTGTCTGTGCCTCACCCTCTGTATTTGGGCCATTACTGAACTCTTCTCAGCCTCCCACTTACCTAAGTACACGTTTGCCTGAAAGCAACCTGTCTGAATCCACACTTGTCGGGTCCTTTCTGATACCATCAAAATTGGCCGTTCTCCAATTTAGAATCTCAACCCAGAAATCAGACCTAACCCTCTGCATCACTATCTTGAAACTAATGGTATTCTGCAAAGTATTCCCCTACAAAAGTTTTTGTTGCCTGTCCTGTCTCATTCACTAATAAAAGATCTAGTATCATACTCTCTCTAGTTGGAACCTCAGTGCATTGATTAAAGAAACTTTCCTGAACACATTTGACAATATCCCATTCAGCCCTTTCATAGTATGAAAACCCCAAACAATATGTGGAAAGTTAAAATCACCTGCTATCACACCCTTATGCTTCTGGCAGCAGTCTGCGATCTCTCTACAAATTTGCTCCTCTAAATCCCACTGACTATTGGGTGGTCTATAACATAATCCCATTAACATGGTAATCCCTTTCTTCTTCCTCAGTTCTACCCATATCGACTCAGTAGACAAGCTCTCTATTCTGTCCTGTCTGAGCAGTGCTGTGATATTTTCCCTGACTAGTAATGCCAACCCTCCCCCTTTAATCCCTACTACTCTATCATGTCTAAACCACCAGAACCCTGGAACATTGAGCTGCCAATCCTGCCCCGCCTGCAACCAAATCTCATTAATGGTTACAATGTCATAATACATTGAACTGATCCATGCCCCAAGCTCACCAGCCTTTCCTATGATACTCCTTGCATTGAAATACACACAACTCAGAACCTTGGTCCCACCAAACTCAACTTTCCAATTCCTGACTTTGAATGTAGGCAAATCTTCCCCTAAGTACATTAGTTCACTCAAGTTTAGGTGCCAACTGTCCCACCTGTACTGGGCTCACATTCCCTGGAAGAGAGCCCAATGATCCCAAAATCTGATGCCCTCCCTCCTGCACCATCTCCTTAGCTACGTGTTAAAATGTACGATATTCCTATTTCAGGCCACACTAGTGTATAGCATGAGTGGAAATCCTGAGATCACAACCCTGGGAGTCCTGCCTTTTAACTTAACACCTAACTCTCTGAACTCACTTTGCAAAACCTCATCACCCTTTCTACCTATGTCATTGGTACCAACATGGACTATGACCTCTGGCTGCTCACCCTCCCAGTTCAGAATGCTATGGACTCAATTCAATGTCCCTGACCCCTGGCATGTGGGGGGGGGGGGTGGGCAACATACCATCTGGGTATCTTGTTCTCGTCAACAGAAATCCTTGTCTGCTCCCCTAACCATTGAAACCCTTATCACTACAGCTCACCTCTTCTTCTCCCTTCTCTTCCGAGCCACAGAGCTAGACAATGCCCGAGACCTGACTGCTGTGGCGTTCCTCTGCTAGGTCATCTCCTCCCAATAATATCCAAAGTGGTATTACCTGTTGTTGAGGGGAATGGCCACAAGGCTACTCTGCACTAGCTGACTATCCCCGTTCCCCTTCCTGATAGTCACCAAGTTACCTGTGTCCTGCACCTTGAGTGTAATACTTCCCTGTATGTCCTGTTGATCAAACCCTCCCGAATGATCCAGAGTTAATCCAGCTCCAGTTCTAATTCCTTAACACGGTCTGAAAGAAACTGCAGCTGGATGCACTTCTTGCAGGTGTAATTGTCATGGACACTGGAGGTTTCCCTGCCTTCTCACATCCCGTAAGAGAAGCATTCCCCTATGTCGCCTGCCATCCTCACTGCTCTAACTATGCAATAAGAAAGAAAAGAATCAATGAAAATATCCACCTACAGCTCTGCCTGTCCTCGCGGAAGCCTCTATAAGCCAAAGCCTGAACTCCACAGTCTAACACTGGCCCACTCACACAATGGCCTCTCCCACAAACTTCTTTTTATTTCACCTCACCAAGTGACTAATTATGCACACTCCAACATCCCCTGGTGATGCGTGACGTGCAGCATGTCCCAACTTCCCCCACTCATTTCTTTTGAAATCTCTGTCTTGCTACGCCCACCAGTAGAAATGGCAGAGGCTAGTGGGGTGAAAGGTGACCAAGGGAGCTCCATTGCTGTTTGTCTTGGAGGGAGGGTGGGTGGCTTGTGGCTTGAATGTGGGAAATGGAATTAAATGTGAGGATTCCATCTGTTATGGCAGAATGCAAGCTACAGTATACTTCCATAAAGAGAACTCTTCAGAAGCTCTGAGGGGGAAGGCCTCATCTTGATTTGGCAGAGAAAGAAATTAATGAAAAGAGATAATATCTTTTTATACTGTTAAAATTTGTACCTTTCCTCCTGTATCTGAATATCATCTGAGGCATAGAGCCTGTTTTTATGCATTCTGATGATAACTCATTTCTATCTCCCTGTATCCCATTATCCACATGCTGTAAATTTTTTTTTTAAATTTCACCATTTCTTGATGATTATAAGTTCTTCTAAGGGAATTGCCTATAATTATCATCATAAAGTCTAATGCCCTAAAACCATCAATACCAGATTATGTCTCAGATTGGTTTCCACTTTATGAGCTCATCAACCGTTTCCAGCTCTAAAATCTGCTCGATCACAAATCCATTTTAATCCCACTTGGGTTACCCAGCTCAGTACATCTTCTAATGAATCCATTTAAATGATCAAAGTAAATTTATAATCTAAGTATATAAATATTACTATATACTACCTGGAGATATTTTTTGCAGGCATTCACAGGAAAATAAAGAAATACAATAGAATTTATGGAAAGCTATGCATAAAAAAAGACTGCCAAACAACTGATGTGCAAAAGAAGACAAATCATGCAAATAATAAAAAAGTAAATAAATAATATTGAGAATATGAGTTGTAAAGTGCTTCAAAGTGAGTCTATAATTATGGATTCAGTTTAGTGTTGAGAAGAGTGAAGCTATCCTTGCTGGTTCAGAAGTCTGATGGATGTAGGATAATAACTGTTCCTGAACCAAGTGGCAGGGGACCTGAGGCTCCTGTACCTCCTGCCTGATGGTAGCAGTGAGAAGAGAGCATGGCCTGGAATATGGGGGTGGGGGGTGGGGGGAGGTCTTTGATGATGGATGCTGCTTTCTTGTGGTGGTGCTCCTTGTAAAAGCGCTCAATTATGGTGAGGGCTTTGCCAGTGATAGACTGGTCTGCATTCACCACTTTTTGTAGACTTTTCCATTCCTGGGCATTGGTATTTCTGTATCAGGCTGTGATGCAACCAGTCAGGATACTCTCCACCTGTGTATCTATACAGAGTTTGTCAAGGTTTTAGATGACATGCCAAATCCATCAAACTTCTAAAACTTTAATAGATGCACAATAATAATAAATAAATAGTAATCATTCTAATAACTTCTAGATAGGCTCTCCATCATCCACTTACCCTAAAGTTTTCATCCAATTTTTATGATTCAGATCTTACCTTGCCATTAGCAACTTCTAAATCCACAGAAATAAGTTTAAAGTTCTTACCCTCATGCTTCAAACCTTCATTTTTCGTCTATCAGTATCTTTCTAATAACCTTGAGCTCTCCATAATAATCTTTATTTTTCAACCTCTGGCTTCATCTATGTCCGTCCTTTTTCAGTCAAATAGTCATGTTGTTTCAGCCATAACGGGAAATTTCTGGAAATGCTTTACAAAACCGTCATTGGATGGTCAAAGAAGCAACCACAGTAGACGGCTGCCTCTCTGACTGGAGGCCTGTGACTAGTGGTATACTACAAGGATCAGTGCTGGGGGGGGGGGCATGTTGTTTTGTCATCTATATCAACAAACTGGATGACAATATGGTAAACTGCATCAGCAAATTTGCAGATGACAATACAATTGAGTGTGAAGCAAGGGTAGGATATCCAAGCTTGCGGTGGGATCAGGACCAGTTGGAAAAAGGGGCTGAAAAATGGCAGATAGAATTTAACATACACCAGTTTGAGGCATTGTTGTTTGGGAGGACCTGGGTAGGATCTACATGGTGAGCAGTAGGGCACTGAGGAGCGTGGTAGAACAGAGCAATCTGGAATGCAGATCCATAATTCCTTGTCAGTCACACTACAAGTAGATAAGGTCATAAAAAAGCTTGTGGCACATTGGCCTTCATAAAATCAATGTATTAAGTTTAGGAGTTGGGACATTATGTTGAAGTTGTATAAGACGCTGGTGAGGCCTAATTGGGAGTTTTGTGTGCAGTTCTGGTCACCTATCTACAGGAAGGATATCAATAAGTTAAGTGCAGAGAAAATTCACAAGGACGTTGCCAGGGCCTGAGATATATAGGGGAAGGCTGTTGCACTAGGACAGGGGTGCCTAACCTGGGGCCCCTGAACCCATCGGTTATTGGTAGGGATCCATGGCAGAACAAAGGTTGGGAACCCCTGGGTGAGAACTTTATTTCCTCGAGAGTAGAAGAATAATAGAGGTATACAAAATCATGAGGAGTATAGATAGGTTAAATGTAAGCAGGCTTTTTCCACTGAGGTTGGGTGAGACTAGAATTAGAGGTCATGGGCTAAGGGTGAAAAGTGAACTGTTTAAAGAGAGCATGAGAAGAAATGACTTCACTCAGAAGGTGGTGAGAGTGTGGAATGAGCTGCCAGTGGTAATGGTGGATACAGGTTTGATTTGAATATTTAAAAGACATTTGGATAGGTATATGGATTGGAGTGGTATGGTCCGAATGCAGGTCGATGGGACTAGGCGGATTAATAGGTTAGGATAGACTAGATGGGCTGAAGGGCCAGTTTCAGTACTATAATGTTCTATGACTCTATGGACCACAGAGTCTATATCTTTACTGTCAGAAACATGCAATTATAGGTTTACCAGAATTGTACCAAGAGTTAAATTACTAGGAGACATACTAAGTTAATAATCTTGATTATTATATTTTGATTGTTCAGTGAACCTTTGAAGCATTGTTATACTGTACATTAATGATGCTCTAAAATTGCAAGTTATTTTTGAACAGGCTCATAGGTTTAATTGCATATAAATTGGACTCTTTGGTGGTGTCTGTGGATCTAGACAGGAATATTCTCTTTCAGGAAATTGTGAGTGTAATTTGTTCATTAAAATGAATGGCTTGAAGTCAAGGTGAGTAATTTCCTGATATGTTCCTAATCTACTGAGATGAAAATGCTCCACGAATGTGGCAGAATGGATTTGGTGTTTTCAGAGCACCAAAGAAGCAATCCTCAAACCCCTCCCCCAAAGAATAAAAAATGATTATTTTTCCAAGAACTTTTTCATTATTTCATGATAAAATACATCTTACTTTTGATAAACAAAGGTACAATAATGGCAATCTCTCTGTCAATCACTTCCTCTGTAAATGTTCTAATAGGTGAGATGGATTTTAGAATGATCTTGGCAACAAATCTGTGGTACAGCGAAGCCTTGGATTCTGTCTGTTGGATCACGGAGTCAGGAAGCCTAATGAGATATTGCAAGCTGAGTAGGCATTAATAAAAAGTAAGCATAGCTACAACTATACAGGGTATTGCTGATGTCATACTGCATTATTGCAACAATTTTTGTCTCCTTCCTTAAAAGATTATATACAGTAGGTTCCGGTTAATTAGGGCAGCTGTTTACTTGGGACATCTCTTAAAGAACAAAACTTAATCGAGAAAATAGCCAAGATTCCCTTCATTACGCTGCTTAATTGGGACAGGAGACCATTGGGACACTATGCTGCTTAATTGGGTCAGGAGACCGTTGCAAACAATTTTTAATTAGTGTCTATTGCATAACTTATATGGCTATTAGAAACAACACCATGCTTAGAGCGAGCAGTTTATAAGTAGCATCAGTTGTATGTGTTTGTGTTCAAAAAGCAGTGATTTTTGTCACTGATAGTTGGCAAGAAATAAGCAATAAGAAAATTCAGAAAAGTTTTGCTCACTGTAGTTTCAAGCACTCAGGCTTGGAGATGTGAGAAATGGCTTGGAGTGAAAATGGAATGATCCACTACTTCAACAAGTTAGGAATTACAAAGAATTTGATAATGGTATTGATAATGAATACCTTTAATGTTACAATAAAGATAAAAGATTTGGAGGATGCATTCATCTTATTGTATGAAGGCAATCCATTAGGCGCACAGGGTGTCTGCACTGATTTTGTTCATTTACAGTCGATCATAAGAACACTGCAGCTGAATTTCTCTGTCAATAACTATTAGGAACTAATACACAGTCTTATGGTACTGCAGCAGTATGGGTAGTATTCTAATTTGTTCTGAATTTCATTTAAATATATGACTCAGTTAAACAGTAACTTGTCTTTCTTACACCTTTTAGCTATTTCCATGAAATTTCAACTTATTGGGCCAAAATGTACTGGTCAAGTTGTCACAATTAACTGGAATCCACTATACTAGAATCTGAGACCATTCAGATAAGATTTACTAAGCTGGAACAAGAGAGTAGAAAAGGATAAACAGCTAAAAAGTTAGCTCTGTATTCTTTGGAATTTAGAAGAATGAAGAGTGAAGCTTATGGAAACGTTAACATCCTATAGAGATATAACATGGTAGATGGTGAGATGTTACCACTAGTGGGAGAATCTCATATGAGGAGATATACAGTAGATAGATACAGTCGTCATTTAAAACTGAAGTACATAAGAATTCCTTCTCACAGAAGGTTGTAATCTCTGGGATTCTCAATTCCAGAGGTTTGGAGGCTAGGTCACTGCAACTATTAGTGAAGACAGAAATTTTCTTCCAAAATGGGTGAATTGAAGGCTATGTGGAACTGACACAGAAGGGCACAAATCAACCATAATCATTTGATTGGGCAGACTTGAAGATTGTCATGTTCTATTTCCTTGTGCCTTTATGCCAAGTTGTGATCATCCGGCCCTTCAATCCTGTCTTAATTACCTTTCTCCTGATTCTTGCCTCTGTGCATCCTACACTCTGTCACAGCCTAAGCAATTGTGCTTTCAGGCACCTACGCTTCATATTGATTCAGAAAGTAAATGCACGAGTGAATATTATCATGCAAGATATCATTCAAAATCTTTACTCCCTGATTGTGAGTCATTTTTGGTTTCCTTTCCAAACACTTGATAAACAATTTTGACATATTGCATTGCAAAATTTATTAATACACCAAAATAAGCAATTACACAGTGGTTCCTCCTTGATACCTATGCAGGATGTTTTGATGAACAAATTTTTCAATAAAAAGAATGAGCAATTTTTAAAGCCTTTAGTTTTGGGATAAATTATGATGATCAGATAACAGTATTTATGAAGTGCAATAATGGTGGTTAAATCACTGAAAGAGACTGGACAATTGTCCTGGAGACATAGTTTTTTAATTCATCATGGCAGTCAGGGAAGTTAAATCAAGTAATTATATAGACCTGCAATAAAAAAAACAACTAATATCAATAATGGTGATCACAAAATTATAGAACTGTTGTCAAACATATCTGGTCACCTACACCCAGTGGTCTCTTTATTAGGTGCCTGTACACCTGTTGTTAATGTAAAATCTAATCAGCCAATCATGTGGCAGCAACTCAAAGCATAAAAGCATGCAGACATGGTCAAGCAGTTCAGTTGTTGTTCAGACCAAACATCAAAATGGGGAAGAAATGGGATCTGAGTTACTCTGATCATGGAATGATTGTTGGTGTTTCGGCAAGACTGGAGAAAAGAAGCTAAAGAGAGGATTTGAAAGGTGGGGGGAGGGAGGGGAGGAAGAAACGTCAGGCGACAGCTGAAACTTGGAGGGGGAGGGATAAAGCAAAAAGCTAGAGAGTTGGTTGGTGAAACGTTCACCTATTTTAACTCCATTTCCCATTCCTATTCCGATATGTCCATCCATAGCTTCCTCAACTGTTGAGATAAGGCCACACTTAGGTTGGAGGAACAACAACTTATATTCTGTTTGGATAGCCTCCAACCTGATGGCATGAACATCAATTTCTCAAACTTCCAGTAATGCTTCTAACCCCCCTTCACCATTTCCCATCTCCTTATCCCTCTCTCATGTTTTCTCCTTGCCTGCCTGTCGCTTCCCTCTGGTGCTCCTCCGCCCCTTTCTTCTTTCTTCCACAGCATTCTGTCTTTCATGAATCAACTTCCTAGCTCTTTGCTTCAACCCTCCCCCTCCAAGTTTCACCTATTGCCTGGCATTTCTCTCTCCCCTCCCACCAGCTTTCAAATTAAGGTTGCCAACTTTCTCACTCCCAAATAAGGGACAAAAGTAGCAGTCAAATACGGGACACTTGAGTTTACCCCGAGAAAGACTACCATGACCATGAAGCCTTGCGCGGGCACCTGTGTACGCATGCGCAAGGTGCGCATGTGTGTACGTGCCGATTTTTTTCTACAAATCTGTTTTGGCTTAATCTTCCTGATTCTGTTAAGTGAAACTACACTGTACATACATTATTTCTACTTTATATAGGCTGTGTATTTATCATACAATTCCTGCTTTTACTATATGATAGTGTTATTTTAGGTTTTATGTGTTATTTGGTATGATTTGGTAGGTTATTTTTTGGATCTGGGAACGCTCAAAAATTTTTCCCATATAAATTAATGGTAATTGCTTCTTCGCTTTACGCCATTTCGGCTATGAATGGTTTCATAGGAACGCTCTACCTTAGTGGGGGAAATACAGGACAAGGGCGGTCCCATATGGGACAAACCAATTTAGCCCAAAGTACGGAATGTCCCGGCTAATACTGGACAGTTGGCAATCCTGTTTCAAATCTACACCTCAGCTTTTTTTCTCCAGTCCTGCCCAAGGGTTTCAGCCCGAAACATTGACTGTACTTTTTTCCACAGATGATGCCTGGCCTGCTGAGTTCCTCCTGCATTTTGTGTGTGTTGCTCAGAGTTCCCTTGTTGTTTGCAGTGGCAGACACAAAACTACCCTATCTCATCCTGCACTGTTACAGAGCTAAGTTGCTGTATATAGTCAGTGCAGCAAATTATTACCTTCTTTTAAAATACATCATTGCCCCCTTCCCAGTGACTGATATGGTCCACTGGTAAAACACTTATATATAGTGTCCAACCATAGACACCCTTGGTTGGAGAAGGGAGTCCCCTGAAAAAATTTCATAAACAAAACATAGTTCCAATGTTCTCACAGGCAAGTGAGTAAAGAAACTTTGTTTGTGCAGGTAAATCAATTAATTTTAATTAAATAGTTTAATTGGAAGTTTAGATTTTGTCATAATACAGGAAGCAAGGCAGCCAATTTATAATCAGCAAGAGCCCATAATGAGGTAAGTGACAAGATAATCTTACCATGAGGCAGGAGAACTCAGCTTTTTGTAATGTGCTGTGGGAAATTTTATATTACGGCACCCTAGGCCTCAGTTTAGCATCACAGCAAAGTGGAATCTCTGAAGCACTTTCTGAGTAATGGACTTGGGTGTCATCCTGGATCGCGAGTGCTCAAAACTGAAACGGGTCTTTAACCACTATCCTTCTCACTCACAGGTGAAAGTGGTCAACATTAACAAAGGCTTTGCTGAATATCAATGCAGTACCTTTGTGGACTGGGCAGAAAAGGTGAATTGAACCCTGGACCCTCTGCCCATATAATATTGGTGACATGCCAACCAAACTAAACCCTAGGGGGAGCTCACAGCTGATTCTTTCATTTATAATAAACTCATCTTGATATTTCAAATAAAAAATGTGTTGCTTACGTCTTGATATAATGCAACTTTGTAGCACTGCAGCAAGAAGTCCTCGAGTTTGCTGATAGCTTTTATATTCTGTCAACAGTAGTTAGATCTGACAGAAGCACCAATGTAGATCTTCAACTCCTGGCCTCAATGGCGGGTTAATAAATTGGAGTATCCAGGTGTCTTAAACAATGTTAAACCACAACAAAGATCCCCCATTGCTAACCCAAGCTGCATACCAACAATGAGGCACCACATACCAGTGATCACCTAATGGACCACACCCAGCTCGCACTGAAGCCTTGCCTCAGGACAGATTTGATCATTAGGTACAAGTTAACAGAAACTAAATCTCTGCCACAACCCTACAACTGAACACCTTCTCCCGCCTCCCCCGCAACCTCCCACCGCTTCAATCTACTCCCCTCCACCACATACTGAGAGCCGATTGCTCAGCTGCTGAAACTGGCCACATTGTTCTCTGTTTTAATAGGAATTGGCTTAACCATAAATGATTTGGTGTTTATTCCATATATTGGGAATAAACGTCAACTGATGAAATGAAGAATTTATCCTTTGTTTATAAGCAACAATTTCATTTATTTGTGCTCCCAGAGCAGAACTTTCTGGGGACATATTAAAACAAAATTGAGTTCACATTCACCATTAATTTTCTGCCTACTTATTTTAATGGAATGAAATGTTCACCCATGGGCCAATATTTGTGAAAGTCATGTTCAGTAACTATATTTTACACACAACCATCTTGTTAGAAAATTCACGGCACCTCTTCACAGGCTGTTAGCATGGGCAATAATTGCTGGCTTTGCCATTGACTCGTACATCCCATGAATGAATCAAGGAAAGCAAACCCAGCAGAGAATTTTTTGCAATAAAATCACGTCTTGGGGATTTGGATATGGATCTTGGTGACTTTAATTTACTGTCGATGCAGTTTTCCATTCATTCCATGTGTGTTCTCAATGTCCCAGCAACATCTTGAATCTGACCCCATAGACTTAATTAGATGAAGGTGTTTCAAAATACTTCACACAGTAAATTGCTTTTTGGAGTGCAGTAGATGTTTTATGAAGCTAATACTCTTCAGATTTTACCCTCTTATTTTTCTGTACAATCCTTGGATGTAATTCTCATTTTATTCAACTGGGTGGAATGAAGAACAAGGGAAACATTTTAACCTGAGGTAGCCACAGATCTGATTCCCAGTTTCTAATCCCTCACGTGGTCATACAGCATGGAAACAGGCCCTTCGGCCCAATATATCCATACTGGCCATCTAGTACCCATCTATGCCAATCCCATTTACCAGCTCGTTCTCCATAGCGTTCTATGTCTTGGCAATTAAAGTGTCCATCTAGAAGCTTTATAAATGTACTGAGAGCATCAGCTTCTTACATCTCCCTAATTAAGTTCATTTACCATTGATGATCATGAACCTAAGCTCTGGAACTCCTATTGATTGATTTTCTACTCTTCCATCCACTGTCTGGCAGAAGGTGTTAGCCTGTACAGGGTCCAGCCAACTAAATCAAGTTATAGCAAGTTGTCTTCAAACCCATGACCTTACATCCAGGGATAGTCCACAGAGAGCAGTCACACATCCAGAGCTAGTGTTGGGCCACATACCCAGTGCTACTGTAGGGCCAGTGACCACATGTCACAATGCTCCCATTAAGAGATTGACCACCTGCCTCTGGCTTCCTGTGCCCAAGAGCTTCAGGTAGGAAGGTGATGACCTGCTCTGGACTCTATCTAGGAGAGTGACTGCTCACCAACTACTGGAGCAGGGAGAGTGAGTGCCTTCTCCTGGTCTCAGATGATAATGACCACTTGTTGTGCATCTTGTAGGAATGATCAGAAGTCCCAGGACAGCGGCAAGTTGGTATGTGATTGGCTGGAGCACAATTGATTCACAAATTGGATAAACTGTTGCCAGGTAATCAGAATTTGCCTTATTTCAAGTTGATCCATGGCTTTAAGACAGGCAAATAACTGGTGTAAGAGGCTGGAAGATTCCATTAGAAATGGATGCCAGGTTATATTTCTTCCTGCAAAGGCTTAATGGTTGGTTTGAGGAGGAAACACAATTGGATGGATTTGAGGAACTCATAGAATCATACAGAAACAGGCCCTTCAGCCCACCATATGTTTCCTAACCATCTGCTATTGAAGTATATCAATCCTGTATACCAGCACTTGGCCTAAAGCCTTCTATGCTGTGATGAATGAATGCACATCAAGATAGTTTTTTAAATGTTGTGAGACCTGCTTTCACCAACTTCTTAGGCAAATGTGTTGCATATACAACTACTCTCAGCCAGGTCCCCTCTAATCCTCTGACTCCTCACCTAAAAACAGATGCACCCTTGCTTTAGATATCTCCAATACAGTGTTACGTTTTCCACTATCCACACTATCTATGCATGTTACAATTTTGTGTACCTGTATCAGATCTATCCTCAGTATTCTCTACTCCAAGGAAAATAAGCACAGCCTACTTAATCTCTCCTTGTAGCTAAGACACTCCATCCCAGGCAACTTCATGGTAAATGTCCCAACACTCTTTCCAGTGCATCCATATCCTTCTTATAATATGCTGACCAGAAATACACACAAGTTAGCCTAATAAAGTTTTATAAAGTTCAACCATGACCTTCAAGCTCCGATATTCTATGCTCTGAATGATGAAGGCCAGGATCCCAGATGTTTTCTCCTCAACCGTACCTACTCGTGATGATATCTTTAAGGATCTAGGGATGTGAATGCTCAAGTCTCTCTGTTCATCAGTACTCCCTAGGATTCTACCACTTCTACTGTAGATCTTGCTCTTATCAGACTTCACAAAATGCATCACTTCTTATGTATTGGTATTAAATTCCACCTGTCTGTTGCACTGAATATAACTGATCTCTATCATTCTGTAATCTAAGACTATCTTCCTTACTATCAACACCAGTATTTATTCCTGCTCATCTCATTTCCTCTGCTTTCAGCGGATCCATCAAAGGTTCGGGTTAACTATAAAGTCATGGTGCCCAACATGGTAAGACTGGCCCACTGAGATTCTTGATTCCACAGGTTGACTGTTCTGTCCATTAGTCACAGGATGAGATGGGGTTCAAGGCTTGGGAAGGATATCACTGGCTGCACCAAAGAGCAGCTCATGTAAAAGCCTGAGGCCAAGACACAGTACTTTTATTCGCACATCACAGTTTAAAGAAAGACATTTAAAACTTAGCCCTTTAAGTTTTAAAATGCGCCAACACAGCCTTAATAAAGGTGAATGAACAGAGCATCTCATTGACCAGGTCACTTGTGTATCATAGTTGTATATTTTAAAAAGCTTGTTTTTTAAATGCTTACTGAGAGTAAATTAATTCCAGTTTTCCCAACTACTAATGTCCCTGTGATTAATAGCAAACAACACTAGATTTGTCAGGCAGCATCTCTGGAGAGGGCCAAGTCTTTCTTCTGTTTTTATTTCAGATTTTAGGTCGGAGATCTGAAAGGTCTCTCTCCACAGATCTGCCTGACCTTCTACATGTTTACAGCATTTTTCTTTTACTTCTGCATTTGCTGTCCCTTTGCGTTATTAAGTTTTCTTTGGCAACCCACTTCAACAGGCTATCATTTTGAAAGATGGCATGACCATAATGTTTGGTGTTCTGGGTTTACGTTTGAACACTGCACCAGCAAAGTAGTACCTTACAGTTTACCCTCAACCACTGAAAAATTATTGGTACTGACATACTATATTTATGTATTTATTGAAAAATACAGTGTAGAACAGGCCCTTCTGGCCCAACAACCCATACTGCCCAGCCTAATTCTAGCTTAATTAAAGGACAATTTACAATGAGCAATTAACCTACTAACTGTTAGGTCTTTGGACTATGGAAGGAAACCAGAGCACCCAAAGGAAACTCACGTGGTCACAGGAAGAATATAGAAACTCCTTACAAACTGTGCTGGAACTGAACTCTGAACTCCGATGCCTCGAGTTGTAATAGCATCAGTCTGACTGCTACAATACCATGGCGCCCTAGTGTTCATTACTGCAAAGGAGAGAAATGTTTTCTGTGAATAATTTCCTTCAGATTTATTTTTAAAATAGAGAATATTTAAAATTGTACCCTTTAAATGTATTCACTATAGGATCTAGTGCTTTCCTGGCATATATGATGAATAAATTCTTCGTAGGCTTTCACCTGGGTACAGATATTGATTTTATCTGACGTTTCGATGACAAACTCTGCACCTTCATCAGGGATGATGCCTGGACATGTCTAGGCTGGTGGTATCTATAATCCCGTCGTCTGTCTCTCCTGATTGGTTAGTCCTCATCCAATCGGGTTTCCGCTGTCCCATCTTGTTTACAATCGAATTCCAGTTCTTACTTAGAGTGAGATCTTGGTCTTTGTTAAAAATGTTTTCCTCTAGTTTTATTTCAATGGCTTCCTCCAGGACAGGGACAGTTTGAGAAGAAAGGCCATGCTGTTCGAATCTTAGGAGAAATTACTCAGAGGCTGCATAACCCAATGGATAACTGCGAAGACAGTCATTCAGGACAGACATTGGTGGTTTCATGGCAGCAAGGGAATCAGGAAATATTGGATAGGGCTGAAAATGGTGTTGAGGTGGAAGTTCAGCCGTGATGGCTGGGAATGGTGGATAAGGTATATTCCTCATGTCCTTTTGCCTTCAGAGTTCTTAATAAGAGTGAGTCAGAAAATTAACAGAAATTATGTGAGTGAAGATAATGGAATTCCCTAGCTAATCATTTCATAATGCAAGAAAGCTAGAAGATAGAGAGGGATAATTGATCATATTGCAATGACCGTGAGATGCAAATGAGTATTATGACTGAGAAACCCTATTATGAAAACACTTCCTCTATTAAACAATTTCCTTAATTATACAACTCTGATTACAACACCCTCTCTAGGACAAGATATTCCATCCCTCCTCATCTTTGAAATACAAATTACACCCACACATTGCAAAGTGCACTGATGCACAGCAATTAAGGATTTAGCCCTGGGGATACAAGAGCAGTAAACTGTTCTCTATCTGAAATCTGTAAGATTTCACAACAAACTGATCTCAACTCTTCAGCAACTAAACAGTGTTGCATTCCGGTGAGCAAGTTAAAAGGGCGGGTTAGGGTGTGTGGGTTTGACGAGGGACCACTTTATGTTGATAGCTTGCAGAAACTGCTAAGATCAAGAGTTAAGAGGCAGGAGGAAATGGCAGAGGAAGAGGAGGATAAAAGCCAAACCACATATTATAGAGTGAAAAAAAAATGATTCTCTGGGTCACCAACCTTCCATGTTTGTTTACACCATAAACACATTATGTGGGGCCAGAAAGAAACCTGTTTCCCTGTTAGTCTTGCGAGCGTTTTATTACATGAGTTGAAAAAGAAATAGTCCTATTAAACTGTACTACATGGTATTACTTCTTTTTGTGAACTAGTATCAAGTTTGTTGATACCCACTTATCCCCCAGCTGCATGGAATTGTTGTCCAAGAAAACTAAGTCAAAAGTAGAGAAGTTATAGGAAATTTGAAGCAGTCAGTCCCACACAGATTCAGTCAGAGGTAAAGGAGAGGGGAGGAAGTGAGCCAACTTTGATCATACATCAATGAGACAAGGACTTTGCACATCAGAAAGCAAAATCTGAATATAAGTGAATGGGAGTATTTCACTGTTTAATCCACAATCACTTACTATACATATGAAAGTAAAGAGTGGTCACTTAGATGAGTGTCAGGAGAAATCTTACATTACTGCATTGTTAACATATGACATAAACCATGGAGAGTAAAATGATTCCTGTCATTGATAATTGTTAATTTATTGAGGACATACACTACATTCCAAGCCACATCCTGAACCTGTACTTTCTTTGCTCCCTTGACCAGCTGCTGAAGACAGTCCTGCAAAATAAAACTTGAACTAGGGCAATGTACATCCTTCTCTTCAATACTAGTCTGTTGATCCTCTCTTTCAACATAAAACTGCTTTGCGCCTATATCTTTTGCTACCCCCAACTCCTCAAAACTGCCAATATCCCTTGAAAACTATACCTTTCCTCCTATTCATCCCGTGAACCCCTCACCCCCACCACCTTCAGTGCCAAATGATATAACGCTCATGCACTGGCGTTCCTGGGGTCTTCACTACTATAAGGTTGCAATACCCAGCTACATAAATCAGATCAGCAATTTGGTTTTTTAACTATTATTCTGATAACAAAGGATCAGAAATCTGCCTCACTATTGTTTCAGCATTCTATGACTTTATGACTGATTTTCCCCTGCTTCCTTTTGCAGGGCCCAGAAGGCCAACTGCAGTTCTCTATACCTGTTCCTAATGCTGAATAATTTTTTTTTTGCCAAGTTTGGGTGTGTTAGGGTAATTTCCAAAAGATACAAATCAGCCCATTATTTCCCGTACTATAGATAAAATTCTCTGAAAACTGTGCAATAATTTATTGCAGGGTAGGGTTTGGATGACATTTTTATTCTGCAATCGTTTGTGGGAGGAATACATTGGTATATTAAAATTCCTGTGTATGGTTGTACTTGTCCTGAGAGAACTGTAAGGAATCAATAATTTCAGACTCCACCTGAAATTAGAGAGCCATCAAAGCTGTCTGCTGCCACAATTTGGAGGCAGTGAAACTACCCCCTCTCCTCCCCCTCCCCACCACCCGCCAACCTCTCGAGAGAAGAAAACAGACCAGACAGAGGAACTCTCCCATCAACAGGACCACTGGAATGCAACACAGTGTGCAACTCCCCACCCCCCCCCATTCCCGACCTATCCTAATACACGTTATCCAATGCATGATACATAACGACTAAACAATCAATGAATACAGAGAACAGAGGAGGCTCAGTAGTGTACGGGATCCCAGTTCACGTAATCTAATGGACGCAACAGACTGATAAGCAGAGAAAACTCCATAGTTTCTCCTTGACCCTCAGAGGTAACTGAGGTAGCTTTGGCTCACATTATTCAGCCCTGACCAGTTACATTCCACAGCTGACATTCCCTCTACGATGATGTTTCCATGGTTCCAATGGGACTGGAACGATAGTGCTCTGTAGACTGTTTGATCACCTAAATCTCTTTATAACCTTCAATCCTGTTGGAAACCCCCTGAGTGTTATAATAAATATAAATAGACCTGAACCATAGCATTGGCGAACGACTGCAGCCTCCTTTCCGTGTTTTAAGAAGCTGTCTGCCTTTAATTTTGTTGTTAGAGCAGCAGTTCATTCTGTTTTTTTTTTAAATAAGCATGTTTTTATTGTGTCTTTCCAGTGGAGAGGATTTAAATAATTTTCTGCTTGAGACGAGTCTGAAGTTTCAATCCAAAGTGAGATGTAGTCATCCTAACTTACTATTCAGCGCCTGGTTTGGAATGTCACTGATAGGGAGTTTCCCATGGAAGGGTTTCTGAATTTAGTGTGGCGCTGCAGGATTTAAAGGCTTGGAACAGCTTTAAAGGTGAAAGTATCCATGAAAACCAATTAGCAGAAGAGCAAAAAAGTTTATTGATAAAAATAAATACAAGCATGCTGAAGAACCATAAGTGCTCTGCTTCGACAATGCAGCTGTGAATGTGTTATGGGACAAAGTTAGGTCAGGGAGGGTGGCTCTGTTTTAAACAAACATAAGCACACCCAAGGGCAATGAAAGGAGATGACCAGGGTAATCAGAACCACTGCCAGCTCCGCACAGAGAGCCGGCAGGTACCAGGAAAAGGTTTAACAGCCTTATTGCGTCAGCTAATTTAAGAGGAACTTGCCTTATCTCCCAAGAATACATGTTTTGAATGATTACTGATTACATCCGGCAAAAGTAGTTGAACTGATCACTTTCAATATTGAGGAAGCTGTTTAAAGCACTCTGAACAATCCCAGGTTCATTCCGAAGCAGCTCTTTTTTAAAATCCTCCATGCAATCAGCCACTAAAATTTAACTAGTGCCTGCACTCGCCATTGAACTTTTTACATCATGTCATTGGAGCTGAAAATCCTTGCGCCTTTTTAGAGCATTCAAGATCAACAAAAGCTTGGTTATTTTAAATTGTCTGACTGTCCCTTGCACTGCTAAGGATGAAGGTTATATTTCTATTGCAGTTGGAGTTGAGAATGGGGTGCACCGTTGCCACTGGATACGCTTTTCTAAAGTTTCCGTGCTCCAGGTAGTCACACCCCAAATCCTTCCAGCTCATGCTATATGAGATTGATGCAAAAAAAATTACACAATATTCTGAGGTTTCCATTTAATATTAAATGGCCTAATTTCTCTCTGATCAGTGACAGAGGGAGAGCCCGGTACAAAGGGCATAGGGGGAAATTGCATGTACAATGATTGAAGTTTATAAGACTATGGGTGCCACAGATGGAGTAGACAGTCAATATCTTTCTCCCAGTTGACATGTGTTTAAGGTAAGAGGGGTAGTTTAAAGGAAATGTACAGAGCAAGCTTTTTACACAGACTGGTTGGGCCTGCAGTCTGCTGCCTGGGGTGGTGGTAGAGGCATTTAAAAGCTCTTTGATAAGCACCTGAATGTGCAGACTATGGAGTGATATGGACACTGTGTAGGCAGAAGGGATCAGTTAAGTTAGGCATTGAATTACTGGTTTGATTGGTTTGGTATAATATCACAGGCTAAAGGGCCTGTTCCTGTCCTATGTTTCGTGGTATGTTTAGGAACGTCTTGTGCTGTCGCGCCCATGGCCTGATGGTCGTGGCAGAGGGAGGGATTTGCCAGACTGAGTTAATGGATTATAGTGGTATCCAAACCCTCGGCTGCTGATTCACAAACGCGGATCGTCTCTGAAGATTCTACAATTCTAAATTCCATTTCTGACCCCTCAAAGTTCAAATTAAATTTATTATCAATGTACTTGCGTGATACCATATACTACTTGGGATTAATTCTCTTACAGCCATTCACAATAAAAAAAACTAATATAGTAAAATTTTAGGAAAAGCTATACATAAAAAAGACTGACAAACAACCAATAAGCAAAAGAAGACAAAACTGTGCAAATAAATACTGAGGACAAATGTTGTAAAGAGTGTCTGTAGATTGTAGAATCAGTACAGAGTAGTGATTGAAGTTATTCATGCCGGTTCAAGAGTCTGATCGTCATAGGATAATAACCGAACCCAGTGATGCGGGACCTAAGGCTTCTGTACCCCCTGCTTGATGATAGCAGCAAGAAAAGAGCATAGGCTGGAAAGTCTTTGGATTACGGGTGCTGATTTCTTGTGGCAGCTTTCCATGTACGGTAAATGTACTCAGTGGTGGGGAGTGCTTTGCCTGTGATTGACTGGGCTACTCTCTGTAGCTTTTTCTATTCCGGAGTATTGGTGTTTCCATACCAGGCCATGATGCAACCAGTCAGGATACTCTGCACTGTAAATCTATAGAAGTCTGTCAGTTTTTGGTGACATGCCAAACTTATGCAAACTTCTAAGAAAGTAGAGGTGCTGTTGTGCCGCTTTTGTGAAGACACATACGTGTTTGTCCCAGGACAAATCCTCTGATAGGTTAACACTAAGAAATTTGAACAGCATCCTGGCAGCTCTGTAGTCACTATAACAGATGGTAGTTTGTCACCTTGAATTGAAATGCAGCTACAGAAGTTTATAGCTTCACTTCTCTGGATCATTAACTCAAGTTCTGTGTTCCTAATCCAGTGGGAACATCTATACTGTTGTTGTCTATACACTGAGGCCAGAAGAGAGATTAGGAAGGGTCTCATCTATGTTTGTCTGTTCTTAATATCCATTAAGATAAACATGTTGTTTCATGCTTTTACTCAGACTATTACTCATCAGGTGCTTGAACAGCAGAGTACCCTCCAAAATGGCCTTGTAGCCAGTCAATTACAGAACCAGCCACACTGAAAACAATAACAAGAACAAAACAGGGTTGTCAGCTGGGTATTGAGCTAAACACCAGAATTAGACATAACAGTAAGACTTAATCTGAATGACCCTGTAAAAATCTTCCTCACAAACATATGTCCCTAAATTGAAAGAGCTGCCCTGGAGTCTAGCCAAGCAGCAGCCAGATACAATCATGCTCAGAGAATCTTATATTCCAGTCAATATCCCAGCCTCCTCCTGGATTAACATCAGGTACGTTCTGCACCACTAACAGGATGGTCTCCCAAGTGGTAGTTGGGAAGAGGTGCCAATGGAAGTTCTAAACTTCGACTCTAAATCTCAGGAATCCTAGTACCATTTGGCCAAATACAAGCAAGGAGACCCCCAGTTGATGACTGTTAAGCACCACTTCTCATCTAATGAATTGGCCTTAAATATAGCTTGGAGGATTGAGACTGATTTGTCAATGCACCATTATATAAGGTGATGGAAGCACTGCATTATAAAGGTGATAACGTAGTGGCCTCATCTGCAAACATCAACAACTTGGTGAAACATGGAGAACCTTAGCTTGTATTTAAAAAAAAACTTGAAACCTGAAAACCCACCAACCCAAAACAACATTTGACCTGATAGAGGTATACAAGATGATGAGAGGCATTGATCGTGTGGATAGTCAGAGGCTTTTTCCCAGGGCTGAAGTGGCTAGCACGAGAGGGCACAGTTTTAAGGTGTTTGGAAGCAGCTACAGAGGAGATATCAGGGGTAAGTTGTTTTACGCAGAGAGTGGTGAGTGCTTGGAATGGGCTGTCGGCGACTGTGGTGGAGGTGGATACGATAGGGTCTTTTAAGGGGCTCGTGGACAGGTACATGGAGCTAAGAAAAATAGAGGGCTATGGATAACCCTAGGTAATTTCTAAGGTAAGGACCTGTTCGGCACAGCTTTGTGGGCCGAAGGGTCTGTATTATGCTGTACGTTTTCTATGTTTCTAAATAATCATTGGCCTTAGCCTATTCAGTCTATGAACTATGATGTTCAATGGTTCATTTTACTATCAGAGAATGTATACAGTATGCAATCCGAAATTCTTACTCTTTGTAGACATCTACAAAACAGAAGAAAAACACCCTAAGAATGAATGACAGAAGTGATGAAATCATTAATTTAATTAAATAGTAATAACCATTGTTCCAGCATTTTCCTTCAAGGCAATGCCACGTGAATTGTACTGGAAATCAACTTTTTTTGCGTGTACTCACAGAAATATCTGTAAGATTCTGATGCAGAATAGCGCTCATTGTACATTGAGCACACTGGAAACTGCAGACCATCCAGACAGACAAATCCTCTCAGGGACTAGTGTAGGAAGAGTCCTGTGGTTAAAAGCTAAATGTTCTGTCTACGTGATGAGCCGAGTGGAGCACTTTGAAGTCTCTTCAAGCTAAATCAATCAGGTATACTTGGCAGCTGCCCTACGGCTCCAAAACAAGCCTCAGCCAAAAGGAATTTTTATGATTTATCAGGAGGAATTCCTGCCCTAGAAGGAATTTACCTGGTGCTGGCCTGTCCATTTAGAAGCCCACTCAGAAGCAGGCAGTACAGCAAACAATCAGTATTCAGCACTAGTAAACACTTACCATTTGAAGGAAATCTCCTCTTGCTCTTTATTTTCTTCCTGATTTTTGATTTCACTGTTCAACTATTACTTCAGGCATAAGTTGGCATTACAGCAGTGGGCTTTAGGAGATGTTGTTTGAGAGATGTTGATTATAAGGGTCTGTATAGTGCTCAGATACAGTACTCATAGTTGGGAGACATTTCAAAAGCTGATTTCAGCCTTACAAATAAATCACCTTTTAGCTACACATGAATTAGCATTAAAAGCATTTTTTAAAATCCATTTGAGAAGTCTGGATTGTTAATTAAGATTTGTGCTTGGTCTGTCTATTCCTAGTGGAATATTGTATGAAGTCTACAAGGTGAGCCCAACATCCTTACAAGCAGAGTTTTGATCCCACAAAGCAACAACCTCCTACATGATTGACCAATGAATCAACTAGAGCACAACAGGGAAATCCAAGGCCAATAGGTGCAGATCAATCACTCAACAATGGAGGTCTATATAATAATTACACGAGTCAGTTAGACAATCTAGAAGATCTAGTTCCATACAGGCCGCACCAAAGAAATTAAATACATTGTACACAAGTGTGAAAGTTAGCATAGATCGAACAAAACTGTGCAAATAGAATATAATTGTCTCCCAGATGGATAAGAAGGTCAAATGACTACTCGCTACCTAACATGTTGCTAATTGCAATTTTTTCAACACTTTCTCCCAAATTCAGCCTGTTTTAAGTCAAATGAAAGTTGGTACTGAAATTTGTAATGTGCTTATGCAGCATGAGCAAAAATCATGAAGCACTCCATTGCGTGTGCATGTACACGAGTGTGTGTGTGTGTGCGAGCATGTGCACACGTGCATGAACATATGTTCAGTGCAATTTTCTTAAAAGGAGGGACATAAGTAAAATAATCTCATTCATGGGTAGTCAGAGTGGACCTCATTTAGCCTTCATCACTTTTGCCTCTCTACTTTACCAATTCATGGAATGTTGCTATCAGTATTTGATGTCCATTTCTATTTGCTAAAATTTGAAAGACCACCTCTGCCATTTCAGAAGTCCATTTAGAGATGGACACATAAAAAGAGCCTCTGTCACACATATCTAGACAGGGTAAGTAGAGTTCCTCCCTGAACTAAAGGGTTTCATAACAATGCTAATTTTCTTTTATTTGATCAAATGAATTTAAACTTAACTCTCATGATGGTATTTGGATCCCTGTCTCAGATAATAGTTCAATAATTTAGTACATATCCCATTTCTGTTTGATTTTATAAATAATTTGAACCCATTGTATTTTGGTTGCCTCTAATTTTAAGTTCTGCCCACCTTAGCATTCTTCAGCATGGCATAATTGATTATTTCAACTTAACAACATCTTCTGATTATTATTGCTGTACTTGTGTTGATAACATTTAAGCATTGAGTGCAGCTTATAAGTAGCCAGGCAAAATAGCTGAGAACTAAATCATATTATTTCTGATGACCAATCTTATGATGTAGTTTGAATAGAGTCGTAAAGCAAGGAACCAGACTCGCTGGCCCACTGAATATGCACTGACCATTGAGACCCACTTATACTTTATCCTACTCAGATCCCATTTTCTCTCCTTCCATTCCTATCATCTCCCCTCCAGATTTTACCACTCACATACACACTATTACAATGGACCGTTAGCTTACTAGCGTGCACATGATTGAGATGTGGGAGGAATTGGGGTCACTGGTCTCTGAGGCATCAGCTCTACTAGCTGTGCCACTAAGCTACCCACTATAGGTTAATACTTGCTTTAAAGCAACACTGGCTGGAAATTGGTGAGACTGCTTTAATTGCTCAGATCAAACAACTGCTCTATGTCAAATCCACTATAAGTAAAAAGCACCAGCAAAACAAACACTCCCATTTTTCCGCAAGCACGAGGAAATCTGAAGATGCTGGAATTTCAAGCAACACACATAGGAGTTGCTGGTGAACGCAGGTACGTCTTCCTAGAGATGCTGCCTGGCCTGCTGCGTTCACCAGCAACGTTTATGTGTGTTACTCCCATTTTTCCAACTGATTTTATATAATCCCAATTTTAATCAGTTGTAATGAAGTTATTCCAAGTGATATTATTAAATGAGTACTTGCTCAGATGAGAGTTCTCTATTCTGCTAATATTAGAGATCATCAATATGATTAAAATAAATAACATTTAGGAAGTGGTGACTCTAAACAAAAAAGCAACACACAAAATAGAGGAGGAACTCAGCAGGTCAAGCAGCATCTACAGAAATTAATATGCTGTTGACATTTTGGACCGAGAACTTTCTTCAGGACTGGAAAGGAAAGAGGAAGACACCAGAATAAAAAGATGGAGGGAGGGAAAGGAAGATAGCTAAAAGGTGATGGGTGAAGCCAAGTGAGTACGTAAAGGGCTAGAGAGAAAGGAATCTGATAGGAGAGGAGAGTGTACCATAGGAGTTTGCATAAATGAAAAAAATAGGTATTTTTTTTCCTGATATCCACTCAGCCTTAATAAATGATAAACTGAACCTGGTTTGGTTCTCAGACCTTCAGCTCTTGATCCCCATCCCTACGGTCTTGCTGTTCCTGGATGTGAAGAGTCAACAGGCTGATTCTCTGCAGCCGAAAGACATTTTCTGAGGTGGAGGGTCTCTGGGCGATGACTAGGCCTCAGGCTGTGCATTACAAGGGGCCCAACACTGGAACACCATGAAAAGCTTTGGAAGCTAACTAATTGTCAAAAAGCTTTAGAATAGTTTTTAAATTCATAAGATGGTCAGGGAGACTTAAAGAAGTAATCAAATAAATTTAAAACCGATAAATTTAGTGAAATAAATTAAAATGATGAAGCATTTAAATTTTAGATATTTTAGTATTTTCAAACATCACAGTTAAATACTGACACTAAGTACACTAAGTAAAGCATTAAGCTGAAGTGAAATCCTTCAAGCACTTACCTGCTCTTATGCTTACTCACAAGGTCAGACTTGTAGGCCAGTCTTCCCTGGTGGTCAAGTGAGAGGCCAGGTGTAACGTGCCTCCTGATCCTACATTCTGTATATCTGCTGCTAGATTCAATTGCAGTGGTGGAGAGAAAGTTCAGTTGTGGTCATCAGGATACTTCAGATTTCCTTCCTTAAAGATGCATGAACTAGAGTCCGAGATGTTCTGGATATGGAATGGCTGGGAAGGTTTCTGATCGACCTGCTGGTTGCAGACAATGCCAATTAGGTCTCACGTTGTTGTCCACAAGGGAACATCATTTCATGATTCTAATTCTGTTACTGTAGCCCTTACTTTTTATTTGCAGTTATTTTGTAAATAACACTATTCTTTGCATTTCTGGTTAGATGCTAACTGCATTTCATTGACTTTGTATCTGTACTTGGCACAATGACAATAAAGTTGAATCTAATCTAATTTATGGGAGTGGTCACTGAGAAGCTAATATTAGTTTTTCAAATTTGTTAACCTTAACGATTTTGAGTGCAGAACACCTAAAAGTTCGAAAGAAAAAGTTGCAGACGGAAATAAAGAAATAATTTGCATTTCAAAGTGTATATTCTTTATATCCAATGAACTATATTTGCAAAAGGTTCTCGGAATTTTGTCATCCTATACACTCAAGTATAAATTTAGGAGCATTGTTTTAATGTATTTTCTGAAATGTAGTGTTTATGGTACGACAAGTATTCCCTCAACTCAATATATAATCCCAACTTCAGTTCCCGAGAACTGTTGGAGGTAAAACCTAAATCTTTATGCTGAAAATTGGATGCTACCAACTGGACCAAATTTTAAAAAATGGCAATGGCTGGTGATCCTACATTTTTAGGAGAAAGGAAGGAAGTGGCAGAGATTTTCAATATAAACTTACTGTGGGAGTCAAACCTCTTAAGAATGAGAGATGTGTGGTTCCAACATGGTGAGTATGCATGGAATAGGAATTGGAGTAGTGTGCAGCAACAAACAAGACCAGAATGATTGGAGAGAGAATTTAAAATGATCAGTATTCCCTCTAATTTTGGGATTAAATGTGACCTGAAGATTTGAGAAGTACTGGGATGGTTTAAAAGAGCAGCAGCCACCTGCTGTTAAAAGGGTTTGGCCGTAAATTGCCTCATTGGCTGTTGTTTGACATCATTTGAAAGAAGTAAATAATTATAATATAATTCAGAGTATCTTATGCAGTGATACTGATCCATTCCGCTGGTAAATTCCAGAGTGTGAACTGTTTATTTATCTTCTCCCCCCCCCCCCGCCCACCCCCCCCCCCCGATTCCCACTGCCACTGCTAGTTCTAATAGAATGGCATAGAAAGAGAGGACAGGAAAGCAACAGTAGAGCAGTCAATGAATCCAAACTATAATCAGGATGACCGTTAATAACAGCAAACTCTGAATGCATTGTCAGAGGAGAAAAAATGCACAGGTGTTTTTATCTAAGCACTTCTAGCTTTGACCTTTGAACATTAAGAGTAAAGATGAAAGGTTTCTCTTTTGTAGAACTGATAATTGAAGTGTATCTTGGGGAATTTTTCCTTCCAAAATTGTCAGTAGTGCAGAGATGTTCCCTTGACTGGCTGATTGTACAGATGCGGTGTGGACCTCCCAGAATCAGCCTGCAGTAAATTTCAGGTAGGAGCTTAAATACTTTCTTGTTATGAGTTCTGCTCTCCTGAAGAAAAGGGTACAAAACAATACTCACCAGGTCACAAAGGCAGGGGAGAACTGAGCCACAGAATGTGAGATCAGAGAGGCAGAATCGTAAGTGGACAGAGAATCACAGATATAGAAGATCACAAAGAAAGAGTTCAGACTAGATGGACAGATAGGATCAGTTACCTAGATAAACATAAACTTCAGTGTGACTTTGTAGTTTAAGTTGATTATGAATTTGTGCAAATAGCCTCTATAAACTAATATCCATAACCCAGCATGAATCAGCCCCAGCATATGTCAGTTTCCACTAGCCAGATTCACTTGAATCTCTTTGAATTTACCCAACTATATTTGGTGCTCACAATGCTGGAGAAATCAAAATATTGTTTAACCACTTCTGAGCTTTCTGTTGCCTATTGTCTAATGCCCCATTCCACTCCCATTCAGACATTTCTCTGTGGTCTTCTGCACTGTTATAATGAGGCCCAATGTGAACCTGAGGAACAACATTTCATTCTCCCACATTTTATCAATTGCCCACCCCCTCCCCTTTCGACTCTACTTCTTGAGTACCCTACAAGGAGGGACCAATTTACAGTGGCCAATTAACCTACTGACTTGTACATCTTTGGGATGTGGGAGAAAAACAGAGCACCTGGGGAAGCTATGCAAGTCCATACAGACAGCACTGGAGGCCAGGACTGAACATGGGTCACTGGAGCTGTGGGTCGGCAGATCGACTTACAGGACCATTGTAACCCAGGTCAAGTTACAGCTCACTATCTTAGTATGATTCAATTTCCCATAGCTCAGTATGACCCAACTTCCTAAGTCCAACAACTCAGTGCCCATTAACCAAATATGACCCAAATTAGGTGAGTGGTCATTAATCCAACAAGAATCCGCCTCTGATAACTCAGCAGGTCACACTTATTATCCAGGCCAGGATCTCAATGACCTCCTCCTTCATGGGATACTCAGTAATATGTGTCCTCACATTACAGGCTCAGTAATACCTCTCCCACCCCTTCCCACTTTCAAATCTCTTACTAGCTCTTCCTTCAGTTAGTCCTGACGAAGGGTCTCGGCCCGAAACGTCGACTGTACCTCTTCCTAGAGATGCTGCCTGGCCTGCTGCGTTCACCAGCAACTTTGATGTGTGTTGCTTGAATTTCCAGCATCTGCAGAATTCCTCGTGTTTACGTTTCAGTAATACCTGCCCTGTTATTGGAGTCAGCGATATCCACACTATCATTTCTGTCTCTCAGTGATCTCCCCTCTGATACTGCAGTCTTACATGATGTCCATTTTGTCAGCGTCAGCAGTACATCTGTTGCCTTATTGGTGTCTCAGTTATATCAAATATCTGAGTTCTGTAACTGCTGTCAGTTTTGTTAATCGTGCCTCAATGACATCTCTTCCATTGCTGACGTAGCAGTGATATCTATGTTGTTAATGGTGCCTATGTAATGTGTGTTACTGGTGTGTTAGTGATACCAACCTAATTATGCTCTCAGACTGCCTTCAAACTTGCCATCAAGGAGTTGTCCCTAACAGACTGGGATGTCAGGTTGTGCCCAAGAAACTGTGCCACCGACACTCTACCCCTGAGAACGTGGCCTCCAAAAGAGTGGCCAAAAAATTGTATTGGGAAATTGTGGCCCCCGAGTTTGTGACATTTAGACAATGTCCCTTAGAATGTGTTCCCCAAATCTGTAATTGTCTTATCAGGCTTGTTCATCTGAGATAGTAAAAATCAAAACTGTACTGCAACACTATGTCCTCGAGGCTCTGCCCAAGATACAAAAGTCCAAATGATGGTGTGTCACTCTTTACCTACCAAACTGTATTCCTGAATATATTTGCACATGACACTATGCTGCTGACTGTGGCCATGGCTGTGCCCTAAATCTATAATCCTAAGACTGTGCCTCAAAGATTTTGACTCCCAAGTCTTTCAGCCCTGTAACTGGGCCCCTAAAATGGTGGCTCACAAGTCTGTGCACCAGGAATGTGCTCCTGAATCAGTGACTTGGAGACTGTGCTCTGAGACTGTTCCCTGCTACTGCCTCCCCGGCATGGTACCACTGGGGATGAGCTTGTTGACTTGTCCTTGATCCTGAGCCTTTGCTATCAACGCTGTGAAGCCCAAGTCTAAGCCCTTGAGAATAGACCTGCCGACTTTCATTTTGCCCTTGACAGTGCTGCCAAGACTATAACCCTCTGACAATGTGAATCTTGTGATGGTGCTATCTGGAGTCTGTGAACCGACTGAGATTGTAACCTAGAAAATGTGTTCCCAAGATTACATCCCTAAGTCCGTCACCCCTGAGACTGTAAGTCCTTGAGATGATGTCCAGGAGATGGTGTTACCATGACTGCTACCCTGATATGCGCTGCTGTGCTCCCTAAGATTGAGACTGAGATTGTTCCCTCAAGCATAGACTGTGCCCCTAAGGTTGTTTCCTCAAGAATTTGACTCCCAAATCAGTGCCAGTGAAATTGTCTCCCAGAGCCTTTGCATCCAGGGACTATCTCCCTGAAATTATGCCTCAGATTATATGTGCATCAGTTGTTTGTTTGTGCCTTGATTTAGTGCCTAAAAGAGAGCAGGAAAGGCCAGAGGATCTCAAAGAACTCAACTTCACCTTTGTTGACTGTGATATGAGCAACTGGAGAGCTCGGCAAAGGATTGAAAAACATCCTAAAACACTTGGCAATCCAGAGACACAAACCGCAAACACCATGTGACCATAACACAACAATGACGGCGAAACCTAAGCCTCTCCTGTTGAGCTACTTGGAGCTCAGGTCAGTAATATTTCAGGTATTTGCTAGCCATCAAATAGTGACACACACACACCAGGGGGTTGAATTCTTTCCTGTCAGGTCTTCTTGTCATTTGGCAAGTCTCTGCATTAAATTGAAGGAGGATTAAATTTAAAGAGAAGAAAAAATGACAGATAAATTCTTCAGAAACAATTTGAAGCTTTCTGTGGGCAACTAAGCTGATCGTACAATATAATTATGGATTTTCTCATTGTGCGTCTATAAAAAAATAAAATTAAAACGATCAGCAGGATCTGGCCAAGTTGCCTCAGGCTCACTGATTTCAACAGGAATATTCTGGAACTGTTGGGTAAATGGTGGAATATGATACTTCGGCTTAATTTATTATCTCTTGGTGAATGTTTCTGATTTCTGGTCTTTGGTTAATCCACAGCCTTGTGTGGACTTGAGAAGCATTAACATTTTCCCACATTTAAACCTAACATTGGTATTCAAGAAACACAGCGAAGAATTATAGTTCAAGTTCCGTGGATTTAGCATTGGAAAACGTGCAACAATTCTTGACTGCATTCGCAAGAAAATCCATAAGTATGAATATTGGCGGGGGGGGGAGGGGGGCAGAAGGGAAATGGAATCATGATCTGTCCTGATGATGTTGTCCCTTGCTGTTGGTAGCTTTCAATAAGACATCAGCACTAGGACAGTTGACAGTTGGCTTCTATCACCACAGAACTGAGCAAGAGATGCTCAATAGTTTTCTTTGTAGATTCCAACACAATTTGATCATTCTGACTGAGTATGTCTTTAAAACCAAACAGCATTTATGTCTCACAGTAAAAGTGGCCCTGTAAGAGAAAATATAAAAAACTGTCCAAGCCGCAAATCTGAAACAAAACCCAGAAAATTCTGATGAAAGGTCTTCAGCCTGAAACATTCACTCTTTTTCTCCCTCTGTAGATGCTGCCTGACCTGCTAAGTGTTTCCAGCATTCTCTCCTTTCAGCTTATTAAGAGCCTTCCAGGTGTTCCACAAATACATTACTGCTCAAAATTTGACAATAAGCAAAAGACTTGAACAAAAATAGGAGCATGAGTAGGCCACTCAGCCCTTCAAGTCTGCCCTGCCATCCAATACGATCACAGCTGATTTATTCCAGAACCCCTCTCCTCCTCCATACTAATTCCACATAGCCCTCAATTCCTTGTCCTTTTAAAAAATTCATCAACACCCTCAAGAAGTTTGGTCTCCAATACTCTCCATGCACTCACCACCATCTGCTATAAGAAGATCCTACACACTTTAGTTCAAAATGGCTACCTCTTACATTATATCTATATCCTCCTGTTTGAAATTATTTCACTAGCAGAAACTATCTCAACATTTACCCTGTCAGCCGCCCTTAAGTACTTAACGTTTCAGTTCAATCACCCCCATACTAAACCTGATGGAATACAGATCTAACATTGTTAGCTGTTCACGATAGGACAGCCCTTTTGTCTCAGGAATTAGCCAAGCGAATCTCTTTGGGATTTCCTTCATTACTAGTATATGCTTTCCAACTTAAAGGAACCAAAGCTGTACACAGTACTCCAGGTGCGGTCTCTCCCACACCCTGTGGAATTATAACAATTATTCACATACAATAATATTAAACGGGTGAGTAAAGAAATCAGTGGCTAGGATACTTTGGAGGATAACTTAAAACAGAAGAAAAAAGATGAGAGCTTTGGTGAGCGGATAGTGGCGGGGACAACACTGAAGCTTATGACCAAGGCTGTTAGAGTCAAGGGTATCTGTAACATAAGATGCAAATTGAGGAAATACTAGAGGACTTAATTAAATAAATCTCTTCAATAAGTGTCTGTTTCCTTTAATGGGTGAAGTGGTTTCATTCCTGGGAGCAGGCTTCAAACTAAGCTCAAACTGATGTGCCAAAACTCACCTTCATCAGCGGAGTCTGCTTCAATGAAATTTGAATCTGGCATGACCTCCCATCATGAAAGCAGTACAAGTATGGCATGAATTGGCCACAAACATCCTCATCACCCCTGGGCTAGGGAGAAGGTAGAGAATCTGCACTGGTTTCTGCTCTTGATTAGTATCAGGTGTCTGTTGACTGGAAGATGTGTCCTTGTTTGAGCAGCAAAGGAGTGCATTGTATAACATGACCAAATCTGAACACCCTATGGGCTTATTTATAAAATCGTATGAATGCAAGGGCAGTGACTAGCCCCAGCTATGACTTGGGATTGGGCTACATTATCCCACTTTCCTAGGATTTGCTGGTCAATCTTGGGTTTACATGGTATTACTGGTTCCTACCTCTTCTTCTAACATCAATACCTGATATTCACTGACTTGGCTAAGGTTTCAGTGGAGGCTGCTGGCGAGGACCTTAATCCAGCAAGAGTTTGAGTTGGTTAACCCAGTGGGGAATACAACAGGAAAATCACTGGAAAACAGCATAATCAACTAATTGTCTATTTCCCATTTATCTTCAATAACGTTTCAACCCTCACCTCCTCTGTCACCCATTAAACATCACATTTTAATCTGTACCAGATTTAAAACTCCTTCCCTTGATGTGCCCAAACTAAGCAATAATTTTTATCTCTTAATCTTGATTAACAGTTTGCTTTTCAATTAATATTTTTGCTGAGTTTTACCTTCCTCCCAGGGAAGACTTTACAGGCCAGATGTAACTGATCTTTCAATGGAAGAAAACAGGATTCTTAACAGTATTCCCAGAGGTCAAATTACAGCACCACCAGGGAAGGGTTGAATAGTGGGGATGTGAGGATGGATGAATATTCTACAGTTTAGCTTGATTGCTGGGGGAACAGGGGATGTGGATGCAGAATATTCCTCAGTAGATTGAACCAGCAGAGTGTGGTCAACGACAAAGTATATCTGATGGGTGTTCTCTTGTTGCATCCTGCTTTGTATCCATGGTACAGGGTCAGATTCACACAGATGTCCAGTTGTCCACAGATAATAACCATATCAATTAATTACAACACAATGACTGAAAACATTTCAAATCTGGCAAACAGCTCATGCCCTGAGATCAGGAATAGCATTTTCATAGATGTACTGTTTTCTTTATGTGCATCCACTGAGAACCCATATCATGGGCTCGGTTTTTGCAGCAGACCAACAGTTTTGTGGCTGAGATTCTAAACCAGGAAAATAAGTGAACCTCCTAGTTATTTAGCACTGGGTGCTGCAGAATTCACCTTTAGCTACTTTGATTTTTGATGAAATCTCTTCCAGTAGCCAAGGCTGGGAAAAATATTCCCCCTAATTTGATGTATTACATAATTTTATCTGTTCTGTTTCCTTATGACTTTGAATGAGGCTGTTCAGTACTTCCAATCTAAGCCACTCCCTTTCCCTATAACCTATTCCCTCACAGATGCCCATGCCCCTTTATCTTTCTGCCACCCTTGAGATAATTTACAGAAGCCAAGTTAGCCTGACAACCAGTGCATTTTTGAGATGTGCTTGGAAAACAGAGCACATGGAAGAAATCCGTAGAGCCACATTGGGTACATGCAGACTCTATATGTAGCAACAGAGGTCAGAACTGGACATGTGAAGCCACTGCACTACCTGCACTTTCCCCTGTACTCACAATGCAAGAGAAAACTATTTGACTCTGGGATACTCATTGCTTTGAGATGGATGGGTATAAGGTGCTGGAAATGAGACAAATGATTTTGATTATTTCTACATTAAGGTTTACTTTTACTGAGTCAGTGATTGTTCATTCTTATCCATGCTTTGTAGTTCCATTTTAATAAGCAAATGGACTTTGGTAATTATGGTGTCCAGGGTTTAGAGATCTCCATTTCAGGTGCCCAGCAGCACATTCTGGTGGCCCCACTAAAAAAAAGCCAGTTGCTGGATCTGAGGAATGTACAAACTTAAAATATAAATATTTATTTTAGGTTACTTTGCAAGTAATTAACTATAGTAGAGAATCCACTGAAGCTTTGCCTCATGTCCATAGGCTAAGAATACAGGAGCAGATATCTTTGCTGCCATCATGGGTACAGTACCAATAGATGAAGAAATTAGATCTATTTCCCTCACAGAGAGGTTAGTTTTAAATGACTGCCTCCTATTTTTGCAGTTGTGTACTGTTGTTTGAGAGTCTTTCACCAGAGGAAACATCTAAAAATCTACCCTGTCATAATTCTTTGATATTTAGATACTTCAGAAAGTAAAAGTCCTGAACCTCTGATAGTCCTCTGATCTAACTACAGGAGGTAAAAAATAATGTGTATACACTGGGGGTTACTGCCATGACAAGTTCATGTCTGACACATGGGTAAACTCTACTGGGAGTCACTGGGTAACATTCTCAATTCACCATGCCACCTTCTTAATCAATAGAAATTCATGGTTTGGAAATATGAGATTTTACCCACTCACACCATGAGCAGTCGCTTCTAACTTTTAATGAGCGCCAATTCATCCAAACGGAGCAATTTCAAGCTGCAAATCGGTCAATATCTCCAAAACTACGTTGACATTGAACTTTCATATCTTGTAGTTCAAGAAACTTGCAAATGATGTGCTCTTACAAGAGTTAAAAATGCCAGTGTTTAAACAGTTGTTAGATTAGTATTATTAACAGAAATTTACAGTAATTACAGACTAGAAATAAATATACAATGCAGCCTTTGTTATCCAGTAGAGACACTCTAGTAATGCTACTGTAAGCCTATGTATATAGCACGCCCACAGCATTTTTCCTAAAACCCTTCTATTGACAAATTTCTCTTGTAAATATTTGCATTGCTGCTGTTGGTTATGGCGTGTTAGTGGTTTGTTTTCATTTTGTTTTGCTTAGCATTGCAGCAAGGAGGAACAGCTGAGAGTTGGGTCTTCTATTGATAAAACACAGTGGGCAATGCGAGGAATATTCACCTATTCTCTCTTGATTCATTGGAATGAGGTTTAACGATTACAGGGACTATTGGCATTGCAGACTGGGTCAAGCAGTCAGTTTTTTTTCTGGTTTTCTATACAGGCTTTAAATTATGTTTACTCAAGTTGAGCTTACTAATATTTCCAAATCAGAACTACATTAAGAATGAGAAGAAACAGGAATAAACAAACAATGCATATAATAAATCAAACTAAGTTTCCCCCATTGTTTCATTTGCTTCATTTGCCAGTTTCTTCGAATCTTTATCTTATGGTTCTTGACCTTCCTGCTGATGTGATATGTTCTTCTCATCCACTCAGTCAAGATCCTTCATGATCTTGTAAACTTTTATCAAAGTTTCTCTCAGTTCCAAGACAACAATCCCTGCTTCCCATTGGTGGAAAAGTTTTAGAATCAAATTTCCAGAGCCATTTGTTCCTACCAAGGAGTTTTACATTTTCCATAAGCCTCATTTCAATTGCATCCGGAAATGTTATTTCCTGAAAGCATTAGGCTTATATTAGCTGTATTGTTCAGTCACTTCCATCGATCTTTCATTCCTTCATTCCAATAAATTGAATCTTGAAGGCAGTGGGCCCGGGAAATAGGGGAATGTTGAAAAGGTTAGCTTGAGACATTGCCTTCATTATTCCTCAATGATCCTGCAGTGGGTCATCCCATTGAAAGGGTGGATCGTTTGCAGTCTTTAGTAGAAACGGATTTGCCATGTCAAATTATCCATTCCCCACTTACCCCCCTCAAAAGTTCTTTGGTGAGTGATATTACACACATAGGGTAATCCTGCAACCTGGCATGCAGATGCTGAATGATACCTGCATCAGCATAATGAAAATGATCAGAATCAGAATCAGGATTACTATCATTGGCATAGGGTGTGAAATTTGTTGCTTTGTGGCAGCAGTGCATTGAGTTCATAATACTAAAAATATTAATTACAATAAGATACATATAAAAATTAAACTAAGTACAAAAAACACCAAAAATAGTGAGGTAGTGTTCATCAGTTCATTGTCTATTCATAAATCTGATGACAGAGGGAAAGAAGCTGTTCTTGAAATGTTGAGTGTGTGTCTTCAGGCTCCTGTACCTTCTACTTGAAGGTAGCAAGGAGAAGAGGGCTTAATCTGGATGATGGTGGTCCTTAATGATGGATGCTGCCTTTTTAAGGCATCATCTTTTGAACATGTCCTCAATGCTGGGGTGGCTAGTACCCACTTTGGAGCTAGCTGGGTTTCCAACTTTCTGCAGTTTTTTTCTGATCAGGTACAGTACACTCCCACCCCATACTAGATGGTGATGCAACCATTTAGAATGCGTTACATGGTACATCTGTAGAAATTTGTGAGTCTTTGGTGACATACCAAGTCTCTTTAAACTCCTAATGAAATATAGCCACCGTTGTGTGTTGTGTCTTCTTTGTAATTGTATCAATATATTGAACCCAGGATAGAACTTCAGAGATGTCGGTTGCCAGGAACTTAAAACTGTTCACCCTTTTCACTGCTGATCCCTCAGTGAGGACTGGTGAATATTGCTTCAACTTCCCCCTTCCTGAAGTCCACAATCAATACCTAGGTCTTACGGACTTTGAGAGCAAGTTTGTGCCATCGGCAAATTTATAAATGGCATTTGACCTGTGCCTAGCCATACTGTCCTGGGTGTAGGGAGTGTAGAGCAGGGGGCTAAGCATGCATCCTTGAGATACACTGATATTGATTGTCAGTGAGGAGGAGATGTAATTTCTAATCCGTAGTGATTGTGGTAACCTGGTGTGGAAGCCAAGGATCCAGTTACAGAAGCCCAGGTTCTGGAGCTTGTTGATTAGAACTAGGGGTATGATTGTGTTGAATGCTGAGCTGTAATCAATAAATAGCCGCCTGACGTAGTTGTTACTATTGTCTAGGCGATTCAAGGCCGAGTGGAGAGCTAGTGAGATTGCATTTGCTGTAGAGTTGTTGTGCCAATAGAAATTTGCAGTGGGTCCAGGTCCTTACTTAGGCAGGAGTTGATCCTGGCAATGACCACCTCTCAAAGCTCTTCATCACAGTAGACATGAGTGCAGCTAGGTGATACTCATTGAGGCAGCTCATCCTGCTCTTTCTGAGCACTGGTATGACTTTCACCTTCTTGAAACAGGCGGGACCCTCTGACTGCAACAGATTGAAGATGCCCTTGAAGACTCTCACCAGTTTGTAGGCACAGGTTTTCAGTACCTACAGGGCCTGATGCCTTGCGAAGGTTCACCCTCTTGAAAGATGCTCTGACGTCAGCCTCTGAGACAGAGGTCACAGGGTTTCCAGATGCTGCAGGGATTCTCACAGGTGTCGTTTTATCTTCCCTTTCAAAGTGTGCGTAAAAGATGTTGAGCTCGTCTGGAGTGAAATATCACAGCCAATCAAGATGTTAGGTCCTGCAAACCCTGACAAAGATAATGTGATTTTGTCTCTAACTTCAAGTGGAATTGTGTTTTCACTCTTAGAATAGCCATCTATAGGTTGTACCTGGACTTCTTGTGTAGATCTGGATTACCAGTCTTGAATGCCAGAGATGTAGTCCTTAGCAGACTACGAATCCCCTGGTTCATCCCTAGCTTTTGATTTGGGTATGTCATAATCATCAAGCATATACATTTCTAACTACTTTACATTCTGGGAAACAGAACACCAGACTGTAATTGCTTCTGTTGATATATAAAAGGATAAAGACTAGAAATGGGAATTTATAATGAGAATCAAAGAAATAGCAGAGGAATTAACACATGCCTTATGATTGTCTTAATGGTGGAAGGCACTAATTATGTGGAGAACCAAGATCTAGTGTAAATAATGAAACGTGCTCATCAATAAATACTATCCAAGAGCATAATAAGCCTAGAAACTGATAAATGCCAAGGACTCAATGATTACATCCCAGGGTTTTGCAAGAGCTGTCTATAAAGATACCGAATTGCTCTCATTGCCATCTTAAAAGTCTATAAATTCTAGAGTGCAGATTTAAGGAAGGAAGGAAAGAGAATGCTGAAATCTACTCACCTGTTTGCCTTGCATCAATAGATGGGAAAATGCTGGAATATATTACAACAGATGTTATATCAAGACACGTAAAATAATACTATGATTGAGCAGAGTTAACATGGATTTATGAAAGAGAATTTATGTTTGATTATGTAATTGGAGTTTTTTTTTGAAGTGAAGCTGATAGGGAACCAGTGGATCTGGTGTATTTTGGTTTTCAGAAGGCTTTTGATAAAGCCCCTCACAAGAGATTAGTGATCAATGGAACTGCGGTAGCATGTACTGAGAAATGGTTAACAAATAGAAAATAAGTACACAAATTCTTAGTGGACTGATAGATTGTAATTAGTAGTGTACTGCAGAGATCAATAATTCACCCCAACTACTTACAATCTCCGGTAAAAATTCGAAATTTGCAATTTGATTGGCACAGTGGCGGAGCTCATCGAGCCAGCGCTTTACAACACCAGCAACTAGATTTGATCCTGCTCTTGGAAGCTATCTGTGTGGAGTTTGCACATTCTCCCTGAGATCATACAGGTTTCCCTGGGTGCTTCAGTTTCCTGTCACATCCAAAGACATGAAGGTTGGTAGGTTAATTTCCCACTGTTAATTGCCCCTAGTGTGTGGGGAAATTGATAAGAATAAGATGGAATTGATTAATTGGATGCTTGATAGTGAGAGTCAGTATTTGTTTTCATGCTGCATGACTACATAAAGCTAAATAGGAATTCACTGGGTGATGACATGGCAAAGTAGCTTCAATGGCATGTTGACAAGCCAGGTGAATGCACAACAACCTGGAACATGAAGGACAACATGAAAAAAATGAAGGTATCCTCTTCAGTAGAAGAAAACAAAAACGTCGAGGTTTTTTTTAAGTTGTAAGTGATTGGGAAATTTTGACCCAATGTTGTATACAAATCACTGAAAGCTAATATACAGGTACAAAAGGCAATTGGGAAGGCAAATATATCTTGGCCTTGGATTTCACTGTAGATGTCTGACAATTATTTAGGGCTTTTGTGAGAATACTGTGTACAATTTCCTAAACAGAGACAAATTTGGTACAGAGCAAATGTAGTAAAAATTATAGTCATAGAGTGATGGAGTTGTACAGCATGGAAAATGGGCCATTCAGCCCATCACTTTCATGCAAATAATTTTACCATTCCCCACTAATCCCATTTGCCCATGTTTGTACTGTAATCTTTTATGATTCATCACAATGATTTCAGGCATAATGGGTTTGTCAAATGAGATAACAGCGAGTAGGCTAAGCCAGTATTCTCTAGTGTATAGAAGAAGAAGAGCTAACCTGATTGAAACTTGCAAAGTTCTCTGAGCGATTGACTGAGAGGTTTCCCTTGCTGACGAATCTAGAACTGGAGGGCAAACTAAAGTCATTTGGACTGAGGTCCAGCAAAATTGTTTTACTTAGGATGGTGAATCCTTGGAATTCTCTACTCCTGTGAAGACTCAGATACTGAAAACTTTCTAAACAAGAATTGATAGATTTCTGGGGATTAGAGGAATAAAGGAATATTAGAAAAGGCTAGGAAAATTATGTTGAGATGGCTGATAAATCAGACATGGGATTGGTAACCAGTGTTTGAATGGCCAAGTGGCCTACTGTTGCTGCTCTGTCTAATATCCCAAAGATAGCTACCTCATTTTTGTAATAAATGCATAGATTTGGCAAGTCGTGTAAAAAAACTTTATTTCTTTGGTGAGTTTTGAGGGTAATCTGTACACAGTTGACAGTACCCACAACAACCTGAAGGCCAGGCTACATGCATTTCAGCTCACTCTTTAAACTGACATTCCAGTGTACAACTGAGAAGGTACTGCAGTAAGGCCGTTCTTCAGATGAGATATGATACTGACAGCCTGTCTGCCAAGTCCAATGATTAATTGAAGGTCCCACAGCATTAGCTGAAAGTGAACAGGGGGCTTTCCCAGTGACCACGCCAAATTCCTCCTTCAATCAATAGCGGCAAAACAAAACAGCTTGACTGGATTCCTCTGCCTGCTATTTAGGGAATGTTGCAGGCGTGGAATGGCTACCACATTTGTCAGTCCAACTACAATCACTGCACTTCAAAAGTGATTCTTTGCATGAAGTGCTCCAAGGATGTTTAAACATGATAAAGCATTATATAAATGCAAGCATATTACAAGCACTTGATTGTTCAACTCATGTTAAGCATATGTCAACAAATTCAGTCATTTGCTCTCCACAGGAGAGCGGTAGTTCACAAGCTAGTGATGATCTCCAGATTGTAGGAAAAGGACAGATTACAAGATAACAGTTACCAGAAATCCACCTAGGACAGACAGTTACTCAGCTCAGGATTAAAACCGGATCCTGCCTCAGCCCATCTGCTCCAGATATATTTACCCATATACTTGCCACCTGCAGATCCAACTAATCCAATGGTTTCTTGACAGGTTTTACATTCTGCAAAGTTCATTTTTTGCTGAACTCTGTCAATACTCGGCACCATCATAGTCACTGCTCGCCTTGTCCTCCCTGGTCTGCACACATAGCTGGCCTCTCTTGTTCTATCCTTCATAAATCCTGAGGTCATCCATATCATTGCTAACAGTCTTTCAAAAAGAAACGTTATTGTTGTTGAGTTGCCGTTGACTCATGACAACCCTTTAGATAGTGTAGTTGCCCATAAGGTTTTGGTGGCAAGACATGGAAGTAGATTGCCCTGCTTTTCTTCCTTGCAGATACTGCTGCTGCCCAGCTTGGGACCTGGCTGAAACTCAGGACCATCCGCCTCAGAGTCCAGTGCTGATTCCACTGCAGCACCGTTTGTTACCGACCCTGAAATCTAAAACTTATCTCATTCTCATTGTAATGGATTATTTGTGCTAGTTACAGCCTTGTAGCGAAGTAGGTATGTAAAGCTGTTTCTGGTGGAACATCCAAACAGTCAACACTGCAAAGACTGTTCTTATATTCTTTGCAACATACACACAAAATGCTGGAGGAACTCAGGTGGTCAGGCAGCTTCTACAGAAATGAATAAACAGTTGACATTTTGGCCCAGACCCTTCTTCAGGACAGCTGGATCCATCTAAGCACGGGGCCGATTTGGAAAGGTCGAGTATGAACCGGAAGTGGCTCAGAGTGTATCAATGTGGCGGGGCCCTGCTCTGAGATGCGGGGAATGACCTGGTGCTTAGGCAATTTAAATGGGCCAGAATTATAGAATTATAGAACATAGAGAGTAGAACAATTCAGCACAGGAACAGGCCCTTCAGCCCATGATGCTGATTTAAAATAGAACTCTTTTGCCTCAACATCATCCCTATCTCTTGATTCTCTGCATATTCTTATGTTTATTCGCAGCCTCTTAAACATCACTAGTGTACCTGCTTCCAGCATCACCCCTGGCAGCCTTTTCCATCCGGGCCAGATGGACTGAAAAGGCAGGGTGCCGCGTTGGGATCCCAGGTGAGGGTCAAACCGGTTCTGCTCCGTGACGCTTTACTCCGCTCTCCTCGGTGCTGAGGCTGTGTTGTGTTTTGTGCTTTATGTCTGCTGGCTTTGCGGTGATTTGTCCCTCTGTGTGATGAACTGAGACTGAGACTATGGGTGCTCTGGGCTATGAGTTTATGGACTCAGTTTTGTTCTGAATGCTGATGCTTGCTTTACCGTTTGCATGATTTGTTTTTTTTTTCTCTCTACGCCTTGGTCTTTTTAAAATAGGATTCTTTCGGGTTTCTCGTTTTGTGGCTGCCTGTAAGCAGACAAATCTCAAGGTTATATACTTTACACATACTTTGATCATAAATGCACTTTGAACTCTGAACTTTACCAGTGGAAGGTGGATGTTTTATACTTTAGGTAAAGAAACATAGTTCGTTCAATTGGATCATAAGAGGCTCACCATTCTGCAAATCAATCCCATGAGAAACTTCGATAGTAAGGACAGGCTCATTTATGATTAAGTCCCAAATACAGTCTGCTTCCTAGATAGTCACAATATATGATTAATGTCACCTCATCTTGGTTCCATTAACAGGACAGATTCAAATGGGGTTGTAGTGAAGCTACAATAATTAGTATCTCCGGTAAATAAAGAAGTAAAACTTTCAGATAGGGTTTCTGCTTTCATTTTCTTTCAGTAATCTGTAATGGAAGATCAGCATGAATGGAGAGTAGGCTAGGGCATTCCCATCTGATGAAACAGAATAGCTAGTATTATTCAGGCTATACTTTGGAGAAGGAGCACCGAACTGGAAAGCACTGAGGATTCTCATTGAGCTACAGAACATAGTGCATAGAACAGTTCAGCACAGGAGAAGGCCCTTCAGCCCATGGAGCTGAATTAAAATAGATCTCTTTCGCCTTAACATGATCCACTTCTCTCAATCCTCTGCGTATTCCTGTCTCTCTAGCAGCCTCTCAAACATCACTCTGGCAGCCTTTTGCAGGCATTTACTATTCTCTGTGTTATATAGCTGTGCATTTATTAAATCCTGGACATGGAGGCAGGAGGAAATACATGCAGAGTTCAGCCCTAAAGTATGCTACCTATTAAACTATGTAAAATAAACAAATAGGCCTTTATCTTCCCTGAAGAGGGCCTTAGCCCTTTTAAATGTGCACGATAACTGCTTAGAGTTTGTCAGAGGCTCCTCCTGCATTGGTTTCCCCTGAAGTAGTCAGTTTATTCCTCTTGCACTTGCTGAACATAGGGAAACCTTCCAACCTGTGAAGCAATTGAGTGCGGAGCTGGCAGACACAGAAGTGCTTCAGAAAGTCTGACAGCTGCCACTCCTAATTCTGCCTTCTGCTCTCCTCCCTGATCAATGTCAATCCAGACCCCGCTGTTGGCCGCTGTTTTTTTATGTCTCTAAGTATGGCGCCCCCCCCCCCCCCCCGTGCGAAGATTCAGTGATCCTTGGGCTCCTGAACTAAGCCAATCCCCTGCCTGAGCCTGGACTGACTGCCGGGAATGGACACATAGACCTGAGGGCATCTGCTACTGCCCCTGACAAGCACCAGTGTTGGTTCCATTGTAATGTGATCCATGATCCCATATTAGGGAGTTCTGTACTGGTAACCCAGCTCACACTGCTCTCTACCCTCACACCAGTCGTCCTTTATATAAAAAAATACAAGTGCCTGATTTTTTTAATGTTCACAAAAAACCCCACAAGACAGGGGGGAGAAAAATAAATTTTAAATTCGATCTCCCAGCACCAGAAGGAGTTAAATGCATTTTTATATTAACAGTTTGAGGTTTTTTTATAAGCAAGCTGTTCTCACACAAAAGCACCTTCTGAGAAAGCAGCAGAGAAAAACTGAAATACATTCATTAAATGTTGCTATGGCCCTTCGCAAAGGCTGACTGTTCAGTTGGCATAAGACATAACTTGCATTGTACATTTAAAAGTGCCTCAATTCAGTAGGAAAATAGAGGCCATTCACAATGTGGGTAACACGATAACTTGTAGTCAAGGGTTGGGATTAAGGAAAATATTTTGTTTTTTGCACTGGCTACAGGTAGGACATGGGTCATGCCGATGGCTTTTGGTCTCTAGATCTGAACAGGCCAAAGCATTAAAAGGCCACCACTCAGCTATTGCTCAAAACTACCGAATCAAAGCAGCAAAGATTGAGAATTGAATCATGTGCTGCATGTCTAAAATACTTCCCTCTCCCAAAATAAAAGCTACCCTTTGGTTTTTTTAATATAAATCCTGTCACACTTGACATTTATATCGATGCAGTTTTGTACACATTAACCTAGGAAACTAGAAGCAGCTTCCAAAAAGCTGATGGACTCAGAGGCAACCAAAATAAACAGCTTTCTTTTAGTAGAAAGTTTTAATGCTCTTAATGAAAGGAAATTAATCCCTTGCATTTCTATTGCACCCCTCACAAGCCCAAGACATCCTGAAGTGCTTTAGAAGCAATGAATTGCTGTTGTTACTACTCTAAAACAGGGAACTTGGCAGCTTATTTATGCACAATAAGATTCTGCAGACAGCAAAGAAATAAATTACTAGAGTTATAGAGTCATTGAATCATAGGGCACAACAGCATAGAAAAAGAACCTTCGGCCCATCTAGTCCATGCCAAATTGTTATTCTGCTTAGTCCCATCAACCCGCACATGGAACATACATCTCGATATTCCTCCTATTTATACACATAACTAAACTTCTCTTAAGTGATGAAATTGAACCCACATCCATTAATTCTGCTGGCAGCTTGTTCCACACTTGCACCTCCCTCTGAGTGAAGATGTTCCCCCACAGGTTCCCCTTAAACGCAAAGTTGTGGGGCCGGATGACATTACCGGGTTAGGTTTTGAAAGACTGTGCAGCCCAACTAACAGCAGTAGTGATGGATATATTCAACATCTCTCTGGAGAAGTCCGTTGTCCCCTCAGTTTTCAAGGCAGCAACCATCACTCCAGTGCCAAAGGTGACAGTAACCTGTCTAAATGACTATCGTCCGGTAGCATCAACCATTATGAAATGCTTACAGCGGCTGGTTATAGAGTGTATTAAAGCCTTTCTCCCTGCTACATTGGACCCTTCCTAGTTTGCTTATCGCTTGAATTGATCCACTGATGATGCCATAGCCTCTGCCCTCCACTCTGTCTTGTCCCGTCTTGAAAATGAGGACTCATATACCAAGCTGCTGATTATAGACTTCAGTTTGGCACTTAACACCATCATAACCCAGAAGCTGGTGGAGAAACTTTCCTCGCTGGGTGTCAGCAGCTCCCTCTGTAACTGGATCCAAGACTTCTTAATGTAAAGGCCACAGTCAGTTTGTGTGGGAGGCAATGTCCCTAGTCCCATTACGCTGAGCACTGGTGCTTCCCAGGGCTGTGTGCTCAGCCTGCTGCTGTTCACACTGCTGACACACGACTGTGTCGCAGGATCCAGTTCAAACCCTGTCATAAGTTTGCGGATGACACCACAGTGGTTGGCCTCTTCAACAACGATGATGATTCAGAGTACAGAGAGGAAATGGAGTGGCTGGTAAACTAGTGTCAGAACAAAACCTAAGTCTGACCATGGAGAAGAGCAAGGAATTCATTGTGGACTTCAGGAAGGTGCAGATGAACCCTCCCCCTCTGTGCATACATGGCTCCTCTGCAGGGAGTTAAGTGCACCAAGTTCCTGGGAGTTCACATCATATATGACCTCACCTGGTTCCTTATGACCTTCCTGAATAAGAAGGCACAGCAGTGCCTCCACTTTCTAAGGAGATTGACGCAAACAAGGTCCACCGCACCACCACCCCCGCGCCCATCTGACTGAATTTTACAGGAGGACCTTTGAGAGCGACCTTACAAGATGCATCTCCATCTTGTATGGGAGCAGCAGAGCATCGGACTGGAAGTCCCTACAAAGGACTATGAGAACAGCTGAGAGGGTCATAGGGGTCTCCCTGCCATCCATCAGGGACACTTATCAGGAGCGCTGCACACACAGGATCCTTCGTATTATCAAGGATGACACCCATCCTTCCAACATCCTCTTTGACTTTCTACCATCAGGCAGTAGACTCTGATACAAAAAGACGAAAATGGTCAGGATGGGGAGCAGTTTCTTCCCTCAATGCGTAATTCATTTTTAGATTTTATTCTTAAATTTTAAGTTATTGTGTGTTACATGTACTACTGTGCTTTACACCCTGGTCCAGAGAAACGCGTCTTGTTTGACAGTATACATGTATATAGTTAAAAGACAATAAATTTGACTTAAAATATTTCATCTTTCACCCTTAGCCTATGACTTCTATTTCTAATCTCACCCAACCTCAGTGGAACCCTTGCATTTACCCTATTTATACCCTCCATAATTTTGTATACCTCTCCCAAATATCCTCTCATTCTCCAATCTTTCATGGAAAAAAGTCCTAATCTATGCAACCTTTCCCTATAGTTCAGGTCCTCAAGTCCTGGTAACATACATGTAAATGTTCTTTGTACTCTTTCAAACTTACTGATTTCTTTCCTGTAGGTTAGGTGACCAGAACTGTACTCCGTACTGCAAGTTAGGCCTCACTAATGTCTTATACAAATTCAGCATAATATCCCAACTGCTATACTCAATATTCTGATTTACAGTGCCTATAAAATGTATTCGCCCCTCTTGGAAGTTTTCATATTTTATTGTTTTACAACATTGAATCACAATGGATTTAAATTGGCTTTTTTGATACTGATCAACAGAAAAAGGCTCTTTTGTGTCAAAGAGGAAGCAGAACTCTACAAAGTGATCTAAATTAATTACAAATATAAAAAACAAAATAATTGGCTGTATAAGTTTAATATGAGACACCAAATCGTCACCGATGCAGCCAATTGGTTTTAGAAGTCACATAATAAGTTAAATGGAGATCACCATGTGCAGTCAAGGTGTTCCAATTGAGTGTAGTAAAGATACACTTGTATCTGGAAGGTCCAGTTGCTTATGAGTCAGTATCCTGGCAAAAACTGCACAATGAAGACAAAAGAACAGTCCAAGCAACTCCACGAAAAGGTTATTGAAAAGCAGGAGTGAGGAAGTGGATACAAGAAAATTTCCAAGTCACTGAATATCCCATAGAGTACAGCTAAGTCAATAATCAAGAAATAGAAAGAATATGCCACAGCTGTAAATCTACCTAGAGCAGGCTGTCCTCAAAAACTGCAAGGAGGGGATTAGTGAGGGAGGCCACCAAGAGACCTATGACAACTATAAGCTTCAGTGGCTGAGATGGGTGAGACTGCGCATACAACTGTTGCCCAAGTGCTTCACCAGTCACAGTTTTATGGGAGAGTGAGAAAGAGAAAGCCACTTTTGAAAAAAATCACATGAAATCTTGGCTAGAGTTTGCCAGAAGGCATGTGGGAGACTGAAGTCAGCTGGAAGAAGGTTCTATGTCTGATGAAACCAAAATTGAGCTTTTTGACCATCAGGCTAAATACTATGTTTGGCATAAGCCGAATACCACGTATCATAAAAAATGCACCATCTCTACAATGAAGCATGGTGATGGCTGCATCATGCTTTGGGAATGCTTCACCGCAGCAGGCCCTGCAATGCTTGTGAAGGTAGAGGGTAAAATGAATGCAGCAAAATACATGGAAATTCTGGAGGAAAACCTGATGCAGTCTGCAAAAGAACTGCCACTCGGAAAATTTGTTTTCTAGCAAGACAATGGCCCAAAACATAAAGCCAACGCTACACAGGAATGGCTTTTAAAAATGAAGAAAAATTTCCTGGAGTGGCCAAGTCAGAGTCCAGACCTAAATCCAATTGAGAATTTGTGGCTGGACTTGAAAAGGGCTGTTCACTCACAATTCCCTTCCAATCTGAGAGCTTGAGCAGTTTTGTAAAGAAGAATGGGGAAAAAAATTGCAGTGTCTTGATGCACAAAGCTGATGGAGACCTATCCTCACAGACTCAAGGCAGAAATTGCTACCAAGGGTGCATCTACTAATTACTGACTTGAAGGGGGTGAATACTTATGCAATCAATTATTTTGTGTTTTATATTTGTTATTAATTTAGATCACTTTGTAGAGATCTGTTTTCACTTTTACACAAAAAGAGTCTTTTTCTGTTGATCAGTGTTAAAAAAGACAAATTAAATCCATTATGATTCAATGTTGTAAAATAGTAAAACACAAAAACATGGGAGGGGGGAATGAATATTTTTGATAGGCCGATTTGCCAAAAGCTCTCTTTATAACTATCTACCTGTGGTGCCACTTTCAAGAAATTATGTATTTGTATTTTTAGATCCCTTTGCCCTACAGCACTCCTCAGTGCTCAATCATTCACTGTGTCCTACCCTGGCTTATCCTCCCAAAGTGCAACGCCTCACTCTTGTTTGCATTGGCTTAATTTTCAGCCCATTTTCCCCAGATGATCCAGATCCCACTACAAGCATTGAAAACCTTAACATGAGAAAATCTTATTTACTTTTCACTGCACCTCCAGTTTTGAAGTCATCTGCAATTTGCTGATCCAGTTTGTACATTATCCGAATCATTAATATACTGTACTTTCAATATTTCACTTTAGAAGTCACCCACTTAGCAAGTGTCCCTTTGCTAGAAAAAAACCTATCCTAATCTACACCTGTCAGATTCTTTCTGAAGCCATCTAAATTGGCCTTCATCCAATCTAGAAACAAAATCCGAAGTCCTATTTTCCTATTTTTCTTCATAATTATTTTTCTATTTTTCTCCATAATTATCTTGTATCTAATAGAATTGTGATCACAGTCACTTGCCCTGCCTTGTTCCCTAATAGGAGATCTAGTATTGTACACTGTCTTGTTGGGACCGCTCTATACTGATTTAGTAAACTTCCAAAAGTTTAATGTAAATTTATTATAAAAGTACATATATGTCACCATATTCAACCCTGAGATTCATTTTCTTGCAGCTGTACTCAATAAATTCATGATAGAATAATAACCATAACAGAATCAACGAAAGTCTGCATCATTAGTCCACTCCTGTTCAGGTGGAAATCCACCATACTTAACCTTTTAGTTACTGTCTTTGGGTGGAAACTTAACATCCTCATCTCTCCATCTACTAGTCCATCTACTTTAGAGATTTTGGACAGATATTGAATTGTTACGAAGCAGATGGAGAGGATTTGATCCATTGAATCTATGCTGGGTTCTGGTAGACCAGTGCTATTACTCCAATTACCCTGCTCTTTTATCCATAGCTCTACAAACTATTTTGACTTAAATGCTACTAAAGAGATACAGGTGGGTAAGGAAATGGGGAAATCGCCTTACCACTTCTTCAAAATATATGTACCTCCACCTGAGAGTGAATGAGGTCTCTGTTAATGATTTCATCTGACAGAAGGCAACTTTGACAGCCTGGCTTTCCCTCAATGCTGCATGGTGATGTCAGCCTGGATTATATGGTCAATTCACTGGATTCCCAACTTCCTGCTAAGGGGCAATGTTGTTGTTAAGTGTGACACAGCCTTTGGCAATCCCACATACTTTGCAGATATTGTCAATGATCTATAAAATATATGGAAGATGGTGACTTTTGTTCATTCTTGCTACTTTAATATCCCTGCTGCATTAATATCTTTTTTCCTTCCCCAAGTTCTTGCTTGTATTATCTTCACCATCCCCAACCACTTCCATTCATGCTGAAATTTTCCTTATCCTCTCAGTCATTAATATCACCACTCACATTTTCTGTACTGCCTTTAATACGCACAACTTAAGGGTAAATGTCCAAGGGAAGAATCTTCTTGCTGATGTTTCTGTCACGGCTGTTGGCCTGTACAGTTCTTCTTCACCACTGCAATCATTGCCCCAGCATCCACTCCCCACCCCCACCCCAAGCAAATGCTGCCGACTGCCTCTCATCACGAGTATTCCTCATCAACTCTCACAGAAATTGGAAGAGTGTTGCATGGTGATTACTACCTGAAGTCAGAGCAGTGAGGCTCTCTGGTAAGAAATTTAATGAGACATGCCCATTATTCCTAAAACAGTATGACATTACAAGAAGAACCTGATTGTGCTGTTTTCAAAAGGCAACAAATAGTTTTAAGAGTTTTGTAGAACACTGCTAAGCAGCTTGCTAATGCTGATAGATAAACAGAGACTACTTTCTGACATGCCCGAGCAAGCCACTTAGTTTAATTGGGTTGTGCAATAATCCTGGCCTCCCTGCCTAGTCCTACAATCCTGAATGAATTGATCCTTGATTGCGATATTCTGTGCTTGATATCAATTGGCCATTGATACCTGAAAGTTATGTTGGTGTCTTACCAGTAGACTAATTTCCTTCCCTTTTCATGAGCAGCCCTTCCGATGCTGCCAGTTAGTCTGGTTGCCTTTTCCCAGGACTAAGGCAGAAAGTTCAGTGCCAGCATTAATGACTTTGTCACTATGAATGGTGAAAATTGGCTCCAGTTTATTAGCATTCCTACAAATTGTCAGAACTTAAATATTGATTCATTTTGTTAGTGGGCAGATTAAGAAGATTTCATGTAATGTGTGCCAGTAACGGAAACTATCTATGCCAAAATTAAATTGGGTTGTTACTGTACACGACACAAACAAATGGCTTATATTAGAGCATATTACTGTATGAAAGAGAAGCAAAACTAGCAGTTGGGACCCTTGTTATTCAACTAGCAGTTATTCAAAAGGATCATAGTTTACCTTTCACCACAGCATTACTTTCTTGTAGTAACCCCATATCCCTTGATTCTCTTAATGCTTATACATTTATTGATCACTTTCTTAAAAATGGTCATTCATTCTTGGGTAGTAAATTCTAAAGTTTCATTACCCCTGGGTGAAGAACATTCACCTCTGTCTCTAAGGGCCTTAGATAAGAATGTCCAAGACATCCCAGGCATGCAAACACAAACTTTACAGTTACCTTGTCAAGCTAAATAGAAAATTTGGATAACACAATTAATTACGGATAAAGGCAGCCATTCAGTCATTCTCAATTCAATAGAGACTGCCTAACAACACGCCTCTAGGCTCCAGTCAATCCTTGAATGATTCAAGTATTTTTGGCTCCTCTGCTGCAAGGTTAACCACTGTATTGATCATCTAAGTTGCTGCTTCCAAGAGAATGAAGAGGAGGTTGTCTAGGAAAGACCTTCTCCTTCTACATCCATACTGACTCCTGTTAAGACCATAAGGCCATGAGATATAGGAGCAGAACTAAGCCATTCACCCATTGAGTCTGCTCCATCATATCTGATCCATTTTCCTCTCAGCCCCAACCTCCTGCCTTCTCCCCGTATCCCTTCATGCCCTGACCAATCAAGGCTCTAACTAGATTACTAGTTTACTGTGGTGTAGATTTTTTTCTTATGGTAATTAGTTTTATTAATTTACATGAAATGGAAGACCTGTTAGCATTATTAATCCAAAAATAAATCCACTTCCCCACCTGCCTCGAGCCACCAGATTTCGATGCAAATTACATTTGCTTTAAATGATTAAATGCTTTCCATCTCAACTACTCAAATCTCTCCAAACCTTTCCTCTCATTCCCAGTGAAAATTTTGCATTAATAGTTTTGTGTCTGGAGGAAGTTTGTGAGAATGTGGGGGTGGGAGCATAAAAATGGGATTAGTGCAAGGTTAGTGTAAATGGACAGTTGATGATCAGTGAGTACTTGCTAGGCCAAAGGGTCTGTTTCTATGTTGTATCACTATGACCCAGTGAATATAATCCTTCATCCCTAGTTCTACATACAGCGAGAATAATCTCTCCCTCTCACTGCATTTTAATGAATAAAAGAGTTTTATGAGAACTCAAGATATTTTAAAGGAAAAATGAAAACATCTGCAACAGTTAGCACTGCTGTATTACAATGTAGCATTCAAGATAGTGCATTAAATGGTGACTGTTTGGGTACAACCCCGATGGGAATCATCAAATATTCTCATTTACGATTACCACAGCTGGAATCCACAGACACAGCCATGGATATTTTAGTAAGCAGCAGCTTTTACGATGTTAAAAAACCTACTCATATTCAAAGTTGACAAATCTTGGATGGCAGACTCAGCATGTGAATGCAGTTCGCCTTTAAGAAAATGAAAGCAAGGACGCCGTGCCGGTCTACCCGATTGAAACAGAGAGTCCTTAGACTTCTACTCCTGTCTATCCAGATGGCAAAAATGCAGTCACTGGAAAATAAAATCGAAGACCTTGGAGCAAGATTGCTGTACCAAAGGGACATCAGGGAATGCTGTATACTTTGCTTCATGGAAACATGGCTAACCCCCACCATTTCAGACGCAGTGCTGCAGTTCAATGGCTTCACCATTGTCTACAAATGCAGGACAGCTCAGGCTTTTAATGGCAGAGAAGATGGAGTATGCTTTATAATTAAATCATTGTGGTGCATAAATGTGCCGGTTCGATCTCAGTCCTGCTCACCAAACCTGGAAAATCTAGTGGTCAAATGCCAACCATTTTATCTGCTGAGGGAGTTTCAACCATCATCATGGTAGCAATGTACATTTCACCTCAAGCCAACATCAGGCCCTAGAAGAGCTGATCAGTTTAACTAGCAGGCAGGAAACTGCACACCCTGATGCCTTCCCAATCATTGTGGGAAATTCCAACCAGGTTAGCGTGAACAACTATCACCAACATATCAGCTGTGGAACCAGAGGAGCCAACACACTCGACCGCTGTTATATCACCAACAAGACCGCTTACTGTGCCATCCCACACTCACACTTTGTAAGGTCTGATCACCCGGCTGTACTTCTACTCCCAGCATATAGGCAGAGACTAAAGACTGCAGCACCAGTGGTGAGGACCAAGAAGGTACGGTCATGGGAGGTGGAGGAGTGCTTACAGGACAGTTCTGAATCGGTGGACTGGACAATATTTAGGGATTCATCTTCACGTCTGAATGAATATGCCACAGTTGTCACCAATTTCATCAAGACTTGTGTGAATCAGTGTGAGCCTTTAAGAACAAAATGGACATACCCTAACCAAAAGGCGTGGATGAAGCAGGAGATTTGTTGTCTGTTGAGGATTAGAATTGTAGCATTCAAGACCAGTGATCCAGAACTATAAAAGAAGTCCAAGTATGACCCACAGAAGGCTATTTTATGGGCAAAAAAAAAAGCAATTCTGATTGAGGTTGAGGAAGGAATCAAATGCACATCAGCTCTGGGAGGGTTTGCAGGCCATTGCTTCCTACAAAGTGAAACCTAACATTGTGAATGGCTGTGAAGCTTGAATCCCAGATGAGCTTAATGCCTTTTACACATGCTTTGGAAAGGGAGAATAAAACTACATCTGTGCAAATCCCTGCAGCATCTGTGATCTCTGTCTCAGAGTCTGACATCGGAACATCTTTCAAGAAGGTGAACCCTTGCAAGGCTCTGTTGGTGTACCTGGTAGAGTATTGAAAACCCATGCCAACCAACTGCTGTGAGTGTTCAAGGGCATCTTAAATTTCTCACTGCTGCATTCAGAGGTTCCCACCTGTTCCAAAAGAGCAGGGTGAGCTGCCCGAATGATTGTTGCCTAGTTGCACTCACATCTACTGTAATAAAGTGCTTGGAGTGGTTGGTCATGGCTATAATTAACTCTGCCGAAGCAAGGACCTAGACCTGCTGCAGTTTGCCTATTGCCACAATAGGTCTACAGTGAATGCAATCTCACTGGCTCTCCACTTAGCTTTGGATCACCTGGACAATAGTAATACCTATGTCAGGCCACTGTTTATTAACCACAGCTCAGGGTTCTATGCAAACATACTGTCAGTTCTAATCAAAAAGTTCCAAAACCTGGGCTTCTGTACCTCTCTATGCAACTGAATCCCTGACTACCTCACCTGGAGACCACAGTCTGTATGGATTGGACATAATATTTTCTCATCATTGATAGTCAACATTGGCACACCTCAAGGATGAGTGCTTAGCCCACTGTTCCGGTCTCTCTACACCCATGATTGTGTGGATAGGAACAGCTGAAATAAGAACATCAGAAATAGGAGCAGGAGTAGGCCATCTGGCCCATTGAGCCAGCTATGCCATTCAATAAGATTATGGCTGATCTGGCCATGGACTCATTTCCACCTACCTGTCTTTTCTCCATAACTTTTAATTCCCCTACTATGCAAAAATCTATCCAACCTTGTCATAAATAAATGTACTGAGGTAGCCTCCACTGCTTCATTAGGTAAAGAATTCCACAGATTCACCGCTCTCTGGGAAAAACAGTTCCACCTCATCTCCGTCCCAAGTCTACTCCCCCGAATCTTGAGGCTATGTCCCTTAGCTCTACTCTCACCTACTAGTGGAAACAACTTTCCTGCCTCTATCTTATCTATCCCTTTCATAATTTTATATGATTCTATAAGATCTCCTCTCATTCTTCTGAATTCCAGTGAGTACAGTCCCAGGCAACTCAATCTCTCCTCATAGTCTAACCCCTCATCTCTGGAATAAACCTGGTGAACCTCCTCTGCACTGGCTCCAAAGCCAGTACATCCTTCCTCAAGTAAGGAGACCAGAACTGCATGCAGTATCCAGGTGCGGCCTCACCAGTACTGTACCCTGTACAATTGCAGCATAACCTCCCTGCTCTTAAATTCAATCCCTCTTGTAATGAAGGCCAACATTCCATTTGCCTTCTTGATAGCATGCTGCACCTGCAAACCAACCTTTTGTGATTCATGCACAAGCACTCACAAGTCCCTCTGCACAGCAGCATGTTGCAATTTTTTTACCATTTAAATAATAATCTGCTTTCATTTTTCCTTCCAAAGTGGATGATCTCGCATTTACCAAAATTGTACGCCGTCTGCCAGACCCTTGCCCAGTCACTTAACCTATCTATATCTCTCTTCAGACTCTCCATATCTTCTGTGCAATTTGCTTCTCCACTCAATTTAGTATCATCAGCAAACGTACATACACTACACCTGGTCCCTTCTTCCAGAGGGGACCAAATGCCATCTATACATTTGCTGACAACATAACTATTCAAATGGCGATGAAGAGGTCTACGGAAGCAAGATAGATCAATTGGTTGAATGGTGTCACAGCAATAATGTTGTACTCAATGTCAGTGAGACCAAGGAATTGATTCTGGATTTCTGGAAGGGTAAGCTGAGGGAAAACATTAGTCCTCATCAAGGGATGAGAAGGGGAAAGGCTGAGCAGTTTCAAGTTCCTGGGCGTCAATATCTCTGGGCCCAACATATAGATGCAAATACAAAGAAGGCACAGCAACAGCTTTATTTCATTAGGCATTTGAGGAGAATTGGTATGTCACCAAAGATACTTGCAAATTTTTACAGATGTACCGTGGGGAGCATTCTAACTGCTTGCATCACTGTTTGGTATGGAGGGGTCATCAGAAAAAGCTGCAGCAACTTGTAAACACAGCCAGTTCCATCATGAGCACTAGCATCTCCAGTATCCAGGACACCTTCAAAAGATGATGCCTCAAAACTAATTTGCAAGGGGGATGGGACCCAGAGCGATAGAGCAGTGAAAGAAGTGCATGGAGTAAAGCCAGATCTAACATATAGAGAGGCTTTGAGGAAAGAGAAGCAGAATAAACGGTGTAAAGACAGTAAGGTAGAAGGGCTGAAACGTGTGTACCTCAATGCAAGAAGCATCAGGAACAAAGGTGATGAACTGAGAGCTTGGATACATACATGGAATTATGACGTAGTGGCCATTACAGAGACTTGGCTGGCACCAGGGCAGGAATGGATTCTCAATATTCCTGGATTTCAGTGCTTTAAAAGGGATAGAGAGGGCAGAAAAAGGGGAAAGAGGGGTGGCACTACTGGTCAGGGATACTATTACAGCTACAGAAAGGGTGGGCAATGTAGCAGGACCCTCTTTTGAGTCAATATGGGTGGAAGTCAGGAACAGGAAGGGAGCAGTTACTCTATTGGGGGTATTCTATAGGCCCCCTGGTAGCAGCAGAGATACAGAGGAGCAGATTGGGAGGCAGATTTTGGGCAGGTGCAAAAATAACAGGGTTGTTATCATGCAACACACATAAAAGTTGCTGGTGAACGCAGCAGGCCAGGCAGCATCTCTAGGAAGAGGTGCAGTCGACGTTTCAGGCCGAGACCCTTCGTCAGGACCCAGGGTCTCGGCCTGAAACGTCGACTGCACCTCTTCCTAGAGATGCTGCCTGGCCTGCTGCATTCACCAGCAACTTTTATGTATGTTGCTTGAATTTCCAGCATCTGCAGAATTCTTGTTGTTTGGGTTGTTATCATGGGTGACTTTAACTTCCCTAATACAGGCACCTGATTAGTTCCAAGGGTTTAGATGGGGAAGAGTTTGTTAAGTGTGTCCAAGACGGATCCCTGTCACAGTATGTGGACAGGCCGACTAGAGGGAATGCCATACTAGATCTGGTACTAGGTAATGAACCAGGTCAGGTCACAGATCTCTCAGTGGGTGAGCATCTGGGGGACAGTGACCACCGCTCCCTGGCCTTTAGCATTATCGTGGAAAAGGATAGAATCAGAGAGGACAGGAAAATTTTTAATTGGGGACAGACAAATTATGAGGCTATAAGGCTAGAACTTGCAGGTGTGAATTGGGATGATGCTTTTGCAGGGAAATGTACTATGGACATGTGGTCAATGTTTAGAGATCTGTTGCAGGATGTGAGGGATAAATTTGTCCCGGTGAGGAAGATAAAGAACGGTAGGGTGAAGGAACCATGGGTGACAAGTGAGGTGGAAAATCTAGTCAGGTGGAAGAAGGCAGTATACATGAGGTTTAGGAAGCAAGGATCAGATGGTTCTATTGAGGAATATAGGGAAGCAAGAAAGGAGCTTAAGAAGGGGCTGAGAAGAGCAAGAAGGGGGCATGAGAAGGCCTTGGCGAGTAGGGTAAAGGAAAACCCCAAGGCATTCTTGAATTATGTGAAGAAAAAAAGGATGACAGGAGTGAATGTAGGACCGATTAGAGATAAAAGTGGGAAGATGTGCCTAGAGGCTGTGGAAGTGAGCGAGGTCCTCAATGAATACTTCTCTTCGGTATTCACCAATGAGAGGGAACTTGATGATGGTGAGGACAATATGAGTGAGGTTGATGTTCTGGAGCATGCTGATATTAAGGGAGAGGAGGTGTTGGAGTTGTTAAGATACATTAGGACGGATAAGTTCCCAGGGCCTGACGGAATATTCCCCAGGCTGCTCCACGAGGCGAGGGAAGAGACTGCTGAGCCTCTGGCTAGGATCTTTATGTCCTCGTTGTCTACAGGAACGGTACCAGAGGATTGGAGGGAGGCGAATGTTGTCCCCTTGTTCAAAAAAGGTAGCAGGGATGGTCCGGGTAATTATAGACCAGTGAGCCTTACGTCTGTGGTGGGAAAGCTGTTGGAAAAGATTCTTGGAGATAGCATCTCTGGGCATTTAGAGAATCATGGTCTGATCAGGGACAGTCAGCATGCCTTTGTGAAGGACAGATTGTGTCTAACAAGCTTGATAGAGTTCTTTGAGGAGGTGACCAGGCATATAGATGACGGTAGTGCAGTGAATGTGATCTATATGGATTTTAGTAAAACATTTGACAAGGTTCCACACGATAGGCTTATTCAGAAAGTCAGAAGGCATGGGATCCAGGGAAGTTTGGCCAGGTGGATTCGGAATTGGCTTGCCTGCATAAGGCAGAGGGTCATGGTGGAGGGAGTACATTCAGATTGGAGGACTGTGACTAGTGGTGTCCCACAAGGATCTGTTCTGAGACCTCTACTTTTCGTGATTTTTATTAACGACCTGGATGTGGGGTAGAAGGGTGGGTTGGCAAGTTTGCAGACGACACAAAGGTTGGTGGTGTTGTAGATAGTGTAGAGGATTGTTGAAGATTGCAGAGAGACATTGATAGGATGCAGAAGTGGGCTGAGAAGTGGCAGATGGAGTTCAACCCGGAGAAGTGTGAGGTGGTACACTTTGGAAGGACAAACTCCAAGGTAGAGTACAATGTAAATGGCAGGATACTTGGTAGTGTGGAGGAGCAGAGGGATCGGGGGTACATGTCCACAGATCCCTGAAAGTTGCCTCACAGGTGGATAGGGTAGTTAAGAAAGCTTATGGGGTGTTAGCTTTCATAAGTTGAGGGATAGAGTTTAAGAGTCGCAGGTAATGATGCAGCTCTATAAAACTCTGGTGAGGCCACACTTGGAGTACTGTGTCCAGTTTTGGTCGCCTCACTATAGGAAGGATGTAGAAGCATTGGAAAGGGTACAGAGGAGATTTACCAGGATGCTGCCTGGTTTAGAGAGTATGCATTATGATCAGAGATTAAGGGAGCTAGGGCTTTACTCTTTGGAGAGAAGGAGGATGAGAGGAGACATGATAGAGGTATACAAGATATTAAGAGGAATAGATAGAGTGGACAGCCAGCGCCTCTTCCCCAGGGCACCATTGCTCAATACAAGAGGACATGGCTTTAAGGTAAGGGGTGGGAAGTTCAAGGGGGATATTAGAGGAAGGTTTTTTACTCAGAGAGTGGTTGGTGCGTGGAATGCACTGCCTGAGTCAGTGGTGGAGGCAGATACACTAGTGAAGTGTAGAGACTACTAGACAGGTATATGGAGGAATTTATGGTGGGGGCTTATATGGGAGGCAGGGTTTGAGGATCGGCATGGCATCGTGGGCTGAAGGGCCTGGACTGTGCTGTTCTAATCTATGTTCTATGTTCAAAAAGGCAGCATCCATCACTAATTATCCTCATTACCTAGAACACACCCTCTTCTCATTGCTATCATCAAGGAGGAGGTACATGAGTCTGAAGACACACACTCAACGTTTCAGGAACAGCTTCTTCCCCTCTGCCTTCAGATTTCTGAATGGACAATGAACCGACAAACACTACCTCAGTAGTTTTCTCTTCTCTTTTTGCACTATTTATTTAATTTACATATTATATATATACATACACACACACACACACACATAGTACTTCATATTGTCATTTATAGTTTTTGTCATTATGTGCTGCAAAACAGCAAATTTCATGACATACATCTGTGATATTAAATCTGATTCTTATTACAGTGCTAGGGACCCAGATTCAATACTCATCCCAGCTACTCTCTGTGAAGAGTTTACCCATTCTTCCTGTTACCATGCAGATTCCTCTGGGTGCTTCAGTTTCCCCCCAGAACTCACCGATGTAATGCTGGGTCAATTAGCCTTTAAATTGTCCTTTAGTGTAGCTAATTAACAAAGAATTACTTGGGTGTTGAAGGGCATGTGATAGTGTAAACAAGAAGGATACAATGGGACTGACAGTATTTATTCTGTTGGGGGAGTTTAATGGGCCAAATGGTGTTCTTGTTTCATAGCAAATAAGTATCACAATTTACTGAAGTTCTAACCTGTATCATCAGAGCAATGGAAGAAGTGAGGAAAGGGTATAGAAAAAGTGGAAATATAAATGGACAAACTAAATTATATTTTGATTTTACATTTTTTAAAAAGATATTCAGTTTAAGAATTTAATTATGTGATAACTGATCATAATGAAAATCTGGAACTTAAACCTGGATCTGATAGAGGCTGCTGGTGTGGGTTTCGTGGGCTTTGAACTTATGATAGGAAGGCCAATCAGGGTGCCTATCACCCATTGTCCAATTGAATGGTGCACAGGCTGACAAGACTAATGGGCATGCTCCTAAGAAGAAAGTGCAGTAAAAATCCCAATGTATGAAGCAATTAGCCATTGTTGATAAATTTAGTATGGTGCATGGGCAGACATATTGGTTACGAAAATCAGCAGATGACAATATCAAACAGCTTGTAGGGTGTAGTCAGTCCTACAGCCCCTCAACAGTTAAGGTAGTGAGCCTGAATGAGAGGTGGGTACAGTGGCACAGCTGGTGGAACTGGGTTGAATCCCGTCTTCCAGTACTGTCTGCATGGATTAAGCATGTTCTCCTTCTGGCAATGTGAGTTTCCTCTGGATCCTACAATCTGTTTTCCTACATCTCAAAGACGCATAAGTTGGTAGGTTAAATTCCCACTGTAAGTTGACTCTAGTGTGGAGGTGAGAGGTAGAACCTGAAACTTATTCTCCCATGGCAATGCTCGGAGAATAAACTGTGGTGGATGTAGGATGTCTAAGTAGATGCTTGACACAAACTCAGTGTGCTGATTGGCTCTCTAACTCTGTCACCGGTTGGGGTTGCCACCTGAAAGGTAACAACAAATTTCCTTTACTTTTATCTTTCCCTCATAGCATTCAAGGTAGAGAATTCCAAAGACTTAACGGCATCTGAATGAACGAATTTGTCTTCAAATCCATCCTAACTAACCTACCTACTTTTGAGATGGAGACTGCTACCAATTCTAAACTTGTCAGTGAGGGGAAACTTCTTCTCTATATCTACTCTATTGATATATTTTTATTTCAACAAGACCACCTCTCATCTTCAAAAAGAAAAAAAGAGTTCAAGCTTGCAAAGCCACTTCTCAGAAAACAGACAAGAGAAAATCTGCAGATGCTGGAAGTCCAAGCAACACACACAAAATGCTGGAGGAACTCAGCAAGCCAGGCAGCATCTACGAAAAGAGTACAATCGATGTTTCCGGCTGAAACTCGTCATACAAGAGACCTGCCATCCCAGGAACCAGCCTGCTGAATCTTCATTGTCTATAGGAAATCAAGGAGAACAAACTATTGGGTCCTAGTGAGAACAGGTTTGTAGTCCAAGTTTCTAGATGTGATCTATCTGACACCCTGTAAAATTGTGGTAAGACCCTCTTAGTTTTGTATTCAAACCCTTCAGCAATGAAAGCCAACCTACGATTTGAATACTTGCCCTTTGCCATCAAAGGAAGCCTTTCAGAGAATCAATCATCTTGCATGTTTTTATCTACAGCATACCTTATTATTATCACATCTTCTATCTCCTACTGCCATTATGATACAGTGCATAATCCCTGCAGTTTGCCTATTATTAACTACCTACATCAATCAACCAATTTTTTGTTAATAAATGCATTCTAGCCATTCCACTACCAGAAAAGAAGCTTGTACTTTGCCTCCACCCTTTGTCCCCACCTCTAGAAAATAGCACAGAAATCAAGAGCAATTTGATGCAAATAATTGGGATTTGAGATACAGACCGGCTCTGATCCTGTTAAATAGTAATCCAAGTTAGATCTTACTCCCCATTATTTTCTTCTTCCCTAATTTCACTTCACATTTCTCAGTTTGGAGATGAGTAGGGGCCAACAAGTCTGCACTTCCCTACTAAAGCATACTGATTCCTGCCCATTAACTCTAGAGACATGGGCATATTCCATGCTGTGAGCCAAACTGAAAAAAAAAAGATGTAATTTTTATCAGTTTCTACCTCATGAACAATAATAAATTAATTTTTGGGGAAAATGCAGCTGTATGTTCACACAATAGTGCAGCTTAAAGCCACTTAACAGCTTACAGTATGATTCATGAACTAGATTCTGATAGAGATGCACAAGGCTGGTGATTTTACTTTTTGACCCAATCAAATGAGGAACCATGGATACTGGAGACCTAAAACAAAATAGCAACTGCTGAAAGGGGGTGAAGGATTTTAGATGATTCTCTCAGCAGACTGTAGACTTTATTATTTTTTTCCCCAAGCACTTTATCAGTTCCAAATTTAATTTATTTCTGTATAGGATGGCAAAGTTCTTCCCCTCAATCCCATTTCCGCACCCCTCCTCCCCACTAAACACCCTTGCAAATCATTGCTGAGATTTGTACCTTCACTTGGGGTGAAATGGTAGTACTTTTGTTCTTGATATCAAAAGCTGTTCTTGATATCATGAACTATTTCAGGAACATGAACATGTACTAGAAGTTAGTGCAATACTGAGGAAAAACTGCAGTGTCAAAGTGACTTCCTTTAATTGAGATGATAAGTTCAGGCCTCTTCTTCCCTTTTAGATAGATTTGAGCAAGCAACATGAAGTTTTCCCAATTTTCCTGCATGATATTTATTCCTCATTCAGCAATATTAAAGTAAATTAGAGCATAATGTCCTAATCCTATTTTCTGCGAGACCTTGTGATGATCCAATCGACTGTCTTCTTTCCTACTATAATTGAATGATACCTAATTAGCTTTAGGTTTCTGGGGTTATGAAGATTTTTCTATGAATATATTTTTTCCTTCTAATAGGAAACTTAATCAAACAAGAGAAAGAAACTTTGTCCACCATGCCAAAGACCTGAAAATGCTTTGGAACAAGTTTGTAAAAGGCACTATATAAATGCAAGATTTTTTTTTCCTTCTGGTGGATAATTCCCTTTCCCAAAACTACAGATTTTTATTTTAGTTGGCATCTTTTATGGGAGAATGGGATTAAACTTTCATCATCGAAGTACCAGCAGTATATTTCCAACAAAGCTAATTTTTGTTATCTGTTTGGGTTTGGACAATAAAACTAACATTTTTTCCCCACAATGGAATAAATGCCTTGATAATTGGTGGTGAAAGACAAAGATCAGAACTTTTTAAGCTTTTTAGTACTTTCTTCACCCCATTGGTTGTCTCTTAGTCTTGGGGAGTGGCTTGTTGTCCATATTAACTGATCCTTCAGGATGAATTTTAAAGCCCTTTGGGTTTATATATGAATGTTTATGGTGTTGTCTTTCACATAATAGGTACAAATTATGAAGATTTTCTCCAAATACAACTTAATTCAAAAGCGAGGAAAGATTTCCCTCCTTCAGTCAGGGTATTATATTACAACTAGTTTTAAACTTCTGGCTCTAGGTTCTAGCCATGTGCGACCACTCAAACTGTTGATTGCACCTATATTTCAATGTTACCAGACAACAGCTACAGGAGTGTAGCAAACACCAATACTCCCTTTCTCTAAATACTCATAAAACAACCTCATGTCCCATGTACAAAAGTACAATGTGCCCCTCCCATTAAGCTATAGGAACATACAATGTGATTCAGTTATGGCAAACACTAACCTGCTCCTCTAGTTAAACGACTGGAAACACTAGTGGCACAATGGTGAGGTTAGTAAAGCTCCAGAATCCCGGGTTTGATCCAGACCACTGGCATTCTCTGTGTGAAGCTTGCATGCCCTACCAAATCATTGACCGTGGATTTCCTTTTCTGTTGTCGTTTCCTCTCACGTCCCAAAAATATTGGTCAATTGGCCACTGTAAATTGCTGTTGATGATGATGGCTGGTTCTTCGCTTGCGAAGATCAGGAGGGAAAACCCCATCGCTGTAGGACTTTTCTTCCCGCCTGCGCTGCGTGGGTTTATAGTGAGGATCGGTGCGCGCGGACTGATTCCACTCTTTAGGCCGGGGGAAGTTCCACAATGAGCTGCGACCGCATCGGAATTTTCCTTCTCCTAGACAGACTGTCTGACAAGGCTAACGAGTCCCATCTACCCGGGTTTGGAATCGGAGATGTCCTTCCCCTAGGCTGGCTGCCGACCAAGGCTGATGCGCCCAGCTTGCCCGCCCAGTTATACCGCTGGACACTCGGTCGCGCCATGACATCGCAAGCTCAGTAAGAACAGGGACGACGCGTGAAGGCGTTGCTATGGGCGCAGTAGTGCAGGAAAGGCCATATGCGAGTGTCCTCCTGCATGGCAAGGCAACAGTGGTCCTGCGGCGATCACTACACTTAAAAAGGAGAGGCAATGGAAGACGCTTCACCTTTCTTAAATGAGCAGGACGTCCAACCCAGGACTCACCTGTTCCCAAATTGCAGCTAGCCTGCTAATGAATGGTAGAATCTGAGGGGGTTCTGATGGAAACGTGGGAAGAATAAAATAGGTTCGTGTAGACTTAGCGTTAAAGGGAAGGTCGCAGTAGACCCAATAGGGTGAAGAGACTGTTTCCACGCCATATCTCTATATTAATCCATGGCTCATTGACCAATATACCGATATAAATTACTGGAAGTACCAAAGTGACCCATTAGATTACAAGAAACTCGATGCTGCCCCTAAATTACAGGAATTAACAAAATGTCCCTTCCATTAAACTACATCTTTCCCATTGGATTACAGGTAGCACAAATATGCCTCCTTTATTAGATAACAAGAACTCCACGTCTAACTGAGCATTTTCCCACCCGTTTATGCTCTTCGTGCATTTCCACTAGACCATCAGAAATCATTTATGTCATTGGGTCAACACAGTAGTGAGGCAGTTAGCATTATGCGATTACAGTGCTAGCGACCCACCTGCTGTCTGTAAGGAGTTTTATATGACCCTATGACCATATGGATTTCTTCCAGGTGCTCCATTTTTCTCCCACATTCCAAAGACATATCGATTAGTAGGGTAATTGGTCACAGAAGTGTAATTGGGTACTGCGGGCTCGTTGGGTCAGAGGGACTGTTACTATACTGTATCTCAAACTAAAATAGAATAAACCTTTTATTAGCTGCCCACCAGCCCCCAGAACTGGAAAATGACCAAAGGTAAGTCCCATGTTGCTGTGGGGTGTTATTTATTTATATAGTATTGCAATTTATTAATTATGTCATTTACTTCCCCAGGGACTACAATAATTAAGAGGAAAATTAGGTCTAGGGGCATGGATGTGCGACTATCTAATGGACTTGGACCTGTGGCAATACTGTTCCAATCTGGTAACCAAGAGCTTCACTAGTTTCATCCTTCGGTTCTGATTATTGCACAATCCCATAGAAGTGCTGTCAAATCCATTTATACAAGCAGCCTTAACAAGCCAATTGATAGGATTGAGACAAGATGTTGAAGATACCCCCTCTAACCTCTTTATGCATAGTGTGAAATGGCTGCTATTTGTTTCACAGCTTTAATGCTAGGGCACAGTGCTGTCAAGGTTCATGCAGCAAATTGTGAAGTTCTAACTAAATGGTAGTAATGGGGGACAAGGAAATGGTGGACAAACTGAATAAGTACTCCACAATCAGTCTTCACTATGGAAGACAGGAGCAATATGCCGGAGACTTGAGAGTGCCAGGGGGCAAAAGTGAGTGCAATTCTAGGGAGAAGGTGCTTGGGAAGCTGAATGGTCTGAAGGCAGATAAGTCACCTGGACCAGATAGACAACACCCCAGGTTTCTAAAAGAGGTAGCTGAATAGATTGCGGAGTATTAATAATGATTTTTCAAGAATCACAAGATTCTGGAATGGTTCTGGAGGACTGGAAAATTGGAAATGTCACTCCACTCTTCAAGAAGGGAGGAAGGCAGAAGAAAGGAAATTAGAGACTAGTTGGCCTAACCTCAGTGGTTGGGAAGATGTTGGAGTCAATTTTTAAGGATGTGGTTTCGGGGTACTTGGAGACACATGACAAAATAGACCAAACTCAACATGGTTTCTTGAAGGGAGAATCTTGCCTGACACATCTGTTAGAATTCTTTGAGGAAATATCAAGCAGGATGGACAAAGGTGTATTGGTGGATGTTGTGTACTTGGCTTTTGAGAAGGCCTTTGACAAGGTGCCACACATGAGGCTGCTAAACAAGCTATGAGCCCATGGTCTTACAGGAGAGATACTAGCATGGATAGAGCATTGGCTGATTGGCAGAATGCAAAGTGTGTGAATAAGGGGATGCTTTTCTGATTGGCTGCTGGTGACTACTGGTGTTCCAGGTGACTACTGGTGTTCCACAGGGATTTGTGTTGGGACCACTTTTTTACATTGTATGTCAATAATTTGAATATTTTGATTACGGAATTGATGGCTTTTTGGCCAAGTTTGTGGACGATATGAAGATGGATGGAGGTGCAGATAGTTTTGAGGAAGTAAGGATGCTGCAGAAGGCCTTGGACAGGTTAGGAGAATGGGCAAAGAAGTGGCAAATGGAATACAGTGTTGGGAAGTTAAGGTCACACACTTTGATAGAAGAAATAAAAATATAAAGTATTCTCTAAGCAGGGAGAAAATTTTAAAATATGAGGTGCAAAGGGATTTGGGAGTCCTTATGCAGGATTCCCTAAGGGTTGAGTTGGTGGTGAGGAAGGCAAGTGCAATGTTAGCATTCATTTTGAAAGGACTAGAATATAAAAGCAAGGATGTGTTACAAAGGCTTTATAATGCACTAGTGAGGCCCCACCTGGAGTATTGTGAGCAGTTTTGGGCTCCTTATTTAGGAGAGGATGTGCTGACATTGGAGAGTGTTCAGACGAGGTTCATGAGAATGATTCTGGGAATGAAAGGCTTATCATACGAGGAGCGATTGATGACTCTGGCACTATACTTGCTGGATTTAAAAGAGTGAGGGGGGATCTCATTGAAACCTATCAAATGTTGAAAGGCCCAGACAGAGTGGATGTGGAGCAGATGATTCCTACAGTGGGGGAGTCTATGACCAGAGGACACAGCCTCAGAATAGAGGGACAGAGGAACAGAGATGAGTAGGAATTTATTTAGCCAGAGTGTGGAGAATCTGTGGAATTTGTTGTCATAGGTAGCTGTGGAGGCCAGGTAGCTGGGTGTATTGGTTGATAGCTTCTTGATTGGTCAGGGCGTGAAAGGTTATGGGGAGAAGGTGGAGAATGGGGCTGAGAGAGAAATAGATCTACCATGATAAAATGACAGTGCAGACTCAAGAGGCTGAATAGTCTAGATCTGTTCTTATGTCTTATGGTCCAATGACACTTTCTGTCAGTGTGATTGAGGAATGCACGTTCCATATTACAGCTTGTCAGATAGTGCCAAAAGTTCTTTCGCTTCTAGTGGAAAAGGTGGGGGGGGGGGGTCTCTGTTTAATGCCTCTTCTGAAAAATAGCACCCTTCACTCTGGAGCAGTTCCTTAGTGAAGGACTGACCAGTCAGACTAGGCTGTGCTGTTTAGTCACCAGGAGAGGTGATATGCTATGGAAAAGTGTTGTTCCCTGGATTGTTGGTTCAGAGGTGAAGGAATTTATGTCAGAGGCTCCTAAACCATTATCTACGGAAACTGAGTTAGTGAAGCTGGCAATAGATGGGATAGTATCAGCTGGAGTAACCGCAGTACAGATGAACTGACATGGGCGAGCAAGGCCCTTCCCTGTGAAATATGTCATTTCAAGCCAATTGTCACCAGCGGTTGAACATAGATTGATTAATGCATAGATTACTTATTACTTTGTAATGGTTAGGGATTGTTGACTATTCTTTAGTCTGAGGGGGCTGATTGGCAAACAAGCCCCAATTGCTGTGTCACTTTAACTGAAGCACTTACAGAATTCAGCGACAGTAAATTCTCTACACCCTTAGATTAAAAAACAATCCGGCATTTGGCAATATCTCAAAAATTGAAAGCTATAAATTAACTCAGAGAGCAGAAAAAAAGCCAATGGAATGCAGCAAGACATGTCAAATTCACACTTTTGCTTTTTGTGGTTTGAGTCACCAAGAATAAACACATTCAGCTGCCAGGTATGCCATCTCTCTGTGGGTATAATTATTTAATGAGGGTTTAAGTATTTTACAAACCAAATCCTGATCCCAAGGATTCTTTTATTCATTGGCTCTGGTTGCCCTTGCTGTGCCCTTTATTTTCTGAGAACACTGCGATCAATTTGAAAAGGTAAGCTGCACCTAGGCTCATCTGACAACCGTTTTGTAGAAGCTCAGAGGAAAGTGACATAGAACAGTACAATACAGTACAGGCCCTTCGGCCCATGATTCTCTTACATCCGTGTGCCTATCTAAGTGTCTCCTCAATGTCCCTTATTGTATCAGCCGGCAGTGTGTTCCAGCCACTTGCCACTCTCTTGAGTAGAAAATCCACCTCTGGCATCTCCCCTAAACTGTTCTCCACTCACCCTGGAAGGATGCTCTCTGGTGTTAGTCGTTACTGTCCCAGTAAAAAAAACGGTGCTGGCTATCCACTCCATCTACACCTTTTATAATTTTATACACCTCTATCAAGTCATCTTCATCCTCTGTTACTCCAAAGGAAAAGCCCAATCTGGCTTAACATTTCCTCATAAGGTATGTGAAAGTAAGCAGTGGGGGAGTGGCAATTTTATGCATCCTTTAAATGGAGTAGTCAGCTTTTGCAGATAAAAGTAGTGCATGACTTTGTAGGTAGGAGATCCCAACCTTTTTTTTAATACCATGTGGACCCTTACCATTAACCGAGGGGTCTGTGGACCTCGGGTTGGGAAGCCCTGTTGTAAGTTAAAGAGGCCATAGGTTAAATCCTCAGTCTGACTAGACTTAGCTTGTTTCAGACATAACTATCTGTGGTTTAAAAAGCCTTCAGGCTTTGGAGAGAGGAAAACTGTCAGCCAGGTTTCTCCTTTGATGGATATTCACTGACCTCTGCTGGGAAGGATTGTAGGTATGGACACTGTGATACAGTCTAACACAACAGATAGTGACCAGGTCTATGCAGAGAGAATGCTCCACACAGGCAAATTATTGCCTTGGGGGTTCTGTAACTTGAAAGTGCCCTGTTGAAACAACTCAGTGGCAAACCAGAGAAGGTTCCATAAGAATATCAGGAGGGAATTGCCTACATTGAATATCTGGAATTGTCTGTGTGTTTTAATTACTTGCTCTTTCAGTCCAGGAAGTAAAACTTGGTGCTCTCAGTTTTGATTCCAAATTTTCATCTTGTGTGTTTTTTTGTGGTAGGACGCAGCAGGTATGGTTAATCATGGGACTGGACAATGTCATTATTGAAATATATTCGTAGATCCAGTGCAGGGAACAAGTAATTCCACTTTAGGACAGTTCTGATAAATGAGAGTCCTATTCGCAGATGTTCACGATGTGCTTTGAATACAGACTGAAGCTTATTCTCTGTTGAGTGCTCCAAAGATGTATTTTAGTTATGAAGTACTTTGCTTCTGAAATTTACTTCTATTTACTTTTTTGCAGCTGAAATTTAGGGGTTGAATACAACAAGTAGGCAAGACTCAGCCCAATACATCCACAACACACTGGAGGAAATCAGCAGGTTGGGCAACATCCGTGGAAACGATCAGTCAACGTTTCGGGCCGGAACCCTTCATCGCTCCTGATGAAAGGTTCCAGCCCAAAACATTGACTGATCGTTTCCACGGAAGCTGCCGAACCTGCTGAGTTCCTCCAGCGTGTTGTGAGTGTTGCTTTGAACCCAGCATCTGCAGAGTGTTTTGTGCTTTTGCGCCCAATACATCACCTGTTCATCTTTCCCCACCTTCAAAATTATATGAGGTACTTCCTCTAGAATCTAATACTGTACTTATCATTAAAGATCCCCACTATCCAGGCCATGTCATCTACTTACAGATACCATCAGGCAGGAGGTACAGAAGCCCCATCCCACAAGGTTCAAGAACAGCTACTTCCCTTCAACCATTCAGTTCTTCAGCCAATCCACACATACCTAACACCCCTGATAGCATGAACATTGACTTCTCTAACTTCCACTAATGCCCCACCTCCCCCTCGTACCCCATCTGTTATTTATTTGTATACCCACATTCTTTCTCTCCTTTTTCTCCCTCTGTCCCCCTCAGTATACCCCTTGCCCATCCTCTGGGTTTTTCCCCCCTCCCTCTTTTCCTTCTCCCTGGGCCTCCAGTGCCATGATCCTCTCATATCCCTTTTGCCAATCACCTGTCCAGCTCTTGGCTCCATCCCTCCCCCTCCTGTCTTCTCCTATCATTTTGGATCTCCCCCTCCCCCTCCCACTTTCAAATCTCTTACTAGCTCTTCCTTCAGTTAGTCCTGATGAAGGGTCTCGGCCCGAAACGTCGACTGTACCTCTTCCTATAGATGCTGCCTGGCCTGCTGCGTTCACCAGCAACTTTGATGTGTGTTGCTTGAATTTCCAGCACCTGCAGAATTCCTCGTGTTGGCATTTTTAAACACACCTAACTACTACTTCAGCATAGAAATACAACTACCACTTTGCACTACTGTGGACTTCGTTGCTTTCTGTTCTTATTGTGCTCTTTCTTGTATAATTCTGTATAACTTATATTTAATATATAATTCTCTTGTAAATGTTGTTCCTCTATGTACCTGTGATGCTGCTTCAGGTAAGTTTTTCATTGCAACTGTATATACATGTCTTTCTGCATATGGCAATAAACTTGACTCTCAATTTTAATGAACATAATCCTCCACATCTTGCTTTTATCAGAGGATGAATATCTAACTCAGTGTTCCCAGTGCTTTGTACTTGAAAATGTGGAGACACATGAGATTGTTCCATTGCCAGTTATTTTACATTGCTCTGGAAATTTAACCAGACACTCGGATATTAAGACACCTTTGCCATTCATTCTTTCTCCCATTCGGAAGCACTAATGACAGATTCACCAGTCTTCTTTGGATTGCAAGAAGGCTTAGTCCACATTCGCCTGGCATTCACTGTGTTTTCATACTCCTATGACTTCCCTCAGATAGTTAATTGAATTCCTTTCCTTCATATTTGGCAAACCCCACTTCCACATTCCACTGATCTCAACCTGCCCCTAACCCAACAATCTGGCAGCTCCCCCGACCTTGTATTACCTCATTACTATTGAAAATTCCTGTCTTATATCCCCAGCCCCCAACCCGACTTCCAAAGTGTCATTCCTGGATCCATAAAGAAAGCCAGTGACACAACAGCATTCAGCTGCCTCACCATTCAATCCAGGAATTTCCCAGCACAGATCAGTTAAGGTAAGGATTTCAAAATAAAACATTTTTCCCCACTTCTCCTGAAAGCATCAGTCTTTGCTGATTTAAGGCTTATATGTCCTGTACATAATTGTCTTTTCCAAACTCTGGGGCCACAACATTCAGCTTGCCAGAATAATTTCTTTTTTACTCCACTGCAGATGACGCACGATGAAAACTTGTTTGGAAAAGTCACTGTACGAACAGTATGCAAGTATTGATTCGGATGCACTTCCTTAAATGCACCTGATGTTAGCTCAGTTTTCTGAGGCGGCTGACTCATTGTCCCACACAGAGAGACATGGTTCCAAGTTTGAACTCCTGGCTGGTGAGATGGCACCACTCTTACCTGGCTTAAGGACAGGAAAATTCACCTTGTTTACAATAGTGGATTCGTCTGTGTAACTTTTGGGGGGTGGGGGGGAATAAACAGTGGCATTTCGGGCCAAGACTCTTCATCAGGACTGGAAAGAAGGGGTCAGAAGCCAACACAAACACAAGAGATCCTGCAGGTGCTGGAAATCTTGAGCAACAGACACAAAGTGCTGGAGGAACTCAACAAGTTAGGCAGCATCTATGGAAATGAATAAACAGTTGATGTCTTGGGCCAAGGAGTACAAGTGGACAGATGCGAAATTAGAACAGGTGAGGGGGAAGGTGATGAATTAAGAGCTGGGAAGTGATAAGTAGAAGTGGAAAAGGGCTAAAAAGAAGGAAATTTAAGAGTAGAGGACAGTGTGCTATGGAAGAAAGGCAAGAAGACAACACCTCATTTTCTGTTTTGGGTAGTTTCCAACCTGATGTCATGAACATTGACTTCTTTAACTTTATTTATTGAGATACTGCATGAAATTGCCTCTTCTAGGCCTTCGAGCTGTGCTGCACAGCAAACCCTGCTTTAACCCAAACCTAATCATGGGACAATTTACAATGGCTAATTAACCTACTAACAGGTACATCTTTGGACTATGGAAGGAAACCGGCACACCCGGAGGAAACTCATGGGGGGAAGATGCAAACTCCTTATAGATGGTGCTGGAATTGAATTCTGAACTCCGACGTGCCGAGCTGAAATTGCACTAACCACTATGTTACCATAGCACCTGGATAGAGTGGAAGTGCTGCGTGATGTGGGAGCTGGTGGACCCCATTGTGGTCCCTGTTGATCACATCAGCAACAAGTGCTGGTTGCTCGAGGAGCACAGGCCCAAAGTTGATGACCTGGAATCCTACAGAGGGTGAGTCTAGGATCAGAGGGTACAGCTTCAGGATACAAAGACATCCCATTAGAACAGGGTGAGGAGAAATTTCTTTAGCCAGATGGTGGTGAACCTGTGGAATTTTTTGCCACAGATGGCTGTGGAGTCCAAGTCATTGAGTATATTTAAAGTGGAGGTTCATAGGTTTTTGATTAGTTAGGGCATCAAAGGGTATGGGGAGAAGGCAGGAGAATGGGGTTGAGAGGGATAATATATCAGCCATGATGGAATGGCAGAGAAGACTCGATAGGCCAACTGACCTAATACTGCTGCTTTGTCTTGTGGTCTTACGGTCTAAAAAGATACCAAATTATAAATAATTACATAAAGTAGGGATGCAGGTGTGATCATCAGTGGTAACAATGGTATTCCACCAACTCCCACGTCATGCAGCTACAACATGTCACTGATCAGGTGATGTGTTGTAGCTGCATATGTGAGACCTGGTGGACCCTGATGATCACATCAGCAACATGGTTGCTCGAGGAACTCAGGTTCAAAGTTGATGACCTGGAATCTGAACTTCAAGCACTACAATGCATCAGGGTGGGGGAGAATTATCTAGACGCAGTGTTTCAGGAGGAAATGACATCCAACAGATTAACTACTTCAAATTCAGTCTGCAGTCAGGGACATGAAAGTGGGAGTTATATACAGTACAGGCCTCCGAACAGTAGCCAGGATCAGGTGTACAAATTACAATGGGAGATGTGCTGTACAGATTACAAGTAAAAAGGCCAATGTTATGAAAGTCAGGGGATTTCATTATGTAGGTAGATTGGGGAAATCAGATTGGTGATGGATCTGAAGATGGTGAGGATGCCTACAAGTTGGCTTTTCAGAGCAGCTTGTGAACAGGCCTCTCGGGAAAAGGCAGTACTATGTTGCGTGATAAACTAGATTTAATTAGGAAAGCTTGAGGTAAAAGAATCCTTAGGAGGCAGTGATCGTAATATGATGGGATTCACCCTGCAGTTTGAGAGGGAGAAACTAAGATTGGATCCATTGCTATTACAGTTGAATAAAGGTAACACCAGAGGCATGAGAGAGGTGGTGTCAAAGTTGATTGGAAAGTGACTCTAGCAGGGATGACAGTAGAGCAGCAATAACTGGAGCTTCTGAGAACAATTTTGAAGCAGCGTGATCAGTTCGTCCCAAAGAAGGAAAAAGCATTCTAAATGAGACAATGGTAGCTGACAAGCAAAATCAAACACAGCAAAGAGCAAAAGAGGGGGCATAAAATGTAGCAAAAATTAATGGGAAGCTAGAGGATCAGGAACAGTTCTTTCAGATATAGAAAGATAAAAAGAGAGGCAAGCTGGATATTGAACCACTGGAAGATGACGATGGAGAGGTAATAATGGAGAACAAAGAAATGGCAGATGAACTGAATAAGTGGAAGACACCAGCCATAAGCCAAAAATTCGAGTGTGTCAGGGCAGATGTGAGTGTAGTTGCTATTATTAAGGAGAAGATGCTTGGGAAGCTGAAAGGTGTGAAAGTAGATAAATCACCTGGATCGGATGGACTATACCCAGGGTTCTTAAAGAGGTAGCTGAAGAGATTTTAGAGGCATTAGTACTCATCCTTCAAGAATCATTAGATTCTGGAATGGTTCTGGAGGACTGGAAAATTGCAAATGTCATTCCACTCTTCAAGAAGATTGAAGAGTGGACTGGTTGGGCGCAGGAGTACATTCAGCCAGAGACTCATTCCACCAAGATACAACACTAAGCGTCATAGGAAGTCATTCCTGCCTGTGGCCATCAAACTTTACAACTCCTCCCTTGGAGGGTCAGACACCCTGAGCCAATAGGCTGGTCCTGGACTCATTTTCATCTGGCATAATTTACATCTTATTATTTAATTATTTATGGTTTTATATTGCTATATTTATATTCTATTCTTGGTTGGTGCAACTGTAACGAAACCCAATTTCCCCCAGGATCAATGAAGTATGCCTATCTATCTATCTATCTATCTAAGAAGGGAGGGAGGCAGAAGAAAGGAAATTATAGGCCAGTTAGGCTGACCGCAGAGGTTGACAAGATGTTAGAGTCCATCATTAAGAATGAGGTTTTGGGGAACTTGGAGGGACAATCTTGCCTGAAAAATCTGTTGGAATTCTTTGAAGAAATAACAGGCAGGATAGGTAAAGGAGAATAAGGGGATGTTGTATTCTTGGTTTTTCAGAAGGACTTTGACAAGGTGCAACATAGGATGCTGCTCAACAAGATAAGAGTACATGGTATCACAAAAAAGATACTGGCATGGATAGAAGTTTGGTTGACTGGCGAGAGGCAAAGAGTGGGAATAAAAGGGGTCTATTTTGCTTGGGAACCGGTGACTAGCAGTGTTCTGCAGAGTATTGGGAATGCTTCTTTTCACATTGTATATTAATGATATGGATGACAGAATTGATGGTTTTATGCCCAGATTAGCAGAAGACACAAAGATGGGTGGAAGGGCAGGTAGTTTTGAGGAAGCAGGGAGTCTGCCGAAGTACTTGGACAGATTAGGAGAATGGGCAAAGAAGTAGCAGATGGAATATAGTTCAGGAAAGAGTAGGGTCATGCATTTCGATAGAAGAATTAAAAGCAGAGATTATTTTCTAATCGGTGAACAAGTTAAGGATTTAGAGGTATAAAGGGACTTGGGAGTCCTAATGCTAAATTCCCTAAAGTTTAACTTGCAGATTGAGTTGGCAGTAAGGAAGGAAAATGCAATATTGGCATTCATTTTGAGAGGATTAGACTGTAAAAGCAAGGATATAATGCTGAGGCATTGGTCAGAACAGATTTGGAGTATTGTGAGTGGTTTTGGACTCAGCATCTAAGAAAGAATGTGCTGACATTGGAGAATGTCCAGGGGAGATTTTCAAGAATGATCCCTGGAATGAAACTGTTAATGTGTAAGAAGTGCTTGATGGCTCTGGGCCTGTAATCACTGGAGCTTAGAAGAATGAGGGGCGATCTCATTGAAACTTACTGAATATTGGAAGGCCTAGATAGAGTGGACATTGAAAGGATGTTTCCAATAGTGGGAGCGTCTAGGACCATAGGGCACAGCCTCAGAATACAAGAACACCTCTTTAGAACAGTGATGAGGAGGAATTTCTTTAGGTTGTGAATCAATGGAATTCATTGCCACAGACATCTCTAGAGGCCAAATCATTGGATATACTTAAAGCGGAAGTTGATAGGTTCTTGTTTAGTAAGGGTGTTAAAGGTTATGGGGAGAAGGTAGGAAAATGGAGTTGAGAGGGAAAATAAAGCAGCCATGATCAAATGATGGAACAGAGTCAATGGGTGGAATGGCATAATTTTGCTTCTATGTCTTGTGGTCTAAATGCCTGATTAAACTCATCCTGTCTGCCTGCGAAATGTTGATTTTGCTCCATTCTCCGCACATTCATGTGCCTATCTAAGAGCCCCCTTAAATACCTCCATCATAATTGCCCCCCGCGACCAGTCCTGGCAGCACAATCCACAAAGCCACCACTCTCTGTGTAAACTACTTGCCCCAAACATCTCCCTTGAATTTAAGCCCTCTCAGCTTAAATACAGACATCCTAGTACTGTAATAAACATTTCAACACTGGGAAAATGATATTGGCTAACTATTCATAATATTTTATAAATTTTTATTAGGTTTCCCCTCAGTCCCCACCACTCCAGTGAAAACAAGCCAGTTTTGACTCATGGCTCGTAAACACAAAATAATCTGCAGACGAAGTCCTGATGAAGGGTTCCGGCCCGAAACGTCAACCGATCTTTTCCACGGATGCTGCCCGACCTGCTGAGTTCCGCCAGCATGTTGGAGTGTTGCTTTGACTCATGGCTCAAGTACTCAGTTTCCAGTCAGAGACGGAAGTGAGAAAATGAAAAATAATTGAAACTGTTCTCTCCTCAAGAACCAGAAACTTCTCCTGAGACAAATAGAAAGTACATTTCCGGGAAATGAGAGTCATACAACTTATCTCCATTACCCAATCAATTGATAGCTGCACCTCGAGAAACAAACTATGCATTATCAGGAACACACACCCTAATGCCTAATCACCTTCTATACACTCAGAGCTAGCGACAGGGGAAGGAAATGGCACAGGGCTGTTTGAAGACTTCAGTGCCAGTTTCATAGAGCTGACTTGGAGCTGAGTCTTGTTTTGATTTGCTTTACTGAGAAAATGGCATGTCATTCCTTTTATGGGCAGAGCTACGATGGTGCCAGACAGTGACTTCTTCAAGCTTATCTGCAGAAAGAGTGAGTTTAATTTCTACCTTTACGGTTTCTCTTTTTCCTTTTCAAGTTGACGGGGTTCTGTCAAAGGCCCTAACCTAGAGCTATACTCAAACCAAGCAACACACACAAAATGCTGGAGGAAACCAGCAGGCCAGGCAGCATCTATGGGAAAAAGTACAGTCAACATTTCAGCCTGAAATGTCAACTGTACTTTTTTCCACAGGTGCTGTCTGACCTGCTGAGTTCCTCCAGCATTTGTGTGTGTGGCTCGGATTTCCAGCATCTGCAGATTTTCTCTTGTTTGTGATTTGATTACTACTCTGCAAAGCCTATCCCAAAGAAGTTTAAATCTTCCCTGAGTCCTGTCAGAGGGTTTTGGCCCAAAATGTTGACTGTCCTTTTTTCCATAGATGTGCCTGACCTGCTGAGTTCCTCCAGCTTTTTGTGTGTGTTGCCTGCACTCAGGCCCTGTGAGGATGGAACCCATCACGGGGCTCACTGGCCAATCATTTTTCGATATGCCAAGGATGCGGCCTAGAAGACGAGCACACCTTTGGGGTTCTGAGGCATTGTGGCCCCAGGGACAAGCTGATTCTATGCCGGAGCTGCCAACTGAGGCGCCGTGAGAGATAAAGGACATTGGCAACAGCAGATCAGCTGTCGGGCCAGGGGGGTCTGTACTCAGTGAATTGCATATTCTTTCTCTTTGGTGGGGGGAATTTGTTGCTGATTCTTGAATCGGAGAACTCAGAAAAAAGTGACGCAGCTGATTTTAACTGTAAATCAGCGAGTATTGTTTTTCATCTTGTTAGTCTTCCTTCTCGGTGTGTGACACCTCTCTATCCCTTTATTAGGGAGAAAGAGAATCTGTGGTACGTCAAATTGTCGGGAGAATGAGTAGTTTTTGTGGTACTGCAGATCATGGTCTTTCCTGGGGGCTTTGCTTGGTGAGTGGTGGGTGCTTTTTTGCTGAAATAAGGGGGGGAGTGGAGGGTCAATGCTTTGCTGCTGCGTGTGCATGAGCGGGGGAGTAGGGGACTTTGGGGTTCTAACGCTGTTACTGTCACTCATTCTTTGGGGCACTATTCTGGTTTTGTGGTTGTCTGCAAAGAACAAGAATTTCAAGATTGTATATTGCATACATTCTCTGATATTAAAATGACACTATTGAACTATTATTTTAACTCCCTCTTCAAAAGGCATTTCTTACTGTGGATAGACAATGGCAAATATATTGCAATTTCAGAGCCAGTAGGGGTCAAACCTCAACAGTGGGCCACTGTATAGTGACATGGAGTGTTGCTTCTGTTACTCGTTGCCCAGCCCATGAGTAATTTGGCCTTAGATTACTGTATGTACTGGCTGAAATTAAGGAACTCATCAGGAGTAAATCATAAGATGTTGTCCTTCCTGCCTTAGTACATGTGACAATGCATTTGTTCACTGGGTCATCAGGTGTGCTGTATTGCATTGTTAAAGTGGAATCACTGTGAGTCAAAACATAGAGGATATGGCTTTTCTATTTACAGTGCTAAAGACAACAGCCCAGGCTAGTTAATAATTTGGCTGGTTAACTAAGATAAGCTGCTGTTATCATCTACTCTTTGTCTGCCCGCTTTCCTCTGTCTGACTTGACTCTGATATGTCAGTGACGAGCCTCCAGGTGACAGACACACCAAAGCTGCCCCTGTAAGAAGTGTTGAGAAATCAGGAAATGTACTCTGGTGTTTCTCCCTGCTCTAAATGGAGGCTACAGACACATGCCTTTCAGCAAATTATACTGCATAAATCCCAAGGGCATTTGGTCAATCACTAATAAACTGAGTTCAGCCTCAGCTGAGGCTATGTGGTGAGGTTCACCATTGCTTACTTTCAATGTGGAGTCATTTGAAACTACTTCCCTCTCATTCTTACTCTCGTCTCAATTATACATGGACAGATGCTGAGGGAACATGCAGCCCAGCTAACAAAGGTTTTGACGGACGTCTTTAATATCTCTCTGAGGCAATCCACTGTCCCTGCAGTCTTCAATGCAGCCACCATCATTCCGGTACCCAAGAGAGCAACAGTAACTGGCTTAAATGCTTACCACCCAGTGGCACTGACCTCAACAATTATGAAGCGCTTTGAGCGGCTGGTAATGGATCATATAAAATCCCTCCTTCCAGTTACATTAGACCCTTTCCAGTTCACCTACCACTGAAACCAGCCCACTGATGATACCATAGCCTCGGCTCTCCACTCCATCCTGTCCCATCTGAAATATTATGCCGTGTAAGCCAGGATATTCTCTATCGACTTCAGCTCGGCATTTAATATGATCATCCCTCAGAGGCTGGTAGGTATACTGTCCTTGTAGAGACTCAACACCCTTCTCTGTAACTGGATCTTGGATTTCTTGATGGAAAGACACAGTCAGTCCAAATTGGTGGCTCATTTCAAGGTCCATTACACTGAGCACTGGTGCCCCCCCCCCAAGGTTGTGTGCTCAGCCCTCTGCTGTTCATGGTGTTGACTCACGACTGCACAGCGAGATTCAACTCAAACCACTTCCTCAAGTTTGCTGATGATACGACAGTGGTTGGCCTCATCAGCAACAATGATGAGTCGGCATTTAGAGAGGAGGTAGAGAGGCTTGTCAAATGGTGTGAGAACAACAACCTGATTCTTAACATGGACAAGACTGAAGAGATGACGGTGGACTTCAGGAAGGTGCAGGTCAACCACTCTCCATTGCACATTAATGGCTCTGCTATGGAGAGAGTGAAGAGCACAACATTCCTTGGTGCGTACATACTAGGCAATCTAAACTGTACCCTCAACACTTCTTCACTCGTCAAGTGGGCACAGCAGCATCTATGCTTTCTGAGGAGAATGAGGCATGCAAGGCTCCTCACCCCTATTCTAACCACTTTCTACAAGAGCATCACTGAGAGTGTCCTGTCTGACTGCATCATTGTGTGGTACGGAAGCTGCAAGGCTTTGGACCGCAAGACAGTGCAAAGGACAGTAAAAACTACTGAGAGGATCATCGGAGTCTCTCTCACCCCCATATGTAACATTTCAAGATTCAAGATTCATCAAAGAATGTATAAGTTCTACAGCCTTGAGATTTGCTCGCTCATGGGTAGCCACAAACTCAGGAAACCCGAAAGAATCTAATTAAAGAGAAAAAAATAAAAGACCAACACCTGATGCGCACAGAAAAAAAACACAATTCATACAAGCAATTGAAGCAAACAACAATATTCCGAACCAAAATTGAGTCCTCAGATCCGAACCCTGGAGTAGCCCAGAGTAGGCCCAAAGCCTTGCCTGTCAGTTCATCATATTAGCGGGCACAGAGCACAGCAACTGGGCAGACTTCATTGCCTCAGCACCATGGAGATGACCATCATGGAGAACGAGCGAAAACAGCTCTCACCACAAAACCGGACACCCCGCCGTTTCAATCTATCTGGGCCGGCATTTAAATTGAACCAACAATGGAAAAACAAAAGGCTCCAGTGTCCTGGAGAGAGGAGTGAGGACCAACTCTTGCCTCTAATCTGGGCCGGATTTACCAGGAGTGTTGCAGGTGTAGGGCCCAAAGCATTATTGAGGATCCCTATCCACCCATTCCACAATTTCTTTGCCCCACTACCATTAGGAATGAGATACAGAAGCATCAGGACCAGGATTACCAGGCTGGGTAACAGCTTCTTCCCCCAGGCTGAGAGACTAATGAATACCCTGACACCACCAAGATCACCCAGGACAACAAGCTGTTTACTGTTGACCTGAGCTGCACTTTACTACATACATTTTGAATTACATTTTATTAACTTATTTATAGTATAATATATTGGTTAATGTTCTGTGTGTGATATATGTTGTGTGGGTGCACCGTGGTCTGGAGGAACGTTGTTTCATTTGGTTGTATATATGTACAGTCAGATGACAATAAAATTGAACTTTACATATTACCAATCTCACATTGTGAAGGCAATGTTTAAATGCCACATAGAAGTGGTATAAGAACACAAGAAATAGAAGAACAAGTAAGCCTCAACAATACCTTCTTAACACTAACTAACCCTAACTCTTGAATCCATTTATATTCAAAAACCTACGTCAACTACGTACACTGTAGTTGAGCCTTCTTGGGTACTTCATCCCGAAGGATTCACTTGCCTCAGCTTAACATCTCTCCTGTCCTGCCATAACTGTTTTACATTTAATTATTTCATCTTTAATAGTCATAGAGTGAGAGTCAGCACAGGAACAGGCCCCTTGTTCCATTGAGTTTTTGCCAACAATCAGGCACCACTTTGTATTAATCCTACACTAATACGACTCTTTTCACAATTCCTTCAACTCTCCCTCAGATTTTAATCCTACTCGTCATAGTGGCCCAATATATCCTTGGAATTTTGGGGGAGATCTGCAGTACCTGGAGGAAATGACAGGGTCAAAGGAAAATCATGCAAGCTCCACAAAGGCAGCACCATACTGTACGTCAAGACTGAACCTGGGTAACGGAAGCTGTGAGGCAGCTGCTCTATCATCTGCACCAAGGGGCTGTCCTTAGCTGTGCCACTGACATTTATTGTCCTTCCTCACTGAAATCCTTCGCTCATCAAAGTCCACACTATTGTTAGTGTCCACAGTTTCGTTTTCCTGGGAGTCCAGAGTTTTGTTTACTGTAGGCGTCATGTATTCCCAGTTTCGTTTTACTGGGAGTCCACAGTTTTGTTTCTGTGAGCGTTACCTGATAACGTATGCCGACGGTATAAAAGAAATGTTGGCCTAGTGCTGAGAAGGAGTCGAAGGAAAGAGAGAGAGTGCAGGCTTCGAGCTATCAGGGAACAGCTCATGATCAAGAAGGGTGAAGTCTAAAGCTTACCCATACCCAAAGGATTGGGTTAATCAGCGGCGCACTGTGCATTGTGGAAACATGTCTGTCCTTCGTATGATCCATGGGTGTGGATTTCATGACAATCACTTTCTGAAATTGCTCTTTGTGAACTTAGGAACAGTATTCCTCGGCTGGGATCTTCAGTAACCATTTCTTCGTTCACTTGCAGTGGAATCTTTGGAATTCGTCGTGATCGCCTCGTCGCTGCACTGTGAACCCACAAGTCTCTCCTCTCACCTATTTCGTGAATTACTAGGACTCTCTGAACTGCCACTTTAAGACTGTGCTTGAGTAAGATTTGTTAAGAACAGGTTCTAAATTTGACTGTAGATGCATAACACTGTTAACTTCTGTTTAAGAAAGTAGTTTATTTAATTTTTTATATTTTTGAGTAGATGTAAATAAATGTAGTGGTTTTAATATTAACACCCGACTCAATTTGTCATCTCTTGCTGCTGGTATGTTACAAAGTCGTAACACTATGTACAGATGAAGTAAGTGGCAATGCACACTATGGTTAAAAAAAAACCCACTATGGTTTAACAGGACCTACAGACAAATGTGAGACAAAGGCAGGACTCAATTATTGAAGATGTTGGGAATTCGAACATTCAGGCAGTATCTATGGAGAGAGAAAGATGATAATTGTTCAGGTTGATTATTTGTGGAGAGTATTTCTGGGAAATCAAGGTTATTATTCAGAGCACATTTCTGGGCTAAAGTTGAAGGTACTTCACACTGCTTCTAAACCATGTTACATTGGACCAGCAAGTCTTTTGGTGCTGAGAATGGATGCTCCCTCTTTACTACTCCATGCTACTGACCACACTGATTTTAACATCTCATTGGGAGATATGATGGAAAGTTTTCTGATTTCTTATTTCTCAACTTTTCTTTACTATTTTCTGACGTAACCTGCGCAAGAACTCATGGTATATGACCATAAGACATTGGAACAGAATTAGGCAACTTGGCCCATCGAGCCTGCTCCAGCATTTTATCATAGCTGATTTATTATCCCACTCAACCCCATTCTCCTGGCTTCTCTCTGTAACCTTTCACGCTCTGACTAATCAAGAACCCACCAACCTTCACTTTAGATATATTCAATGAGTTGGCCTCCAAGGCAATGAATTCCACAGACTTACCACCCACTGGCTAAAGAATTCCCTCCTTATCTCTGTTCTAAATGGACATCTCTCTATCCTAAAGCTGATCCCTTTGGTCCTAGACTCACCCACCATAAGAAACATCCTCTCCACATCCACTCTATCAAAGCCTTTCGATATTTGATAGGAGTCAGTGAGATTCCCCTCCCCCCCACCATTCTTCTGAACCATCAAGCACACCTCATAAATTAACCCTTTCTTTTCTGGAACCTGCCCTGGACTCTCTTCAATACCAGCACATCTTTTTTTAAATAAAAGACCCAGAACTGCTCACAAAACTCCAAGTGTAGTCTGACGTTGACCAATGCTTTATAAAGCCTCAGCATCACATTCTTGCTCTTATATTCTAGTGCTCTTAAAATGAATGCTAACGTTGCATTTTCCTTCCTTACCACTGACACAAATCTGTAAGTTAAATTTTAAGGGTCCTGCATGAGGACTCCCAAGACCCTTTGTACCTTTGATTTTTGACTTTTCTCCCCATTTTGAAAATAGCCTGTATCTTTATTCCTTCTACCAAAGTGCATTATCATACGCTTCCCTCTGCGGTAATCCATCTACCACTTCTTTGCCCATTCTCCCAGACTGTCCAAGTACTTTTGCAGATTCCCTGCTTCTTTATAACTACCTGCCCCTCCAACTATCCTTGCATCATCTTCAAACTGAGCCACAAAGCCATCAATTTCATCACCCAAATCATTCACATATAACATACGTAGCATGAGAACATGCAGTCCCAACACAGACCCCTGTGGAACACCACCTGTCACTGGTAGCCAACCAGATTAAGCCCCCTTTATTCACACTCTTTGCCACCTCCCAGTCTGTCAATCTTCTATCCATGCTAGTATCTTTCCTGGAATACTACAGATTCTTATCTTGCTAAGCACTCTCATGTGTAGCACTTTGTCAAAGGCCTTCAGAAAATCCAAGTAAACAGCATTGACTAACTTTCCTTTGTCTATCCTGTCTGTTATTTTCTCAAAATATTTCAGCACATTTGTCAGAGAAGAATTCCCTTGAAGAAAATCATGCTGATTTTGGTCTACTTTGTTATGTGCCTCCAAGGGAGAAGTGGAGAGTCTGTCATTGTGCCCGACGCTGGCCCCCTAGGCCTGAGTCGATGTAGTAGTAGTAGTAGTAGTCCAAGTACCCCGAAACCTTGTCCTTAGTAAAAGACTTCATATCTTCCTAACTACTGAAGTTAGGTTAACTGACCTATTATTTCCTTTCTTCTGCCTTTCTTCCTTTTTAAGGAGTGGAGTGACATTTGAAATTTTCTATTCCTCTGGAACCATTCCAAAATCCAGTGATTCTTGTGTAATGACCTGGGAAAGGTTTCCCTGCTAATGCAATGGTTTCTCTGTAGCACTGTGTTTGGGTTATTGCTAAAGATAACAGGGGCTTTGGATTGTGCGCTGGCCAATGAGGGGAGATGTTCTTTCTTTCTTGTGTGCCCGAGCGAAGGTTTCATGGTCTTCTGTTCAGCGGAAGATGGAGAGAGAAGATGCCTGAATGGGGAAGTTGTAGACTGCAGGACAGAGTGGACTTGGAATGTGGTCGGGATTTGACGCCTGGGGAGAAATCAATGGAGAATGAAAAGATTGGGAAAACAGTGAGCACCAACGTTGCCCTTTTTCTTTTCTGTTTTCTTTACTAACCCTATAGTCAAATTAAAAATTATAAAGTCAGAAAGTCCAGCCATTGCTGTTCTGCATTCATCCCTGCTCATGTCCCTTTCCAATCAACTTCAGCCAGCTCCTCTCTCATGTCTCTGTAATTCCCTTTTACTGCACTGTAATACTGATACATCTGACTTTATCTTCTCCCCCTCAGACTGGTGAATTCTATCATATTATGGTCACTGTTTCCTAAGGGTTCCTTCACCTTAAACTCTCTAATCAAATCCGGTTCTTTAGACAGCACCCAATTCAGAGTTGCCTTTCCCCTAGAGCTACTTGGGGTTCACAGACCCCTTGCTTAATGGTAATGGTGCATGTCATAAAAAAGGTTGTGAACTCCTGCCCTAAAGGGCTGAACCAGAAGCTGCTGTAAAATGCCATTGCATAGGCATTCTACAAATTCCCTCTTGGGATTCAACACCAACATGATTTTCCCAATCTATCTACATATTGAAATCCTCTATGACCATTCTAACATTGCCCTTTTTACATAGCTTTTCTGTCTCCTGTTTGATTCATATTCCACATTCTGGCTGCTGTTCAGAGGCCTGTTTTTAACTTGCACCAGGGTGTTGTTACCCTTGCAGTTTCCCTAACTCAACCCAAAAGGATTTTACATCTTCCAATCCTATATCACCTCTTTCTGTCTTTTCAAATCTTTTTATTGTTATATTATACAAAAGAAATAACACGAGTACATTGAAGTAACAACATTTACAATGTCTCCAAAGAAGACATTATCTTAAAGATTGAAAAAAAAATTGTGATAACAAAAAAAACCTACTAAGCAGAAAAAGTGAGAAAAAAAGAACCCATTAGGTGTACAACCCCGGAGCCATGCGTCATACAAAAAGCTTCTAAAAATATCACCTCTTTCTAAGGATTTGCCTTTTTTTTTTACCAACAGAGCCATGGTACAGAATGGAGATCTGAAAATCACATGGTCTATGTCTGCATAAACAAAATGCATTACCTAGAAGCCTGATTCTCTATTTTCTCCTCTGCTTGGTTTGGATTTAGTCCCATGGGGAAATATTCACCTTGGCAATGGAATCTCACCCAAGTGAATATTTGCAAATTGGTTAAATGTAGTAAACATCAGTCAAGCCTCAACCCATTGCTTGCACACCATCCTCACAACTGAAAATGCTGAAAACACTCAGCAGACCAGAGAACATCTGGGGGAAAAGAAATGGAGGTTAATATTTCAGGACTGGGGCCCTTTTTCAGATGCTGATTGACTTGCTGAGTGCTTCAATCACTTGTTGTTTTTATTTCTAGCAACTGTAGTTTTACTTCAATTTCCATCCTCACAGCAGAAGCCAATGGATAACAACTAGCACTGGCAATTCTTTGATCTGGAGTCTACCGTAGAGAGCTCCAATTGACTTAATACTCATACTTCATAAGAAGGGGAAGACAGTGAGACCAAACTCATGTTGGAGGAGAACTAATTTTCAGGGGACTGGGAACCAGATCCCTAAGTCAGTAAGGGAAGGATCAGACCAGAAGGTAGATGTCAGGAAAAGAATTGAAAGGCAGAATTGAAATAACAGGTATGATGGGTCGGATAGTTTGAAGTGTGTATATTTTAATTCTAAGAGTATTTCAGGTAAGGGTGTTGAAGTTAGAGCATAATTCAGTATATGGAACTATAATGTTGTAGCCATTACTGAAACTTGGTTGAGTGAGGGCAGGAATGGGTGTTTAATGTACCAGGTTTTTGATGTTTTAGAAAAGATGGAGGAGGAGCTAAAAGAGGGGTGGGTTGCACTACTAATTGGGGACAATATCACAGTTGTACTCAGAGTGACATAATGGAAGGATCAGACTAAGTCCATTTTTGTGGAACTCAGGAATATGAAGGGTGCAATTACACTGATGGGATTGTATTACAGACCCCCTAATAACCACCAGGACATTGAGGAACAGGTATGTAATCAGACTTAGGAAATGTGCAAAAAATAATCGGGTTGTTGTTGTGGGGAATTTCAACTTCCCTAATATAAACTGGGACCTTTTTAGTGTAAGGGGTTTAGGTGGGGCTGTATTTGTTAGGTGTATCTAGGAATGCATGGGATCGTTCGATGTGGAAAGCCATGATCACCCAAGCGTGTAGCGCACAAGGGACATGAAGAAGAAGATCCAGGAAGGTTTCTTAAATCAATATGTCAATGATCCAACAAAAGGAGGGGCCTTACCGGACCCGATGTTGGGTAATGAGCCTGGCCAGGTGACTGACCTTTCAGTGAAGAAGAAGACTGACCTTTCACATGAAGAAGATGATCCAGGAAGGTTTCTTAAATCAATATATCAATGGTCCAACAAAAGGAAGGGCTTTACTGGACCTGGTGTTGGGTAATGAGCCTGGCCAGGTGACTGACCTTTCACTGAACAGTCAGGGAACTGTGACCACAACTCCTTACTTTACAGGATAGCTATAGACAAGAATAGGTATGGTCCTTGTGGGAGAATTTTAAATTGGAGTAGTGCAAATTATGAGGGCATTAGGCAGTTATTAAGAAGCAATAATTGCGAGCACCTTTTCTCTGGCAAGTCCACATCAGACATGCGGAGCATGTTTAAATATCAATTGTACAGAGTACAGGAAAGGTATGTTCCTGTTAGAAGGAAGGACGAGGATGGAAAGGTAAGAGAACCTTGGATGGGCCAGACGTCATCCCAGGGTGGGTCCTCAAAGTGTGCGATGAGCAGCTGGCTGGTGTGTTTGTGGACATTTTTAATCTCTCCCCCTCCCACTGCGTAGTGCCCTCCTATTTCAAAATCGTCCATCATTGTCCCTGTACTTAAGAAAATCAGGGTAGCAGGCCTGAATGATTGGCGCCCTGTTGCACTCACCTCAATTATAAGCAAATGTTTTGAGAGGCTGGTTAAAGACTATATCTGCAGCATGCTACCACCCACACTGGACCCCCTACCATTTGCCTACCAGCAGAACCGGTCTACCAATGATGCCATAGCCACAGCACTACACTACACACCATCCTCACTCACCTGGAGAAGAGGGATACATACGTTAGAATGCTGTTCCTGGACTACAGTTCAGCAGTCAACACCATAATTCTTCTAGACTTGACAGGAAGGTCAGTGATACCGGCCTGCACCCCGCTTTGTACAGCTGGATCCTAGACTTCCTATCGGATCGCCGACAGGTGATAAGGATGGGTTGCCTCACCTCTACCCTTCCGACCCTCAACACAGGTGCCCCCCAGGGCTGTGTCCTGAGTCCCCTCCTCTGCTCCCTTTACACCCACGACTGTCTGCCACACACAGCTCCAATCTGCTGATCAAATTCACAGATGACAAGTTTAATCTGCTTTATTTCTAGTAGTAATAAGACAGTGCACAGGGGAGAGGTTGACACCCTGACACAGTGGTGCCAGGTTAACAACCTCTCCTTCCATGGCCAAAAAACAGAAGAGCTAATCATGGATTACAGGAGGAATGGAGACAGACTCACCCCGATCAACATCAATGGGACTGCAGTTGAGAGGGTGAGTAGATTCAAGTTCCTCAGTATACACATCACAGAAGATCTCAACTAGACCGTACACACTGGCTGTGTGGCAAAAAAGCACAAGAGTGTCTCTTCCACCTCAGGTGACTGAAGAAGTTCGGCATGAGCCCACAAGTCTTCAAGACCTCTACAGGGGCATTACTGAGAGCATCCTGACTGGCTGTTGTCATTGTCTGGTACAGGAACTGTACCAACCTTGATCGCTGGGCACCGTGGAGATTGGTAGAGACAGCCCAGCGCATCTGTGGATGTGAACTTCCCTCTATTGAGGATATTTACCGCAGCAGGTGTGTAAAGAAAGCCTGGAAGATCATCGAGGCCACCAGTCCCCCCAACCATAAGCTGTTTCAGCTGCTTCTGTCTGGCAAATGGTACTGCCACATTAAAGCCAGGACCAACAGGTTATGGGACAGTTTCCTTCTGTAAGCCATTAGACTTATAAATTCACATGTCTGTACATTATGACAGAGTCATAACACAAAGAATTTTACTCCCTCACATTGTGGGATGGATGTAAGATTTAAGTAAATAAATTCAATGTACTGAATTGACTTTATTTCTTACGTCCTTCACATACCTGAGGAGTAAAAATCTAGGTTGCGTCGTCGTCTAAATGTGCAATGTGCAATTTATAGTATGTATAGCAGGGCAGTCAATATAACATAGAAATACAGTTGCATCAGCATGAATTAATCAGTCTGATGGCCTGGTGGAAGAAACTGTCCTGGAGCCTGTTGGTCCTGGCTTTCATGCTGCAGTACCGTTTCCCTGATAGTAGCAGCTGGAACAGTTTGTGGTTGGGCTGATTCAGGTCCCCAATGTTCCTTCGGGCCCTTTTTACACACCTGTCTTTGTAAATGTCCTGAATCATGAGAAGCTCAGGTACGCTGGGCTGTCTGCACCACTCTCTGCAGAGCCCTGTGATTGAGGGAAGTACAGTTCCCATACCAGGCAGCCAGTCAGGATGCTCTCAATCATGCCCCTATTGAAATGTCCAGGGAGGTGATGAATTTAGTCAAGAAGCAGAAAGAAAAATATGTAAAGCTTCTGAAATCAGGATCAAATGAAGCACATGAGGAATATAAAGAAGCCAGAACAGAAGGGAATTAGAAAAGCCAGGAGGGGACATAAAAAGTCCTTGGCAAGTACTTTTATGGTGAATCCCAAGGCATTCTGTACATACGTTAAGAGTAAAAGGACAACTAGGGAGAGGGTGGAACCACTTATGGATAAAGTGGGTAACATTTGCTTGGATGCAGAGAATGTGAGTTAGGTACTTGAATACTTCGCTTCAGTAAAGTAAGGAAAAATATATGGAGGACCACGAGATCAGTGCTTAGTGTATAAAGATGACAGGGTGTTTAGAGGTCAAGGAGGAGGAAGTCTTGGGCTTATAGTGAGTATAAGGTGGATAAGTTCCCAGGGCCTGATGGGATTTATGCCAGGTTATTGAAGGAGGGAAAAGACGAGATTGCTGGGCCCTTGACCACAGGTGAGGTCCCGGAGGACTGGTGAGTGGTTAATATTGTTCCTCAATTTAACAAGGGAGCAAGGGAAAATCCTGGCAACTATAGACAGGTGATTCTCATGTCGTGTTGCAGGTAATTTGCTGAAAAATAATTCTTTGTGATTGAATATATGAGCATTGGGAAACTCATGGCCTAACTAGGAGGAGCCAATATCGCTTTGTGCATGTCAGGTCAGGCCTTACCAACTTGATTGAGCTTTTTCACAAGTTGATGAGAGAGATTGATGAGGGTAGGGTAGTGGATGTTATCCACATGGATTTTAGTAAGGCGTTTGACAAAGTCTCTCATGGCAGGCTAATCCAGAAAATTAAGATGCATGGGACCCATGGGGAATTAGCTGTTTGGATCCAGAACTGGCTTGCGCAGAGAAGACAGAGGGTAGTGGTTGAAGGGACTTATTCAAGCTAGAGGGTTGTAACTAGTGGAGTTCTGCAGGGATCTGTACTGGGACTTCTGCTGTTTGTAATGTATATAAATGACCTAGAAGAAAATGTAAATGGGTGGGTTAGTAAATTTGGAGATGATACCAAGATTGGTGGAGTTGTGGCTAGTGTAGAAGGCTGGCAAAGAATACAGCACTCTATCGACTAGTTGCCGATATGGGCTGAGAAATGGTAGATAGAGTTTAACCCAGATATATGTGAGGTGTTGCACCTCAGTAGGACAACTGTAAGGAGGCAGTACATTGTTAAGGACAAGGTCCTTAGCCGTGTTGCTGAGCCAAAAGATCTTGGGATCCAAGTTCATAGCTCCTTGAAAGCAGGTATACAGGTTGAAAATGTAGTTAAGAAGGCTTATGGAATGCTTTCTTTTATTAGTCAAGGCATTGAGTTCAAAAGTCAGGAGGTTATATTACAACTTTATAAAACTCTAGTTAGGCCACATCTGGAGTACTGCAGAGTTCTGGTCACCTCACTATAGGAAGGATAATTGAGGTTTTGGGGGAGGCTGCAGAAGAGGTTCACAAGGATGCTGCCTGGTTTAGAGTGCATGTGCTATCACAAACGGCTGGATAAATTTGAGTTGTATTCTCTGGAGTGCTAGAGGCTGAGGGGAGATCTGATAGAGGTTTACAAGATTATGAGAGGCATCGATAGAGTGGACAGGAAGTATCTACTTCCCAGGATTGAAATGTTTAATACCAGAGAGCATTGAAGGTGAGGAGGTTAGGTGCAAGGGGGATGTGAGGGGTAAGTTTTTTACTCAGAGAGTTGTGGATGCCTGGTATGCTGGTAGATGCAAATTAATTAGAGGTTTTAAAGAGATGTTTGGAGAGCAAATGGATGTAAGAAAGACGGAGGGATATTGACATGGTCTAGGTAGGAGGGATTAGTACTTGTGTGTTTTTGCTTTGTTTTTTAGCTGGTTCGACACAACATTGTGGGTCAAATGGCCTATTCCTGTGCTGTACTCTTCTACTTTCTACTCATTCTATGTTCTTTATGTTCCATTACTGTAGCCTCCAATCTAATATCATGAACATTGATTTCTCTGGCTTCCACTAATTACTTCCCCTCCCCCTTCTCTCTTTTTCCATTCCCCATTCTGGCTATTCTCTCAACCCTTCCCTCACCCGACCACCACCTCCCTCCTTCTTGTTCCCCTCCATCTTCCCATCCTTCCATGGCCCAATCTTCTCCTTGACCGAATTCCTTCTTCTTCAGCCCTTTTCCTCTTCCACCTATCACCTCCAAGCTTCTTACTTCATTCTCATTCGCCACATTCTTATTCTGGCTTCTGCCCCCCTCCCTTTCCAGTGCCGATGAAAGGTATTGGCCCAAAATGTCGGCAACATCTATTCCCCTCCATAGGTGCTGCCTGACTTGCTGAGTTTCTGCAGCATTTTGTATGTGTTCCACTGGGAACCTTCGGATCTGTCCGTGTCAGTACCACGTTAGGCAGCAGTCTAAGTTACCAACTCAGCAGGAGAAGCAATCTCTCATGACTAATTTGCCCAGTTTTCTCGACACCTTTTCATGTTCCTCATTGACTTAAACTGTGACTTCAATATGTCTACATCATATGGCCCAATGTTTAACAACATCTTTTGCTGGTACACCACTTTATTCTTAGATGATTTTCTGTAAAACACTCCAAAATATATTGCATGTCCTGGAGAGTCCACTGTGACCCCACATTTCTCCAGTTCTTTTTGCCCCTGATTGTCGGTGATGTAGCATTCAGTGCAACGCTCTACAGTGCCAGCTATATAATCAGGGTTCAATTCTTGCCTTAGTCTGTACTTGCATGATTTTAGTTTCCCAGCAATACCCACTGGAGGAAGCCTTGCTGAATAAACTTATTCTCAGCTGAGATCCTTACTGCCATTTCTTGGGGATTATTTAAGCATTCTTCGTCAGATCTCTGTAGGCTGCAACTGGCTGAACTTGGCAAAACCCATGTCAGAATGAGCAGATTAGATCAGCTTTCAATTACTTCCTTAACATGAGAGCTGAAAGTCCTTCTTCATGTAAAAGAGTCAGGGCTCCAACTTGACTCGGTTGAATGCACACTGCATAGCTCCACATTGTGGGCCCTATTGTCATTCTCTTTAAGGTATTTAGCAGAATAATAAAAACAGGCATATACATTGCTGACATACCGTGAGAGATGTTTGTTGGCTGCCAGTTTCCAGTGTTATAATTTTTTTTCAACCTGAACAATGTATATTCTATGCATTGGTTCCAAATAATTAATTCAAAAGCATCAAGGTTATACTTGTCAGGCTTATCTTGGCTGGGTTTCAAAACTATCACATATTAAAAGTGCATAATACTCCATTTACCATACTTTAGCAAACAGCCTAACGCAGGTTTCTAGTATTCATTGTCACTTGACGTGCAAACCTGGTACATTTATTGCCAAAGAGTGTCAGGGCCAATTAATTACAACTGAAGCACTCAGCGTTTGTGCTGCTGGTGTTTAACCCTTCTTGATGTTCATTTCTTTTGTTAAGATCAAGCGCCTTCTCAATAGATCCTATCCTACGGGTGCTGAGTAAATTGATCTCAGCTATGATATACATTGATTGCTAAGGTTGGACTTCAGATGAAAGGTCTTGACCTGAAGTGTTGACTGTCCATCTCCCTCTACAGATGCTGCCATACCTTTTTGTTTTTGTTTGCCTTTCGTTCAGATTTCAGCATTTGCAGTCTTCTGTTTCCTGCACTGCCGACCGTCACTCGTTGACCCCCCCCCCCAACCCACCAGTAACATCCCCTCTCCCCCACTTCCTGGACTTTATTGTTTGCTGCATGCATACTGAGCTCAGGATCTGCTCAGTGTGATACTTTCTGTGGAAGAAAGGTCTGTAAACAAACACAAGTCAAAGAACTAATTGTGCACGGTTCCAAACTAGCTTCTGAATCCTAAGAAGCTGTTCTGGAACAAGAGACTGTGTCTCAAAAACAGAAGGTCAGGAGAGAAAATCAGGGGGAAAATATCCAAGAGCATCAATAAACCTATGAGAAATCACAGCGTATCATTCTCTGTAACTTCCACCATCTTCAACCAGATCCTGCCACTAAGCACGTCTTTCCTCCCACCTACTGTCCACTTTCCACAGAGATCGTTGTCTATGACACTCCCTAGTTGACACATCCCTCGCACTGATCTCCCTCCTGGCACTTAACCCTGCAAGCAGGCCAAGTGCTACACCTTAGGACTAGGTGCTGGTAATCGGGATTAGTAGAGACGGGTACTTAATGGGCATGCTTTGCCAAAAGGCCTATTTCTGTGCTGTTCAAATGTATGACGCCTTGCTTAAGATAGGCTGGTTGAGGCCAGAGATCTCCAGAATCCCCACACAATTGGCAGGTCCCTGCAAGCAACAAGTTGCCGCTGACATTCCATCCATAAAGTGGCCAACTATGACTGGCCAGTGACGGGCTCTCAAGAATTTCACCCCCACTGCACCACACTACAGATCTGTTACGACGCTGATTATCTTTTGTCTTTTTCTGTTAGTCACCCAGCTTCGACCTTTCAGTGACCTCGGGTCATGCCTTCCTCGTCCACTCAGATTCAGCAGCGAGCTTGCTGGTCAGGAATGTACACAGTGGGGGAAATGAAGGGTGAGCATTAACAAACTGGATGTTTTATATAATTCTACACAGGTGTGCATCAGTCTGATCTCGCATCACGCTGTCTTCCAGCACAACCTATTCACTGATACTAAAGGTGACACAGGTGTTTGGAATGCATCCCAAAGGATGTGGAAAGTGAAGTATAAATATCATGGTTAGTGGTTCTTGTAGTAACAGAGCAACCTTTTGCTAATGCTAGTCACCCCCCCCCGCCCCTTTTTAACTGTATTTTAAGCTATATAGGCTGTTATTTTGCTAGTGAAAGGCACACATCTTGTGCTCAGGATGGAGGAGCAACATCCCATATACCGTTTGGGTGCCCTCCAACTTGATGGTATGAATATCAATTTCTCCTTCTGGTGAACAAATCTTCCCCTTCCCCTTCAATTCCCCACTTTGACCTTTTACCTCTTCTCACCAGCCTATTACTCCCGCCCCCATGTCCCCTCCTCCTTCCCTTTCTCCTATTGTCCATTCTCCTCTCCTATCAGATCCTTCTTCTCCAGCCCTTTATCTTTCCCTCCCACCTGGCTTCACCTATCACCTTCCAGCCAGCCTCCTTCCCCTTCCCCGCCCCCAGCTTTTAATTCAGGCATCTCCCCCCTTAATGCTCAGTCCTGAAGAAGAGTCTTGTCCCCAAAACATCAATTGTTTACTCTTTTCCATAGATACTACCTGATCTGCTTAGTTCCTCCAGCATTTTGTGTGTGTTGCTTTGGATTTCCAGCATCTGCAGATTTTTTCATATTTGAGGCATTTATTCCATATTTGTTAAGTAAATAGAGTTAACAATAATTATTCAAGAACTGCTGTGTACATAATTAGGCTTTGTTTTGTTTTACTGAAATAGTAGCTTTCAGTGTCGTATTATAACTGATGAACTCGAAGAATGGCATTTAACTTACAGTAAGACATCTGGTCTGTACATTGCTTTGAGTAATTTCAGATCATAACCATAGTGCCCATTTCTTTCTGGACAGCATCCACTCTTAATGATATTCGCCAAGCTTCCTTGGATCCAACCTGAACCATAAATCAATCATCTCAATAAACCTTCATCACAACCTGGATCACTCCTCAATTACTCTCAATAAGCTCTCCACTTACCACAGCTCCTTCCCAGTCAAGCATATGACATGCAGCACCTGCATTTTCACCTCAAGGGAGCCAAACATTCTTTCCAAGTGAGACAACAGTATCTATTTCTTACAGTTTTGTGGGCTGCATTCACTGCTCACTACATGGGCTCTTCTTCCTCGAGGAGACCGAACTCATATTGGAGAGTGACTTCGAAAAAGGAGCAAGCCAACTATTCCCTGAATCTGTCCAGAGTGTCAAAAAGATCATAAGACATAGGTGCAGAATTAGGCCATTCAGCCCATCAAGTTTTCTCCACCACTCAATGATGGCTGATTTATTTCAACTGATGCTGGAAATCCGAAGCAACACATACGAAATGCTGGAGGAACTCCGAAGGCCCGATGAAGGGTCTTGGCCTGAACTGTTGACTATTTACTCTTTTCCATAGATGCTGCCTACCTGCTGAGTTCTTCCAGTATTTTGTGTGCGTGTGCGTGGGCGGCTGATTTATTTTCCCTTTCAACCCTATAACTGATCTGACCTTGCCTTTCCCTGCCCAGCTGCGTAACCCCTGATTGCCTGTAGTCTAACTACCTATCTGAACCCTGAATAAACTCAACAACCCAGTATCTGTGTACCTCTGACACAGCAGCATTTGGTTTTGTTAGAATTTTGGTTTAATTTTTATAGATGCACCATAGAAAGCATTCTTCTAGGGTGCATCACAACCTGATATGGAAGTTGTCCTGTCCAAGACCGGAAGAAGCTGCAGAAGATCGTGAACACAGCGCAGCACATCACACAAACCAATCTTCCGTCCTTGGACTCACTTTACACCGCACGCTGTCGAAGCAGTGCTGCCAGGATAATCAAGGACACGACCCACCCAGCCAACACACTTTTCGTCCCTCTTCCCTCCGGGAGAAGGCTCAGGAGCTTGAAGACTCGTATGGCCAGATTTGGGGACAGCTTCTTTCCAACTGTGATAAGACTGCTGAATGGATCCTGACCCGGACCTGGGCCGTACCCTCCAAATATCCGGACCTGCATCTCGGTTTTTTTGCACTACCTTACTTCCCATTTTCTATTTTCTATTTATGATTTATAATTTGAATCTTTAATATTTACTATCGATTTGTACTCCAGGGAGCGGGAAGCGCAGAATCAAATATCGTTGTGATGATTGTACGTTCTAGTATCAATTGTTCGGCGACAATAAAGTATAAAGTATAAAACTTTAGATTGATGCTTCAGTTTGCTAAGGAAGAAAAAGAATGAAAACAAAGTGGTGCCACTGTCTCTCAGCTCCAGCGACCCAAGTTCAATCCCACCCGCTGATGCTCAGTGTGGTGATTGCACATTCTCCCTGTAACCAAATGGTTTTCCTCTAGGTGCCCAATTTCCTCCCACATCCCAAAGACATATGGGTTGGTGGGCTAATTGTCCTTTATAAATTGTTCCATTGCTCCCAGTGATTGGTAGCGTCTGGGAAGAATTGATTGGAAATTGGAGATATTAGTGTAGGATTAGTCCAATTGGGTGCTTAATTGTTTGCGTGGGCTGAAGGTCCTTTCTACATGCTGCCTGACTCAGGCGTTGAGGTTCTGTTTGCAAGTTGCTGTTAATGTTGCAACAGTGCAGTTTTGAAATAATTCCTCTTGAAAGGCCAGCGTAACCTAAAAACAAACTGTTAGTTCTTACGGATAAAATTCTAAAGGTGATGGCTAGGCGTCCTTCATTAAGAACCCTCTCCATCTCGGACATTACTACGTCAGGGAGGAAGTTGAGAAGTATAAAGACTCAGACTCAATGATTCAGAAACAGCTTCTTCTCCTCTGCCATCAGATTTCTGAATGGTACATGAACCCATTAACACTACCTTGTTGTTCTTTTATTTGCACTATTTATTTTTGTAATTTATAAACAACAAAAAAGCACATCATATAAGACAGTGATCATAAACCTTATTTTATTTTAATCTATTTAGAGATACAGCCGCAACGCCCAGTAACTCACCGATTTAACCCTAGCCAGGACAATTGACACTGACCAATTCACCCACTAACTTTGGACTGTGGGAGGAAACTGGTACACCCAGTGTAACCAACGTGGCCATGGGGAGAGCATACAAGCACCTCAGAGACAGTGAATTCGCAACTCCAGTTGTCTTCGAGTTGTAATAGCGTCACGCTAACCGTTACGGAAATGTGGTGCCCTGATTCCCTCAACCAATATTACCAAAATAAGACAAAATTAACTCACTGTTCATCTCTTTTTAGTGAGGAATGGCCGCTGGAATCCTCTGCAGTCCTGATGCAGAGTTTTGACTCAAAAATGGACGATTCCTTTCCTCCCACAGACGTTACTTGACTGACATCCTCCAGCAGATTGTTTGTTGCTTCTGCAGTTACTGACCTTCAAAAGGTAGTTAATGTTCTGAAGATTAGTACTGAAGATGCAACTAAATCAGTGCTAATATAACAATGTATTATAAAACACATATTTGTCATGAAAGACCATTGACCTGGAATGTTGATTTTTCTTCCTCCAGAGATGTTTCCTGATCTCAGTTTTATTTTACATCTCACCGTATTATAGTGAAAATGTTGCTCACTGTTGAAGTGAGTTACCCCATGCAGGAAGGCCTAGCTTTAAATCCCAGCAACACCTAGGTATGTTGATTCCAGACTCCGCAAATTTTGTACAGGCTGCACATGGTATAAAAAGTAAAAGCTATTCATACAATAGTTAACATGCAATACCTTTATCATAGAAACATAGAAAATAGGTGCAGGAGTAGGCCATTCGGCCCTTCGAGCCTGCACCGCCATTTATTATGATCATGGCTGATCATCCAACTCAGAACCCTGGCCCAGCCTTCCCTCCATACCCCCTGATCCCCGTAGCCACAAGGGCCATATCTAACTCCCTCTTAAATATAGCCAATGAACTGGCCTTAACTGTTTCCTGTGGCAGAGAATTCCACAGATTCACCACTCTCTGTGTGAAGAAGTTTTTCCTAATCTCGGTCCTAAAAGGCTTCCCCACTATCCTCAAACTGTGACCCAATTACCCAGTTAATTATTACTAACATTATCTGTCCCAGTGCATTTTATATTGCTTAGTTAACTCTGTCTGTAAATTACATCAGCTTCTATCTTTATTATAAAGTATCGTGGCCAAGAATAGGGCAGGAATTTAAGTGGAACTGTACCTAATCTGTGAAATAGCTGAATGAGTATATAAACAGTGCAGCCAGTGGGTGCCACAGCAGCGGAGTATTCAGCGTGAAGCTATTACAGTTCAGGGCATCAGTTCGGAGTTCAGTTCCGACGTTGCTCTGTAAGGAGTCTCTGTACGTCCTCCCCGAGGGATGCGTGGGTTTTCTCCAAATGTTCCCGTTTCCTCCCACAGTCCAAAGATTTAGTAAGTTAGTCGGTCATTGTAAATTGTCCCATGGTTAGACTAGGGTTAAATCGGTGAGTTGCTGGGCGGCGTGGCTGATTGGGCTGGAAGGGTCTGTTCCACACTGTATCTCAATAAACAACTGCTCAGACGAACTTATTGGTCCTGGAGAAAAACAGCTCCTGTTATATAATCTCAGACAATAACCTCTATAAATAACATACTGAATAGCTAACCTTGTACATTGTATACCTGTTTATGGAACAGCAGCCACTATTCAGTGTGTTCCTGTAAATGGAACAGCAGACTCTTTGGTTTGTGTGGTTCTGTTGGGAATAGCAAGTCCAGGACAACTAATGACTAACTCATATTCTGTTTTAGTAACATTATTTATATAGGTGCATCAGGACTGCATTTGTATATGGCATATAATATTGACAGAGACTAATTTATATTATATATACATTTATTATACATACTATATATACCTATATTAAAATGAATTTTATATATAATATATACCATATATCATTCATTTGTTATATACACACACACACACTTATATAAATACATATGTGTATGTATGTGTGTGTGAGTGTGTATGTATATATATATAAATAAAACATATGTATTTAAAATTAACAACACATCGTAAGATAGTGATAAACGATACGCAAGCCATAGGCAAGACAAGGTAGTACGATATGGAGTGAAAGCTGTTGCCCATGTAACAGGCTCCCCCTCTCCACGCAGCTGATGAATCTAAAGGAACGGCAGAGACCGATACAGTTTGGCACCAGTGGCATCACTAGTATTGCTAGTTAGCACTGAACTCATCTGGAGCCTTAGGGACTCCAGTTCTGGATTTTTCCTCAGGGTTCACTCCCGAAGCCTTCCCCATGAGTGGGTATAGCCGCGAGGCAGTGGAGGTTTGAGATCAGAGTTTTCTTTCTCCTAGATGAGCTGCCAGTCACTGCTGACAAACCCCATCTGCCTGAAGCAATTCGTTTTAAGCAGCTAGTTACCCACCTTTGCCCCTTCTCCTGTCAGTAGATTCTTCCCAATACCACCAGCGACTACTGTATAACAACCTTAAGATGGTAAATATCCTTAGAGAGTCTCCTTTCTTTTCATATTTTTCCCCCATCTGCGACTCTCTGACTTTCACCTCTCTCATGGCTACCCCACCTCCACAGCCTAGGCTGTGTCTTTCCACTTGTCATATGTTTCCACACCAACAACCATCCACGCACGTGCTACAGCATTCTTCTGTGGCTGCATCTTATGTAATCTTGTTGTTGGCTTTGAGCCTTTTGCTTCATTTAACCTTTATGAAACCTCCATATGTTATTTGAATTTACCTTTGAAAATATTGCTAATACAGGCATAGATCTGCATTCTTTGCCTCTGTACCAGAACACACTGTAGATACAAAGCTAGCAATGGTGTCTGGTCTATTTCTTAACTTCTCCAATGCTTCTGTGCTGTTAGATTCTAGTCTATGAGGTGCAATATACTTAAGTTAAGTACTGCAATCGTGGCCTTAGGTACCCTCACATTAATTGTATATCCTTCCCTGAAGACTCTATGTGAGCCAGACTAATTGCAGTCTTGGCAAATTCTTGTGAAGTTAAAGTTCATAACAACACAAAAGCTGTTACTGTTGTTTTTTGTACATTTCTATAATGGTAGCAAAACGCTATAAGAATCCTCAAAAAGGAGTTTATTCACAGTGATCTCTAGCGGCTGCATGTTTGTAATTATTCTGTGGCAAAATCCTACATTCCTAGAACAAGTATTTGTGTCACAGCTTGACAATGATGTCAGACTCTTCATGCTGTTGTTCACCAAAATCTGTTCTAACAAGCCTTGTGGTGGGTTAGAATCCACAAGGTGTCTGAACTACCTGTCAGCACCTCTTCCTCCTCCGCCTGCATCAAATACATCCTCCTCTCTGTTCCAATATAAAATGTGTTGTCATGTTAACCAAACCGCTAATGGATTTGATAAACCTAGGATCAGTAATTTAGTCGGGACTACTGTTGACAATCCATTTACTTTTGAAAATGTTGTGTCTATCAAAGTGAGCATTTGCTGCAGAGGAGTGAACTAGTTTTGGGCATTCAGGGTCTTGGGTACAACAGTAGTGCATTGTTAACCGCTGGGGCAGAAAGTCTGGATGATGCCCCCCTCACCCACCGCCCAATCTCATCTCATGCCTATTTGCTCATTTTTCTACAAGGAATGGATAACGTGCTCCTCTCGGTATAGCTATTTGCTATATCATCTTAAATATTACCTCACAGCACTCTAGATACTAGGAAGTATCCTACCTGGATGCATCTTGACTTGGTATGCCAACTGCTCTGCCTATGAATGCAAGAAACTGCAAATTTGCAGTCACAGCACAGCACAGCACATCAAAGAAACCAGCCTCCCCTCCATGGATTTTGTCTGTACTTCTTACTGCCTCAGTAAAATAGCCAGAATGATGCAAGACCCAACGCACCTCAGTCATTGAATCTTCTTGCCTCTGGAGTGAGCACTACTACTACTACTATGTCGACTCAGGGCTAGGGGGCCAGCGTCGGGCACGATGACGGACTCTCCACTTCTCCCTCTCCCTCATCAGTGTGCTCAGTTCATCTACATTAGCTGCGCCGCGGTCTTCTAGGAGCGTGTTGACCATGGTCTTGGGAAGGCGCCCAGGGTTCATCCTCCCATGCTTGGGCTCCCATATGATGACTAGGCTGGCAGGTAGCTCGGGGTGGCGTAGACAGTGCCCCGCTAGTTGCTGTCTTCTCACTTTGATTTTAGTGGTGAGCATCGGTAGGTCGTCATAGAGCTCGACGTTCATCATGTGCTGTTGCCAACTCACGTCAAGAGCCATCCAGAGCATTCGTGTGTAGCAACCACCTAGAGAATTTCGCATAGTCTTGGTGAGTGTCCACATCTCGCAGTGAGCAGAAGATGCAAAAACCTGAAAGCACGAACCACCAGGCTCAAGGCCAGCTTTTGCCCTGCTGTTATAAATTTATTGAATGGTTCCCTTAAAGATGAGATGGACTCTTGATCTCACAATCTGCCGCATTATGATTTTGCACCTTATTGTCTGCTTGCACCGCACTTTCCCTGTAGCTGTAACACACTATTCTCCATTCTGTTATTGTTTTACATGGTACTACCTCAATGCCCTGTGTAATGAATTGATCTGTATGAACAGTAGACAAGACAAACTCTTTTAGGCATCTCAGTACATGTGACAACAATAAACCAATTGCAACTTCTGACGGTAACCAAGACAGTATCTGACACATGGCAGAACTAGGACTGTGATTGGATGTGGTAACTATAATACACGTTATTGCTGGTGAAAGAAGAATCCTTGAATGACATAAACGTTGTTGATAATCATCAATTAGAATGTAATTCATTGCACTTCTTATCAGCCACTACAGGAAAAATATAATATTATCTGTTAGTTATTATCTAAACTCTCTGGCAGCAATCTGTTATATTTGTTTTTAAACAGTTCACTAAGATCTTCATTGCTTGATAATACATTGTACATGATTTAGACACATTATTCTTTTTTGATCCGAACTGCTCCTGAAGTTTCAGCACAGTTTCACGAGGGAAGTAGCACTCCCACTCCTCACCAAATGAAGCTTCATTCTAAAATCTGGCTCATCAGAGGCTTGATGGCATTTCGACATGGTCCTATTTGCATCTGCCTATAGGGTATAAGGATCTTCTTGGGCAAGGGTGCTGAGGTAAATTAAGGTCCTTAGATTCTATCTCCTCTGCCCTTTCTTTCCAGTCCTGATGAAGTGACTCAGCCTGAAACATTGGCTGTTTACTCTTTTCCATGGATGATGCCCGGCCTGCTGAGTTCCTCCAGCATTGTGTGTGTATTGCTTTGGATTTCCAGCATCTGCAGATTTTCTGGTGTTTTATATTCTATCCTGTTGGGGATCAGTGAATTCAACAGAAGTAAGAATGTTATGCCATGAAACTACCATCATTCAGCTGTTGGGTGTCAGATTTAGAGCTTCGTCCTTTAAAAGTGGGACACTAGATCGCAGGCTTATGTCCATTACAATTTTATCACTGATCTTCATCTTGTTTGATGAAAATGTTGTGCTGCATTCACAAGACAGGAAGGGGATTTTCTCCACACACACACTCACTCTCCCACTGGCGATCTGAGCAATCATTTCACTTAATCATTAATCCTTCCTAGTGATGGTGACAAGGATGAAATATCATGCAGAAATGGTAGTGACGCATTTGGCAAAGGGGAAAATTGCTGGCCATTGTTACATGGAAGACCTAATGCTGGAAATCATGAGAATTGTCCTATCATCAACACAGTGAACGCTGTCTAAGTTTCAAGGCCAGAAATGGAAAGTTCTAAGTATGGACCTGTAATATGGACTGAGATCTCTGCTCCCAGAGCATTCTGACTTGTGGCTCATTGCAGTGTTCTAGAAGATCAGTTATCCCAACATGTTTCCATCCAGAAACTGCAGAGGGAATGAATTACAGGGCAGGTAGGGATTGGAGGTCATGAGAGAACTATAAAACTTCATGGGCTGTAGAGTTATGATGCTGAGATACATCCTAGTACGTGCTGGGACACATCATCAGTGATGTAACCTAGGGCCATCGGGCTCGGGTCTTTCAACGTCACACAGTCTTGCTCAGGTGACCCTGCCAGGGTTGATCAGGCCCCAGTAACGTTGGTCAATGGGTCACACCTCTTGATCTATAGCCATCTGGAGGCTTGCTCAGCAGCCTCTGTGATGATCCTGATGGCTCTTTCCTTTGCAGCCTCCGTAATGCCAAGGAGAGAGTAGGTTTTGCACAGCGAGCAGCCAGCAAAACCTCTACACCCCACCTCTTTAGGCTCACATCGTGCCCTCCAGCCCTGTCTCTGACGCTGTTGTACCAGCTCCTGGTTAATGGCTTTCTTGTGCTCAAATGCCTCCTCCATCCGGTTCTCTCAAGGAAATGTCAGTTCTACCGTGACCACCTGCTTTGAGGTTTCTGACAGAATGACCAGGTCTCGGTGATGATGATGTGATGAAGTCAGGGAACTTTAACTGCTCGCCAAGATCGGCTTTCAGTTGCAGCCAGCCACCATGGTGAGCAAGCCTGCTGATGCTCTGGGCAGTTGGAGTTAAACAGCATGGGAACTGGCCTTTCACTGCAGCTATATCAGGCCAACCAAGTGACCTACCTGAGCTAGTCGTACTTGTCTGCATTTTACCCTTATCCCACTTATCTTGGAAAACATAATGATAGATATTTGATGATATTCTAAGATATCCTACTGTAATTACATAGAATTGCATTGAAGTAGGGAGTATGTTATGATATAGACCAATACAACAACAATCGTGCTTCCAGTAGATGTCACAAATATCACTGGCTTAATAATCATTTCATCTGTTTTATGCGACTTTATTGAGGAATGCTGATAACCAATGAAATGCATGAATAACCGCTCATTATGGCACAGGAGATGTAATGTCTGCTCAGGTGGGCAAAATGTCCTTGGATTTAATAAGCCTTGTAAAAGGTACAATTCTGACAATCGGATAATCTCCTCGGAGTATAAATCATGATTGTCGATGGGATCACTGAACCGAAACATATTGGAAGATGAAGATAAGGCAAGTTCAGGCAACCTGAATAAGGCAGCTCCAGAAATCATCCAAGATATTAACAACTAAATGAACTGCATCCAGCACTCATAGGGTTACATGAAAAGTCTCTCTCACACACAGACTTCAATCCATGTTGTGTCTTTTTTTAAATTCACACATTGTTCTCTAGGACATGTGAACAAGCATCTTGGTTGTTTTTCAGTGGTCACATATTTTCACTCAGGAATGTGCTGGCAAAATAATTAAAGATATTATCAAAGTACAGGCTGGAGGTGCTGAAAAGCATATTGGCGATCGACGGGGCAGAAAGATAAACTGACAGTGTGCATCTGAGTGCAAGCCAGCGGCCGTCACTGAACGGGGCACAGCACACAGTATCTGGAGATTAGACTGCACTGGAAGGGCTCAGCCTGCTGCTATTTATGCACACAAACCTCAACCGGGTTATCAATGGATTTCAAAAGGCCTTGTCTGCACCCCAGCCTGCAAAATGGAGGGATGCTCAATTTGCAGCTGCTTCCAGTCATACTCAGAGTTTGTAAACTCTGCAAATCTGCCTCTGTTGATATTAAGTCAGGGCAAAGTTCCCAACTATTGTAGCTGCCGTTTGATAGAGTTTTCTTCCACCCTGTTTATTAGTGGGGAAGTGAGGTGAGGCTACATTTTTATTAAAGCTACTTTGATTTGATGAAATACCCTAAGTGATGGTACTGATTTTACTACTGCCTGCTTTTTATATTTTTCTCACCTCCTCACCTGAAGGCACTGATATGCTCCAGTTACTGGAATTCAAATTGGTTTATTATTTTCACAGGTAACAAGGTTCACTGAAAAGCTTGTCCTGCATACTCTTCACACAGATCAATTCTTTGCACAGTGCATTGAAGTAAGAACATAAGATATAGGAGCAGAATTAGGCCATCTGGCCCATTGAGTCTGCTCCCACCCTTCAATCATGGCTGATCCTTTTTTTTACTCCTCCTCAACCTGTGTCCCCAGCCTTCTCCCCATAACCATAAATAGTACAAGGTGAGACAATAACAGCATGCAGAATAAAGTCCAGGTTACGTAGAAAGTGCTGTACAGGTGGACAATAATAGTAAATCATCACGAGTTAGATTGCGAGGTCAAGAGTCTATCTTATCACACTAGGGAATCAGAATCAGGTTTAATATCATTTGTTGTTTTACATAGTAAGGGAATTAAGGGTTATGGAGAAAAAGCAGGTAGATGGAGCTGAGTTTACGGACAGATCAGCCAATGGTACTGTACGTGCTTTCAGGCTTTTGTATCTTCCGCCCGATAGAAGAGGAGGGAACAGAGGATATTCAGGTTGGTTGGGTCTTTGATTATAGTGGCTGCTTTACTGAGGCAGTGAGAAGTGTAGACAGAGCCCACGGAGGGGAAGATGTGCCGAGCTTTGCCAGCTTATCCTTACTGGCATGCTCTGTGCTTGCACGTTAGCTGTGATTGCCAAAAGGCGGTTTACCTCTGGAACCTCTCAGATGGATCTACCTTCCACTGATACAGGAATGTAGGAGCAGGTGTAGGACATTTATGTCCTGAAACCTCATGCATCATTTACTCAGACCATGAATGATCCTTCATGTCTTCCACCATAGTGTTGAGGAAATTATAATCAGTTAATTAAAACATACAGAAATTTTTAAATGTTTGCTTTTATAATGGTGAACTGGAAATGATGTGGTTGTTAAGAGAGATGTATCTGGATACCTAATGAACCTACAAATATCTCCCCATTTCCTAATAATTCATTTAAAGTGCCTGACAAGCCAATTAGTTGTTAAAGGTATGTAGCTCACCAAAGCTTCTCCTATTCAAACAACTTTTAATTTACTTATTCATATTTCATGATCTATACACTGGTGTCAAGATAAGCATCTATTTCCTGTCCCTAATTGTCCTTGAACTGAGTGCCTTGCTTGGCCACTTTATGGGGAATTTAATAGTTAATGATTTTGGTGGGCTGGACTCACATTGAACCCAGTCCAGATAAGGACACAAGATTTTTTCTGGTGAAGGATATGACTGAATCAGATGGATTTTTACAATAATCTGGTAGCTATCTTTGTGGTGACCATAATGGCAGATTATCTTCCGAAATTCTAGATTAGTAACTGAATTTAAATCCCACAGCTGCCAATTGAAATTAGACCTCTGGGCTGTTAGTCCAGTGCTCTGGATTACTACATTATTAATTTACCTACTGGACTGTTAGTGGTAGGCAACAAATGTTACCTTTGCCAGTGTTGCCAAAACCCCAGGAAATGAATAAATCAACAATTACCTGCCTTACTGTCTTTAGTATTATTATCTAACAAAAGTCAACTTTTGAACATCCAAATTCTTTTGTCCAAAACTCCAGAACATTATCAAGATGTTATAGTGAAGCACAAGGTCCTCTTAGGCAGGCTAGCCAAAAAAGTAAAAGCCCATTGAATCCAAGGGAGAGTGCTAAATTGGATTCACAATTAACTTAGTGGCAGGATACAAAAGTTAATGCTGAAGAATGACTAGAGGGGTCCCACTTGACTCAGTACTTGGTACCTTCCTTTTTTGGTAGTCATCATCATGGCTCTGTCTACGTAGACAATGGATGCTCCCGTTCCGGGGCGCAGAGCTGGATATTAAATATGGAGATCCTGGACTGCCCAGACATCAAGATCCCCCTCTTGGCCTTGCGGATGTGGTCCAAAGGAACGTGAAGAAATACATTTGGCATCAGCTTGGCTGCAGGAGCTGCCGGGAGGTGACGTGATACGTCATCCAACCGTCTTAGGGGCTCCACCCCGGATTTGTGTAGGGTTTACTCCTTAGCCTTCTCTTCTCCCGAAGATACCCACAAGGCAGTGGGATCCGTAACCCTGGATAGACGCCCATACCAGTAGTAAAGTGTTTTGTAGTAAAATTTAATAAAACCATCAGGCATAGGAGCAGAATTAGGCCATTCAGCCCATCAAGTCTGCTCCACCATTCAGTCATGGCTGATTTATTTTCCCTCTTAACACCATGCTCCTCCCTTCAACCTGTAACCTTTGACACCCTTACTAATCAAGAACCTTCTGCTTTGAATATACCCAAGTAAACTGGCCTGCACAATGTCTGTGGCAATGAATTCCACAGATTCACCACCCTCTGGCTAAAGAATTTCCTCCTCATTTCTGTTCTAAAGAGATGTCCTTCTATTCTGAGACTGTGCCCTCTGGTCTAAGACTCTCCCACTATTGGAAAGATCATAGAAACATAGAAAATAGGTGCAGGAGTAGGCCATTCGGCCCTTCGAGCCTGCACCGCCTACCCGCATCTATTCTATCTAAGTCTTTCAGTATCCCCACCCTTATGCAACAGATGCCATTTGCCCTGTTAACCACATGCTGTATCTGCCTGTTGACTTTTTGTGATTCATGCCGAGGAAACCTTAACACTTTTGTATGTAGTTCATCTGCAGTGTTTCTCCATTTAGGTAGACCTAAATAAAGGGGGCATGATAAAAAAGTTTGCATAAAGGTAGGTGTTTCAGAATAGGGAAGTATTGCTACATTACATGGAGGACTGGTAATGCCATACTTGGAGAACCGTGTCTCATCTTGGTTCCCTTATTTAAGGAAGGATGTACTGGCATTAGTGTCAGTCCAAAAATGATTTACTTGGTTAATTCCCTGGATGAGAGGGTTGTCCAATCACAAGTGGCTTAAAAAGTTAGACCTTCAGTATATTCTTTGCGGTTTAGAAAAATGAACAATGATCCTATTGATAGATAAAAGATTTTGAGAGAGCATAACAGGTTAGATGTTCAGATGTTTCCACTTTTGGGAGAAACTCAATAGAGAGGACATAGATACAATATAAGGCAGTGGCTATTTAAAACGGAGGTGCCAAGCAACTTCTTGCAGAGGGTGCCGAATCGTCTGCCATGGGGTATTGTATATGTTGTAGAAGCATTTTTGAAAGATTAGGGAGATGAGATCTACAGTGAACCAGCACAGAAGAGGAAGTGAGACAGCCAGGATCATGTTGAGTGTTGTGTTAGGTCTGAGGGGTTGTGTGGTCTCTTCCTGCTCTTATCTTCTGATATTTTTAAAATTCTTATGTTCACGGATGAGTGCACAATGTTCATTTGCATTCACAATTCCTCAGCAAATCAAGCAGCCCATGCCTGAGTGTATAAAGACCCAGATAACATTCAGACACATCCTGACAAGCAGCAAATCAGGACTCAAGAGCAACACATACAAAATGCTGGAGCATTTTGTGTCTGATACGTAGCACACAACATTTACCCCATAAAATCTCGAGGCAAAGAATATCGCTGACAAGTGAAAATCTAACCATTTACTCTTGAGTTTCATTGGCATTGTCTTCGCTGAGTCCCCTATCATCAACATCCTGAGAGTCACCATTGACCAGCAATCCAGATGCATCAGCTGCATAAATACTGTGGTTACAAACCTCCTGCCATCCCAGATCCTTGCAGCATTAGTGAGGCGCGTGACAGGAGCATAATTGAATGTTCTCCAGCTGGCTAGATGAGCCCAGCTCCAGTAACACACAAGTAGCTGAACACCATTCTGGAACTAGCAGCCCATATAATAGGCATCCCATCCGCCATGCTAAACACTCATTCCCTCCACCACTGGAGCTCAGTAACTGTGCCATCTGCAAAATTCATTCCAGTTACCTGCTGGACTGCTCTACCTCGATGTTCTAAACCTGTGACATCTACCAGAAGATGGCCAAGTGGGTGGCTCTCCTTCAAGTTGTAAAGCATCCTAACTTGAAAATGTGTTATTGTTGTCGCTGGAGACAAAATTTTGGAATTTCATACTGAGCAAAAATGTGGGTCCACCTTCGTCAGGAGGTCAGCAGTGGTTGAGGAAAGCAATTCATTAACACATAGTCAAGGGTAATTCAAAATGGGCAATAAATTCTGCCCTTGTACGTGACACCCAGATCCTGGAAAATGAACTAAGATTTATGGTCTGGTCACTTAGAAAGGAATAAAGTTATTTGTGATTTAATCCAAAGAACCATGAGATAATGTGTTTGGGAAGTGTATCAAAGCAAGGTAATAAATAGCAGAGAACTGAGTGATGTGGAAGAATAAAGGGGCCTTGGAGTGTTTGTTCACTAATTCTTAAAAGGTAGCTCCCTGGAGATCGATTTTAGCTTAGGATAGAGATTAGTTGTGAACTGTATACAGCATGTGCTAGGCCACAGCATGAGTACCACACATATTTCTGGTCACCACATTACATGAAAAATGTGACTTTTTCACCTGTGAGGATGAAGAGAAGAAAGATTAGATAGACTAGGGTTGTCATCTTTGGATTTGGGTGGCTGGATGGGAGACAACTGAGGTGTACAATTATTGTGAGGAGCTTTGGTAGAGTAAATATTTTCTGAAGCAGAGGGGTCAAAATCAGGGAGTTTAGATTTAATGAAATTGGTAGAAGGAATTTGTGGGGGGTGGGGTGTGGTGGGGTGCAAGATGAGGAAAAATGTTTTCACCTGGAGCTTAGTGGGAGTTTGGAACTGGCTGCCTGAAAAAATGATAGAAGAGACAGAAAATTTCTTACCATTTAAGAAAGACGTAAATGTGTTTGAAGATCAGTGACAGACAGGACTGTGGAAGTAGTAGTAGAAAGAGTGGTTAGGTGTGAGACACTCCCACTATTTGCAAATAGATTTCTGATTTCCCTTCCAAATAACCTGGTTGCATTTTAAGATCATGATCTCTTGTTCTTTTCACCCCTGCCTTTCTCCACCTTAATCACCACAGATAACCCCATCCCTAACATTCTCAACAGAACAAACCATTTGCATGTGTTGACCTTGTAGAATCTTTTAAACATTTAAATGTTTTACATGGTCTTGATGTATAAATACATACACAATCCAGCAGGGGTCACTGGATAGCAGTCTAGATCAAGAAACCCCAACTGATTTCCTTTCCCTTCTTGAGTAAACCATCCATTATCCCAGTACCACTGCCCAAAGGGAGATCTGTTGTTAGTGAGGAATATCTGTCATATGTCCCCATAGTGGAGCTTATCTACTGCCATCTGCTGCCAAGAACCCATGGACATTGGTAAGGGCAGCATACCGAAGTTTGACTTTGGTGGTCAGGTTATCTGTTGACACCCAAACAGAAAGTTCATGGTCATGTGTTGTGTTGATAAGTGAGGCAGCAGAGCACTGGTCAGCCTGAATTATCCACTAACTTTGCATTTCCACACCCAGTGGGAGCTGTGCCAGGCTGAGGGGGCAATGGTTTATAACCCGTCACTAATTTTGAAGGTGAATAACTACCGTTGGGAAAGTAAGTGCAGCATTTAGATTGCTCTTAGCAAGGCACACAAGCACCAAATAAACGTACTGTTAGTTAACAGGCAACGCTTTAGAATCATATCTAGAGAGGCCAACTCCACCAAAGTCCCACTGTTCCCCAACGATTGTGAATTAGCATTGCCTCAAATGGGGTAGATGATTGTGGATAACATTATTAGATCCTTGCAAGATTAAGTGTGAATAAAGGAGAGGTCTATATGTTCCTTCTTTTCCCATGTCCTCACTGTATTGGAATCTACAACACTCCTTCCCAATGACCAAAACATTTCTTACCACAAACCTCAACAACATTGTTTAAGATGGAGACATCCTGATACCAAATAGTACCATTGAGAAGAGAAGTTAGAACTACACATGATCACCAAATCAGCCAAATCATGTTCTACCAATAAATTTGCCTTGATCTGATAAGGTTCTGCTTTTGAAGGAAGTGGGAGGATTAAACTTTCTTCAATTTCCTGATTTCCAAAACCCAAACCTGCTGGATCCATTGATTACTTTACCTTTCTCTAGCTACACTTTGCTTTATTTAAGGTCCTAACTCGCAGAAAAAGAAGGAAAGAGTTTATTTTGATATGGGCAATGTTGTGACCTAGTCTACTGTAGTGGAGGCAGGAAGTGTAACTTTAGAGCAAACAGATTGGAAATAGACTTGAAAAAAAAGACGTGTAGAATATAGTTAGGTTTTTAAAGCACCCGGCAAAGGCTTGATATTCTCCAACCATCGATTCCATGATTGGTTAAGGAAGAACTGGCATGGATAGTCCCACCTTCCTCAAGGACAACAGTGCAACAAAGTGAATGAGATAAAATAATAAAAACTGGGATATTCTTTGCAATGTGTTTTAGGACAGTTAGTTTATAGAGTGGAGCCATAACATTTCTATGGATTAAACATAAGACGAAAGGGAACCGAATGACAGATGGAGTTTTGTGGGATCTTTGTTCAAATGTGCAAAGACAGATAGATGAAACTCTCCTCTCTCTGACAGCTGTCAGAGATGCTTAGTGAAATTAGTCGAGGCATTCTTAATTAAGATTCCAATAGACTTTAGTCTACAGCTCAAATGTGGCATTAGTGGGCACTAAGCCTCTGCACTAGACAAAGAGACCATAAGGCAGGAGATGAAAATATCACAGTAGTGCAGTACGGGTGGTCCATAGAGATGAGCAGTGAAAACATTGTGCATGTGGCCCATTCTACAGCCGACCTGAAAATGCTCGATACTGTCGTAGTGTGCAGAGAATAGAATGTTAGCCAGCGCTCAGCACCATCAACCCGTTGAGCACATATAGAAGGAATTCAAAATATTGTACTCTGAGTGACAGGATACTCACAGATGGCCTGGTTGCAGAATCCAGTGTCCAGTGAACTATACAACCAATAAGCGATGTAGGCTGTGAAGGGAACAGAATCCAACTGGATGGCTCCAGTCAAAAGTTGAGAAATCAGTTTGGTTCCCGCTGACCCCTGCTGGAGAGTTCAAGTACTTCTCGAAAAGTGAGAAAACACACCAAATCCTCGATCTATAAATCACAGAAAATTTGAGGAACCATAAGTCAGGTAGCATCGGTGGGGAGTTACAAGCTTTAAGTTAATGACTTTACAGGACTCCTGATGAAAGGTCACTGACACGAAACTTTAATTCTGCTTCTGTCTCCAAAGATGCTGCCTGACCTGCCGAGTGTTTCCAGCACCTCCTGCTTTTATGCCAACTTGAGTTTGTGATGTGTTCCAACGGTACGCACAAATTCAGGCAGCAGTGGAATAGAACAGGACTGGGCTTGAATATGATGTCCCTAATTGGCAAATATCCCTCCAGCACCATACCAATCTCCATCCAAACGAAACGGTCAGTTCAAAGTGGGAGAATAACAATTAAAAGTTCATTGTGGAGAATTCCTCACTCTTCCTCAGAATCATAATGTGTTTTTGTTGACTGAAACCCAGCCAATGTTTTGCATTCTTGTGTCTGGAATGCAACCTGAGTGAAGTGCAGTGGGGAAAGCGTCCTCACAGCATCATCTGCACCTTTGGGAGTGGAGGGGTGCAGGCACTAATGCAAGCAAGCTCAATGTAAAATAACTATGCCCCTATCAAAAGCCAAAGGATTCCTTGGGAGTCTCTCTCTCCCTCTCGCTCGATGTAGCTGGAGTACTGAGTCCTGGGCAAGGTATTATCAACGTGATTTACAGATTAGACTCTATAGATCACATTATGATGTGTTTCTGGTTTTTGTTTGCTCCGTTTTTTTGTTGCTATCTCAAGTGATTCTAATCGGGGTGCCCTGCAGATAATGCGCAACACAGTGCTAGATTGAATTGGTCTGAGCTGAACTGAATATGCCTGGACTCTGTTGATTTTTGCATTTTATATTCTGGGTTTCTTGCTTGTTTTTTTGCTGTTGTGTGATTCTTATTTACATGTGTGTGTGTGTGTGGGGGGGGGTAGAGGGTGTTGATGTCTTTCTTTGAATGAGTACCATGGTTTTCTTTGTTTCGTGGCTGTCGGTGGGAAGACGAATCTCAGGGTTGTATACTGCATACATACTTTGATAATAAATGTACCTTTTGAATCCTTGAATCTTTAAAAGTTAAGGGTACTATAAGCCGAAGTCATCAGCTTTTAAGAAGCACTGAGCTCTTTAGCTAGATTTAAACAAATGGTGCTCTTACACGTAAGGAGTGAGTGTTGGTGAAGAGAGGAGGCAGACTTTAGTACAATGAGCTGTCATTATCTCTTAGACCACAGTACAGCATGTCCTTCCTTTGCTTATTTAGCTACTCCTCTATAAATTCCCATCAGCACCCTACTCTCCTGCCCATACAGCTGAAGGACGTGTGTGATGCCATGACCTTTCATTAAAACTGAAAGAAAAGAAGGAGGTTCACAAATGGCAAAGGGAATCTGTAACATTCATCCACTGTTCCTCTAGTACAGGGGTTTTCATCCTTTTAAATGCCATGGACCCCTACCATTAACTGCAGGCTCCATGGACCCCAGCTTGGGAACCCCTGTTCTAGGACATCACACTACAAAGCGGATAATTTACATGGACATCATGTGTTACAATGACTGACAGTTTCATGGAAAGCTGGATGAGTTTTGTCAGTTTTTTAGCTCAAATTAGGAAAGGATTATAACACAAATATATCCAAGGGTATACACAGGGCAAACACCATTATTTAGGTCAACATAATAGTCTAGTGTTGAATGCAGATTTGCAACAGATGGTATAACTTTGTGGCAGAGACTTCTTACATCAAATTTTGGAAAGTGAGAGGGAAAAGGGTGGTGCAATTTGTTATTGGACATCTTCTCAACCTTGGGATCTGGATAGGGGAGTTATCCAGAGAACTGGATCTGAAATCTCACTATGCTGAATGTGAATAATCCTAAATCAAATAGTTTTCTTTTTATTTTATGACACACTGAATCCCCATTTTAGTTTGACCCTTCTCCCTTTTGTTGCAACAGAAATATTTAATTTTGGAGAGACTATGTCATTTCTCAGTATCTATTACTTTTTAAAGTTCTTCTGTTGTTGTAAAGTAAGGAACAAGTAGTTAAACTGGTGGTTTCATTTTATTTTTGAATGACCAGATTCATCAGGAACCAGAGATTTTGTACTTTTTCAATGAATACTATGGGATGTTTAAAAGAGCTTGGGCTGCATTTCCCTTCTGATGGGCAACACCTTCAGTACAGTAGCGTAATAGTGTAACAGTCACCAGCACCAACAATCACCATTTGAGGTTCGATTCCCACCACTGTCTGTAAGGAGTTGGCATGATCTTCCAGTAACTGGGTGCTCCGGTTTCCTCACGTGTTCCAAAGACGTACAGTTCAGGTTAGTGAGTTGTTGTTATGCTATGTTGGTGCCGGAAACGCAGTGACACTTGCAAGCTGTCGAGCACAACCCTTGCTGATTGGATATGACACAAGCGATACATGTCACTATACGTATGACAAAGAAAGTTAATCTTTATCTTCAACAATGCAAGACTTGCTCAGTTACTTTACCACATGTAGTCAGTGTGCATCTCGGGGCAATATCCTCTGGATCCAGAAGCACCTGTACCACTGCGGATATTATAGCATAGCGCAAAATCTTGGGTTTGGAAAAATGTTGGATAAATGATGCATCTTATTTTAAGACTTGCAGTAATGTAGGGCTCAATTAAGCATATTTTTTTGAAAATACAGTTATAGACTAAATCATCTGAAAGGTGGCTTGTCTTTCCACAGGCCAGCATGGCCTCTGGAGTCTCTAAACATTTTTCCCTAACCCCTGGTATCTCTCTTCAGTCTCCAGTTTGCAGTAGTACAGTGATCCAGCCGCTACTTCACAGCTTCAGTGGCCTGGGCTTAATCCTGAGGTCCAGGGCTCTCTCCCTTTGTTCGTATAATCTGTCTGTCTGCAATTTCATATGTTTTCTCTGGTGATCTGGTTCCCTCCTGCATCCCAACGGATGTGTAGATTGGCAGGTTGATTGTCCACTGTAAACTGGCTCTGAGAGAGGTAGGTGAGAGCTGGAATCTGTTTTTTTCTGGGAATACGGGAGAATAAAATGGAGTTAGTGTAGAGTGAGGACCTGGTGGACCAAGTTGCTTGTTTCTGTGCTGTGTCGTCCTATGATTCTAAGCACTTTTGAAACCTGACCACTGTTGTACCTCAAGTTTGAAAAATAGTCACTATTTGCACAGCAGAAGTCCCATAAAAAGCAATGTGATGCTGGTTGAATGAAGAATAATGACATAATAATGGAGAAAATTCTTCCAAGTAGTGAATTGTAAATAGAATAGAACAAGTAGCCTAGATTTGTACTGTAATCATCAGAATGCAACTAGAACCCATAATATTCTGCTTCTGAGGTAAGTAGACTGTCAATGAGTTATGGTGGCTGATACTATATGCTGCACTTGACTTCTCCATCATTGTTTTCAGATGTACAATGCATTAAATACATATATTTCATCTACATCCACTCTTTTAGTTCCCCATCTACTCTCTTCCCTCCAGAATGGAGGCATTGATTCCTGTTGGAATACAGCTGTCTACAGCTGTTTGATATTGTTATTCATGTTGCTAGGAAAGTAGATTATGGAAGGTCAATCACATCCTCAGTGCAAGCAAACATGAAATGAACCTGGGGGGGAAATTCTGCCTGACTACTTCTGGCCCACCTCCTCCACCCACCCAAGCTCCTGCTTCTCTCACCCACTCATGACCTCCTCGTCACAATTCTTGCTGAGAACAGTCGACTCTGCAGATAAAAGGTTGAACCTTTCAAGTCAGTGTACAGGGGGACAGAACAAATTACCAGGGGATTGGTGCAAATTCCCTATAACTTTAAATATTTTTATTCAGTGGAAAAAATGAAGAATAATCAAATCTCTCCTGTGAATTCTGTATATTGTGTTGTACCCAAAACGTAAACTACGTCTTTCTTGTCCCCATCAGCCATTACCTGTCCCGCCTATGGAGAATTCTGTAGTTTCTGGTGGCTTCATCAGAAGTTTTAGGACCAACAAAGCAGATAAGAAGTATGCCATTCTTAATTCTGAAAGAAGTCTTGAGATGAATCACCCTAACCACTAATTATTGGGCTAATCTGTCAGCGCCATTCAAATTATAGGCATAAAATTTGTTGCTGTGGACTGTATGTTCCTCTAAGTAAGTTCTTCAAGAGTGAGGAGAGGAAGAGGATTATATATCACTTGTTCTCTTAAAGTAGGCTAGCAGTATTACATCAGCTACCATTCGGTCTTAGTAGGGTGAGGACTTGTTCCAGTGATGGAAATTGGAGACGCAATTGCTGTACAAAGTTAGCATGCACACACACGCACACACACACACACACACACACACACACACACACACACACAATCTAAATGCACACAGATATATGTTGACCATACTTTCAGCAGCATGATCTTTCACATACTCTGTTCCTGACCTTCTCCTCCTTGGCCCACCTCACCCTAATCACCCTCAGTGCCTTTTCCTCAAACCCCTTTCTCCTCATTGTTGGAGTGGAATTCACGGAAGGTATTCAAGAGAAATTTTTAAAGCAGCATGTGTTGTGGGGGGGGGGGGCGCTGTACTAGACCTGTGAGGATGGGAAAATAGTGTACGTGTCTTTAGAGGAATCATTTGGAAAGAGTGACCATAGCTTGGTAAGTTTCAAGGTAATAATGGGAAAAGATAATATTGGTTCTGGAGAGAAGGTCTTAAATTGATGGATGGTTGAACAGTGTCTGTGCCTGGTAAAAGCTGCTAAAGGGAAGGCTACACCTGATAAATAGGGAGCATTCAAGGAATAAAATAGTAAGAGCTCAGAGCCAGCATGTTCCCACAAGGGTAAAAAGCAAAGACATAAGACAATAAGACTGCTGTCGGAGCAGTGCTGCCAGGATAATCAAGACCACGACCCACCCAGCCAACACACTTTTCGTCCCTCTTCCCTCCGGGAGAAGGCTCAGGAGCTTGAAGACTCATATGGCCAGATTTGGGAACAGCTTCTTTCCAACTGTGATAAGACTGCTGAACGGATCCTGATCCGGATCTGGGCCGTACCCTCCAAATATCTGGACCTGCCTCTCGGTTTTTTTGCACTACTTTACTTTCCATTTTTCTATTTTCTATTTTCTATTTATGACTTGTAATTTAAATTTTTAATATTTACTATTTTTTAATATGTTTTATATTTAATATTTGTAATCCAGGGAGTGAGAAGCGCAGTATCAAATATCGCCGTGATGATTGCACGTTCTAGTATCAATTGTTTGGCGACAGTGAAGTATAAAGTAAAGAGCCTTGGTTTACAAAGCAAATAGAACATTAGATCAGAAATAAGAAGGAAGCATTTCTCAGGTAAAGGAATTATGTTCTGAATGCCTCCTTTGGAGGACAAAGATGAGAATTTAAGAACAAAGTTGGAGGCCAAAAGAGGACATGAATTGGCCTTGATAAACAGAATTAAGGAGAACCCAAAATCCTTCTGCATGTATACCAAAAGCAAAAGCGTAGCTGAAGAAAGAGAATGTCGATTCAGGGACCAGAACGGAAAGCTATGTGTGGAGCCAAGGAATATCAGCAAGATCATAAATGAATACTTCTTATCAGTATTCAGCAGGGAGAAGAATGTGGAGGATGGAAGGTTAGGGGAGGGGCACACAGGCATTTTGGAACATAACTGTGACAAGGACCTGATAGGATGAAACACAAAGCAACACAAGAGATTGCAGGAGCTCTGACTTTCTCCTTTGATGCTCTCTCCACTTGGGCTTTCCTCTCTGAAATAAACTGAACTAGGTCATCTTCAAGGTCTTTGTATTTTTTAACCAAAATTAGGCATGACTTTCCCAGGCTTAATTTCAACAGACATGCCATAGTTTTGGTAGCAATGTTTTCACTAGATCTTGACACGACAACTTTTGCTCTATTGCTGCAGCTTAAATTGACTTTCAATGAAGGAAGGTAAGAGAATGGCTGGAAACATTCACATACCTTGATTGAACACAATGTTCTGGTCCAAGGAACGTGAGATTACACCCTCATGTAAAACTTACCATAGAATACTGCAGTCTGTGTTCATGACTGACTGCTGCTCAAAGAATTTCTTTGAGTTTAGATGTAGTTCACTTTGCTTGCAGATTTAAATCATTCTTGCTCAGAGCATGTGGTCTTTCACTTCCAGGAGCTGGGCTTGAATCCAGAAAAGACAGAAGCAATTGGAATTTCCATTCTGAGAGTTCTCTAGTTACTTCTGGCCTTGTGGAAAGTACATCTAGGGTTTGTCTAACTTCTCTCCATGTAATTGTGGTATTAAGAATAAGGATTCATAGCATTGTCCATTACAATTGTACATTTAGAGCCCTATTAACACCTAAACATTTGGTCTTTATAGTTCTTCCTGTCTGTTTTTTTCCCCCATTAAGATATTGGATGCGACATTTTTCCAAGTTAAGGCCGCTATTGTTCATCTGACTGGAGTTTTATTCGAGTTTCACTGGAGCTGGGGGGACTGGAACAGTTTATTCTGCTTTATAGTGAGATTAAAAATCTCACAGCCAGTTGTGTTGGGGAGGGAGAAATAAAAGATCGAAAATCTTAGAAAATGTTATGCACAGAAGGAAATAATTTGGTCCAAGGCACTTGCTCTGGGTCTTTGAAGATGATGTCCAATATGGTCTTTTCTCCCCCATAAACACACCATCCAAGTACATATTCAATGGCCTTTTGAAATCTTGTATAGAGCTGGCTTTTATTTCCCCTCCCCACCTTTTAAGTAACGCATTTTAGATTTTAACAGCTCTGTGGATGAAAGTATTTGCTCATAATTATGGCTCCAGCTTTTGTTGTTGATTACTTTGAATTCCGTAGTCTCTTGTAACCTGATCCAATTGCTCATGGATTTAACTTCCTCCAATGATGAACAGGAGATACTGGAAATACCCGGCCAGTCAGGAAGCAACTGTGGAGAGAGAACTGGAAAATGTTAGATGCATCAATGTCTAAAATGCAGAGAAGGAGGGAACGAGAGAAGAGAATGGAAGGGAAGGTCTGTGGAAGAGTGGCAAACAGGATAGTTTGAATGAAATGGAGTATTGGGAGGACTGCAATGGTCTCTGGATGTGAGGTGCTGGAGTCATTTGAAAAGAATAAATGGAATTAATGAAGGTGAGCAATAAAATCTGATAGGATATACCAAAAGGCATACGAGGGGAGGGTTAGATGGAAGAGAAGTGCAATTGCAGTTACTTCTGAGAAACATGAAGCTTGATATGAGTGACATGTAGATTTGGAACATGACCCCATATCACCTTAGGCTTGGGTTGTAATCCTGTACTTTACACTTTTAAATATGCCCCAAACCTCTGCATTTCGTCATATTTGTTACCTTTAAAATTTAACCCTAGGTTATGTCCATCTTAGCTCCAATTGAGAAGTATTTACTCTCGTCCTATGACAAGATGCCATATAATGCCATATGAGCGAGCCATTGACTAATTTTACATGTTGGTTTACACATCAATGTGTTACTGAGGGAGTGAAATGATGTCAGAAATTCTGTCTCTCAGATAGATGTTAAATCAGGTGATGGTCTGCTTGTTCAAGTACAAACAGATGAAGGAGCAGGTAAAAGTACCCCTCAGAAAAAGAAAGGGAATTGTCCTAGTGTACCAGTCAAGATTTATCCCTTAACCAGCACCTCTAAAACATTATTTTCAATTTATTGATCTCCTGCTTGTCATATACAAATTCACCGCTGTCACACCCCAATTTAACAGTAACAGCAAGCAAATTTGTCCATTACCTGCAAAGTGCTTTTTTTTTGTGAGGTGGATTAATAAATACAAGATCTTCAAAGAGAACATATTTCAATGCACAGAGTATTGTAGGAAAAGCGGATGAGCTTAGGGCATGGGTCAGCACATGGAATCATGACATTGTTGCCATTAATGAGACTTGGTAGCAGGAGGGACAGGACTGGCAGCTCAATGCTTCGGGCTCCCATGATTTTAGATGTCATAGAGCAGGAGTGATTGAAGAGTGGGTGTGTTACTAGTCAGGGAAAATGTCATGCCAGTGTTCAGAGAGGACAGACTGGAGAGCTATCTAGGTTCTCTGGGTAGAACTGAGGAATAAGTAACATATGATTATGTTTTTGGAATTATATTGTAGACCACCCAACAGTCTGCAGAATTTTGAGGAGCAAATTTATAGAAAGGTTGCAGACTATGGCAAGAACATAAGGTTGTGATATTAACGTTCCACATATTGACTGGGACTCCCACACTGTAAAAGGGCTGGACAGGAAAATTTTGTCAGATGTGTTCAGAAAAGTTTCCTTAATCAGTATATAGAAGCCCTAGCTAGAAAGACTGTGATACTAGTTCTCCTATTAGGGAATGAGACAAAGCAGATGACAAAAGTATGTGTAGGGGAACACTTTGCATGTAGTGACCATAATGACATTAGTTTCAAAATAATTATGGAAGAGGAATAGGTCTGGTCTGTGGGTTGAGATTCTAAATTGGGGAAAGGCCAATTTTGATGGTTTCACAAAGGGAAGTGTGGATTTGGACAGGTTGTTTTCTGGCAAACGTGTACTTAGTAAGTGGGAGGCTTTCAAAAGTAAAATTTTGAGTGTAGAGTTTGTATGTTCCTGTCAGAATAAAGGGCAAGGATATCAAGTTTAGGGAACCTTGGTTTTTGAGAGATATTGAGGCCCTGGTTAAGAAAAACGAAGAGGTGCATAGCAGGTATGGGTGGGTAGGAACAAATGTGGTCCTTGAGGAATACAAGAAATACAAGAGAATATTTAAGGAAACCAGGAAGGCTGGAAAAGGGCAAGAGGTTGCTCTAGCAAAGAAGGTGACGGAGAATCCTAAGACTTCTACAGATATATTTAAAACAAGAGGATAGTAAGAAACAAAACTGGTCCTCTGGGAGATCAGAGTGGTAATCTATGCATTGAGCCAGAAGAGGTGGGGGAGATCTTAAATGAGTTTTTGCATCTGTGTTTACTCGGGAGATGGACATGGAGTCTGTAGAAATGAGGCAATGCAACAGTGAGGTCACGGACCCTAGACAGATTACAGAGGAGGAGCTGTTTGCTGTTTTGAGGCAAATTAGGGTGCATAAATCCCCAAGGCCGACAATGTCTTCCCTTGGATGCTGTGGGAAGCTAGTGCAGAAATTTCAGGGGCCCTAGCAGAGATATTTAAAACATCCTTAGGATTGGAGGATAGCTAATGTTGTTCTGTTGTTTAAGAAAGGTGCTAAGAATAAACCAGGAAATTATAGGCTGGTGAACCTGATAACAGTAGTGGGAAAGTTATTGGAAGGTATTCTAAGGGATCGGATATGTAACCTTTTGGATAGACAGGGACTGATTAAGGATAGTCAACATGGCGTTGTGCACCTTAAGTCGTGTCTAACCAATCTTACAGAGTTTTTCAAGGATATTGCTAGAAAAGTTGATGAAGGAAAAGCAATGGATGTTGTGTACATAGACTTTAGCAAGGCCTCTGGCAAAGTCCTGCATGGGAAGGCTCAGTCTATTGGATTCAAGATGAGGTAGTAAATGCAGGGGAAGCCAGAGAGTGGTATTAGATGGTTGCCTCTCTGACTGGAGGCCTATGACCAGTAGAGTGCCACAGGGATCGGTGCTGGGTCTGTTGTTATTTGTCATCTATATCAACAATCTGGATTATAATGAGCTAAACTGAATCAGCAAATTTGAGATGTCACCAAGATTCAAGGTGTAGTGGGCAGTGAGGAAGACTTGCAGCAGGATTTGGGCCAGCTGGGAAAATGGGCTGAAAAGTGACAGCAGGAATTTAAGAATTTAATGCAGACAAGTGTGATGTGTTACATATTTGGAGGACCATCCAGGGTAGGTCTTACACAGTGAGCAGTAGGGCATTGAGAAATGTGGTAGAACAGAGGGATCTGGGAATATAGATCCATAATTCCTTGACAGTGGCATCAGAGGAAGCAAGGGTTGTAAAGAAAGCATTTGGCACATTGGCTTTCATAATCAATGTATTGAGTACAGGAGCTGGGATGTTATGTTGAAATTGTATACAATATTGGTGAGGCATAATTTGAAGTATTGTGTGTCGTTTTGGTCACCTACCTACAGGAAGGATGTAAATAAGGTTGAAAGAGTGCAGAAAAACTTTAGAAGGATGTTGCCTGATTAATGGTCCGGTACAGACTAGAAGGACTGTGGGCTGAAGGGCCTGTTTCTGTGCTGAAGTATTCTATGAGCCCATGACTCTAAGTATGGCTACTATATAAATGCTTGTATAATGATCAGGACTATAGGATACAACAAGTTACCACATAGTGCTTTTGTGGAATGTGGCAAGGTAACATGTACCCTAAATGTCCCTCAAACTGGTTTAAACCCACATCTCCTGTTCTTCTGCCCCAGTGTACATGGGTTATGTTTATCATTTCAGTCCTGCCTTTATCCACATGACACTGACATCAGCAACTAGTGAAGCCCAAAACTTTCAAAACTAGCTTGGAGCATAATTTTAACAGAAATGTCTATTTGTGATTCTTATTACTTATATCTGATAAAAATACTTTAAGCATAGCTGTTAAGATTTTCTGAGTTTAATTATCATAATATTAACAATAAAATCCTGCAGATGTTACAAAGAAGATTTAAAACCATCTTGTCCATCTTTTAAAGAAAGTTATGTTACCAAGCTAAGTGCATAAATAGCCTACAACTTTATGGAGTTCAAAATGGCTCAGAAAGCTTCTGTGGATTAATGCATAGAATGGCCATGGGAGAAGTAAATGTTGTTTTATATGTGAAATGATTTTGATTAGTAACTGAACTAGGTTCAGACTTTTTTTGTTTGCCTAATATTATTATGATCAGGCTCTTGAACTTCACTTGCCCCATCATTCATATGTTGCGACGACCAATAATCTCACTTTCTAGGACTCTTTATCTCATTACCCTCATGCTCTCATAATTTATTGCTATTTATTTGTATTTTCATTTGCACTGTTTGTTGTCCTCTGCACTCTGATCCATCTTTCACTGATTCTGTTTACAGTTACTATTCTATAGATTTGCTGAGTGTGCCCACAAGAAAATCAATCACAGGGTTGTATATGGTGACTTTGATAATAAATCTACTTTGGACTTTGAACTTCGAACTATAACTAGTTGTAGAGTCATAGAGAATTACAGCAGGGAATCAGGTTCTTCAGCTCACTGAGTCTACACTGGTCCAACTATCCATTTACACTAATTCTACATTAGTCTCATTTTTTATTCTCTCCACATTCTCATCAACTACTACCAGTTTCTACCACTCACAGATGTAATTATGATTATGAAGACACGTAGTCCTCTTTTACTGTCATTTAGTAATGCATGCATTAAGAACTTATACATTATTTCCTCCGGTGTGATATCACAAAACACAGGACAGACCAAGACTGAAAAAACTGACAAAACCACATAATTATAACATATAGTTACAACAGTGCAACCATACCATAGCTTGATGAAGAAGTCCACAAGCACAGTGAAGTTCAAAGTTTCTGAAATGTCCCACATCTCACGCAGATGGGAGAAGGAAGGAAAAACTCTTCCTGCCATGCCGACCACAATCCGACTCTGAGTCATCCGAAAACTTCGAGCTCTGATCAGCTCTCCGACACCGAGTACTGAGCGCCATCTCTGTCCGAGCGATTTGACCTCCTTCTCGGTTGCCAAAAGCAGGCAAGGCCGGGGATTTTGAGGCCTACCCTCCGAAAGATTCCCGACCACACAGAAACAGCAGCAGCGAAAGGGCATTTGAGAAATTTCTCCAGATGTTCCTCTGTGTTTTCACGTCCATTCCCCATCAAATCAGAATTGTATAGTGGTCAGTTAATCTACCAACATGCACAGTTTGGGGATATATAGTAACACAAGAAGGAAACCTACACAGTCATAGGAAGACTGGACAAACTCCACACAGACAGCACTGGAGGTCAGGATTGAATCCATGTCTCTCGTTTAATCAGCTAGCCCAAGCCATTATATCATTCTCTGCACCACTGTGCCACCATTGTCGGGGAATATATTAGCTCCACGTGAGGTCAAGCAGAGCTTCAAGGCTAAGGCTTGTGCATTCTCCATCTCTTTTACAGCACTGCACGACTGCAGCTACTGTTCCTTATTCAATGCATACTGAGCTTCTAGTTTCCTGTAGTTCCACCTGTAAGATATATCTTACCTCTAATTGCAGAAGAGCAGGGAGGTCTGCCAACCAAAAATAAAATAAGCAACCTTTCATTTTATCTGGTATTTGTTGGAGCTTGCACTGTGCCAGATGGATAATCTAACCCGATGACAAGGGTACATATGGAATGGGTTAGTGACATAAAATGACAATAGGAATGTAACTTCAAATTAATCTAGTCATCTATATCATGAGCATCGGGTCCCTTCATGCTGATGTAGTGATCACAAAAGTGCATCAGTGTACTGTATGTACTGTCTTAGGCCTCTGAGAAGATTCGGCTAATCCAGGAGGACTCTTTTGAATTTCTACAGATGTGCTGTAGAAAGTATCCTGACAGATTGCATCCCAGACTGGAATGGCAACTGCTTTATTCTGGACTGACAGAACCTGCGTACCGTAGTAAACATGGCACGGTTCACCACAGGCTTGCCATTTTCTTCCATCCCATCCATCTTCATCGTGTGCTGTTTAAAGAGGCTAATAGTATTGTCAAGGATTTGGGCCATCTTGGCCGTTCCCTTTTCTCTCTTCTGTCTTTGGAGAGAATCAGAATCACATTTAACATCACTTGTGAAATTTGTTGTCTTAATGGCAGAAGTACAGCGCAACACATGATAAGAGAATATTAGTTAAATTAAATAAGTAGTGCAAAAATAGAAATGAGAAAAGCAGTAGGATGGTGTTCATTGGTTCAATATCAATTCAGAGATCGGATGGCAGAGGGGAAGAAGCCGTTCCTGAATTGTTGATGTGGTAAACCATATATATACGTTGTAACTGAGTTACCTGTCTGGACACGCCCCTCTGCTGACTGCTCCTGTGGCTCCTCCCACAGACCCCTGAATAAAGGCGATTGTGCCATTGCTCCTCCTCTCAGTCCAGGGGCAGATACTCAGCATGGTGGAGGTCACATTTTATTGCTAATCAAAGCCTTTCAGTATTTACTCTACTTCCAGTCTTTTGGAGTTATTGATGCTGCATCAGTTGAGTGTGTACCTTCAGGCTTCTGTACCTCCTTCCTGATGGTAGCAATGAGAGCAAGGCATGACCTGGGTGGTGGGGGTCCTTAATGACGAACGCTGCCTTTTTGAGGCATCGCTCCTTGAAGATGAAAATAGAGGAGTTTGAAATCCCAGACTACTGTGCTGTGGTTTCTTCTCCATGGCTACTGGACTCCTGAACCAATCATCTCTTTCACATCCCCTTCCTGGTGGGGCAGTCACATTCTTGAACCCTTAACGCTACCTCTTCTGTTCTTTCCACTTTAGTATCTTATTGCACTACTTCAGATGGCACTACCGCCTTTCTACCATTCTACTGTGCTTGTCACTGTATTTATTGTTGAATTCATTATTACCAATGTGCACGGTTTACCATGTGACCTTCATGCAAATAAGGAATCTCATTGCTCTCCAGTGTAAATGGCAATAAACTAAAGAACAAGATAATCATTTTAAAAATTACTTATTTATGCAAATACTGGACATTTTTCATTTTTCAGAACTGCAATTTCAGTATTCACATCACTCTCTCTCCAACATTTACTGTCTTTCAATCAGTATCCTTCAGCTGATGAGACACAGATGGTGGAGGGGTGTAGGGGTGCGGGTGTGGTGACCATGTTGGGCTGTGTGCCTGCCATGTGGGAGTAATAGTCTACAGCTGGTTCACAGACGGCATTAGAGAACAAAAGAGTAAATACTGGAAGCACTCAGCAGACCAAACAGCATCTGTTTTGAGAACAGATAAGTTTACATTTCAGACGTTGAAGTTTCGTCAGAATTCAGCACTAGAAGATAACATTAATATCAAATAATGTAATACCTTGAAGGAGAATCATCCGAACCTCCTCCATTTTACAGCCTTTCACTTAATGGGCATCAGCGTACACACATAATCATTTTCAAAGTTGTCCTCAGGTACCCCAAGAAACTACAAAGAGTCGGGCACAACATGGAAACCAGCTTCCCCTCCATGGGCTCTGTCCATGCTTTTCATTGCCTCTTTAAAGCAGCCAGAGTAATCAAAGACCCCATCTACCCTAGACATTCTCTCTTCTCCACCTTCCATCAGGCAGAAGATACAGAAGGCTGCAAACATGGACCACCAAGCTGAAAGATAGTTTCTACCCCGTTGTGACTATCGAACAGTTCCCTGGTGCAGCACGATAGACGATTGACCTCGTAATCGACATCATTATCAACTTGATCCTGATTGTCTACTTGCACTGCGTTTCTGTGTAGCTGCTACACCTTATTCTGCGTTTTGTTATTGTTTTACCCTGTACTATCTCACTGCACTGTGTATTGATTTGATCTGTATGATCACTATACAAGACAAACTTTTCTCTCTACTGTACCTCAGAACATGTGATAATAATAAACCAATTCCATTTCTGATGTTAGCTGCGGTCTCAGCTTGGATCAATTTAGACGACTTACATCAATGCGTCATATTCATTTCTGGACACCAAATCTAGACTGCTGCTTTTGTGAAATACTGGGGTAATGCTGGAGTGTTTGAGACTCTGTCCTTTACAAATGAACATGTGAAAATAAAGATGGAAATAGACCACCAGTTTTATCAGTATCACCCCAATATACCACTGTCTTGTGGGGGAGTTGTTCAAAGAACAAGAAATGCAAATGTTTGTGTTTATTGAGAAATCCATTCCTTATCTTTCTGAGACAATCAAGTGAAGTCCATGTGACTGTATCCCACTCGTATCCTCCTGCCAATCAGCCAGTGCTCTATCCATGCTAGTATCTTTCCTGTAATACCCTGGGCTCTTATCTCATTCAGCAGCCTCTTGTGCTGCACCTTGTCAGAGGCCTTTTGAAAATCCGACTGCATAACTTCCACTGATTCTCAGTAGTTCAATAGCTCCACTTAATATCAGAGAAATGTAGACAACGTACTGTACATCCTGAAATACTTCTTTGCAGCCATCCACGAAAACCAGCGAGCACTGTGAGGGTCATGTTTTTTGACTTCTCCAGTGCGTTCAACACCATCCGTCCTGCTCTGCTGGGGGAGAAGCTGACAGCGATGCAGGTGGATGCTTCCCTGGTGTCATGGATTCTTGATTACCTGACTGGCAGACCACAGTACGTGTGCTTGCAATACTGTGTGTCCGACAGAGTGATCAGCAGCACTGGGACTCCACAGGGGACTGTCTTGTCTCCCTTTCTCTTCACCACTTACACCTCGGACTTCAACTACTGCACAGAGTCTTGTCATCTTCAGAAGTTTTCGGATGACTCTGCCATAGTTGGATGCATCAGCAAGCGAGATGAGGCTGAGTACAGGGCTACGGTAGGAAACTTTGTCACATGGTGTGAGCAGAATGTGAAAAAGACTAAGGAGCTGGTGGTGGACCTGAGGAGAGCTAAGGTACCGGTGACCCCTGTTTCCATCCAGGGGGTCAGTGTGGACATGGTGGAGGATTACAAATACCCAGGGATATGAATTGACAATAAACTGGACTGGTCAAAGAACACTGAGGCTGTCTACAAGAAGGGTCAGAGCCATCTCTATTTCCTGAGGAGACTGAGGTCCTTTAACATCTGCTGGACGATGCTGAGAATGTTCTATGAGTCTGTGGTGGCCAGTGCTATCATGTTTGCTGTTGTGTGCTGGGGCAGCAGGCTGAGGGTAACAGACAACAACAGAATCAACAAACTCATCCGTAAGGCCAGTGATGTTGTGGGGATGGAACTGGACTCTCTGACGGTGGTGTCTGAAAAGAGGATGCTGTCTAAGTTGCATGCCATCTTGGTCAATGTCTCCCATTCACTACATAATGTACTGGGTGAGCACAGGAGTAAATTCAGCCAGAGACTCATTCCACCGAGATGCAGCACAGAGCGTCATAGGAAGTCATTCCTGCCTGTGGCCATCAAACTTTACAACTCCTCCCTTGGAGGGTCAGACACCCTGAGCCAATAGAATGGTCCTGGACTTATTTCATAATTTATTGGCATAATTTACATATTACTATTTAACTATTATGGTTCTATTACTATTTATTATTTATGGTGCAACTGTAACGAAAACCAATTTCCCCCGGGATCAATAAGGTATGACTATGACTATGACTAAACAAAAGAGTGCCCCAAAAAATGAGTGACAATTAAAACATTAGAAGCTGAAAGCTGCCCCTACTCCTTTGTCTATCTTGCTTGTTATTTCCTCAAAGAATTCCAACAGGTTTGTCAGGCAAGATTTTCCCATCAGGAAACCATGCAGGCTTTGGCCTATATTATTATGTGCCTCCAAGTACCTTGAAACCACACCCTTACCAATCGATTTCAACATCTTCCCACCCACTGAGATCAGGGTAACTGGCCTACAATTTCCTTTCTTCTGCTTTCCTCCCTTCTTGAGAGTCGAGTGATATTTGCAATTTTCCAGTCCTCCCCGAACTATTCCAGAAAATAGTTGTTCTTGAAAGATCATTACTAATGCCTCCATAATCTCTTCAGCTACCTCTTTTAGAACCCTGGGGTGTACACCATCTGGTCCAGGTGACCTATCTACCTTCAGTTTCTCAAGCACCTTCTCCCTAGTAATGGCAACTGCATTCACCTACCGGATGTTGAAAGAACTAGATAAGGTGAATGTGGAGAGGATGTTTCCTATGGTGGGGGTATCCAGAACTAGAGGGCACAGGTGCTGCCTGACCCACTGAGTTCCTCCAGCACCTTGCTTTTTGTGCCAATAGAGCAGCTGTCAGCTCCTGAAAGCTCCAGCATCCTGGTTCAGCAATCTGACTCCTACTGGTCTGCTGCTTGAGAATGCACCTTCTCCATGGAAATGATCCCACCACTAAGCACATCTTTCCCTCCCCCCCTCTCTCTGCATTCCGCAGGGATCGCTCCCTACACAACTCCCCTGTCCATTCGTCCCCCCCATCCCTCCCCACTGATCTCCCTCCTGGCACTTATCCGTGTAAGTGGAACAAGTGCTACACATGCCCTTACACTTCCTCCCTTACCACCATTCAGGGCCCCAAACAGTCCTTCCAGGTGAGGCATCACTTCACCTGTGAGTCGACTGGGGTGATATACTGAGTCTGGTGCTCCTGATGTGGCCTTTTATATATTGGTGAGACCCGACGCAGACTGGGAGACCGCTTTGCTGAACATCTACGCTCTGTCCGCCAGAGAAAGCAGGATCTCCCAGTGGCCACACATTTTAATTCCACATCCCATTCCCATTCTGACATGTCTATCCACGGCCTCCTCTACTGTAAAGATGAAGCCACACTCAGGTTGGAGGAACAACACCTTATATTCCGTCTGGGTAGCCTCCAACCTGATGGCATGAACATTGACTTCTCTAACTTCCGCTAAGGCCCCACCTCCCCCTCGTACCCCATCTGTTACTCATTTTTATGCACACATTCTTTCTCTCACTCTCCTTTTTCTCCCTCTGTCCCTCTGAATATACCTCTTGCCCATCCTCTGGGTCACCCCCCCCTTGTCTTTCTTCCTGGACCTCCTGTCCCATGATCCTCTCGTATCCCCTTTTGCCTATCACCTGTCCAGCTCTCGGCTCTATCCCTCCACCTCCTGTCTTCTCCTATCATTTTGCATCTCCCCCTCCCCCTCCAGCTTTCAAATCCCTTACTCACTTTTCCTTCAGTTAGTCCTGACGAAGGGTCTCGGCCTGAAACGTCGACTGCGCCTCTTCCTATAGATGCTGCTTGGCCTGCTGCGTTCACCAGCAACTTTGATGTATGTTGTTTGTTCCTCTGGTGCTTTGGTTTTCACCACATCTCAATAGACAATAAACAATAGACAATAGGTGCAGGAGTAGGCCATTCGGCCCTTCGAGCCAGCACCGCCATTCACTGTGATCATGGCTGATCATCCACAATCAGTATCCAGTTCCTGCCTTATCCCCATAACCTTTGATTCTGCTATCTTTAAGAGCTCTATCCATCTCTTTTTTGAAAGCATCCAGAGACTTGGCCTCCACAGCCTTCTGGGGCAGAGCATTCCATATATCCACCACTCTCTGGGTGAAAAAGTTTTTCCTCAACTCCGTTCTGAATGGCCTACCCCTCGTTCTTAAACTGTGGCCTCTGGTTCTGGATTCACCCATCAGCGGGAACATGCTTCCTGCCTGCAGCGTGTCCATCCCTTAATAATCTTATATGTTTCAATAAGATCCCCTCTCAGCCTTCTAAGTTCCAGAGTATACAAGCCCAGTCGCTCCAATCTTTCGCCATATGACAGTCCCGCCATCCCGGGAATTAACCATGTGAACCTACGCTGCACTCCCTCAATAGCAAGAATGTCCTTCCTCAAATTTGGAGACCAAAACTGCACACAGTACTCCAGATGTGGTCTCACCAGGGCCCTGTACAACTGCAGAAAGACCTCTTTGCTCTTATACTCAGTTCCCCTTGTTATGAAGGCCAGCATGCCATTAGCTTTCTTCACTGCCCGCTGTACTTGCATGCTTGCTTTCAGTGACTGATGTACAAGAACACCTAGAGGTACCATCTCAAAGAGGTACAGGCTGGTAGGTTAATTGGTTGCTGTACAATGCCCCTAGAGTGTGAGCAGTAGGCATGTTAATGGGCATGGTGGTGTGAATAAAATGGAATTAGTTTAGGATCAGTAGAAATGAGTACCTGATGGCTGGTGCGAACCTAGTGGCACAGAAGGATTATTTCTGCGACTACAGCTCAGCATTCAATACCATTATCCCCTTAATGCTAATCAATAAGCTTCAAGACTTTGCCTCAATATCTCCTTGTTCGGATTGGCAACAACATCTCCTCCACAATCTCCATCAGCATGGGTGCTCCACAAAGCCTAGCCAACCCCCTTCTCTATTGCTTTACACTTATGACTGTGTGGCTAAGCACAGCTCCAATGTCATATTCAAGCTTGCTGGCAACACCACTGTCATAGGCCGAATCAATGGTGGTGACAAAATAGCATCTTGGAGGAAGATTAAAGTGGTGCCACAGCAACAACCTTTTACTCAATGTCAGCAAGACTAAGGAGCTGATTATTGACTTCAGGAGGAGGAAACCAGAGGTCCATGAGCCAGTCCTCACTGGAGGATCAGCGGTGGAGAGGGTCAGTAACCTTAAATTCCTCAGTGTTACTATTTTAGAGGACCAGCACTTAAAGTGAAATTTTGAAGAATGCACTTCTGCTTCCTTAGGAGCTGGTGAAGATTTGGCATGAAATCTAAAAATTTACCATACTTCTGTAGCTGTGTGGTGCAGAGTATATTGACTGGATACATCATAGCCTGGCATGGAAACACCAATGCCCTTTGATTGAAGAATCCCACAAAAAGTAGTAGATACAGCCCAGTCAATCACAGATAAAGCCCTCCCCACCATTGAGAACATCTATATGAGACATTGTCACAGGAAAGCAGAATCCATCATCAGGGACCTCCACCGCACCCAAGTCATGTTCTTTTCTTGCCGCTGCCATCAGGAAGAAGGTACAGGACCCTCAGGACTCACACCACTAGGTTCAGGAACAGTTCTACTACTCAACCATCAGGTTGATGAACCAAAGGGGATAACTTCATTCAACTTCACTTGCCCCATCATTGAAATGTTCCCACAACTCAAATGCCATCTATAAATTTGCTGATGATAAAACCATCGTTGTTAGAATCTCAAATGGAGATGAGAGGGTGTCCAGGAACAAGCTGAGTGGTGTCACAGCAACAACATTGCACTCACTGCCAGTAACACAAAAGAGCTGATTGTGGGCTTCAGGAAGGTTAAGACGAGGGAACATAAACCAATCCTCACAGAGGATCAGATGGAGACAGTGAGCAATTTCAAGTTCCTGTATGTCAAGATCTCCGAGGACCTAACCTGGTCCCTACATATCAATGCAGCTATAAAGAAGGCTATATTTCATTAGGAGTTTGAAGAAATTTGATTTGTTACCTAAAACACTCAAAATTCTCTGTAGATGTTCCATGGAAAGCATTCTGATAGGCTGCATCACTGTCTGGTATGGGGGGGGAGTATTGAAAGCATTCTGATAGGCTGCATCACTGTCTAGTATGGGGGGGGTATCGAAAGCACTCTGATAGGCTGCATCACTGTCTAGTATGCCGGGGGGGGGGGATATCGAAAGCATTCTGATAGGCTGCATCACTGTCTGGTATGGGGGGAGTATTGAAAGCATTCTGATAGGCTGCATCACTGTCTGGTATGGGGGGGTTATCGAAAGCACTCTGATAGGCTGCATCACTGTCTGGTATGCGGGGGGGGGATATCCAAAGCATTCTGATAGGCTGTGTCACTGTCTAGTATGGGGGGGATATCGAAAGCACTCTGTTAGGCTGCATCACTGTCTAGTATGCGGGGGGGGGGATATCGAAAGCGTTCTGATAGGCTGCATCACTGTCTGGTATGGGGGGGAGTATTGAAAGTATTCTGATAGGCTGCATCACTGTCTGGTATGCGGGGGGGGGATATTGAAAGCATTCTGATAGGCTGTGTCACTGTCTGGTATGGGGAGAGGTATTGAAAGAAGCTACAAAAAGTTGTAAAATAAGTCCGCTCCATCTTGGGTACTAGCCTCCGTAGTATCTAAGACAACTTTAAGAAGTGGTACCTCAGAAAGGCGATGTCCATTATTAAGGACCCCCATCACCCAGGACATGCCCTCTTCTCATTGCTACCAACAGGGAGGAGGTACAGAAGCTTGAAGGCACACACTCAGCGATTCAGGAACAGTTTCTTTCCCTCTGCCATCCAATTCTTAAATAGACATTGAACCCAAGAACTCTACCTTACTTTTTTAAATATACATAATGTAATTGATTTACTTATTTATGTTTTTCTTTCCATATTATCATGTATTGCATTGTACTGCTGCTGCTAAGTTAACAAAGTTCACGACACATGCCGGTGATGATAAACCTGATTCTGATTCTGAACCAATGGGCTCACTTTCAAGGACTCTGCATCTCATGTTCTCAATATCTGATGCCTACTTATTTATTATTATTATTTCTTTCTTTTCATGCTTGGACAGTTTGTTGTCTTTTGCACACATTACTGCGGTCTTTCATTGATTCTAATATGGATATTATTCTATTATGGATTTATCGAGTATGCCCACATGAAAATGAATCTCAGGATTGTATAAGGTGACATATATTCACTTTGATAATAAATTTACTTTAAACTGTGAACATGAGCCTGACTCTGAGCAGCCTGACACTGACATGTTAGCATCACCCTGAGATTCCTCAGAACCATGAACACTTTGACTGGCCGTGGTGGTACTTCATGGAAGCAGATCGCTGATTCATCACCTACTGTAGAGCTGGAGTGCTGAGAGTGACTGTGACTGAAGTGTGTTAGAGGAAAAATGATGCTCCCCTGGCTGCGAGCCACTTCCCAGGAGGTGTACAGGATGAACTTAGTATCTTGTGCATTTAGTGTGACAAGCTAGACATATGTTGAGACTAACACTCTACCGAGCAACGCACACACAATATGCTGGAAGAACTGAGCAGGTCAGGCAGAACCTATGGAGGGAAATAAACATTTAACATTTTGGGCCAAGAACCTTCACCAGGACTTCCTTGTGTCTCTCATTTAACACAGAGCTTCCCTGTTGAGGTCCTTGGCTGATGCCTCCGAGGTAGGTCCATTACATGGAGTAAACTGCAGCATTGAATACAATCAGCTGCCTCGCGGTACATAATGTGCCCATGAAATCATATCCTGCCCTTCCTCTTCTAGTATCACAACACGTCAATGGTCTGATTTGGTGATGTGATCTGGTTTCTTCCTGGTCAGCCTGTGTAGACAACACTGGCAATACTGTAGCTATGGCCCTTTTTTGCTAAGTATTCAGCACAAGTACAGCATCTTGTAAACACGGAGGTCATTTCACAACAGAGGAAGGAATTACAAAGAGCATTTGATACTTGCATACCAGGGAGACCACAAAGTTCCTCAATGGCTCCTAAAGGATGGGACATAGCTATCCCAACAGGAGGATGATGGAGTTCTCCAGTCTAGACATGCTCAGAGCAAAAAGTCCCTTTTTCTTTGCAGTGAAAGGTCTTGAGTTCTTCAGGTTTGGTATTGTTCAGAAAGAAGCAAGATTGTAAAATGGATGCATGACAAAGAGGAATGTAGATGCCTCTGATCAGCTAATACTGTGTGGAGGAGGTTTTCCTCCACACCTCTCCCCCTCTCTTTCTGTGCCTCTCTCCCTCTCTCCTTCGGTGTCTGTCTCCCTCTCCTTCTGTGTTTCTCCCTCCCTCTCTCCTTCTTCTCTCTCTTATACTATTAGTAAATCTCTGACAGTCAGGGTGGGTGTGAGGAAGAAATGGAAGGAAGTTGAGAGAGAGGGTGTAGGGTTTCTGTCTGATCAATTATTGAGTGTGGGGAAGTGAGGGATTTGGTATCTGCCTGACAGGGGAAAGAGGGGGAAATGAGGGAGGCACAAGAGTTTCTGCAGACACTGGGAATCTTGAGTGACACACACAAAATGTTGGCGAAACTCAGCAGGTTAGGCAGCATCCATGGAGGGAAATAAATAGTTGATATTTCAGGCTGAAGCCCCTCGTCAGGAATGATGCTGCCTGAATTGTAGGGTTCCTCCCGAATTTTGTGTGTTTCAAGAGATTGCACAGACTGAGCAGAATCTGCTGAAATGTTGCAGATCTCAAGAGGTTTTCTTGGTATTAGCCACAGGTTAAATTTACCCATTCAGAATAGAGACACATTACTCATAATAGTTGCTAAATTTTACACAAATGATATCCAATGTTCATTTGCTAATCAAATTGGTACAACTAATCAGCTGCATTTGTTAGATATGGGAAGTTGGAGTGTGCAGTGTGAGATGGCTTCGACGTTTTTAATATTGCACCCCTGAATACTCTTCCAAAGTATTTAATTGTCTATAACATGCCAATGGACTTCTAAAGCCACCATAGGTGTAATGTTCTTTCCTTAAAGACTACCTTGGAGGAAAAAATCCAACCCCAATGATTTTGAACTACCATCTATGTACAGTATTACATAACACTGTATGAGATAGTTGTTAATAATTTATTGCTTTAATTATGATTCTGAACAAGGCCAATGTTTCTGAATATTGAATTAATGGTTTATGAATATAATACTTATTTAAAAGAATATATTGTAAGTGTAACACACAGTGCAATGGGAAGTGTACTGAATTCTGAAGTAGGGTAGTGGTGAATAGGAAATGAAGAATGATTAATGGGATGTATGAGTTAGCAGTCCTTTTTAACAAATGGGTTTAATTTAGCTCATTGAAAGCTGTACTAATTCATAGCTATATGCTCACTGTCTATCCAACTCAATGGGGTGAATGAATTAAATAAATGCACCAGTTGAAATGAGTAGACACTCGCAATTAAATTAAATTCTTCCCTTTTGCTGATTGATAACCTATCAGAGATTATATAGTTTCTCACTGGTTTTCCATCAGCAGCCTGCCTTATCAAAGACTCACTGATATCACAAATCCAGTAGAAGATAGTTGCAGCAAAGTAACAATGTAATATTGATGGCCAACTTTGAAAACCTACAAAAAGACTCCTGCTCCTAAATTACAATCTCACTTTAATTCTTTCGAATCTGTTGAGTACCTTCCAAATATCACTGGGACTCCGAGTCTATGGGTTACTTAGTCTATCTTCCTTCTTTCTTTCTCATTGAACTAAAAGTTCCAATTAATCTCACTGCAAACTCAAATAAAGCCCATTCTTCCTAAGCTTTTCAACCTTAAGTCATTTCTTGAGGATACTTACAGATGTCTCAGTTAGAATGAGCATTTATTGCATAGTATTCCAGAGAAGTTAAACTGATACTATTGAAGAAAATTAGAGAGTAAAGTCGTACAATCCTCTGGAATTATATTATAAAAATTTTATAAGAATTCTATTAAACATTGATACTACAAGTTACATTGAGATCGAATGTTGGACAGGAGTAGCTTCAGTTCATAAATGGACTAAATAGGTTGAGTGATATTTGCAGTTAATGTGTTAATGGAGTAGTGTGTATCCACTGCTTACAACTGACAGGCTGATCTCTGTTTTTCTGAAGTGCGATACACCTCAATGAGGGTTTACAATACATTCAAACAATTTCCAACCATGAACCACTGAATGAGTTAAAGGCATTGAACAGTGTGTTGAGACTATCAAAGCATTTGTAAAATTGTTCCATGTGATAAGGCACTAATGAGAATGAGATGGCCTTCTTTAAGGGGTGGAGCAAACTGAGTGATTACATTCTTATCTGTTACAGACATGGACCAAAGCAATACTTCAGGTCAATAGAGATCCCCCAGCTTCTGTATTCTCAGCTACAGCCAACGTAATTGCTTCCATCTTATCTCTTAATGCTCCCGGAGTGCAGGGGTTCCTGTCCAATCAAAAGTTTACTTTTAGTGTCAAAGGTCAGAGCTATCAAGAAAACGCTGAAGGAGGAGAAAAAGATCAGGAAGCTTTAGTGGTAGAGCAAATATTCATTGAGCAGAAGCAATGATGCCTCTTCCATTTTGTGCCTAATGCAGCTTCAACAGATTGTTTAATAGCATAAATTGTGACAATCATAATTACTATAGGCAGCTTACAAAGTAAATTTAAAACTATACTCACAAAATGTTGGAGGAACTCAACAGGTCAGGCATGGAAATGAACAGTAATAGTTTTGGGCTGAGATCCTTACTGAAGAAGTCCTGAAAGAAAGTACCTGGCCCAAAGTGTTGACTGTTTGTTCATTTTCATGGGTGCTGCCTGACCTGCTGAGTTCCTCCAGCACTTTGAGAGTGTTGCTTTGGATTTCAGCATCTGCAGAATTTCTTGTGTTTACAAAGAAAATTATTTTAGTTTATTATTGAAACTAAAACTTGAAATTATAAAGAAAGTTATATATATTAATATAGCATTCATTAGTATCAATGTTATCAAAGAATTGAGAGATGTTTTATGAATGAATGTGGATTATACAGTATCTGAATTAGTACTTTGGTGATCAGTGGAACTAATCAACCCACTGAAGTGCTATGACCCTGATGGGAGTTACTTGCAGGTTTCAGAACAGTAGCCAGGATGTGTTCTAAATTACAGTAGGAGATAGAAAGAGCCTGTTAAAAAGGCAATGTTATGTTAGTCATGGGGGATTTCACTATGCAGATAGATTGGAAAAATCAGTTTGATTCTGGACCCCAAGAGAGAGGATTTATGGAATGATGACTTTTTAGAGCATTTTGTGGTTGGGCCCACTAAGGGATCAGCAATTCAGGATTTGGTGTACTGTAATGAACCAGATATGATTAGGGAGTTTAAGGTAAAGGAACACTTGGGAATCATAGCATGATAGAATTCACCCTGCAATTTGAGAGGGAGAAGCTAAAATCAGATGTATCAGTATTACAGTGGAGTAAAGAGAATTACAGAGGCATGAAAGAGGAGCTGGCCAAAGTTGATTAGAGGGGGACACTAGCAGGGATGATGGCAGCAGAGCAATGACTGAAGATTCTGGGAGCTCTTCAGAAGGTGCAGGATAGATACATCCCAAAGATGAAGAAGCATCCTTAAGGGAGGATGAGGCAACTATGGCTGACAAAGGAAGTTAGAGACAGGATTAAAGCAAAAGAGAGGGTATATATTAGAGAAAAATTAGTGGGAAGTTAAAGGATTGGGAACTTTTTAAAAACCAACAGAAGGCAACTGAAGAAAATAATAAGAACAAAAAGATAAAATGAAAGTAAGTTTGTCAATAATATTTTAAAGGATACCAAAAGTTTTTTTCAGATATATAAAGAGTAAAAGAGAGGTGAGAGTAGATATTGCATCACTTTTAAAACATCGCTGGAGAGATAGTAATGGGGGACAAAGAAATAGTGGAGGAACTGAATTAGTGTTTTGAACCATTTTTCACTGTGGAAGACACTAGTGGTATGCCAGTAGGTCGAGTGGGTCAGGAGACCCTGAGCCATTAGGAGCAGAATTTGGCCTTTCAGCCCATTAAGTCTGCTCCACCATTTCATCATGGGTGATCCCAGATCCCATTCCACCCCATACAATTGCTCTCTCAGCATATCCCTTGATGACATGACCAATCAGGAATCTATCAACTTCCGCTTTAAATATACCCACAGACTTGGCCTCCACTGCAGTCTGCGGCAGAGTATGACACAGATTCACCACTCTTTGGCTTAAAAAAATCCTCCTTACTTGTATTCTAAAAGGTTGCCCCCTCAATATTAAGACCCTTCATCTGCACTGAAAGGAAATAGCCAGTGTAAAGCAATGAAGGGTCCCCTGTTCTATAGGAGTTGTTTGTCAAGGTTGGCAGAGAGCTGGAGACATTTGCAATGGTAGCAAGATCTGAATCAGATAAGATCCTTATGGCATGACTGGCCTTGTCATGCAAAAGTCCCTCTGAAAACGCAGAGTTTAAACGTCTTATCTTTCCTCAGAAAGAAAATGTAGAAGTCTCTTTGGGAACATGGAGCTGCAGTGACGTCAGTGACCCTGTATGCCCTGGTGCCATTGGAAGGAGCCTAAGACCACAAAGGGACATTGACCCTGGGCTCTACTGCCCGGTTCTCTGTGATAGCAGATTTGTTAAAACTTGGCTAACAGAGACATTTCTCCTCAAAGGGGTAAAGTTTGGACAATGTGTCCTTGTGGAACCAGGTGGGATAAAGTCCACAATAGAGAACCTTTCTATCCCTTCCATTGCCAACTATGGTACCTATGTTATAGAAGGCTACAGACTATGTACTATTAAATGAGATTAGTATACACTCTGTGGCCACCATATTATATACCTCCTATACCTAATACAGCGGACACTGAGTGCACTGTATATTTGTAGTCTTCTGCTGCTGTAGCCCATCCACTTCAAGGTTTCGACATGTTGTGCATTCGGAGATGCTCTCCTGCATACCACTGTTGTAACACGTGGTTATTTGAATTACTGTTGCCTTCCTGTCAGCTTGAATCAGTCTGGCTATTCTCCTCTGACCTCTCTCATTAACCATGCATTTTCTCCCACAACTGCTGCTGACTGATTGCTTTTTTTTTGTTTTTCACACCTTTCTCTGTATACTCTAGAGACTGTCATGTGTGAAAATCCCAGATCAGCAGTTTCTAAGATACTCCAACCTTTGGCACCAACGTTCATTCCTCTGTCAAAGTCACTGAGATCACATTTCTTTCCCCATTCTAATGTTTGGTCTGAACAACAACTGAACCTCTTGACCATGCTTGCATGCTTTTATGCATTAAGTTGCTGCCACATGATTGGTTGATTAGATATTTGCATTAATAAGTGGGTGTACAGGCATACCTAATGAAGTGGCCATTGAGTGTAGATAGATACTTCGTGGTTGGCATGGCCATGATGGGCCAAATGGCCCATTTCTGTGTTCTTTGACTCTATCATTCTATAACTTTGGGAGCCCTGGCTGTACCCATGCCCCATCTGATGCTTCTGCTTGATTTATGAATCCAGCAAACTCAGTGGGAGCAGTTTTCAAGTTTGAACGTGACTGTGGAGTTCAGTAGAAGCATCACTGGTGATGAAGAGTAGTTCTTGCAAAGACCAAGTGCTCTCTAGAGCGTGGAGCAGTATGCAGGAACTCTCAAGAAGAAAGCTAGTGCCACTTTAAATCACACAATGCCTGAAAACCTGGATAGTTTGTGAGTGGCCAAGTCCAGACAGGTTTCGGAAAAAATTACTCTCAGCAATACTAATAAACGATGAATGACATCACTAAATCTGTGGCTGGTGCCAGACACACATTAAGAAAGCAAGTGCGACTCAGGTTGGGAAGAATCCATTTGAATTTCCAGACTCATGCAAAATAATGCAGAAATGACCATTAACGCATTTCACTTGAAGAAAAGTCAACTTTCGTTCACTTGGTATTGAAATAACTAATTTAATTTTTAGGCCTACACACAAAAAGCCTTACATATTTACTGCTATGCTGGTACTTGGGTATTGGTATTGCTGTTAATCAATTATTGCAGAACATACAGTACAAACACCCAGTGAACAGCTTGTCTGGCATACTGTTCATACAGATCCAAATCAATGCAGAATGCATTAAGGTAAAACAATAACTGTAATGTATGGATCTATTTATTTTAGAGCAATGCCCCCCCCCCCCGCTTACCACTACGTTTTGATCTGCTGTCTGTGCATGCACACTGTTCTCTCTCTCTCTTTCTCTTGCTGCATGTCAATACACCAGTTAAAACCATCTCCTGTGTGCGTGCTCTTATTTAATTGATATGCAGTTGTGCATGGACACAGCAAATTGGCAATGAGCATGAACCTGAATGTCAGAACGTATCACAAACTGCACTGACAGTTATGGGACGAAACAGCAGGAGTTAAACAGCACGACAAAGCCAAAGGACGCATGAGTTACAGTGAAAGACATGGCAAATTTAAAGTGATAATAATGTGGCGATGACTTCAGTTGGGAAAGCTGATGAATTTGATAACGCTTATGAAGGCTGGGAGTCGAATATTGAGAGCGTTGAACGGAATTGTAATGTGAACAATGTGGCGGAGCAAAAGAAAGCCCCTAATGGGCCCAAGAACGTATAATCTCTTACGCAACGTAGTAACCCTTTCAAAGCAAGATGTTCGATGAAATTGTTACAATTTTACAAAATCACTTGAGCCCTAAACCTCTGGTAATAGCTGAGAGATTTAGATTTTACAAAAGAAACCGGTCAAAAGATGAAGGTCTTTCTGAATACATTGCTGAACTGCACAAACTTTCCCAGTACTGTCTTTAGAGATGGACTTTCTTGTGCATTAAGGGACAAGCTTGTATAGTCAAAGCACTCAAATGAGGCTATTATCCGAAAGAGACCTAACCTTAGAACAGGCATTAACCATTGCAATATCATTAGAGACTGCAGCAAAGGATGTAGCAGAACTACAGAAAAGGAGGTAAGAATGTGAAATGCACAAAATGTCCCTGAATGGTGCAAAGAGCCAAAGATGTTATCGACATGTCAATCCTCCCATGATGCAAGTGACTGTTGGTTCAAAGAAAAAGTCTGCAGAAAGTGTCACAGACAAGGTGACATGGAGAGAATGTGCAAGGCAGACAAAAAGCACAACTGAATGAAAAGTCTCAAACACAAAACTAAGCAAATGCATAAAGTTACCAAATGTAAAACAGAATCGGACATCATAGAGTCTGACAAAGGTGACCTGTCATGCCTAGAACTGTATAGTATAACTCAAGCAGATCACAAAATCATCTGGGTCGCAATAGATGTGTCTGGTGTAAAGCTGAAAATGGAGCTGGAGGTGGGATCAGCTTTGTCCATAATTCCAGAGGCTGGCTACAACAGACTGTTTTCTAAGATACCATTGGAAATGACCTCAGTGATGCTAAAGAGTTACACAGGTGAAACAGTGTCTCCCAAAGGCAAACTGGAAGTGAATGTGATGTATAGAGACTAAATACGGCAGTTAGAGGTTTATGTATTGAAAACTGGAGGGCCAGCACTTTTCGGATGTGAATGGTTGAGAAAAATCCAACTAGACTGGCACTCAATCAAAACTCTCAGTGTGGCATCAACAGGCAACAGCAGCCCAAATGGTAGTACTAACCAGAGACTGGAACAGCTGCTTAATGTTAGTGAGAAGGTGTTTGAGAAGAGAATGGATAAACAGATCGAAGACTTGGCCAAAAGCTGTTCAGGATGTCAAAAAGTTCAAAAAGCATCCCCACAGTCACCATTACATCTGTGGGAGTGGCCGTCATCACCATAGCAAAGAGTACATATTTGCTTTGCCGGACTCTATCTTTCTGATTGCTACAGCCAGAGGTTATGCCAATGGAGACAACACCTCAGCAAAGACTGTCTCTGCTCTGAGGACACTATTTGCCAGAAATAGCTTACCAGGACAAATTGTGAGTGACAACAGACCACAATATACGTCAGAATTATTCTGACTGTTCATGAAGTAAAAGGGCATCAGATGTTTCAAGTCAGCTTCTCCACGAATGGGTTAGCTGAAAGGCTTATCCAAACTTCCAAGAAGTCCATTAAAGTGATGGCCCAGGAGGACATTTCTCTACAGCACAAAGTGGGCAACTTCCTTTTTGTAAATCAGAACTCTGTTCATGCCACGTCAATGCTGCTCATGAACAGGAATCTGAGATCTCACAGAGACCTCCTGAAAGCAGACCTACAGAGGGAATTGCAGAATAAACAGTTCAGCCAGCTGCCAAGTGAAGTAGCAAGGATTTTTGAGATTAGACAGGATGTCCTAGTGCGTGATTACCGAGAATACAAGTGGACACCCAGTAGGGTAGCTATAACAACTGGACCACTGATGCACACAGTGGATGTTGGAGATCAGACATGGAGACATCATGTGGACTGGACACTCGATGCTCAACCAAAGAACACACCCGATTCGACTGCATCCAACAAGACAGACACATTACAATTACCGGACGTACCTCTCGGTGATGAATCACGTCACTGACAGCAACATGACACCAGCAACTGAGAACATTAACAAGACACCTGCTAAACCTGATGCCACCCCACTGGTCCAGAGCCACTATCCTGAAAGAAGCAGAGCAGCACCCGAAAGACTGAATCTGTAGTATAGGGAAGTTGGTTATGGGCTGTTGTTGGGAAAGCATGTTTATTTGGAATATGGTTTATGAAAGGGAAATTGAATGATTTGTACATACACAGTTTTATGTTGCATTAGTCTGAAGGGGGAGCAAATGTAATGTATGGATCTATTTTTTAGAGCACTATGTATGGACTGTTGTCTATGCATGCGTATTGCTCTCTCTGTCTCTCACACTGCAATGTGAATACACCAGTTAAAGCCAGCTCCTGTGTGCGTGCTTTTATTTAATCAACATGTAGTTGTAAAGACACAACAAGAACATTGGTCTGAGGAACGTTTCTTAGATCAGGTGAACCTTTCGGTTACCGCATGTCCTGCACAAATATCCCTCTAATTACCTACACCCTCATTGCCTGTGTATTCTCAGAGCAGTTCAGTTCCTGTGGAACACTTACAAAATGCTGAAGGACCTGAGCAGTTCAGGTAACATCTGTGGAGAGGAACAAACAGCCAATGTCTCAGGCCAAGACCCTTCATCAGGACTGAAAAGGAAGGTGGCGAAAGCCAGAAACTTCCTTTCTTACCTGATCCCCACATCTGTTCTTTCCTGATCCCCACATCCTTTCTTTCCTGATCCCCACATCCTTTCTTTCCTGATCCCCACATCCGTTCTTTCCTGATCCCCACATCCTTTCTTTCCTGATCCCCACATCCTTTCCTGTCCTGATGAAGGGTCTCGGCCCGAAATATCGACTGTTCGCTAATTTCCCTTGGATTTCCACTATATGCAGAATTTCTCTTGTTTGAGATTCTACAAACGATGGAAATCCACACACAAAATGTTGGAGGGACTCAGCAGATAAGGTAGCGTCTATGGAAAATAAGTTTTGGGCCAAGACCCTTCAGCAGATTTGTAGAATCTTTTGTGTTATTCAGCTTCTGTGATCTAAACTATAGAGCAAATGTTTCTGTTGCACAATTGCTATCCAAGAAATAAGTGAGGTGATAGAACAGCTTTCAACGTCTGGACAATTCAAATCTAGTGGTTAAATGCTGTACAGATTTTAATATTTCATGGAAATGCTAGTGATATAATTCAAAATGAAGATGAGTGTGTGACTTGAGAGAACCACGTGAGTGGTCATGTTCACTTCAGCCTGAATCCCTTGATCTTCTTGGTGATATAGGTCGCAGGTTTGGGAGGTGCTCTCAGAAGCAGCCCAGGTGACTCATTGTGGAACATTTTCTAGATTGAACAAACCACTGCCAATGTGCATCAGAGCTGGAGGAAATAAGTGCTTAGGGTAGTGAATGGTGTCTGCCCCCTTGAGAGTTGGTGGAGCCACACCCATTCAAGCCAATGGCAAGGACTCCTGGCTTGTGCCTTGTAGAGGGTGTTTGGATGATGGGGAGTGAGTCATTTTCTACAAGGTAATCAGCCTCAAACCTGCTCCTGTAGCCATTGCACTCACATGGCCGGTTCAGTTAAGTTCTGGTCTTGGGGAATCTTAGGATGCTGGGGACTCACTGATCATAATGTCATTGAACATTTCATGTGGGTGGCGAGCCTTTTGCTGGTATTAGGCAGTGCCAGGCAATTTTTCAGTGTGGTTTTTATCTGACAGCCACATCCAAAAACTCCAAGGGAAAGTTGGCTCTTGCAATTCTCTCTTGAAAAAATTATCAGGTATGAAATGGGGAGCTAATGCTCGCACACTTAGATCAACTGCCCTGGCACTCTGCTATGCACCTGCAGAATACTGTGCACCTGTGTGGGGTAGATCAGCCCATGGGAAGAAAATAGACCCGTTGCTTAACGAAACCTGCCAAATAATCACGGGCACACTGCGCCCCACACCCACTAACATCATTTACAGATTTGCAGGCATTGCTCCCCCAGAAATCCGAAGACACACTACAACAAAAATTGAAAAAGGTAAACAGAACTCGGATCCACAGCACCCATTAAATCATCATGTGCCAGTTTCCAACCGCCTAAAATCGAGGAAATAACAGTAGAGGAACTACCACATGGAACATCCCCCCCCCCCCAAACAAACAGTATTGACCTCTGGCAACAAACAGAAGCCAGAACCCCACCAAACATTACAGTGCAAGACCCCACAGAGATGTTACCAGACGGGGCACTGCTTGACAGACGGAAGTGGTGCACTCTCAACAGAGCGAGAGCGGGAGTTTGTAGGACAGGAGACAATATGGTAAGGCGGGGTTTAAAGACCAGCGAATCCTGTGAGTGTGGAGAAAGGGGGCAGAACATTGAACACGTTCTGCGCAACTGCCCACTCTCACCAGATTTAGCTGACACTGACCAGTTCATCATCAGCGAAACAACACTAGAGTGGCTGGCTGTCTGGTGTGACAAGCTATGATGATGACCTGACACTTATTAGCTCATGGCTGATTGTTGTCCAGATTTGCATCCTGCAGACATGGGCTACTTCATTTACTGAGGGACTGCAAATGGAGTTGAATATTGTACCGTTGTTCATGATGATACCCTCTTCTGACTTTATGAAGGGAGGAGGGTTATTGATGAAGCAGATTAAGGTGGTTTGACCAAGGACATAGGCCTGAGGATCTATTGCAGTGATATCCTGGGGCTAAGCTGATTGACCTCTCACATCTACAGCCACCTTTTGTGTATCGTAAGGCCAGTCATTGGAGAACTTTCCCATTAATAGCCATTTATTTCAGTCTTATCAGGACTCCTTGATACCTCACTTGGCTCAATGTTGCTTCAATAGCAAAAGCCGTCACTCCCACCTCTTAACTTCTTTCGGTCCATAATTGGATTAAGGCTATGATGATGCCTACAGCCAATTGGTCCTGGCCCAACTCAAAATTGTGCGTTGGTAAGCAACTTCATGGTGAACAATCTGCTTGATAGCACTGTCGATGACACCTTCTATCACTTTATTTTTGGCTGATTGGGTGGTAGTTAACCAGATTGAATCTGTCCAGCTTTTATAACTAGGACATACCTGGGCAATTTCTCACTTGCTAATGTTGTAACTGTACTGGAATAGTTTGACTAGTTCTGGAGACCACATCTTCAGTGTTACAGCAAAGCTGCTTCCTTTGTTGTTTCTTGTTATCTTATCTTTTATTGATATCACATGGTGTGTGCAAATTCTGCAATGGTCGAGTTCTCAGAGGAACTTGAGCTGGATCATGCATGACCACAAATGTGATGAAGAATGGACCAGGTGAAAAACCCGTACCCAGCGACTAGGCTTCAGTCTTGTCTTTAGCATTCGATGTTGGGCCCCACACTATTGAAGAGAGGAATTTCTTGGAGCCTCTTCGCACATTTAGCTGTTTCAAGGCAGTTAGTCCACCTTTGGTCCCCACCTGGCACTCAGCTCTCACCTGTGGCTCCCCGTAGCTGTTTGCATGCGACAGCGGCCACACCCCGGGCAACGGCTTCGACAAGCCGGCCAACCCAGGTGAGGGTAGCCGACGGGTCTCAAACCCTCGGTGAGATAGGGAGTTGTCTATCCCAGCATGTGAAGACAGACTCCGGTGGATTGAGCAGACGAGACCAATGGAAGGTCCAACGGTCAAGAAGGCGGTCTCTGCAAGCGTCGTGGAACGCGTAGAGCAGGACAAGACACAGAAGACGTCCTGGTCATCCACTACGCCTAGTCCCACTTCCAGCCATCTCGATTCTGTCTTGCCACTGGATCCAGATGGGAATTGGGAAGAGAGAGTGAGGCTGACGCTGCGCAACTCTCCCTCACTTAAATCCAAATCACGCGCTAGTCTGGACACCATCATAATGGTGTTGAGGTCCTCATCGACGTTGACGATGGACGAACACACTAAGCTGGAACATCTTCAGCAGGCTCATCGCTGACCATTCTTCCAGTTGCAATTTAACTGAATGGCTTGCGAGACCACTTCAGAGACAGTCTAAAAGTCAACCACTCTAATAATCCAGACAACATAGTCAGAGCTACAAAGTGCAGAGAAATGCAACGTTATAAAGCTCTGATTTGGCCACATTGCATACAGTTCTGGTCGGCCCACTATAGGAAGGAATTTAAGGCTTTGGAGAGCGTGCAGAAGTGGTTTACTAGGATGCTGCCTGGTTTAGAGGGTATGTGCTGTCACGAGAGGCTGGATAAACTTGAGATGTTTTCTCTGGAGAGCCGGAGGCTGAGGGGAGATTTGATAGAGGTTTACAAGATTATGAGAGGCATAGATAGAGTGGATGGAGAGTATCTGTTTCCCAGAGTTGAAATGTCTAATACCAGAGGGCTTGCATTGAAGGCGAGAGGGGGTAGGTCCAAAGGGGATGTGATGGGTAAGTTTTTGACTCAGAGTAATGGATGCCTGGAATCCACAGCCTGGTATGCTGGTAGAGGGAAATACAATAGAGGCTTTTAAGAGATGTTTAGATAGGTGCATAGATGTAAGGAAGATGGAGGGATACGGACATGGTATAGGTGGGAGGAATTAGTGTTTGGATGTATTTGATTTGCTTTTTAGCTGGGTTGGCACAACACTGTCAGCTAAATAGCCTGATCATGTGCTGTACTGAGCTATGTTCTAAACCTAGGGGCAGTATCTAACAATCATGCAGGTCAATTGTGCGGGCATTGGTAATACATGACCAGTGAACTAATAGAGCTCCAGCTGCAGGAAAATAATGCACATCTTTATGATAAATCAAACAATTTACTGCATCTTCCAAGGACAATTTAATTGAAAACTACTTTTAAGCGATTTTCAATTAAGTAAAACATAGATGAAGATTCAAATGTTCCCAAGGCAGAGAATGAATATTCTGGCAAGGGTACTGGTATCAATATTTTCTCTTGTTTTATCATGTTGAAATTTGTATTATACTAATATTCAATTAAAGTGTAACTAGATATTGTGTCCGTAGGAGTACAGATGCAGAGTCTGAGAGAATCCCAGGGTTATACTCTGTGCTTTCGCAGCAATCAGTTAAATACATCATTAACGAAGGCCGATGAAGTCATGCCTTCGGGGTGACAGGCAAACCGGGCCAAACGGATAATGCATTAAAATGGCAGGAGTGTCACTTTGACATGCTTTGGTGTTAAATTATTCACCTTGATGACATAAATCTTCTCTAATCCCATCATTTCATGCCCTTTCACCCTCACAGGGTTGAGAAATGAAAAACTTCCGTGACTCAAGTGGCTCACCTTGAACTTTCTGCAAGGTTCATGTTTCTTCCTTATCGCTTTGTAGTCTCAGGGATTTATTCTGATATATTAAGTACAGGATGCAGCTGGTGACAATTATAAAGAGGGCCAGGTGCTGCTTCAGTTATCACATCAAAACTCAGGAAAGGTATGTGGCTCTTGTGGGGGGTAAGGAGTTCTGGGAAGATTGCATGGTGGCAATACACACAAATGATTCCAGGACATAAATGGTTAAAAGTTGGAGATCCCTGAATGCAGAACCAGGAGGAACAAGGGCACACTTCCTAACTACATTTCTGCTAGCTCTTCCTCTGTTACTCTCTTTAAGCCAGCACTGTGCCAGGGCCAGCTCTGAAAACTGGTTTGTTTTCATCAGAGGCCATACCACCAACCCACATGCTACCACCATGGTCAGAGACCCAGAACAGACTAGGGACACTCTGCAGTTCAGGCAGCATCTCTGCAAAGAAAAACAGAACCAATGTTTTAGGGCGGAGGCCTATCATCAAGATGAAGTGTCTTCAACTTGAAACATTAACTCCGTTTTTCTTTCCACGGATGCTGCCCGACCTGAAAAGTGTTTCCAACTTTGTAATTTTATTTCCAATTTCAGCATCTGCAAATTTTTTTGAATTTCAGTTAGTGCCAATTTGTATCTACCCTTAAAATATTCAAAAGTACTGCTTCTCCCACATACGAGGAGATTTCCAAAGATTTAACATAAGTAGACATAAGATATAGGAGCAGAATTAGGCTGCTCCGCCCATCGAGTCTGCTCCGCCATTTCATCATGACTGATCCAATTTTCCTCTCAGCCCCAGTTTCCTGCTGTCTCCCTGTGTCCCTTCAGGCCCTGACCCATAAGTATCTATCAACCTCTGCCTTAAGACCTGGCCTCCACAGCTGCCTCTAGCAAAGAATTCCACAGGTTTTTCCACTCTCTGGCTAAAGAAATTCCTCCTCATCTCCATTCTAAAAGGATACCCCTCTCTTCTGAGGCTGTGTCCTCTGGCCCAAACCGTCAACTGTACTTTTTTTCCATAGATGCTGCCTGGCCTGCTGAGTTCCTCCAGCATTTTGTGTGTGTTGCTCCTTTTGGCCCTCTCCAGTTTCAGCACATCCTTTCTAAGATAAGGGGCCTAAAACTGCTCACAATACTCCAAATGAGGCCTCACCAGTGTTTTATATAGTCTCAAGATTACATCCTTGCTTTTATATTCTCATCCTCTTGAAACCAATGCTAACATCATATTTGCCTTCCTCAACACAGACTCAATCTGCAAATTAACCTTTCGAGAAATCTGCACAAGGTCTCCAAGTCCCTTTGCACCTCAAGTTTTTTACACCTTCTCTCCATTTAGAAAATTATCTATCCTTTCATTTCTTCTACCAATGTGCATGACCGTATACTTCCTGATACTGTATTCCATCTGCCTTTTCTTTGCCCATTCTCCTAATCTGTCCAAGTCCTTCTGTAGTTGCCTCTCTACTTCCACAAAACTACCTGCCCCTCCACCTATCTTCGTACTGTCTGCAAACTTTGCAACAGAGCCATCAATTCCACTATCCAAATCATTGACATTTAATATTAAAAGAATTGGTCCCAACACAGACCTCTGTGGAACACCACTAGTCATCGTACGCAACCAGAAAAAGCTCCCTTTATTCCCACTTTTTGCCTCCTGCCAATCAGCCACTGCTTTATCCATGCTAGGATCCTTCCAGTGATACCATGGGCTTGTAGTTTGTTACGCAGCCTCATCTGTGGCGCCTTGTCAAAGGCCTTCTGAAAATCCAAGTACACAATATCAACCAATTCTCCTTTGTCTACCTGCTTGTTATTTCTTCAAATAGTTCCAGCACATTTGTCAGGCAAGATTTTCCCTTGAGGAAACCAAGTTGACGACGGCCTATTTTAACATGTGCCTCCAAGTACCCTGAGACTTTATCCTTAATAATCAACTCCATCTTCCCAACACTAAGGTCAGACTAACTAGCCTATAGTTTCCTTTCTTCTGCCTCTCTCCCTTCTTGAAGTGTGGAGTGTTATTTGCAATTTTCTAGTCTTCTTGAACCATTCCAGAATCCATTGATTCTTGACAGTTCATGACTAATGCCACCACAATCTCTTCAGCCACCACTTTTAGAACCCCAGGGTGTACACCATCTGGTCCAGGTGACTTATCTACCTTCAGACCTTTCAGTTTCCCAAGAAGCTTCTCTCTGTTAATGGTAACTTCACAGACGTCATGAGCCCTGACACTTAGAACTTCGGCCATACTGCTAGTGTCTTCTGCAGTGAAGACCGATGCAAAGTGCTTACTCAGTTTATCGTCCCCCCATCCCTCCCCACTGATCTCCCTCCTGGCACTTATCCGTGTAAGCGGAACAAGTGCTACACATGCCCTTACACTTCCTCCCTTACCACCATTCAGGGCCCCAAACAGTCCTTCCAGGTGAGGCATCACTTCACCTGTGAGTCGACTGGGGTGATATACTGCGTCCGGTGCTCCCGATGTGGCCTTTTATATATTGGTGAGACCCGATGCAGACTGGGAGACCGCTTTGCTGAACATCTACGCTCTGTCCGCCAGAGAAAGCAGGATCTCCCAGTGGCCACACATTTTAATTCCACATCCCATTCCCATTCTGACATGTCTATCCACGGCCTCTTCTGCTGTAAAGATGAAGCCACACTCAGGTTGGAGGAACAACACCTTATATTCCGTCTGGGTAGCCTCCAACCTGATGGCATGAACATTGACTTCTCTAACTTCCGCTAGGCCCCACCTCCCCCTCGTACCCCATCTGTTACTCATTTTTATGCACACATTCTTTCTCTCACTCTCCTTTTTCTCCCTCTGTCCCTCTGAATATACCTCTTGCCCATCCTCTGGGTCACCCCCCCCCCGTCTTTCTTCCCGGACCTCCTGTCCCATGATCCTCTCGTATCCCCTTTCGCCTATCACCTGTCCAGCTCTCGGCTCTATCCCTCCCCCTCCTGTCTTCTCCTATCATTTTGCATCTCCCCCTCCCCCTCCAGCTTTCAAATCCCTTACTCACTCTTCCTTCAGTTAGTCCTGACGAAGGGTCTCGGCCTGAAACGTCGACTGCACCTCTTCCTATAGATGCTGCTTGGCCTGCTGCGTTCACCAGCAACTTTGATGTGTGTTACTCAGTTTATCTGCTATTTCTTTGTCTCCCTCCACATCATTTTCCAACAGTTCAATTACCACTCTTGCCTCTCTTTCACACTTTATGTATCTGAAAAATCTTTTGGCATCCTTTTTAATACTATTGCCTACTTTACATTCATATTCCATCTTTACCTTCTTAATGACTGTTTTAGCTGCTTTCTATTTGTTATTAAAAGCTTCCTGATCCTTCAACTTCTGACTAATTATTGCTCTATTATATACCCTCTCTTTGGCTTTTATGTTGGCTTTGACTTCTCTTGTTAGTGATGGTTGTGTCATGTTGCCTTTAGAATACTTCTTCCTCTTGGGGATGTTCATATTCTGTGCCTTCTGTGTTGCTTCCAGAAATTCTGCTGTCCACCCTGCCAATGTTCTTTTCTAAACAACTCTCGTCAACTCCTCTCGCATGCCTCTGTAATTCTCTTTACTCCACTGTAATACTGATACATCTGACTTTCACTTCTCCTCCTCAAATTCCAGGGTGAATTCAATCATATTATGATCACCTTTCCCTAAGGGTCCTTTTACCTTAAGCTCTATAAAAAATTCTTGTACATTGCACAACACCCAATCCAGTAGCGCTGATCCCCTCGTGAGCTCAACCATGAACTGCTCTTAAAAAGCCATCTCACGAGCATTCGAGAGGTTTTCCCTCTTGGAATCCAGCACCAACCTGATTTTCCCAATCTATCTGCACATTGAAATCCCCACGTCTATTGTTACATTGCTCTTTTGGCATGCATTTTCTATATTCCATTGTAATTTGTAGCCCACATCCTTACTACTGCTTGTGGGTCTGTATACAACTCCTGTCATGGTCTTTTTACACTTGCAGTTCCTTAGCCTTATCTACAATGTTTCAACACCTTCTAAACCTATATCACCTCTTTCAAATTATTTGATTTCTGTTTACCAACAGAGAAAAAGTGCCCCTCTGCCTACCTGTCTGTCCTTCTGGTACAATGTGTGTCCTCGGAAGTTAAGCTCCCAGCTATATTCTCTTCCAGCCATGATTCAGTGTTGCCTACAGCATCATACCTGCCAATCTGCAACTGTGCTACAAGTTCATCTACCTTCCTTTTATGGTGTGCATCCAAATGCATCACCTTCAGCCCTGTATTCACCCTTTGCAATTTTGTCCACCTTTGACGTTGCAACTCATCCTATTGACTGCAATTTTGCCCTGTCAACAGCCTCTCATCACTAAACATTGCCTCTCTTTGTAAACCAGCTACCTCATCTTCAGCACTATCATCTGCCCTTCCTATGATACTTCATGCATAGCTCAGGACACCAGTCACACCATGCTTAACCTTTTGATTCCTAACTTTGTCTGAGGTCTTACAAACATCTGCCTCCACAACCTCTCCACTAACTGTTCTGGCCCTCTGCTTTCCATCTCTCTGCAACTCTCATTTAAACCCCTCCATGCTGCATTGACAAACCTTCCCGCTAGGATATTAGTCCCCCTCCCATTCAGGTGCAAACCATCCCTTCTGTACAGTGATTAATTAATCTGCAGCTGGCATGTCTTTAGCTGTGGAGGAAACCTGAGCACTTAGAGAAAACCTACTTAGTCACAGGGAGTTTTCAATAACCTTTCCGCAGAGTTGCTTGGAGTGTTCTTTTGTCTTCATGGTGTAGTTTTTACCAGGATACTGATTCACCAGCAGTTGGACCTGCTTTTTCTTCTTCTGACTTTTAATGGCAGTTGGCAGTCCAACTTAAAGATGCATTACCGCCACTAACTGGACTGGAGTGTGGTGTAGAGAGTTGGGAAGTAAAACTCTTACTAGTTATTTATCAACTGAAAACTAAAATTACCCTATAGATTTTAAATAATGAAATACAATAATCTGAATTAAATTAAAGTCACTTCCATAACTTAGTAAAGTTTTTAAATGAAAACTGTCAACCTACAAAGCTAGTGCTGCAGCCTGCATTTGCTGTCTTTCAACCTTATATGCTTCATATTGTAAAAGAATGTGTTTAACTGTTTCATAATGATGACAATAAAAGTGTGACGTGTGGCCAAGTGGTGAAGGCATCGGTCTAGTGAGCTGAAGGTCGCTGGTTCGAACCTCAGCTGAGGCAACGTGTTGTGTCCTTGAGCAAGGCACTTAACCACACATTGCTCCGCGACGACACCGGTGCCAAGCTGTATGGGTCCTAATGCCCTTCCCTTGGACAACATCGGTGTTGTGGAGAGGCGAGACTTGCAGCATGGGCAACTGCCAGTCTTCCATACAACCTTGCCCAGGCCTCAGTCGACATCGAAAAATCGATGAACAGGCGAAGAGAAGAATGATGACAACCCCTACACAGCCCAGAGTGATGTTTTCCAACAAGATATAAGGAATGATTAAGCATATTATGCCCAATTTTAAGTTGAGTCAATATAATTCCTTCCCTTCCTGTCTTACCCCTTCTCCCATGAATCCAACAGTTTCATATATTCTGTAAAGGAGTCTCTCCTTATGCTCATTATCCCATAGGTCTTGTCATAATCCCCTAATTCTTAGCCAGCTGGACCTTCCAGATACAGGTGTATTTTTACTACAATCAATTGAAACACCTTGACTGCACACAGTTGGTCTCCACTTAACTAATTATGTGACCTCCAAAACCAATTGGCTGCACCCGTATTAAAGTAGGTGAGTACTTTAGTACTTTAGGTGAGTAAAGTAGGTGCCGTATTAAAGGAGGTGAGTACTTATGCAACCGATTATTTGTGTTTTATACTTGTAATTAATTTAGATCACTTTGAAGAGATCTGTTTTCACTTTGACATGAAAGAGTCTTTTTCTGTTGACTGTGTCAAAAAAAGCCAAATTAAATCCACTGTGATTCAATGTTGTAAAACAATAAAACATGAAAACATCCAAGATTACTCAAATGTTGTTGTATTATTAAATACACAACAGAGACCCCAGGTTTACAGAGCTGTGAAGCAGCAGCACTACCTGCTGCACCGGTGTTGTCCAGTCTACAAGGTGCAGACACTCCTGCACCTGGGGTGGGAGCTCCAAGAATTTGGTCAGCTTAGAAACATGGAAACTGGCCCTTCAGCACTCGACCACTAAGCAATACCGGGCATACACTGACGCCATCTTCTGCCCACATTCCCATTCAGCTCCCTCGAGGTTCCTGCACTCATCTGTACACCAGAAGCAATGTACAGAGGCAGATTAACGTCCCAACCTGCGTGATTTTGGGATGTGGGAGGAAACCAGAGCACCTGACTGAAACCAAGTGGTCACAGGGAGAACAAACACTCTATGCACACAGCAAAAAAGGTCAGGATCGAATTGAGGCCACTGCAGCTGGGAGAGAGCAGCTCTGCTCACTGTGTCTCTTACAGCTTAGTCTTTCCTTCACTCTTTGAGAAGGAAATATTTTAGGTGGGACAGGGAGCTTCTATACCCTGAGGTAGGATTAGAGAGATCAGTTACTCCTGAGTTACCCATGTTTTCTCATTGGAAGGTATTTCATGATTTCGTGAGTCAGAATGTACGGACACACATACACACACACACACCAACCACCCGGAAGGTGCCAGGACAGAGATGGGGGAGGGGGGTGGAAGAATGGAAGAATGGAAGAATGAAAGGGTTTGTGTGAGAGAAATGAAATAAACTTTACTAGCCCGGTTCACTTAGAGATGCACATTCACAGTATCTAAAACCAGACAAATTGATTATACAGTTTTGCAAACTGCATGTCTAATCCTATCAAGCTACCCAGAGTTCAGAATCACCTGCTGTGTCTATGCAGTGACCTCAGAGAAAAGGGAGAAAAATGTGAATCTACTTGTGTTCATACTGAGAAATCCTCACAATAGCAAAGTATGACCTTGTGCTCCCCAGCAAATCCTGAATTAATTAATCAGGGAAATCCCCGTCTCCTGAGACTAAAAAAAAGATTTACTGTTTTCCAGAGAAACCAAAGGATTAGCAAAATCAGTAACTTCAGGACACAACAAGACAGTTTCATTTTTCGCTCTCTGATGCACTTGCTGATTAGCTCTCAAAGGCAAGTTGCTGAAGTTAGCAAGCATCTCAGCAGACGGGGATTGTAGCTGCTTCCTGCAGTCACCCATTTGCACTCACCCCATAGAAAAGTATCTATTAGCTTTGCATTCTCTTGTCGTTGTTAAGAAAAGTGTAACATTATTTATTAACCCTTCCTGGTTTCCCAAAAGTCTTTGCCCAAATTTGCTTGTTTATGTTGGTCATTTGGCTCCTTGGAAATCATTCACCCTCCTATACATCACACAATTAATTATTCCCACACACACGCATATAAATGGGGCTTTCCATAAAGTGCAGCATGGTAGCATTGTGGCTAGCACAACACTTAACAGTACAGGTGACCCAGGATCAATTCCCACTGCTGCCAGTATGGAGTTTTTTAAATTGTCCCCATGACTGTGTGGGTTTGCCCTGGTTTCCTCCCACAGGCCAAAGATGTAGGTTAATTGGTCATTGTAAATTGTCCCGTGATTAGGCTAGGATTGGGAGATCGCTGGGTGGCACGACTTGAATTCCGTGCTGTATACCTATAAAGAATTTGTAAAAAGCTACTGGGAAATGACCAGGAACAGACACCCTCACAAGTGTTGCCCTGTGTAACTGTAGGGCAGAACATCGTTGCTCAGTCTGCTTCCAGTCCATCTAATGGGTTTAGCAGAGATGGGCACATGGTCCAGTTGGACCCAAGCCCCTGTTCCAGTCTGTACTACTCAGTGACTCATTGACTTGTCACAGTAATTCCTCATCCCACTGTCTCCCTGCCTTCTTTAGCTTTGGCCTATGAAGCTCAACATAAGTTTACAGAACTGTTTCTTGTCTTCCATTCAGGCATGCTGCAACCTTTCAGATCACTCTGCATGGAGAGGGGAGATTGTCTTTTTATCGCTGGGGGATCACTCTGCATGGAGGTGGAGACTGCTTTCTTTATCACTGGTGAGATCACTCTGTTACAGAGAGTGAGAATGTTGCCCAGGTTTTCTGCATTTTGGATGTGGACTTGGACTGTGGACTTTTTTTTTCAGGCTTACGGGTTTTTTTTGTATTCTGTGTTTCTCACCTGATCTTTCTCATTTTTTTGTGTGTGAGGTGGTGGGCGGGGGGGGGGGAGAGGAATTTAGATGTTAATGTTCCTGTTCCGTTTTTGTTAGTTTTTTGTGTGAGGTGGAGGGATTTGGAGGTTGATGATCATGCTGCCTTTCTTTTCTTAGTTTCATGGCTATCTGGAGAAGAAGAATTTCAGAGTTGTACACTTTAATAATGAATGAATCTTTGAATATTTGATTTATTAATGACTTAACAGTTTTGGAGAAGCAACCTTTTTTTAATTAACTGACTAGGTCCTTAAGGTTGTTATAGCCAGGGGTGGTAATGAGGATACACTGATTATCTATTAAATGCTCACAATGGTGAGCACCTCAAATAACCTCTGACAACCAAGTCCAGATATGGCTTAGCTACTGAGCCTGGCAGAACTGTTTCCGCTGACAGGAGAAGGGGCAAAGGCAGATTACTGGCACCTTAAAACCAGTCCCTCCGGGAAGATGGGGCTCTTCAGCCATGCTTGGCAGCTCATCTAGGGAAAGGTAAACTCTGATCTCAAACCTCCGCCACCTCGCAGCTGTACCCACTCATGGGAAAGGCTTCGGGAGTAAACCCCAAAGGAAAAACCTGGAGATGGGGTCCCTAAGGTAGTGCTATGTTGAGTTCAACACTGACTGTCAACTCCTGCGACACTGCTGGCGCCAAACTGTATCGGTCACTGCTGTTCAGATGTGTGGAGAGGGTGAACCTGCTGCATGGGCAACAGCTTGCTCTCCATATCATACTGCTCTGACTTGTGTATCTAAACAGCTGGGATACAATATCCATGGTTGACCCTGACCAATGGAGGTGTTAGAATTAACCAGCTCTAATGTAATGTTGTCTACCTACTACGTTAACTGTTTCTCTCTGCATACCTGTCATCTGGCTTGCTGAGCATCTCCATTATTTTCATTTTTTTTTGCTTTTAGTTCACATTTTCAGCATTTGTAGTTTTTTTTTTGCTCATTAGCGTCATACTAACCTCCATGTGGAAGTCTGCTAGATAGTGAGGGATTTTTATTTTTGAATAGAAGTTACTACTTTGCCATGTGATGCGGGAGGAGGGGTGCATTGCCAGCAGCTGCCACACCAGGGTCACTTACGTCTGCCAGTGCACAGAATTAGATTGCCCTTGAAAGTAGCTAATACGTTGAGAATCTTTTATAACAAAGCAAAGCCAAATAAAGTATGAACAGAAAATACCCTGGTGCCTGTTTTATATTAACCATGCTGCAGATGGGTTTTGATGTTTGAAAACCCTTTGTAACTCTTGTTTGGTTGCTGGAAGTCTATTTGCCTTCCTTCTATGTCCATTCTGACATCATTAATGATATCCAAGAATCTCTTGTATGTGACTGGTTGGCTTCATACTGCTGCCCCTACCTATTGAAGGAGCATGGAGATTGGTGGAGAAGGGAGTTACCCGAGAGATGTTACTGGGAGCTAAAGAGGGGACCTCAGAATGGAGGAGATGGGAATTAATACCCCAAGCAATTGGAAGGCTACCACAAAGATGTACTATCCATCTAAAAACTTGGCAAAGAACAAATCAAATTTAATATGAAGTTGAGGGTTTGCCAGTGATCGGAAAACACAAATTTATATGTTTTACATGTAATAAGTGTTCATTCTAGTTATTTGTACAGCTATAGTTGTATCAATGAATGATTAGCAATACATCGGTGTAGTAATCCCTGGATGAGCCTTGCAACTCTAACATAAATGGACCAGTTCAGATCAAAACTCTATTTACAGCCAGGAAAGAACCTAGAGAAGAATTCACTGTAGGGAAAATCTGATGAGTTAATTATAGAGAATTACACAAATTCTTGAACAGTAAAGAGCATCATGTATGAAATTACAGCTTTGGGCCTTAACAAACCAAACGTTGCCTTTGTGAGTACTGTGTGGAAGGACACATACAAGGAGGCTTTAGGAACATCAGAAAATGTGGTCTGTGAAGTTTGACAGGATGAAATTACCCGTAAACATGGCAGACCAGCTGCTAATATCAGTGTGACTGTGAGGAGAAGGAAAGGTGATGTGAAACTACATTGTCCATCAATCATAATTACAGCATCTATGTTGCTAATTGATGTCAATCTTTGGAGGTATAATGCTATACACAATAATCTCAGGCCCAACTAAGGGAACCGACTGCAGAGAGGAAAAGTGAAAACTGCAGAGCATTAGGTAAAAAATATACACTTTGTAATTCATAATGAGGCTAATTTTGTGTACATTGTAATTCAATGATAGAAATAGAGATAGGGGGTGATTTGTACAGTATAATTAGTTCTAATGAATTCCTATAAATGCACAGGAAGAATTGGTCATAGTTAATATACTTATAGCAGAATTGTGACATGAAAAATGAATGAGTCATTGAAAATGAGGACCCCTTCAGTTGCTAGAAAATAAGATGAGGAAATGATCTACTTCAGTCATTTCACTTCACCAGTGACCTGGGTTTCCAGAGTAACGCCCCATTCATTGCAGAGTGAGCAATTGCCATAAAGATCCAGGTTAACATAATTCAGTGGAGTGGAAGGTTACTTGCAAAGAGCTTACAAATCTCTCCACTGGGCCCGGTTGAAAACAAGAATTACACTGGAGATGTGATGTTTGTAGAATGATACAAACATTAAAATGAGGTGCAGATACTTTGCATCCGGGCTCTCATAGTTAGAATTGCTGTGTTTGCTTTTTGGTGCAATCACTATCTCTTCCCTAATGGTTTACAAAGGCTAGAGAAAAGATTATAAAATATAAATTCAAATATCAGTTTTCAAGATGTGAAACAATGTTTACCTGCATTTCCATTGCCTGCAGATTACTTCTGTTGATTTTTCAGACCTTGATCTGAGGCCAATCACTAGAGGAAAATTAAAGGAAGAAAATACAAGGAGAAGGAAAAACAGCCATGAACAGTGTTTATCCCATGGCACTTTTGAAGCTGGGGTGAAGAGACATTCTTAGGGCACCATAAACTGATTTGCGGTGGTACTTAGCCAAGCTTTTACCCACCTACGATGATAATGGGCTGCCTAAACATGAGTTGGGTTAGGGTTAGTCTCTAACTGGGAACTTCAAATCAATGTTTCCTCTATACCCCACTCCGGCCTTTTACCACTTCTCACCTGCCTATCCCTTCTCCCTGTGTTCCCTCCTCCATCCCTTTCTCCCATGGTCCACTCTCCTCTGCTGTAAGTTACTTTCTTTTCCAGCCCTGTACCTTTCCTCCAAGCTTGGCTTCACCTGTCACCTTTTAGCTAGCCTCCTTCCTCTCCCCCCACCTTTTATCCTGACATCTTCCCCCTTTTACCTCAGTCTTGAAGAAGGGTCTCGGGCCAAAACATCGACTGTTTATTCACTTCCATAGATGCTGCTTGACCTGCTGAGTTCCTCCAGTGTGCTGTGTGTGTTGCTTTGGATTTCCAGCATCTGCAGACTCTCGTGTATATAATTTTTGCCTCAAACCTTTTTCATTGCGTTACAATTTCCTTTGACTTTCTCTGTTTTGACAATACAATCACTCTTGCTACTTTAGTGACCTTCCCTCTAAGGCTCCAAATAAGTCAATTTTTAAATTTACTGAGATACAGTGCAAAATAGGCCCTTCTGCCCCTCCGAGCCGTGCTGCCCAGCAAACTCTGATTTAATCCTAGCCTAGTCACAGAACAATTTACAGTGAACAAATAACCTACCAACCAGTACATCTTTGGGCTGTGGGAGGAAAACAGAGCACCCGGAGGAAATCCACGCGGTAACAGGGAGAACATATAAACTTCTTACAGGCAGTGGCAGGAATCTGGATTGAAATCTCTTTCCTTGCTCCTCATTGCATTGTTACCATTAGTACCATCTCCTCCTGTAACTCTTTAATTCTTAACATGTTAAACATATGTAATTCCTACAATCCTGTACTCTTCCCTTTTCTCATTAGGGTATTTGGTTAACATGTTATGTTCAGAGTTCAAATCCCATCCTAAACTGTGGAATGCAGCTCCATGAATCTAGTCAATTGTGGGCTGATTAAAGAAGAAAAGAAGAAGCATGAAGCAGCTGCATTGTGGTAAAAGCCAAACTACTCCCTAATGTCCTCCAAGAAAGGTAAAATGCTAATTTAGCCTACGAGGAAATCTCATCCCACACAATGTGGTTGACTTCTAATGCCCTCAGGTCATCCCACTGCTGTTCATGCTACTGAGGCATGACTGCACTGCTAGACAGTTCAAACCTCATCATCAAGTTCGCCGATGACACAACCGTGGTTGGGCCTCATCAGCAACGATGACGAGAAGTCATTCAGAGAGGAGTTAGAGTGGCTGGTAGGTAGAATGGTGAGAGCACAACAACTTGAGTCTCAATGTGGACAAGACCAAAGAGATGATTGTGGACTTTAGGGAGGGGCAGGCTGACCACTCCTCACAGCATACACTCGCCTCCTCTGCAGAGAGAGTTAGAAGCACCAAATTTCTGGGAGTGATCTTACCTGGTGAATCAACACCACCACTTTGGTCAAAAAAACATAGTACCCTCGCCATTTCCTGAGGAGATTGCGACATAGTGAGGCTTTGCCTCTTCCATTTTGACCAATTTTTACAGAAGCGCCATTGAAAGTGTCCTGACCAGGTATATGACCACGATTCTCTACAAAGGATTGCGAGGACTGCTGAGCAAATCAGCTTCCACCCATCAGAGATGCTTATCAGGAGTGCTGCGTATGCAGGGCCCTTAGTGTTGTCAATGGTCTCTCCCATCCATCCACCAAGCTCTGAGCCCCCACCATCAGGCAGAGGGTACCGTAGTATTAAGATGGGAGGCAACTTCTTCCCGAAGGCCTTAAGACTATTGAACTCCCTGTTACCACCCAATTGGCATGAAGTGCCAGTAGCTTTATACTGTTTACTTTCAAAGTTCAAAGTATATTTACTATCAAAGTATGTATGCCGTATACAACCCTGAGATTCATATTCTTGCAGGCATTCACAAAACAAAGAGACACAGTTAAAAAACCCATACAGCAAAGACCATCAAACGCCGGATGTAGGAGCAAAAGAACAAGTTGTGCAAACAATAAAAAAGTAAAGAAATAACACACAGAACATGATCCGCAGTATCCCCAAAATTGAGTCCGCAGCCAAGGAGCCAGTTCAGCGCTGAGGCCTGTGAAGCGAGTCCAGAAGCCTGATGGCTGCAGGGCATAGTCACAGAGCCAGTTCAGTGCCAGTGGTAGCAGGCCACAGCTGCAGGGTCAGTTCACCGCTGAAGAATGTAAACTTCATGGATTAGTGAGCTGAACAGCAGATTGTCCTTCACCCTTGGCCTTGACGCCTTGATCAAATCACATAAAAAGTACTCAAAAAGGAACATGAGCTGCAGAAAGTGAGTCTGCAGCTGTGAAGCCCATTCAGGGCTGAGGCAAGTGAAGCTTGTCCAGGAGCTCCATGGCTATAGGGCAACACCTGCTCCTGAACCTGGTGGTGTGGGACCCAAGAGGCCTGCACCTCCCACCTGTTGTCCGTAGTGAGAAGAGAGACGGGTTGAGTGCAGGCAGACAGCTCTGAACACCTGTTTGCTTTCCCCTCTCGTCCTCAACAATTTGATGGAGCTGACTACAGATTTGTCTTCTGCTATCAGTCCTCAACGCAGCGTCCACCCCCCAGTGATGGCTACCCCAGCTGTACCTGCACTCTCCAGCTTCTAGTTCACTGAATCCCCCGGGATTTCACAAAAGCACCAGATCATGTAGTCAGTTCAAAAGAACATGGTCAGACTCCAGCAATCACAATTCAGTAGACTTGTGAGCTGTCTCCAAAAATGTCACATTGGTCACTGGCACCATCTTACTTTTTAATTTATGTCGTAAATGTACATTATTATTTGTTAATTTACTGGTGGTAATATTACACGCACTTCATATATATATATATATACACGTGTGTGTGTGTGTGTGTGTGTGTGTGTGTGTGTGTGCGTGCGCCTAAGACTTCTGCATGGTATTGTGTACTGCCAAACTAAACAGCATTGCTGCAGACTAACATGCACAATATATAAAACAAATTTCATGATATATTGAGCGATGATAAACCTGATTCTAATTTGAGTCCCCAATGTGCACTGAAAATGGGAAAGGGGGCAGGGAGAGGGTTGGGAAAAGGAGAAGGAAGGGAGCGAGGAGGGAGCAGGAAGCACCAGAGAGTCATTCTGTAATGATCAATAAACCAATCACTTGCAATCAAATGACATTGCCTGGTGCCTCAGGACTGGGTGTGTCTGCACCCACATCAACACCCGCCCCGGCTCTCCTCCTCTGCCACCTCTCCCATCCCTCCTGCGGTGCTCCACCCTCACTATTCCCAAAGTCACCCTCCACTCCACATTAACAAATACAGTGCAAAAGTCTTAGGCACCCTAACTATATATATATATATATATATATATATATAGATAGATAGATAAATGTGTGTGTGTGTGTATGTGTGCCTAAGACTTTTGCATAGTACATGTGTTTGTTTGAATGACAATAAACTGAACTTGAACTTGAAGAATAGGGATAAGTACTTCTTTGGCAAGTACTTGCCAAAACCAAATATCTACAACTCAATTACTCACTGACCAAAGGTGATGAACTTGGAATCCTATAGACTGGCTCAGATAATGCTAATTTGGATTCAGTCCAGACGAATTTAAAATTGGCCACACTGCAGCAGTCAATGAGTTGGAAACATGACTCCTGGCAAACAAGAGACTCAATTGACTTGTAAAATGAAATCTAGCGGATAGAGAAACTGCAGCAACTTCTCGCAATAAACAACAAGATGGTGGTTATAAATAACGTAAGTTTACAAGAAAATGGCAGATGCTGGAAATCTGAAATGAAACCGCAAAAGCTGGAAACACTCAGTAAGTCAGGAAGGAAAAAACAACTAAAATTTCATGTCTGAGACCATTTGGCAGGTTTGGGAAAGGAAGAAAACAAATTAGTTTCCAGGAGCAGAGAAGGTGAGGAAGAGAGGAACAATGGGAATCTGTTAGGGTGAAACTAATTAAATTGATGTAGAGATTAGAATCAGATTTTATTTCTTTGTCTCTGCTAGCGATTGCTAATAGAAAGGCTATGGGGCATGGCCAGCAGGTCAAATTAAACTGATAGAAAGAGAAAACTAATCCAAACTCATGAATGGGTGACAAAAAGTGGCCACTTCAGCTAGAGAAGGAATTAAATAGATAATGACTTCAAACTGGAGAATTCAGTAATGAAACTAGAATCTTGCATTGTGTCCAGAGGGAGGATGAGGTGATGTTCCTCAGGTTTGTAATGGGTCTCACTGTAACAATGCAGGAAGCTGGAGACAGATAGGTCAGAGTGGGAGTGGAATGGTTAATTAAAGAAGCAGGCACCTGGAAGCGCAGGGTTGCCCCTGCGGACTTAAAAGGTAAAAAGGCAGGTGTTACATCTCCTGTAGGTGCATGGAAAAGGGTCATAAAGCAAGGAGTGGTTGGTGGAGGTCAGGCTAAGTTCAGTATATATAATTGATCACATTTGCCAATTAGAGCATCGCAAGAGAACAGTATTTTGTCATTATGCTTAATTCGCAGTAAAATTACCTTATCACTTTCATTCTGGTTAACCATAGAACTGACATTTTTTGCATCCATTAAAAATGATTCTTGGCATCAAATAATCATTAATACCACTTAGTCTCCTTTACCATACGAATCCTGAGGGTGTTTTATGTCATGTGATTTGATTCTCCGATGATGAACCTCCCTATAAATTTGCACTTGATAATGTAATAGTGTTGAATTCACCAAACACTTGCACTTTTGGCCATGAAAGCAATTTTTTTTTTGTTTTGAGAAAGACTAAAAATATATTCCTTGAATTAGGTTGGAATTAAAATTAGCTCATTTTGAATCCGTTCATGTGATTCCAAGTTCATTACCTTTGTTTAATGAATAATTTGACTGTAGTTTATTACTTTTGTTAACTTTACAAGGCAGTATCTGTTGCCAATTCTTCAAACTCCTACTGGCATCAGGGACTGACTATGATCTATAACAATTGGAGATCCATGTAATCTTGAAGATATTATTGAGCCAAATAAGTTTGCTTTGGCCAGAGTTAAAAAAAGTCTTTTTTTTTCTTTTCTGGCGCATTTCACAATTAGTTACAAGTTCATCCTACAGTGTACTGATTGACAGAGCCCGAAAAGATTCCAGATCCATTCCTGTTCACCTCTGTGAAGCTATTGCAATTCCGTGTGTTATCTCAAGTGCAGGTCTCAAGGGATGAACCCCAATTTCACTGCCTCTTCACCCTTCCTGGAAGGTAGCCAAAGGGTGAGATCAGGGATGGGGACAACTGTGTTAACCCCTCCCACCCTTCCCACAATCAATAACCCTGCTGAAATTCACTCCCGGGCTCAATGATGATAGACAATAGACAATAGGTGCAGGAGTAGGCCATTTGGCCCTTCAGGCTAGCACCGCCATTCACTGTGATCATGGCTGATCATCCACAATCAGTATCCAGTTCCTGCCTTATCCCCATAACCTTTGATTCCGCTATCTTTAAGAGCTCTATCCATCTCTTTTTTGAAAGCATCCAGAGACTTGGCCTCCATAGCCTTCTGGGGCAGAGCATTCCATATATCCACCACTCTCTGGGTGAAAAAGTTTTTCCTCAACTCCGTTCTGAATGGCCTACCCCTAATTCTTAAACTGTGGCCTCTGTTCTGGACTCACCCATCAGCGGGAACATGCTTCCTGCCTGCAGCGTGCCCAATCCCTTAATAATCTTATATGTTTCAATAAGATCCCCTCTCAGCCTTCTAAATTCCAGAATATACAAGCCCAGTCGCTCCAATCTTTCGACATATGACAGTCCCGCCATCCCGGGAATTAACCTTGTGAATCTACACTGCACTCCCTCAATGGCAAGAATGTCCTTCCTCAAATTTGGAGACCAAAACTGCACACAGTACTCCAGGTGTGGTCTCACCAGGGCCCTGTACAGCTGATGTGAACAAAGTAAAAGGTCTGGCACATATGGAACTGAAATAATTGAATGGGAGCTGCAGTAACCCAGCTACAACCTCCCTCAGCACAGGCGCAGGCTTTGCCAGTAAGCAGAGTGTCAGGGACAACTGATACAGTGCTAAAGTTGCGGATCCTTCATTACCCATCAAAATGAATGCTAATCATTGAAAGGGAAACTCCAGGGGAAACAGCTGGAAAAGCAGATTACTAAAGTTTACCTGCCACTCTCTATGCAAAATTAAAACACACTAGTGTTCTTATTTCCACCCTCACTGCCAATCCCTTAATGCATATGGGAGGTCGCTGCTTCATGTGCAGTCAGCCTGAGATCCCATTCACGGTGACATCACCCACTGGATCATATACATCTCTCCACTCCACATTGACAAATGCAGTAGTGTGCAAAACACCTCAGGCATCCTAACCCTGGCGTTCTGAGCAATCAAAACGTGGCGAAAATGGTCCACCCTAAATGGTTCTACAATTATTTTTCCTTTCACTTTTAAAAAATTCACTTTGTGGTTGTTCTTCTGGCACTGCTCTGAGTTGTTCCGTCAAATGAATCCAAAGGCATTCAGCATTAGTGAAGTAGGTTTCAGTGGGAAGTTTCAAGGTGGAGGTGAAAATATTGCATCTACATAACTTTAAAATAACTAACTCCTTGATGGTGGTCATTTTCAAACCTCCACTTAGAAAAATATAATGCTGTAAAGGGTAATATTCCTGAAGAAAGACTATTTAAAGTTTCTAATTTTGTAAGGGGTTTCCCTCTTGATCTCCTCTGTGTGTAAGACTGCATGACTGGTAGAAATTAATCCTTGATTGTGTTAGTTAAGCATGCATTCAGTAGTGGCTGCATGTTACACTGCTTCCTAACTTGAAGCCTGTTGTATGCATGCATGAATTTAATGCAAGTTTAGTCCATGTATCAGTGTGCAATTTTTCACCCCTCAGGCTCTGTGGAGCCCAAGCGCATAGCAAGTGTTACGTGCATTTATGTTTAAGGTTCCTAATTTATTATTTGTTGACACTCTTTTCTGTGTTTGTCAGAGACTTTTGCACCAAAGTTTCCTCCGCTAGTCAGTGAGCCAGACCATCTTTGGAAATCAAATTTAAGAACAGTTGGCTGCCTCCTTGGCCTACATGAGCCCCTTTAACAGCCAGCTCCTGTAATCACAATGCAGTCTGAAGATGTCCTTAGAGAACCAACCCCTTGTTTAACTGGTCATCATCAGATATGCCAGATGATAACCCATAGCAATAAATCCCAGGCAGCTCAACAGTACAGTAGATTCCAGTTAATCAGGGCACGTTGGGACCAGTACATTTTGGCCCAATTTCAGCTGCCACAATTAGCCGAAGTTTTATGGAAATAGGTAAAAAGGTATATAAAAAAGGAAAATTACCATTCAAATTAAGTACTTAAATGAAACACAGAACATTTAAAACACCACGAATACTATTACAGTACTATAAATCTTTGTGTCAGTTTCTAATGGTTATCGATGGAGGAATTAATCCAGTGTACACTGTTATGTTCTTTTGATTGACTTTAAATGAACAAAATCAGCACGGACACCTAGTGCAGATAATGGACTGCCTTCAAACAATGCCTTAGACAATTGCATCCTCCAAATCTTCATTTTCATTTTCACTCCCAGTCAGAATGCTTGAGACCGCCGTGAGAAAAGCAGTTCTGAATTGTCTTTCTGCATAATATTCACCAACTATCAGTGACAAAAGTTACTGCTTTTTGAACACAAACACACGCCAGTTTGCTCTAAGCATGGTGTGGTATCTAACAGCTGCATAACATGCGCACAAATGCCACTAGTTAGAAACAATTCAGCAACAACCTCCTGTCCCATTTAAGTGTGGCATAGTGTCCAAAATAAAGAAAGGGATTCCTGGCTCTTTTCTTGATATGAGTTTGTTCTTTAAGAGTTGTCCCAAATAAATCACTGTCCCTGATTAACCAATGGCCCTCTTAGCTGGCATCAACTATATTTGCAAATAACGTAGAGTTTTACAAATTAGTATGCCTGGCTTAGGAGGGTGTAATGTTTTTTTCTTTAAATATGCTGGAGACAGAACAACGCACGTAATTTTCTGTTCATTGCAATTACTGGCAAACTTGTCATGCTGAATGACTGATACTTTCATGTAATGCTCTCTGAAGTGATCAAGATTACTCATCTGATACTCAGAGAATTACAGACTCTTAGTTATCAAACAATGGAATATTAACTTTGAGGTCCTATGACAATGAACTGTGACATAGTTCAGTGGGCATTCCAGAGTAAGTTTCATCTACTACTAAAATAAATATATCATATAATTTAAAATGTTTGCCAAGAATACAATTATTTTCTTTTCAGTTTCCCTCTTGTTCTTTGTTCTTCTTTCTATTTCTATGAATACATTTTACACAATAAAGAGAACATTCTCAGGACAGAACTAAGTGCACCCATAACCAACGGATCAGGGAGAAATGCTGCTGGTCCTGTCATATCGATTTGCAAATGGTGGCGGACAGTTAATCAGCTAGTGATGGAAGGGCTCAGCAAGTGAGTGGTAAACACAATATTAAACATAGGACATTGAATGTGGAGCACAGACCATACAACAGTACAGCACAATACAGGCCCCTTGGCCCACAATATTGAGCTGATCTTTTAGCCTATTACAAGATCAATCTAACCCTTCCCTTCCATTTAGCCTTCCGCTTTCCTTCCTCGCAAGTGCCGATCTAAGAATCTCTTAAAAGTCCCTAATGTATCAGGCTCTTCTACTGCCCAGGGCAGTGTGTTTCAGGCACCTACCGCTGTCTGTGAAAAAAAGCATCATCTGACATCTCCCCTAAACTTTTCCACTCACATTAAAAGGACGACCTCTGGTATCAGCCATGGCCACCCAGGCTGTTCATTGTAGTTATGCCTCTTAATATCTTATACACCCGGTTGAAGCAATTGCAGCCATGTTTAGTCAGAAGTGCTGAATGCATGTTTCAGCTCAGCTCCCCCGAGACGCTTACCATCACTGAAACAAGTCTTCAACCAATTGGATTTACCCCACACAGTATCAAGAAATAGCTGAGGATATTGGACATACGAAAGGATATAGGACCAGCCAATGGCCTGGCTACAGAAGAGATGATCTGCTTGAGCCAAGCTGTTCCTGTAAAACTAGTGTTGGAGGATTAGCCAGATATGTCCTTGCGCACATAGCAGGTCAAATCCATTTATTTCAATTACCCTACAATCAATCCACCTTCGATCATTAGCAAGATGATGGAGTCAGCTATATGGTCAGGTGGCAATCACTCTTTAACAACTTGTTCATCAAAGCTCAGTTTGGACATCATCAGGAACGTATGCTCTGGATATCACCACAGTCATCGAGTAATCAGCATGAGAACAGGCCTCTGGCCTACCTTGTCAATGCCGGCATTAACAGCCAGAAGGGAGAAGATGGCAGCGTGACGCAGCGCACGCGGCCTCTCCAGTGAATGATATCGGTATTTGTAAGTAGGATGCCCTGAACAATTCTGATTTGATGGAGACAGACGTGAGAAGCACGGAGGAACATCTGGAGAAATTTCTGAAATGCCCGGTTCGCTGCCGCTGCTACTGTGCGATCGAGAATCTCCGGAGGGGAAGGCCCCAAATCCTCGGCTTTGCCTGTTGCTGGCAGTCGGGGCTGGGGTCGAAGTGCTCGGCAGAGATGGTGCTCGATGCTCGGTGTCGGAGGGCTGGTCAGAGGCTCAAAGTTTTCGGACGACTCAGAGTCGGACTGTGGTCAGGTGCTTCCAGGATGCTGCATTGGCAAGTTTGCGGTGCTGGAAGCTCATGGCAGGGAGAGTTTTCTTCCTTCTACCGTCTGCGTGAGATGATGGGACTTTCAATAGACTTTGAGACTTTTTTTAACGTGCCCATGGTCTGTTCTTCTATCAAATTACCGTATTGCTTGCACTGTTGTAACTATATGTTATAATTATGTGGTTTTTGTCAGTTTTTCAGTCTTGATTTGTCTTGTGTTTCTGTGATATCATTCTGGAGGAACATTGTATCATTTCTTAATGCATGCATTACTGAATGACAATAAAAGAGGACTGTGTGTCCTCATAATCTAAAAAAAAATTACCTGTCCTCACTGGTCCCATTTAACAGCACCTGGTTTGGAGTCTGCAATATTATGGTCCAATCGTTGAACAAAGGTTTGCCTTCCAGAGTTGATATCGAGGCAGCATTTGACCAAGTGTGGGTTCCTGATAAAACCAAAGTACATGAAGGAAAAGACTGCAATGGATTTACACATCTCAATGAGGGTCGTGGTTGTAGTTGCTGGAGCTCAATAGTCCCAGCTTCTAACTACAATGTAAGAGATCTCCAGGATGGTATCCTAGGCCCAATCATCTTTGGCGCTTCACCAGTGATCTTTATTCCCCCAGGAGTTCAGAAGTGGCGATGGTCACTGATGTTCACAATTTTTAGTCAATTCAAAAGCCCTAGATGGTGTTCATGCCCGCGGTCAATGTAACAATTGTGCCAATAAAATAATAGGCAACAACCAACTCCACTGAGTGAGAGTCTAACCCCCGAGCGCTGATACTAAATGAATATTCCATCATTGAATTTCATCAATTCAACCAAACCAGTCACATAGAAACATAGAAACATAGAAAATAGGTGCAGGAGTAGGCCATTCGGCCCTTCGAGCCTGCACAGCCATTTATTATGATCATGGCTGATCCTCCAACTCAGAATCCCGCCCCAGCCCTCCCTCCATACCCCCTGACCCCCGTAGCCACAAGGGCCATATCTAACTCCCTCTTAAATATAGCCAATGAACTGGCCTCAACTGTTTCCTGTGGCAGAGAATTCCACAGATTCACCACTATCTGTGTGAAAAAGTTTTTCCTAATCTCGGTCCTAAAAGGCTTCCCCTCTATCCTCAAACTGTGGCCCCTCGTTCTGGACTTCCCCAACATCGGGAACAATCTTCCTGCATCTAGCCTGTCCAATCCCTTTAGGATCTTATATGTTTCAATCAGATCCCCCCTCAATCCTCTAAATTCCAACGAGTACAAGCCCAGTTCATCCAGTCTTTCTTCATATGAAAGTCCTGCCATCCCAGGAATCAATCTGGTGAACCTTCTTTGTACTCCCTCTATGGCAAGGACGTCTTTCCTCAGATTAGGGGACCAAATCTGCACACAATACTCCAGGTGTGGTCTCACCAAGGCCTTGTACAACTGCAGTAGTACCTCCTTGCTCCTGTACTCGAATCCTCTCGCTATAAATGCCAGCATACCATTCGCTTTTTTCACCGCCTGCTGTACCTGCATGCCCACTTTCAATGACTGGTGTATACTGACACCCAGGTCTTGTTGCACCTCCCCTTTTCCTAATCGGCCACCATTCAGATAATAATCTGTTTTCCTATTTTTGCCACCAAAGTGGATAACTTCACATTTATCCACATTAAATTGCATCTGCCATGAATTTGCCCACTCACCCAACCTATCCAAGTCACCCTGCATCCTCTTAGCATCCTCCTCACAGCTAACACTGCCACCCAGCTTCGTGTCATCCGCAAACTTGGAGATGCTGCATTTAATTCCCTCATCCAAGTCATTAATATATATTGTAAACAACTGGGATCCCAGCACTGAGCCTTGCGATACCCCACTAGTCACCGCCTGCCATTCTGAAAAGGTCCCGTTTATTCCCACTCTTTGCTTCCTGTCTGCTAACCAATTCTCCACCCACACCAATACCTTACCCCCAATACCGTGTGCTTTAAGTTTGCACACTAATCTCCTGTGTGGGACCTTGTCAAAAGCCTTTTGAAAATCCAAATATACCACATCCACTGGTTCTCCCCTATCCACTCTACTAGTTACATCCTCAAAAAATTCTATGAGATTCGTCAGACATGATTTTCCTTTCACAAATCCATGCTGACTTTGTCCGATCATTTCACCGCTTTCCAAATGTGCTGTTATCACATCCTTGATAACTGACTCCAGCAGTTTCCCCACCACCGACGTTAGGCTAACCGGTCTATAATTCCCCGGTTTCTCTCTCCCTCCTTTGTTAAAAAGTGGAGTTACATTAGCCACCCTCCAATCCCCAGGAACCAGTCCAGAATCTAACGAGTTTTGAAAAATTATCACTAATGCATCCACTATTTCTTGGGCTACTTCCTTAAGCACTCTAGGATGCAGACCATCTGGCCCTGGGGATTTATCTGACTTCAATCCCTTCAATTTACCTAACACCACTTCCCTACTAACATGTATTTCGCTCAGTTCCTCCATCTCACTGGACACTCTGTCCCCTACTATTTCTGGAAGATTATTTATGTCCTCCTTAGTGAAGACAGAACCAAAGTAATTATTCAATTGGTCTGCTATGTCCTTGCTCCCCATAATCAATTCACCTGTTTCTGTCTGCAGGGGACCTACATTTGTCTTTACCAGCCTTTTCCTTTTTACATATCTATAAAAGCTTTTACAGTCCGTTTTTATGTTCCCTGCCAGTTTTCTCTCATAATCTTTTTTCCCCTTCCTAATTAAGCCCTTTGTCCTCCTCTGCTGAACTCTGAATTTCTCCCAGTCCTCAGGTGAGCCACTTTCTCTGGCTAATGTGCTTCTTCTTTGGAATTGATACTATCCCTAATTTCTCTTGTCAGCCACGGGTGCACTACCTTCCTTGATTTATTCTTTTGCCAAACTGGGATGAACAATTGTTGTAGTTCATCCATGCAACCTTTAAATGCTTGCCATTGCATATCCACCGTCAATCCTTTGTGTCATTTGCCAGTCTATCTTAGCTAATTCACGTCTCATACCTTCAAAGTTACCCCTCTTTAAGTTCAGAACCTTTGTTTCTGAATTAACTATGTCACTTTCCATCTTAATGAAGAATTCCACCATATTATGGTCACTCTTACCCAAGGGGCCTCTCACGACAAGATTGCTAATTAACCCTTCCTCATTGCTCAAAACCCAGTCCAGAATAGCCTGCTCTCTAGTTGGTTCCTCGACATGTTGGTTCAAAAAACCATCCCGCATACATTCCAAGAAATCCTCTTCCTCAGCACCTTTACCAATTTGGTTCACCCAATCTACATGTAGATTGAAGTCACCCATTATAACTGCTGTTCCTTTATTGCACAAAAGTAATGCGGCTACAAGAGTAAATCAGAGACTGGAATAGGGTAGATGGTCCTGTAGCATAGTTAGGGATTGGCAGATATGACTTTGTGGGTATCACTGAGATGTGGCTGAAAGAAAATCATGGTTGGGAGCTTAACATCCAAGGATAAACACTGTATCGAATGGACAGCCAGGAAGGCAGAGGGTTTGGGGTGGCTGTCTTTGTGAAAAATGAAATCAAATCCTTAAAGAGGTGTCTGAAGACCAGAAGACGTAGAATCCTTGTGGGTAGAGTTAAGAGACGGCAAAGATAAAAATACCCTGATAGGTGTTATGTACCAGCCTCAGAACAATAGCCAGAATGTGGGATATAAATTTCAATGGGAAATAGAAAAGGCATGTAATAAGGGCAATGTTACGATAGTCATGGGGGATTTCAATTTGCAGGTAAATTGGGAAAATTTGATTGGTGCTGGAAACCAAGAGATGAAATTTGAAGAATGCCGACAAGATTTCTTTTTAGAGCATCTTATGGTTGAGCCCACTAGGGGAAAGGCAATTCTGGATTGGGTGTTGTGTAATGAACTAGATTTGATTAGGGAGCTTAAGGCAAAGGAACCTTTAGGAGGCAGTGATCATAATATGATAGAATTCACTCTGCAGTTTGAAGAGTCAGATGTACCAGTATTACCGTGGAGTAAAGGGAATTACAGAGGCATGAGAGGGGAGCTGGCCAAAGTTGATTGGAAGGGGTCAATTGCAGAGATGACAGCAGAACAGCAATGACTGGAGTTTCTGGTGGCAATTCAGAAAGTGCTGGATAGATACAACCCAAAGTTGAAGAAGTATTCTAAGGAAGGGAGAGGCAACCATGGCTGACAAAGGAATTCAAAAACTGCATAAAAACAAAAAGAGAGGGCATATGTAAACAACAAATCAATATGCATGTATAGATAACAGTCCATATGTAGTGCTAGGGGGAGTCATTGCACTAAAAGAAATAGATCCATATATTATACTTCCTCCCCCTTTAGATTAATGCAACATAAAACTGTGTATATACAAATCATTCAATTTCCCTTTCATTAGCTATATTCCAAATAAACATGCTTTTACAAAAACAGTCCAGAACTAACTTCCCTATACTATAGATTCAGTCTTTTGGGCGGCACTCTGTTTCTTTCAGGGTGGTGTCTCTGGATCTGTGGAGTGACATCAGGTTTGGCAGGGGTCTTGTTAATGATAACGTTCTTGGTTGCCGGTGTCATGTTTCTGTCAGTGACATGATCATCACTGAGAGGTAGGTCCGGTGGCTGTAATGTGTCCACCTTGTTGGATGCAATCGATTCAGGTGTGTTCTTCAGTTGGGTATCCAGTATCTGTTCTACATGATGTCTCCATCTACTGTGTACATCAGTGGTCTAGTTCTTGTAGCTATCTTACCTGGTATCCACTTGTCCTCTCGGTAATCATGTGCTCGGATCTCCTGTTCAATCTTGAAGCTTCTTGCTGCATCACTTGGCAACTGGCAGAACTGTTTATTCTGCAGATCCTCTGCAGGTCTGGTTTCAGGAGGTCTATGTGAGATCTCAGACTCTTGCTCAGGAACAACATTGCAGGTGTTTGATTTGTCGTTGCATGAACTGAGCTTTGATACACAAAAAAGGAAATTGTCCAACTTGTACTGTAGAGAAGTGTCCTCCTTGTCCACCACTTTAATGGACTTCTTGAAGATTTCGATGAACCTTTCATCTAACCCATTGATTACTGTGTGGTGAGGAGCTGACATGAAATATCTGATACCATTTTCCTTCATGAACAGTCAGAATTCTTCTGACGTGTATTGTGGTCTGTTGTCACTCACAATTTGTTCTGGTAAGCCATTTCTGCTGAAGATAGTCCTGAGAGTGGAGATAATCTTTGCTGTGGTGGTTGACTTTGTTGGTATAACCTTTGGCCACTTCGAATGAGAATCCACAACAATCTGAAACATGGAGTCCATGAATGGCCCAGCGAAGCCAATATGTACTCTTTCCCACGGTGAAGACGGCCACTCCCATGGGTGTAACGGTGCATTTTGGAATTTTTGGCATCCTGAACAGCTTTTGGCCAAGTCTTCAATCTGTTTATCTATTCCCAGCCACAACACATAGCTCTATGTTAGACTCCTCATCATGACCATAGCCAGGTGTCCTTCATGCAGATTCTCTTCCACTCCGGTGCACAGTTTAGAGGGGACCACAACACGAGATCTACACATCAGCATTCTTCTACCTACCAACAGTTGGTCTCATCTCACTGAAAACTCTGGAAACATAGGGTTACCATGAGCTGGTCATCCTTGCATGGCGATTTCATCGACTTTTGACAAGGTTGGATCATTCCTTGTTTCCCATTGTATTTCAGACTTTGTTACCAGCAACTGGTCCACCAATATGGTATGAAACACTTCTGGAGGGTCACAGTATGAAGATCTTACTTCTTCAGTTGCCAGTAGTAGAAGATGTGACAAGCCATCAATATTGCTGTGTTGTTTGGTACCCTTCAACTCTATGTCATAAAAGTGGGCTCCTAGGAACAGTGCCCAACATTGTAACCAGGTAGCAGCCATCACTGGAATTCCCTTCCTGGGATTGAAAATGGACACAAGGAGCTAGTGATCTGTACCTAGCGTAAACTTTTCTCCATTGTGGTAGTGAAGGAACTTCTTTATTCCCCATACTAAACTAAGGGCCTCTTGGTCGATCTGTGCATAGTTGCGTTCTGTGCTCATCAGTGATCTTGAAGCAAATGCAATCAGACGTCCAGATCCACCTTTCATAGTGTGTGACAAAATGCCTCCAATGCCATAAGGGGATGCATTGCACGTCAGTCTGATGGGCAAGGATGGGTGATAATGGGTCATCCGTTCATTGAATGTTATTTGTCTCTTTGTTTCCTTGAATGCTCCTTTGGATCTTTCTGACCACTCCCACTTTCTTCCTATCTGCAACAGTGCATCCAATTGGTGCAACACTGTAGCAATGTTTGGGAGAAACTGGTGGTAGTAGTTTACAAGGCCAGGTATGATCTGAGTCTGTGACACATTTTTCAGTTTGGGTGCCTGTAGCACTGCTTCAATCTTCTCTTGTGACTTACATAAGTCACAAGAGAAGATTGAAACAGTACTACAGGCACCCAAACTGGAAAATGTTTGTCAGTAACATTCCTGTAATATGAGATTTCATTCTTGAAAAACTCACATTGCTCTCTCTTTGCACACAGACCATAATCACTCAGCCTGTTAAGTACTTTACCAAGGTTCTGGAGGTGCTCTTCATCATTCTTGCCAGTCACGATGTTGTCATCAAGGTAACATTGTGTTCCTGGGATATTTTGGAGCACTTGGCCCATTGCTCTTTGCGAAATTGCTGGGGCTGATGCGATGCCAAAGATGAGATGATTATACTGCAACAATCCCTTGTGAGTGTTGGTTGTGAGGAACTTCCTGTCTGGCACCCCATTCTCCACCTGCAGATAGACTTGTGACAAATCGATCTTTGAAAGCCTCCTGCCACCTGCCAAAGATGTAAATATATTTTCTATTCGTGGCAGAGGATACTGCACAGAACACAGCACAGGGTTGACGCTTGTTTTGAAGTTCCCACATATGTGAACAGCTCCCGCCTTCCCTTTCTTGATCACCTGGACAATGAGCACGACCCAATCACTCCACTCAACCTTGGAGAGAATTCCAGATACCTCCAACTTCTGAAGTTCAGCATCCACTTTAGGACGTAGTGCGTAAGGCAGTGGACAGGCTTTATGGAATCTTGCTATTGTTGCTACATCCAGTTCAATTCGGGCCTTTATGCCTTTGAGTTTACCAATCCCCTTCTCAAACACCTTCTCATTAGTGTTAAGCAGCTGTGCCAGTCTCTGGTTAGTGCTACCATTTGGGCTGCCGTTTCCTGTTGACATTGCACTGACAGCTTTGATTGAGTGCCAGTCTGGTTGGATTTTTCTTAACCATGCATGTCCAAAAAGTGCTGGCCCTCCACTTTTCAACACATAAAGCTCTAACTGCTGTGTTTGGCCTCCATATGACACATTCACTTTCTGTTTGACTTTGGGAGACAGTTTTTCACCAGTGTAGGTCTTTAACATCACTGAAGTCTTCTCTAATGATATCTCAGAATACACTGTTGTAGTCAGCCTCTGGAATTCTAGGCAAAGTTCATCCCGTCTCCAGCTTCATTTTCAGTTTTACCCCAGACACATCTATTGTGATCCATATGATTTTGTGACCTGCTTCAGTGATACTACGCAGTTCTAAGCATGAAAGCTCATGTTTGTCAGACTCTGTGTTGTTTGATTCTGTTTCACACTCGGTCACCTTATGCACTTGCTTAGTCTTGTGCTTGAGACTTTTCACTCGTTTGTGTTTTTTGTCTGACTGGCACACTTTCCCTATGTGACCTTGTCAGTGACACTTTCTGCAAGCTTTTTCTTTGAACCAACAGTCATTTGCAACATGGGAGGATTTGTCTCATTGATAACATTTCTGGCTTTTTGTATCATTCAGGAACATTTTGTTCATTTCACATTCTAACCTCTTTTTCTGTAGTTCTGCTGCATTCTTTGCTGCAGTCTCCAATGATATTGCAATGGTCAATGCCCATTCTAAGGTTAGGTCTGTTTTTGCCAGTTGCCTCATCTGAGTGCTTTGACTATGCATGCCACGTACAAGCTCTCCCTTAGTAAATCAGAAAGTCTACCTCAGATGTCACAGTACTGGGAAAGTTCGCACAGTTCTGTAATGAATTCAGAAATGCTTTCATCCTTTGACTGGTTCCTTTCGTAAAATCTATATCTCTCAGCTATTATGAGCATTTTATGCTTCAAGTGAGTTTGTAAAATTGTAATAATTCATCAAATGACTTGCTTGTTGGTTTTTCAGGGGTTGCTTATTTGCATAAGGAGCTGTATGTCCTTGCTACCATTAAGCTAAGTGTGGGGGCTTTTTTTGCTTAGCCATGTCGTTCGCCTAACAATATAGTTCAACCCTCTCCATATACGACTCCTGGCCTTCATTAGCACTAATGAATTTGTCAACTTTTCTGATTGAAGCCATCGCCACGTTATTTTCACTTTAACTTTGCTAGTTGCATGTCTTTCACTGTGTACTATGCTGTTCTCACATGTCCCTTTGTTAGCATTCATGACTTTTCATACTGTTTAACTCTTGCTGTTTTGTCCCATAACTGTCAGTACAGCTGGTGATATTCTCTGACATTTAGTTTCATATTCGTCGCCAATTTGTTAATGTCTTTGCAACTACAAATTAATTGAATTAAAATAAGCATGCGGGAGAGGCTTTAACTGGTGTGTTCACTTTGCAGTGAAAGAGAGAGAGAGAGAGTGGGAGGGAGGGGGGAGAGAGAGACAGAGCAATGCACATGCATGGACAAAAGATCAATATGCAAGCATAGACAACAGTCCATACATGGGAGTCATTGCTCCTGAATTCATTATGAATTCACTTCATTATGAACTTCTGAAATCAAGTTTGATTGTAATTTTTTTTACAATCTAGAAAATATACACAAGAAGACTACATTCTCTTCATAATGTCTTCACTATTCATCCCTAGTGTGCTTCTTAACAGATAATGACTCACCCCACCTCCTTCCAGCTCACTCAATCCAGTCTAGCAGCAGTAAGGCCCAATGAAGGACATGGATGTATCTAGTTTTACTCGACCCCGTCCCTATTTACAACCATTTACATGTTCAGCCACATTTGAAATGGAGCTTGTCAATTTTGCATCAACTAACTTTGACAGGAAAATAAATGTGTAAATCTTTGCCTCGCTGAAGACTTACATTTTAAACTTAAGATTTTATAGTTCAAAAGGAAACGCAAGAAGAGGTCAGGTCAAAATGATATAATCTACCAAGACACTGTGGAAATAATGACTAACGTGCCGCAGAAGCTGGATCTTCCACGGACAACTGCAATCATGCTGCATTGAGAACAAAGTAGGAACGATAAAAGCAGAAGGTACGAGAGCTAAACCATTGCAATGAGGAAATGTAGCAACTGGGTATAGCAAAGTGACTGACTGACATGCACAGACTGGCGAGTAAAATTGTCAGCATTTGATCCTCGTTTAACCTTGGCCAACTTACATCAGTGGGGTTTACAAGAGGAAGACAAAGCTTCACAGTGCGGAAAATGAACCAACTCCAGAACATATATTATCCATTTGTAACACAGTTCTCAGCCAAGGATGCTAATGTTACACCATGATATGACAGAGTGTACCTGCGGGAGTATACCATCAGAGAGAATGAGAGAACTACCAGAATTGATAGAACAGATCAGTAGATGTAAACATAATATGTTACAGACCTAAAATAAAGAGAGAGGTCACTGATCATATAAAGAAAAATTCAAATGAGAACTACAGACAGTAGTTGATGTGACACTTTTGATTATATCAACTCCAAACATATACTATGCTTATTATATCGGCTGTCAGCATTGCAATAATGTTCTGAGAAGTTGCCATTTTCCTGATGAGTAGAACGGAGCAGCTGATGGTTGCTGCTCAGCTATAAGAGCCAAATGTTTATTCATTGAAGTGCACTGGAGAAAAGTAAATTTGATCCTGAAGGTGAATTAGATACATTCTCCCTAATCACTGGGGATATTACTGAGTCACATGAAATTGTAATAGTTGGAACTTGGTAACTACTGATTTCTATGTTCTTCACAGGCATGACCATGAAAGTCATGCAGGGACAAATATCACATTACATATAAAAAGTAAAGGGTGTATTTTTGATTATTGTGAGATCATGATTTGTGATCGAGCAGACAGTTGTTTGACGAATGATGGGAAAAGGCCAGTTTTTGCCTTCAAGGTAGACCCATTCGGGCACTGTGTGGACCAGCATCCCAAATCACTACTATCACTCATATTTCTTTGGAAAAGGGACAACGTAAGGAAAAACTTAAGGAAAAAGGAATTTTGGAAATTCCCCTCTGACACAAAACTCATTAAAGCTGAGGAGATAAAACTATTAAGTAAAGTAATAGAGTGGATTCCGGTTAATTGGGACACATCGAGACCAATATATTTTGGCCCAACTAAGTGGTTGTTCTAATTATCTGAAGTTTCATGGAAATAGTTAAATGGTATAAAAAAGACAAACTAACATTTAACTAAGTAACAAGTTATGTATCTAAATGAAATACAGAATAAGTTAGAACAATACCAAAACTACTACAGTGCAAGAAACTGTGTATTAGTTCCTAATAAATATTGACAGAGGAATTCATTCAGTGTATACTTTTGTGTTCTTTTGATTGACTGTAATAAATAAAATCAGTGCAGACGCCTAGTGCAGTTAGTGGACTTCCTTCAAACAGTGCTTTCAACGTTTGCATCCTTCAAATCTTCATTTTAATTTTAACATTCAAGATGATTGTTGATATCTTCAAATTTTTCATAGTCCTTACTTGTTGAAGTAGTGAAGCCATTTTTTCTTCACTCCCGGCCATTTCTGGCATCTCCAAACCTGAATGCTCGAAACTACAGTGTACAGAACAGTTCTGAATTGCCTTACTGCTTATTACTCACCATCAGTGACGAAAATCACTGCTTTTTGACTACAAACACATGACGTCGTCGCTGTTTCAGAACTGTTCACTCCAAGCATAGTGTCTTATCTAATGGCCACATAAAAGTACACACTTCTGATGCTCGTTAGAAACTGTTTGTCAACAGTCTTCTCTCCCAATTAATTGGCATGGTGTCCCCAGTAAACAAAGGGAGTCCCAGCTATGTTCTTGATTCGTTTTTGCTCTTTAAGAATTGCAACAAATAAGTGGCTGCCCAGATTAACCAATGGCTTAATAAACCAGAATCCAGTGTACTCAGTAGTCCCTCCACCACCTATTTTTATGACCACTGCACTCGGGATCTTATGTGGTTGAGAACAGTTTAAACTTATTGGTGCTGTTTCATTCCAGTGGTGGTACAACTCATCTCTAGTACTCCAGCCAATAGCTTCTGCAATCCCAACGTGAATCTCAACATCATTGACATTCTGACTTTGATGTGACCAGAAGGTTGCAATGGTTCTTGACCAAACCACTAGATGGAAGCCTTGAGGTGGCACCGGGCTGGCTCTTAAGGAAGGACAATTGAAGGAATTAGGTGCAAGTAGGATTAAAGGAGGTGGTAGATTCATTTCTTTCTCTTTTTTTCTTCCACTTTCTCTCTATGTTACCTCACATTGATCCACTCACACTCCTCCGTTGTTTTCCCCCAATAAAATTCTACCTCCTTTCCTCTCTCTCTGTCTTGATTATTCAGTCTTACTCCTCTTTTATGGTTCCTTCTATGTCACTCCTCTGTGTAATATAACCTAAAATTACCCACCTTTGTCTCAGTCTATCTCTACCTTATGCTGTCTCTGTCTCATTATCATGCACATATTTACCACATTTCATGCTGTTCTGTCTGTTTATCTCTATCTACCTTTTGGACCATCTGGAATGAAATGCATTCACAAAGGGTTGTGATTGGTTTGGCTTTGATCTGTAACATGCATAAAATGCTGGAGGAACTCACACACCAGACAGTATCTATGGAGATGAATAAAAAGTTAATGTTTCAGACCAAGACCCTTCACAGGGACCTGCTGAGGAGCCTAACGAGCCCTGATAAAGTGTCTCGGCCCAAAACATTACCTCCTTATTCTGTCTGACCTGATGATTTCCTCCAGCTTTTTGTGAATGATACTCTGGATTTCCAGATTCTGCAGAATCTCTTGTGTTTATGAACTTGAACTGTATTGACTCATCAGTCCATTTTTATTTCATTCCTTGATTTTCTTTTCAAAGTCTTCATACCATTGAAAGCAAACAAAGTTCCTTTTGAGATTCTAAGCCACTCTGTGTTTTTTTGTAAAGAATCCCAGTTTTAGAAAAACAAATGATTAATGTGCAGATTAATCTTCTCCCCTCTCTGACAAGGTGCCTTAATGCTGGCCATGGGAGAGCTTCATAAATCAGCCATTTTTTTCCCGGTACGAGATGCAATTTATCATGAAAAAAATTCAAAGAACATCCTTCCCATGGTACATTGTAAACTCTGGAGTACATTTCTAATGGGTAGCAAAGATCCTGCTCAAAACTGACCCAGAAATAGTCAACTTGGATTTTTGCAACATAAGTAGAAAATGCCTGAGGTTCTCAGCATCTCAGATAGCATCTGGAGAGAAAGAAAAAAAATGTAAGAACTATATTTCAGATCAATGACTTTTCAACATATCTAAGAAAAGTGATATGTTCCTGACAGCTGAGTTCAATGGTTCCATTGAAAATCAGAGAATGCATACAACATACAACCCGTTTCTCTCTGCATGGATACTGACTGCCCTGCTGAATGTTTCCAGCGATTTCTTTTTATCTAAGATTTCTAACTTCTGCAGTTTTTTTACGGCTTAGTCAAAAAAGAAAGCAAAGACTCTCCAACCAAGGAGCAGCATGGGGATCATTGCCTTGATTGGACTGAACAGAAAGGCAAATTGAAAATCAAAATGCTTAAACTTACATTGTCGGGCTTTGCCATTCAATTAGTGGACGCTGATTCCAGCCAAAAGAAAGGCCTCATCAAAATGTTTGAAAATAATTGAGATGATATTCTGGCTGCCTTCTCAGACATTTAAACAGAAAAAGAACTGTACTCCCAATTTGCTGTATTTTAGTGATGAATAATGCAAAGGTTTGTGTGATATGTCCACAGGGACTGACAAAGACTAAACTCATTTTAACTTAAGCCTCTACGTAACCAGCAGAAAGGGAAATATTTTGTTCACTGATCTAAGGTTAAACCCTAATGAAATTGAAAGGATAGAATTATAACTGATTGTCTATCCCATTTCTCCTGGACTTCATTTCACAGGAAGTATGTGTTGGTTACACTGCAATCAAAATTGATGAGCAACACATTAATTATTATTACAGTTTTTGTATTATATTTTTGATTAATATTCAATGATATTATGAATCTAAAGAAATTTCCGTTTCAGCAAATATTTCAGTCCAGAAGGACTGAAGGTTGACTGTATTGTACAGTATATGCATCTTAATTCTGAATGAGACACTAAACCAAAACCCCATCTGTCCTTTTAGATCTGAAAGGAACCACAGAACAAAACTTTGATAAAGAATGAGAGAGCTCTTTTAAATGTTTTGGATGTGAATTTATCCCTCGGTGAACTTAATTAAAATATTATCTGGCTATAATCACACTGCTGTTTATGGGAGTCTTGCATTAACGTTATTCTCTGTTCCCAGTGTTGTAATAGATACTACATTCCAGAAGTCTCTAATGATGTGTAAGGATGGTCTTATGTTATGAAAAATGCCAAATGAAAGTCACCTTTTCCTTTCTTTTTATGTAGTGGGGGATGTGGTGGAATAACTGGCAGAATTATACCCAACCTGAAGATTGCTTGCTCAGTCATAAAGAATATGAGATGTATGTATTCTGAATTTCTATTTCAAACATATCAACTTATTGACAAACAAAGACTCATTTATTTATTGAGATACAGCATGGAATTGGCTCTTTCAGTCCTTTGAGATGCTCTGCCCAGCAATCCTCCAAATAAATCCAAGCCTAATCACGAGACAATTTATAATGACCAATTAACCTACCAAGTGGTACATCTTTGGACTGTGGGAGGAAACTGGAGCAACCGGAGGAAACTGTACAAGCTCCTTACAAGCAGTGGCAGGAACTGAACCTGGGTCACTGGTGCAGTAAAGTGTTGTGCTAGCCACTACACTACCGTGCCACCCCAGGAAACAGTAATTGCTTGGGAAATGGAAGTAATGGTTCTGAATAGCATCATGCTGTGGTGTTGTGTTAATAAGAAAGGCAATTGTCTTATAGCTTCTCTCTCCTTAATTGGAAATACTTAATTTTCTGTTGTCACATCTAACAGTTATTCTTTATGATAGAAGTTTTGTCTTCACTCTTGATTTGACTGCACCTTATGGCTAGATTCCAGTGATATAATGTACATCATAATTGGGCCAGTTTGAGATTGAAGCTGATCTGAACTTGGATCTCTTGATCAGTTTCCTACCTCTAACTTGGATAAAAGAGCTCCTTTTAAAGACTGCCAGAGATGAGAAGTCAGAGTGAGAAGATACTATTCTGCCTCCTACCCAGGTTTCATAGCCCAGTCCCTCAGATAGATGCCTGCATGGATCTTTTGTTCTGTGGGAATTTGGTCCACTTGCCACAAAGCTTCTGTCATCATGGTTAGTGGAGGAAAGATTCCCAGCTATGTGTACTATGTGCCTACCTTTGATGATGGGATTATTCAGGAAGAGTGACTTCAGCATTTGAATCTAATGCATGGATAGAGTGTCAGTGAGACCAGTCAGACAGCCTGAAAACTCCCCCCTGTGATACAAGCATTCAGATGTACATTGACAATAAAGCAAGAGCACCATCAATTATTAATACATATACAGTATTGGTATTCATAATCATATAAAATTATAGGCAGACCAGGGTTAACAGGTAAGACTTCAGGAAGTCTGCTATTTCATGGATAACTTGTCATTTGTGATTTATTTCATGCAGACTGTTAATTGATTTTCATTACACTTGTCACATCACTGCTTAGTTATTTTCCTGCATCTGCACTCTTGAATATATTTACATATTTTTTCTGTCAAATTTTCCTCTCTCTCTTCCAAAAGTGTTGACACCTGCTGGGTGCAGACTCCAAAGTTACTAACAGCCCTGCATCACCTCAATATGTGAACTTGGCCTTGATGCTGGAAGACTCTTCTCTAACTGCTGGAATTGTGCCTTTAGTACAGCTATTCATTTTTTCCCATGTGCTGTGTACTTTCCAGCAGACATCGGTCAATACAACAAGGAGCAGCAACTCTGGCTGGTTCTGTCACCTAGAGCTTGCAAGCATGAAATGCCCCACCCAGACTTCTGGAGAGAAAACAGCAGGCTGTGGGTGGAAAGGAATTGTTAAACTTTCAGGTCGAAATCCTGCATCAAGACTGACCCAGAACATTGACAGTACCTTTCCTCCCACTGAGCTCATCCAGCGTATAATTTGTTGCTCCACATTCTAACATCTGCAGTCCCGTGATTGTCCAAATTCTGAATGCCAACTGGACTATCCTAACTACATGGACAGACTCAGAAATGGATACCTTCTCTATGTATGGTGGAGATACATACTGGATTCAGTGCAATAAGATATTGAGTGAGGGAGGGAGAGAGGGAAGAGGCCTAGATTGAGAGTGTTATGAATCTATAGTTAAAGTGAATCTATTCAAGGTACTGACATTTCTTAAATCTGTTTAAGAGGCTGCTCGTGTGTCCATTAACTGAATTCTGAGATTTAGACGGTCTCTCTGGCTTGCATTTTGTTGGTGCTGATGAGAAAACTTTTGCAAACAGTGAACGCAGAAGTATTGAGAGAATAATTTATATGGCCAGAGGGAATCTTCGGATGATGTTTCCAGCTTCCAATATTTATAAATAATAATCTTTGTACAATAATCTAATTTACATACTGTGGAATGATTCTGAATGTGGGAGCCCACTGTAATCAAAATTGAGCAGAAGCACATTAATCATTATTAGTTTCAACATTGCAATCGTGGTTAATATTCAATAAGATATTAACAATGTAAGATAAAAAGAACAATATAAATTTTGTCTTTGCTGTTGTGCTGTATCTACCTTATAGACAGAATTGACATTGTCCTGCAATGTAAAGTATGTCTTAATTTGGCCAATGTACAATGCAGAGAAGAATCTATTAAAGTCATCTAGTCATAGAGTACTACAGCACAGGAACAGGCCCATCAGACTTTTAGTCCATGCTGACCTGATTTTCTGCCTAGTACCATCTACCTGCACCTGAACCATATCCCTCCAAACCTTTGCCATCCCTGTACCTATCCAAACTTCTTTTAAATATTACAACTAAACCCACATCTCTCACTTCCAACTGGCAGTTCTTTCCACACTTGCAGTACCCACTGAATGAAGGATCTATCTTTAGATTCCCCTCAATTATTTCAGCTTTCACCCTAAATCTATGACCTCTACTTCTAGTCTCACACAACCTGAGGGGAAAAGACTTCATGCATTTATAAAACATAATTTTGTACACTTTCATATCTTCCCTCATTCTCCTGCATTCTAGCCTTTCCCTGTAACTCAGGTTATAGAATAACACCCTCCGGACCTGTTAACCCTGGTCTGGATGAATAGGATTATGATCATGATTGAAGTCACCTCTCACTGCCCTGGCCAAGGATACAGGTGCTGATTCAGCTTTTTCCCCTTCAGGTTACATTGAGCGACTCGGTTCGTCATCGATGTGGTCGACTGAAGCGTCACGGCAGATTGAAACATTGGGGTAGCAGGCAGTGAGCGCTGCTGTTGGAAGGCTCCTACACTTGAACTCTCTCTCTCTCGATGGTGAGTGAGAGTCTGTTGGTCCTCGAGTAGGGGGGAACTCGGAACTCAGACAAGCGACATGGCAGATTGTAACATCGAAACAGCGAGCTTCTAGTCTTCCCTCTCATTGTTGCAGGAGTGATATCTCTTTCCCTCTCGCTAGTGAGAGAGAGAGGGCCTGTCTGAGTGTTGGGATGGACGTAGTTTTTGATGAACTCTAGATCATGGTTTCTTTGAGGCATTGCTGTTGCTTACATGGTGGATGGTAGAGGGTTGATGCTTTTGTTGGATCAGGTGGAGGCAAGGATTGATGGCTTTTCTACTGCTTTGTGCGTGGGGTAGGGATGCTTTGGATTCCAGTGCTTCTGTCACACATTCTTTGTTTTTTTTTCTGTTTCGCGGATGTCTGTGAAGAGTAAGAATTTCAGGTTGTATACTGTATACGTTCTCTGATATTAAATTGAACCACTAACACAGAACAGTACATCACAGGAACTGGCCCTTTGGCCCACAATGTTGTGCTGAGCCAATTAAATTAGTAATCAAATGGCCAACTAAACTATTACCTTCAGTTACACAATTTCCCTCACATTCATGTACCTATCTAAATGTCTCTTATAGGTTTGTAATGTATCTGCCTCTACCACCATTCCAGGGCAGTGCATTCCAAGTATTCACTACTCTGTCCTTCACATCTCCTTTGAATTCACCCCTTTTCACCATAAATGCATACCCTTTGGCATTAGACATTTCAACCATGGGAAAATGATATTGTCTGTCTACTCTGTCTATGCCTCTCATTATCTTATGAACCTTTATTCGATGTCCCCTCAGCCTCCACCGCTCCAGAGAAATCAACCCAAGTTTACCCAAGCTTTCATTATATCACATGCCCTCTAATCCCGACAGCATCCTGGTAAACCTCTTCTATTCCCTCTCCAAAGCCTAGACTTTGGATAATGGGCGATCAGAACTATATGCAAAACTCTTGACCTAACTAGAGTTTTATAAAGCTGCAAATTAACTTCCTGACTTTTGAACCCAGTGCCTTGACTAATAGAGGCAAGCCAGCCATTTGTCTTCTTACCCTCCCCTTCAGCCTGTGCAGTACTTTCAAGGAGCTATGAAATTGAACACCAAGACCTCTCTGCTCATCAGCAGTGTTATGGGTTTTGCCTTTAACAGTTTACTCTCCTATTACATTTGATCCACCAAGGTTAAACTCCATTTGCCATTTCTCTGCCCATATCTGCAACTGATCTACATCCCGCTGTATTGTTTACCTGTCTATTATGCTATCCACAACACTGCCAATCTTCATATCATCTGCAAACTTACTAACTCACCCAACTACATTTTCCTTCAGGCCATTGATATACATCGCAAACAGCAGGGGTCCCAATACAGATCCCTGCCGAATATCACTCATCACAGACCTTCAAAGTCCCATTGAACATTACCCTCTGTCTTCAATGGACAAGCTGGGTCTGAATTCAAACAGGCAATTCACTATGGATCCCATGCATCTTAATCTTCAGGATGAGGTTAGACTGGGTGAGACTACAACTAGAGGTTATAGATTTTGAGTGAAAGACAACTGACCTGTTTTGTTGTCATCTCTCCAGAGCACAGAGACACTATTAGATTATGAAGACAAGCAGTCCTCTTTTATTGTCATTTAGTAATGCATGCATTAAGAAATGATACAATATTTCCTCCAGTGTGATATCTCAAAACACAGGACAGACCAAGACTGAAAAAACTGACAAAACCACTTAATTGTAACATAGTTACAACAGTGCAACAATACCATAACTTGATGAAGAAGTCCGTGAGCACACTAAAGTTCAAAGTCTCTCAAATGTCCCACATCTCACGCAGACGGGAGAAGGAAGAAAACCTCTCCCTGCCATACCCGACCACGGTCCGACTCTGAGTCATCCGAAAACTTCGAGCTCTGATCCGCTCTCCGACACCGAGTACTGAGCACCATCTCTGTCCGAGCGATTCGACCTCAACCTCGGTCGCCACCAGCAGGCAAAGCCGGGGATTTTGAGGCCTACCCTCCGGAAGATTCCCGACCACACACATATTAGTTGATGTTCTCAAGGACCAGAGTCAGAGAATCATTATGAAACATGATGACATCTTTTCAGCTCATCTTCTATGTCAGATTGTGGAAAAGAAATCTCGCCACCCCAATCTCCTGCTCCATCCCTTGCCATACAGATTATTGTCTCTGAAGTGCCTAACCAAATCAATTTCTGAGAATTCTGACTGACCCTGTTTCCATCGTGATTACAAGCAGTGATTTCCAGATCATGACAACTCTGAGTATTTAAACTATTACTAATATCCCTTTGGTATCCTTTGCCCAAAATTTTAAATCAACACCACTTGGTGCTTGAACCACATAGTCAGAGAATTTCTCTTTGTCTCCCCTATTTTAACCATTGCACCTCTTCCAGATCTAAATTAGGAAATGTCTTCTTCTGATAAAGGTACATGTTGTTTCCCCACATGTGGTTCAACATTAGTTCATGTCTATAAAAGCACTGCCCAGTCTTGGATGACGTAAAGTTCGAAGTTAAAAGTGAATTTATTAACGAAGTACATGTACGTCACAATGTACAAACATAAGGTTCATTTTCTTGTGGGCATACTCAATAAATCCATAAAGGAATAATAACCATAATAGAATCAATTGAACACCAGCTTGAGTGTTCAACCAAAGTCCAAAATAAATATTATTATCTAAGTGTGTATATATATACAACCCGAAGATTTATTTTCTTGTGGGCATACTTAATAACTCTTACTATAATAGAATCATCGAAAGACCATCCAACTGGGGCGTTCAACCAGTGTGCAAAAGACAACAAACTGTGCAAATACCAAAGGAAATAAATAAAAGTAATAAATAAATAAGCAATAAATATTGAGAAAATGAGATGGAGAATCCCTGAAAGTGAGTCCATTAGTTGTGGGAACATTTCAGTGATGGGACAAGTGAAGCTGAGTGAAGTTAGCCCCTTTGGTCCAAGAGCCTGATCGTTGAGGGGTAATAACTGATTCCTGAACCTCGAGTCTTCTGTCCCTTCTTCTTGATGCACCAGCGAGAAGACAGCATGACCTAGAAGATGGAGTTCCCTGAATATGAATGCTGCTTTCCCGTGACAACGCTCTCTGTAGATGTGCTCGATAGCGGGGAGGGCTTCATCTGTGATGGACTGAGCCGTATCCGCTACTTATTGTGGGGTTTTCCATTCAAGGTCATTGGTGTTTCCATACCAGGCTCTGATGCAGCCAGACAATATACTCTCCACCACACATCTCTAGAAGTTCATCAAAGTTTTCAAAGCCTTGCCGAATCATCACAAACTCCTGAGGAAACAGAGGTGCTGCAGTGCTTTCCTTGAAATTGAATTTACATGCTGAGCCCAGGACAAGTCTTCCAAAATGGTAACAGCGAGGAATTTAACATAGAATAGTACAGCACAGTACATGCCCTTCGACCCACAATGTTGTGCCGAACCTCAAACCCTGCCTCCCATATAAGCCCCCACCTTAGATTCCTCCATATACCCGTCTAGTAGTCTCTTAAACTTCACTAGTGTATCTGACTCAGGCAGTGCATTCCACGCACCAACCACTCTGAGTAAAAAACCTTCCTCTAATATCCCCCTTGAACTTCCCTCCCCTTACCTTAAAGCCATGTCCTCTTGTATTGAGCAGTGGTGCCCTGGGGAAGAGGCGCTGGCTATCCACTCTATCTAATCCTCTTATTATCTTGTACACTTCTATCATGTCTCCTCTCATCCTCCTTCTCTCCAAAGAGTAAAGCCCTATCTCCCTTAATCTCTGATCATAATGCATACTTTCTAAACCAGGCAGCATCCTGGTAAATCTCCTCTGTACCCTTTCCAATGCTTCCACATCCTTCCCATAGTGAGGTGACCAGAACTGGACACAATACTCCAAGTGTGGCCTAACCAGAGTTTTATAGAGCTGCATCATTACATCGCGACTCTTAAACTCTATCCCTCAACTTATGAAAGCTAACACCCCATAAGCTTTCTTAACTACCCTATCCACCTGTGAGGCAACTTTCAGGGATCTGTGGACAAGTACCCCAAGATCCCTCTGCTCCTCCACACTACCAAGTATCCTGCCATTTACTTTGAACTCTGCCTTGGAGTTTGTCCTTCCAAAGTGTACCACCTCAAACTTCTCCGGGTTGAACTCCATCTGCCACTTCTCAGCCCACTTCTGCATCCTATCAATGTCTCTCTGCAATCTTTGACAATCCTCTACACTATCTACAACACCACCAACTTTTGTGTCGTCTGCAAACTTGCCAACCCACCCTTCTACCCCCACATCCAGGTCGTTAATAAAAATCACGAAAAGTCGAGGTCTCAGAACAGGTCCTTGTGGGACACCACTAGTCACAATCCTCCAATCTGAATGTACTCCCTCCACCACGACCCTCTGCCTTATGCAGGCAAGCCAATTCTGAATCCACCTGGCCAAACTTCCCAGGATCCCATGCCTTCTGACTTTCTGAATAAGCCTACCATGTGGAACCTTGTCAAATGCTTTACTAAAATCCATATAGATCACATCCACTGCACTACCCTCATCTATATGCCTGGTCACCTCCTTAAAGAACTCTATCAAGCTTGTTAGACACGATCTGCCCTTCACAAAGCCATGCTGACTGTCCCTGATCAGACCATGATTCTCTAAATGCCCAGAGATGCTATCTCCAAGAATCTTTTCCAACAGCTTTCCCACCACAGACGTAAGGCTCACTGGTCTATAATTACCCGGACCATCCCTGCTACCTTTTTTGAACAAGGGGACAACATTCGCCTCCCTCCAATCCTCCGGTACCATTCCTGTAGACAACGAGGACATAAAGATCCTCGCCAGAGGCTCAGCAATCTCTTCTCTCGCCTCGTGGAGCAGCCTGGGGAATATTCCGTCAGGGCCCGGGGGCTTATCCGTCCTAATGTATTTTAACAACTCCAACACCTCCTCTCCCTTAATATCAACAAGCTCCAGAACATCCACCTCACTCATATTGTCCTCACCATCATCAAGTTCCCTTTCATTGGTGAATACCGAAAAGGAGTATTCATTGAGGACCTCACTCACTTCCACAGCCTCCAGGCACATCTTCCCACCTTTATCTTTAATCGGTCCTACCTTCACTCCTGTCATCCTTTTTTTCTTCACATAATTGAAGAATGCCTTGGGGTTTTCCTTTACCCTACTCGCCAAGGCCTTCTCATGCCCCCTGCTTGCTCTTCTCAGCCCCTTCTTAAGCTCCTTTCTTGCTTCCCTATATTCCTCAATAGACCCATCTGATCCTTGCTTCCTAAACCCCATGTATGCTGCCTTCCTCCTCCTGACTAGATTTTCCACCTCACTTGTCACCCATGGTTCCTTCACCCTACCATTCTTTATCTTCCTCACCGGGACAAATTTATCCCTTACCTCCCGCAAGAGATCCCTAAACGTCGACCACATGTCCATCGTACATTTCCCTGCAAAAACATCATCCCAATTCACACCCACAAGTTCTAGCCTTATAGCCTCATAATTTGCCTTTCCCCAATTAAAAATTTTCCTGTCCTCTTTGATTCTATCCTTTTCCATGATAATTATAAAGGCCAGGGAGTGGTGGTCACTGTCCCCCAGATGCTCACCCACTGAGAGATCTGTGACCTGACCCGGTTCATTACCTAGTACTAGATCTAGTATGGCATTCCCCCTGGTCGGCCTGTCCACATACTGTGAGAGGTATCCCTCCTGGACACACTTAACAAACTCTGCCCCATCGAAACCCTTGGAACTAATCAGTGCCAATCAATATTAGGGAAGTTAAAGTCACCCATGATAACAACCCTGTTATTTTTGCACCTTTCCAAAATCTGCCTCCCAATCTGCTCCTCTGTATCTCTGCTGCTACCAGGGGGCCTATAGAATACCCCCAATAGAGTATCTGCTCCCTTCCTGTTCCTGACTTCCACCCATATTGACTCAAAAGAGGATCCTGCTACATTACCCACTCTTTCTGTAGCTGTAATAGTATCCCTGACCAGTAATGCCACCCCTCCTCCCCTTTTTCCACCCTCTCTATCCCTTCTAAAGCACTGAAATCCAGGAATATTGAGAATCCATTCCTGCCCTGGTGCCAGCCAAGTCTCTGTAATGGCCACTACATCATAATTCCATGTATGTATCCAAGCTCTCAGTTCATCACCTTTGTTCCTGATGCTTCTTGCGTTGAGGTACACACGTTTCAGCCCTTCTACCTTACTGTCTTTACACCGTTTATTCTGCTTCTCTTTCCTCAAAACCTCTCTGTATGTTAGATCTGGCTTTACTCCATGCACTTCTTTCACTGCTCTATCGCTCTGGGTCCCATCCCCCTCGCAAATTAGTTTAAACCCTCCCGAACCATGCTAGCAAACCTACCTGCAAGGACATTGCTCCCCCTCGAGTTCAGGTGCAACCCATCCAATCTGTACAGGTCCCATCTTCCCCAGAAGAGATCTCAACGATCTAAAAATCTAAAACCCTGCTCCCTGCACCAACTCCTCAGCCACACATTCAACTGCCATCTCCTCCAATTCTTACCATCTCTGTCACGTAGCACGGCAGTAATCCTGAGAACGTCACCCTTGAGGTCCTGTTCTTCAGCCTTCTGCCTAATTCCCAAAACTCACACTTCAGGACCTCATCCCTGTTCCTGCCTATGTTGTTGATCCCAACGTGTATCATGACTTCTGGTTGCTTTCCCTCTCGTACCAGGATGTCGTGCACCCGGTCAGAGACATCCCGGACCCTGGCACCCGGGAGGCAACAAACCATACAGGTGTCCTTCTCACGTCCACAAAATCTCCTGTCTGCTCTCCTGACTATAGAGTCTCCAATGACGACAGCTCTCCTCTTCTCCGTCCCACCCTTCTGCACCACAGGGTCAGACTCAGTGCCAGAGGCCCTGCCACCGTGGCTCACACCTGGTCGGTCCTCCCCGCCAACAGTAGCCAGGACGGTAAACTTATTATTCAGGGGAATGGCTACAGGGGTGCTCTGCACTACGTGTCTGCTCACCTTCGCTTTCCCCCCTCTGACTGTCACCCAACGACCTGCTTCCGACAGCCTAGGTGTGACTACCTCCTTGTAGCTGTCATCTATAACCGCCTCATTCTCCCTTATGAGTCGAAGGTCATCCAGCTGCTGCTCCAGATTCCTTACACGGTCTTCCAGATTGCCCAGCCGTATGCGCTTCTGGCAGATGTGACTCTGCGGGAGAGGGGCATTCCCCCAAAACTGCCACATCTCACATGAGAGGCATATCACTGTCTCAGGAGACATTGTAAAAACTAACTGAGAGCTAGCTTGTCCTCTGCCTCTTCTCTTCGAAGTCTCTCGAGTCAAAGCCTCAAATCTCCACTCCTCGGCTGGCCCCACTCACGCACTGGCCGCTTTGCTTGAGCTATCCCTCTATTTGTCTGTTTGAGCTTTTCAAAATGTTTGGTCACCTGACCTCGACTGCCCAATCAGCTGCTTTCTGCTGAGTCTGATCTATTCAAATCTTGATTGACTTGATTGCACAGACCAACTGCCAAATGATGCTGACCCTCTCCACCTCTGATCCTCTGGTAACGACTGCCTTGTGGACGTCTGGTTTCCTCCTCCTGGTCAATAACCAGCTCCTTGCTCTTGCTGGCATTGAGTGAAAGGTTGTTTCTGTGGCACCACTCAGCCAGATTTTCAATCTCCCTCCTGTATGCTGATTCACCAGCACCTTTGATTCGGCCTACAACAGTTTTGTCATCAGCAAACTTGAATATGGCATTGGAGCTGTGCATAGCCACACCATCATAGATGTAGAGTGAGCAGAGCAGTGGGCTAAGCACCCAGTCTTGTGGTGCAACTGTGCTGATGGAGATTGTGGAGGAGATGTTGTTGCCAGTCCAAACTGACTGGGGTCCGCAAGTGAGGAAATCAGGGATCCAATTGAATGAGGAGGTATTGAGGTCAAGGTCTTGAAGCTTAATGATAAGTTTTGAGGGGACAATGGCATTGAATGCCAAGCTGGATTTGATAAAGAGCATCCTGATGTATGCAAACTTGCTGTCTAGATGTTCCAGGGTTGAGTGAAGAGCCAAAGAGATGGCACCTGCTGTGGACCTGTTGCTCTAGTAGGCAAATTAGAGGGGATCCAAGTCACTTCTCAGACAAGACTTGATATCACCAACCTCTCAAAACACTTCATAGCTGTGGATGTAAGTGCTACTGGACAACATTCACTGAGGCAGCTTACTGCATTCTTCTAAGGCACCGGTATAAGTGGAGTCTGCTTGAAGCAGGTGGGTACCTCAGACATATCCATGACACAGTTTCAGTGGGGCAGAATTCTTCTCAGTTTTGTTGAAGTTGTTGAGGAGAATGGTGACCTAATCCAATGTCACACGATGTAACAGAGATACAAATGTCACTGAAGAAACACTTGCTGTCAATTGTTTATACACACAGCATTCATTACATCACAGCCGGCTGGTGGTGTAGTGGCATCAGCGCCAGACTTCGGAGCGAAGGCTCCCCAGGCGCGCTTTCCATCCGTGCTGGGTTGAGCGTCGCGCTAGCAACTTGACCTCGTAAAAAATAAATCGCCTGCTACAGAAACATCGACAGCAGAAAGTTGATGGCCTGTGCTCCCTGTGAGTTTAAAATGCAAATTCCTTTCCTTTCCTTATTCATTACATCAACTTTACAAAGACTGTTCAAGAAAAAATAACATGCCCAATTTACATTACACAGCTATGAAATACTCCAAATGTCTGAATAGATCCTTCAGCTATTAAAAATATCCCAATGTAAATGCCGAAGGAAGATATGGCATCAAATTTTCCTTTAACATTCAGTTTGAGTATAATTTCAGTATCATAATGGAATGGAAGGCTGATACGTTGTGATGATGATGATAACAGTGGATTGATCAGACTGTATTTGAGTATTGTGAGCAACTTTGGGTTGTACTGACATGAGAAGGTTCACGAGAATAATTCCAGGAATGAAAGGGTTAACATATGAGGAGCATTTAATGGTTCTGCACCAGTACTTGCTGCTGTTTAGAAGAACTGGGATGGTGGGGGGGGGGGGGGAATACATTGAAACCTATCAAATATTGAACTCTTTGGATAGAGTGGATGTGGAGAAGATGCTTCCTGTAGTCCAGGAGTCTAGGGCCAGAGGCATAGCCTCAGCTTTAGAACTGAGGGTTGGCCAATTAGAACAGGGATAGAGAAAAAAATCATTTAGCCAGAGGGTGATGAATCTGTGGAATTCATTTCCATGGATGGCTGTAGAGTCCAAGTCATTGAGTATACTTAAAGTGGAGGATGATAGGTTCTTGATTAGTCAGGGCATCAAAGGTTTCGGGGAGCAGGCAGGAGAATAGGGTTAAGAGGGACAATAAATCAGCCATAATGGAATGACAGAGCAGACTCGATGGGCTGAGTGAGTATTTCTGCTCGTAGGCTTTTTAACAAGATGTCTAGGATCCAGCAAGTATCGGGGCTGATAGTGTGCTTCATGTATCAATATAATTTAGGGATTGCCAAAAAATGGCGTCAAATCAGATGCAGAGGAAATAGCAAAGATGGGGAAAGAAATTCTGAATAGTGAGAGAAAAAGTCATAAATGAAATGCAAGAAAAAAGCAGTAAGTAAGTTATAATGTAAAATTGTAAAAATTGATTAGGATTATCTATTACTTACTGGAATGAGATTCAGCAATATAAATTGTCCTCTTTCTGGGCAAAATAGTTGAGTTAGCATTGCATTAACAATGGCTACACTGTTAAAACGATATTTACACTGTTGATTATCGAGTCCTAACTGCTTGTGGCAAGTAATTTCAATGCAATCCAATAACTCCACAAAAGGAAAGGGGGGGGGGGGGTGCATTGTGTCAGTCTACCATTTACGTGGAGTAATGTAAGCTGATCCCAAATTCAGATCCATAACTGCTCTAATTTGCTTCCAAATTAATAACAGTGCACATCATTAACATACAGCTATTTCAGCAACAAGATTTGAACCATTGAACCAATTACGGTCTACTTAAGCATAATTCACGATCTGCGTAGGTACTGAACAAATGGAATGGTATATCCCTTGAATGATAGACTGTGGGCAATATAACATTTGTTCAGAAAAACTTGTTCTCACCAAAAGAGAATGTGGTTTTCTTTTATAAATTTCAATTGTAATGCTTTTAAACAACTTTCAAACTTGGGATGCAAGTGTGCTAATCCAGACATGGGTTTCATCGGCAAACAAAGCACTTTTTATGTTTCTTCATATTCGATAGCAGCGTGAACTCCCTACAGATCAGCATTGTTGGACTTGGATGCGAAGTAAGCCACCTCGGCTCTGTCTGGTCAATATGCCTCACGACTGAAAGCAGTGAATCCATCTGCAATACAGGCCACCCACTGAGCTCTGACCTCCCTGAGAATTAACGCTAAGTTGGTGTTTAAAGATTCTTAATACCAGATATTTTAAAAGGTGAAATGACAGAAGAGAATGAAATGCCTTAATGTTACATTATCAGGAAATTAAATCATTATAGATGAGACTCCCTCTGTTTATAATGGGACCAAATCAGACAGCGTTCCAGATGAACCTTTTATTGCCTATAAACCACATTATGTACCTCATTTTATGAGAAAGCTGTTAACATAATTGACTGCAATTTTTTTTTGTGTTCAAGGCCAATTGCAGTGTAGAATGAATCCCCTTCCTCTCTGCCCTGTCAGTTTGCTTCAGTGCTAAGCAAAGTAATGCTTCCGCAGCATTGGACTAACATCTTTCCAAGTTCTCTCGCACGCATGCCAAGACTTTCACCTCAAGGTGAGAATGCTAATTTAAAAGAGAATAGCACCTTCAGTAACTGAAGGAGACAGCGCTTTAATGGAATTCAACACATACAAAGGTGATGCACAGCCAATTAGTTATGACTGAAATGCACCCACTGTGTGTGGGTGAGGGCAGCATTTGAGGCACAGCAGGATCCCACAAACTAACATAACAACTCATCTGATATGCGTGACAGTGGATTGCAGAGGACCGTTACCCGCAAACATGAGAAAGTCTGCAGATGCGGAATTCCAAAGTAACACACACAAAACGCTGGAGGAGCACAGCGGATCAGGCAGCATCTCTGGAAATGAATGAACAGTCGATGTTTCGGGCTGAGGCCCTTCTTCTCCAGCCCTTTACCTTTTCCAATTACCCGGCTTCACCTGTCACCTTCTAGATGGTCCAACTTCCCTTCCCCCCATCTTCATATTGTGCTATCTTCCCCATTCCTTTCCAGTCCCGAAGAAGGGTCTTGGCCCGAAACGTCAACTGTTTATTCACTTCCTGATGTCCTCCAGCATTTTGTGTGTGTTTCTTTTGACAATTAACCAGCTTGGTTGACAAACCACCATGAGTAGCTAGAGCTGCAATGCCTGTAAGTAGGCAGGTAACAAACTAATTTAGCATCTCAACCAAAAAGAGAGCAACTCTGACGCTTTGACACTGCTTTCGTTTGGTGGGGGACTCCTTTGTTGGAGTCTAGGACAAGAGGGCACAGTCTCAGGATAGAGGGGTGTCTATTTAAAACAGAGATGTGGAGAAATTTCTTTGGCCAGAGGGTGGTGAATTTGTGGAGCTTTGTTACCACTGGCAGCTGCGGAGGCCAGGTCATTGGGTATACTTAAGGCAGATTGGACAGGGCATCAAAGGTTATGGGAAGAAGGCCGGGGAGTGGGGCTGAGGAGAGAAAAAAGGATCAGCCATGATTGAATGGTGGAGCAGACTCGATGGGGCAAATGACCTAATTCTGCTTCTGTCTTATGGTCTTACGGTCTTCCTTTCATTCTGAACAAACAGCCTGGATTATGTGCTGAACTCCCAGGAATTTTAAAGGCAAAAATGTATTGAATTTCAGCGTCAGAATCAGATTTAACATCACTGGCATGCGTCATGAAATCTATTGTTTTGTGGTGGCAGTATATTGCAATACTTAGCAATAAAAAACTATAAATTACATAAAGAAATGTACGTTACATGCTAAATTAAATAAGGAGTGCAAAAGAGAAAAAGAAGAAGAAAAAATAGTGAGGTAGTGTACATGGGTTCATTGTCCATTCAGAAATCGAATGGCTAATTTTAGGAATCTGATGATTCCCAAACTTTCTGGACCAGCAAACAACCTGATGACAACTGTAAACAGGCTAAAGTTTATTTTTGTTGATTAAGGTTTTAACTACGCCCCTCATTCCTGGGTATCACTATCATTCTGTATCTGGACAATTTACTGATTGTTATTAACAATTAAAAAAAAACAAGAACCATATGTAGAACATTAGAACATGCAAAGACTGCTCTGTAATGGAATGACACATTTTACCAAGCATTCAAATGAAACAAGATTGCAAGAAATAAGTATTTCCATATTATTAAATCTGTTGTGGGTGTAACATGGACATCCCATTTGGGACTGGTTGGGAATTAATGACTCATATACAAATTGTGCTGGGCCATTTTGCTCTGCAATTGCAAATTACCGTATATCAGATAATTAATATTTGAAACCAGGTCTTGTCAGTTCAATATGTTTTGGTTAGCACAATAAACACAAGGTCAGAAATGAAATTTACAGTGAAGCATTGACACTAATCGTTCTTTAGTCAGTAATCAAAGGTGGGCAGTGACCATTGATGCCTATTGAATTGAATAGGCATCTGTTAGCCTCGTGAGACCATGGATTTGCGCCTTGGAAAGTTTCCAGGGCGTAGGCCTGGGCACGGTTGTATGGAAGACCGGCAGTTGCCCATGCAGCAAGTCTCCCCTCTCCACACCGCCGATGTTGTCCAAGGGAAGGGCATTAGGACCCATACAGCTTGGCACTGGTGTCGTCGCAGAGCAATGTGTGGTTAAGTGCCTTGCTCAAGGACACAACACGCTGCCTCAGCCAAGGCTCAAACTAACGACCTTCAGATCACTAGACGAATGCCTTAACCACTTGGCCACGTGCCAACACACCATCTACACCAGAAATAAATGTCTCGTCCAGCAGCCCCACCCTAGTTGTTTTATTGTTTAAGATACCGAGTGGAATAGGCCCTTCTGGCCCTTTGAGCCGTGCCAACCAGCAATACCCTGATTTAATCCTGGCCTAATCACAAGACAATTTACAATGACCAGTTAACCTACCAGCTGAATAAACTTTTCTCGGGCTTCCACCCACAGGTATCAATTTTAATTGATGTTTCGATGACAATCTCCACAGTCTTCATCAGGGATTTTTCTTGGGCATGTCTAGCTTGGAGCTATTTATACCCCCATCATCCATCCCTTCTGATTGGCTAGTCCTCATCCAATGAGGTTTCCTCTGTCCCACCTGGTTTACAATCGACTTCCAGTTCTGACCTAGAGCAAAACCTTTGTCTTTGTTAAAATTCTTTTCCTCTAGTTTTATTTCAATAGCTTCCTTCACCAGGCTGTGCTGAAAGCCATTGGTTCAACACAGTGGTTTTGCGCTGGCAAAGTCAATCCTATGGTCATTGTGAATGCAATGTTCTGCTGATTTCTCCCAGGAACCCAAACGGATGCACCTCCTGTGCTCCTTGATGCAGGTTTCCACCGTGTCCGCTTTCACAGTCACCCTGAGTCTCAGGTCATCTTTGACCCACGTAAGCTGTGACTTGAGCTTCCTTACAGGTTTGCGGAAGGAATTAATCCAGTACTCCTTTAGGATCCAGGCGATAATTTTGATTAACCGTGCAAAAACTATTTTGAACCTGAAGCGTCTACGTAAGGAAATAAAACGGTTACTCACAACGTTCCTACAGAATAGCAACAAGGTGAAGGAAATCCATTGATCTCTTAAAAGGGAAAAACCAGGAAAAATAACAACGAAGAGGAACTCATTGCTACCACCTGACTTCCCTATATTTCCATGGTTCCTGGAATAACCGCCAGAATCCTGAAGAAATACCAGATTAATACCATCCACAAACCCGTAAGGAAGCTCAAGTCACAGCTTATGCGGGTCAAAGATGAATTGGTACTCAGGACGGCTGGCACTTAAAGGATTCCCTGTGAATGTGGAGCAGTGTATATCGGCCAGACAGGATGCACGGTGGAAACACAGGAGGTGTATCCATTTGGGTTACCCAGAGAAGTCAGCGGTAGCAGATCATTGCGTTCATAATGGTCATAGGATTGACTTTGATGCCACAAACCCTCTGTGCCACGCTAACGCCTTTTGGGACCACCTGGTGAAGGAAGCCATTGAAATAAAAGGAGAAGAAAAGAATTCTAACAAAGACGAAGGTCTCAGTCTAAGTAAGAACTGGAATTCGATTGTAAACCAGTTGGGACAGGAGAAATTTGATTGAATGAGGACTAGCCAATCAGGAGGGATGGACAACGGGGGTATAACCACTACAGTAGGCATGCCCAGGCATCATCCCTGATGAAGATGGCAGATTTTGTCATCGAAACGTTGGTCAAAATCGATACCTGTACCGGCTGGAAGCCTGAGAAGAGTTAATTTGTTATATATGCACTGGATCCTTTTTTAACCTATAAACCAGAACGTCTTTGGAGTGTGAGAGGGAAGTGGAGTACCTGGAGGAAACCCACGTAGTCGTGGGGAGACCATTTTAGTTCTGAGCACTGTGATGAATATGCAAGTCAGATAGTGTCATTCCAAAGAAGTTAAAGGACCCTTTGAAGAAGTGGCCAATTTAAATCACACTGCACAATTTATAAAGACTTACAAAAGGATCAATTTGACGCTCCTTTTTAGGATAATATTTGTCTTGAATAATAGCGCTATCATCACTCCCCAACTTGATTTAAGAGTTAGGCTATACACTAGTCAATTTGCTCAAAGAATATGTGGGAGTAATATTACCAAAACTGTCTAATATTAGTGTGGTGTGCTGTGCATTTCATGTGGGTAATGGTTAATAACCAGATTGTCATTGTGATGAGATAGCAGATCTGGTCTTTGGGTATCCCTATTTTCAAACAGTAGGCCATCCACAATTGAACTGCTGGTTGCTGTCTGAGAGCTGGCTTTCCAAATGATCTTTACTGGTTGTGATCTGAGTTCACTAAACGAAAAAATCCAGGTTCGCTGTGATTAAGTACTCCATCCATTATGAATGGATAACACACAAACAGTTTCCTGGTACAGATAAACCTCCACACAGCTGGGAAGTCATTGGGACATGAATTCCATGTCAGCTTCATTTCAGCCTGCAGAGAAGTCACTTCCTTGTGTACACATTGAAAAAACAGCATAAGAAAACAGCATAACACGGAGAAGTGGTTCAATTTGTTGAAAAAGGAGAGGGCAACACACATTTTAAGTGGAGAATTGATTATCATGAATTAGTGCTCAGGTTACGTTGGTTGGGACTCTATCCTACCGTCCTTAAAAAAAAGATGATCTCATCTGCAAAATGATGAATAATCTAATCCATTGCTGTATGAAAACTGAACCGATTATTTATGACTGTAGTAGACAATAATGGTGTATGATAAGCTGGTCCCTTTAAGCATCGGGCTATTTGTGCCCATGGAGTTTGCTAATTACATATTCCTCTTATAATGTTGGAACAGTGACAGCATCTATGGATCACATTGATGCTGCCAGAATGTCTTAACCCAGTTTCTCAGCACTATTGGTATTCGTAGACATTTGGAAATAAAGTTCAAGAAACTAAAAGTTAAAAATATTAATTACAAATAATAAATTATTTTAAAACTCATTCAACTGAAGTAGCTTTATTAAAAGTATTAATATTAGATTGATATGAAAAGTTCCCTTTACCTGTTTGATGAAAGTCCGTAACCCAATTCAAACTGATTGGGCTGGGCTACCACAACCAAATTTGGCTAGCATCAAGTACATATTGAATCCGACTCTTCAACTCAATGAGTTATGGAATGAGTAAATCTAGGGATGGAATAAGTGAAAGGTGGGATGCACGTGAGATCACTATCTCCCGAGTGCTCTATGATTCCGCTACTGACATCTGGGCTTAAAAAATATAATTCAAACTGTAAAGAAATAAGTAAGAAGAAATTTAATTTAAATTATTAATTGCTAAAGGTAGTGATAAACTAATGGGGCTTAGGGTGTTTCATGCAAGGTGAGTAGTATACTTCAAGGATGCATTGTAAGCTTGCATTGAGTTTGGCTAATTATACATGGAACCGGGTCAGATGATGTTCTGCAGTTATAACGATCACATTTTTCACAGGATTCAATTTAACATGCATATTATAAATTAATAATAACACAATGACATGCTGAAGTACAGCAGGATATTTCAACAGAATTGCTCAAAATGAAATAGCATTTTGAAAACTATTAGCATGCCATTAGAATTCTATCCACATAACTATCTCCCAAGAAACAAATTGAAATTAGGCACAGTATTTGAAAATAATTTGAAAAATTGATCTGATCAAAGGGATGTGGCGATGGACAAACAGGTATAGATGATCCCATGGAAATAGAGCACTCTCTGCTTGCAGGTCTTGCACTATTACAGATTGCCAGGTATGATGTTGTGGCCATCACTGAATTGTGGCTGCAGGATGGTTGTAGTTGGGAGCTGAATGTCCAAGGTTACATGTTATATCAGAGGGATAGGGAGGTAGGCAGAGGGGATGGTGTGGCTGTACTGGTAAAGAATGGCATCAAATCAGTAGAAAGATGTGACATAAGATTGGAAGATGTTGAACCCTTGTGGGTTGAGTTAAGAAACTGCAAGGGTAAAAGAACCCCGATGGCAGTTATATACAGGCCTCCCAACAGTGGCTGGAAGGTGGACCACAGATTACAACAGGAAATAGAAAAAGCGAGTCAAAACAGCAATGTTATGGTAGTCACGTGAGATTTTAACATGCAGGTTGATTGAGAACATTAGATTGCTAATGGATCTCAAGAGAGTGAGTTTGTTGAATGCCCAAGAGATAGCTTTTTAGAGCAGTTTGTCATTGAGTCTACTAGGGGATCAGCTATACTGAATTGGGTGTTATGTAATGAACCAGAGGTGATTAGGGAGCTTAAGGTAAAAGAACCCTTAAGAACCAGTAATCACAATATGATTGAGTTCAACTTGAAATTTGATAGGGAGAAAGTAAAGTCTGATGTAGCAGTATTTCAGTAGAGTAAGGGAAATTACAGTGGTATGAGAGAGGAGTTGGCCAAAATAAATTGGAAGGAGCTGCTGGCAGGGATGTCAGCAGAGCAGCAATGGCCTATGTTTCTGGGAAAAATGATGAAGGTGCAGGACATGTGTATTCCAAAAATGAAGAAATACTCAAATGGTAAAATAGTACAACCATGGCTGACAAGGGAAGTCAAAGCTATTGTAAAAGCAAAAGAAAGGGCATACAACAAAGCAAAATTTAGTGGGAAGATAGAGGATTGAGAAGTTTTTAAAAACCTACAGAGAGCAACTGAAAAAAATCACTAGAAGGGAAAAGTTGAAATATGAAAGCAAGCTAGCAAATAATGTCAAAGTGGTTAGTAAAAGTTTTTTCAAGTATGTTAAAAATGAAAGAGAAATGAGAGTAGACATAGGACTGCAGGAGAAATAATAACAGGGGACAAGGAGATGGCTGATGAACTAAATGAGTATTTTGCATCATGTTGTAGTGTGTGAAGGAAAAGAAGTGGGTGCAGTTACTATTACAAGAGAGAAGGTGCTCAAAAGCTAAAAGACCCAAAGGTACATACCTGGAACTGCACACTAGGGTCCTGAAAGAGGTAGCATTTGAGATTGTGGTGGCATTAGAAATGATCTTTCAAAAATCACTGGACTCTGGTATGGTGCCAGAGGACTGGGAAATTGCAAATGTCACTCCACTCTTTAAAAAAGGAGGAAAGGAGCAGAAAGGAAATTATAGACCAGTTAGCCTGACCTCAGTGGTTGGGAAGATGTTAGAGTCAATTGTTAAGGATGAGGTGATGGAGTACTTGGTGACACAGGACAAGATAGGACAAAGTCAGCATGGTTTCCTTCAGGGAAAATCATACCTGATGAACCTGTTGGAATTCTTTGAGAAGATTACAAGTAGGATCGATAAAGGGGATATAGTGGATGTTGTATATTTGGACTTTCAGAAGACCTTTGCAAGTGCCACGCATGAGGCTGCTTACCACGTTAAAAGCCCATGGTATTCCAGGAAAGTTACTAACATGGTTAGAGCATTGGCTGATTGGTAGGAAGCAGCAAGTGGGAATAAAAGGATCCTTTTCTGGTTGGGTGCCAATGACTAGTGATGTTCTACAAGGGTCGGTGTTGAGACCACTTCTTTTTATGTTGTATATCAGTGATTTAGATGATGGAATATATGGCTTTGTTGCCAAGTTTACAGATGATACGAAGATTGGTGGAGGGGCAGGTAGTGTTGAGGAAACAGGTAGGCTGCAGAAGGACTTAGATAGATTAGGAGAGTGGGCAAGAAATTGGCAAATGAAATACAGTGTTGGAAAATGCATTGTCATGCATTTTAGCAGCAGAAATAAATGCGTGGACTATTTTCTAAATGGGGAGAAAATCCAAAAATCTGAGCTGCAGAGGGACTTGGGAGTCCTTGTGCAGAATACCCTAAAGGTTAACTTGCAGGTCAAGTCGGTGGCGAGGAAGGCAAATGCCATGCCAGCCAGCACTCATTTCAAGAGATCTAGAATATGAGAGCATGGATATGATGCTGAGGCTTTATAAGGCACTGGTGAGGCCTCGCCTTGAGTATTCTGATCAGTTTTGGCCCCTTATCTTAGAAAAGATGTGCTGGCATTGGAGAGGATCCAAAGGAGGTTCACAAGGATCATTTCAGGAATGAAAGGGTTATCATACGAGGAACGTTTGATGGCTCTGGATCTGTTCTCGCTGGAATTCAGAAGGATGAGGGGGAATCTCATTAATACCGTTTGAATGTTGAAAGACCTAGAAAGAGTAGATGTGGAAAGGATATTTCCCATGGTGGGAGAGTCTAGGGCAAGAGGGCACAGCCTCAGGATAGAGGGGCGCCCTTTCAAACAGAGTTGCGGAGAAATTTATTTAGTCATAGGGTGGTGAATTTGTGGAATTTGTTGCCACATCCATCTGTGGAGGCCAGGTCACTGGGCGTATTTAAGGCAGAGATTGATAGTTTCTTGATTGGTCATGGCATCAAATGTTACAGGGAGAAGGCCAGAAACTGGGGTTGAGGAGGAGAAAAAAAAGGATCAGCCATGATTGAATGGCAGAGCAGACTGGATGGGCCAGATGGCCTAATTCTGCTCCTATGTCTTATGGTCTTAAGTTCAGATTCACAAGATTTTTCATTACTTGGAATGTGTCTTCCAGTGAACCATTTCTAAAAGTGAGCAGGTGCACCGCAGAAATCAGCAAGGACAACAGTAATGCTTTCCTTTTCAAAAACAAGCTTTCTTTCTGATAATAGTATTTATATTCATAGACTGAGGACCATTTATGGCTACCAACCCTTTCATCTGAGAAATTTGGCAGCTTTGTAACTCTGTGTCCCTGAGGCTTCATTCCTGCTTTGTTTGTGAGTTGTTGTTGTGCGTGTTGTAACAATGGCACACTGAAACACTATAGAATATAGAATACTGCATAGACCAACTGAATGAGGCAGCAGGCGGAAATGCTGCCTCACAGCCCCAGAGATCCCAGTTCATCCTGAAGTATGGAGCTTTCTCTGTGTTCCTGTAGCTGCATGGGTAACCTCCCACTGCTCTGGTTTTCTCCTGCATTCCAAAGGCACGTGGGTTGCCAGGTTACCTGTCAATTGCTACATGACTAATGATAAGTGATATATTCTGTGAGGAATTGAAAGAAATATGAGAGGAATAGACTGAGATTAGCAATTGATTTAAATAAACTTATGCTTATTGGGAAGAAATATTCCTTCTCATCATTTTCTTAGTCAACCTTAGGAAATCCTTCATTGCTCACAGATTAATTAAGTTTAGCAGTAAAATTTTAGGTTGTGTTGAAGAGATTTTAAAAAATGGACACTTATTAAAAAATGACATGAAATCTAATACCAGAGTATAAGGATGAGGGAGATTGAATTAGCAAATAGGCGAATGAATGTTTGAAAAGAGCAGGTGAATGACTATGATTATGAGGACACACAGTCCTCTTTTATTGTCATTTAGCAATGCATGCATTAAGAAATGATACGTTTTTTCCAGAATGATATCACGGAAACACATGACAAACCAACTGAAAAACTAACAGAAACCACATAATTATAACATATAGTTACAACAGTGCAAAGCAAGTAATTTGATAAGAACAAACCATGGCATGGTAAAAGTCTCAAAGTCTCTCGAAAGTCCCATCATCTCATGCAGACGGTAAACCTCCAGCACCGCAAGCTTGCCGATGCAGCATCCTGGAAGCATCCGACCGCAGTCCGGCTCCGAGTCCGTCCAAAAATTCCGAACCTCCGACCAGCTCTCCGACACCAAGCACTGAGCACCATCTCTGCTAAGCGCTTCGACCCTGTCCCCAGCAATAGGCAATAGGCAAAGCTGAGGATTTGGGGCCTTCGTCTCAGGAGATTCTTGATTGCACAGTAGCAGCGGCAGCGAATCAGGCATTTCAGAAGTTACTCCAGGTGTTCCTCTGTGCTTCTCACGGCTGTCTCCATCAAATCTGGATTGTGCACGGCCCACTAGTTACACATACGATATTCATTCGGAACGGCCGCGCGTGCTGCATCGTGCCGCCATCTTCTCCTCCCTCCTTTGATGAAAAGGATGCAACAATGGCCTTGTGATTATGTTCTTTCTCTCCTCTCACTTCCTGTGAAGAAGTTCAGTAAACTTAAATTGTATTTTTTATTTGCAGGTCCTCATAATTGATGCATTTCTTAGGTCCCATGGATGTTTTCATCTTCTGAGACATGGAAGATAAATCTGCAAATTTTCACTGAAGTTCCTCTCCACTAAGCTTTAGATCTTCAACAGAAACAATGTCTGCTCTCAAAGGCTTGACTTTCAGTTGTTATATGAACTTTTCAACAGCTTGTCAATCAAAGGTGCGGCAAAGCTGGACCAAGTGGTTGTCATTGGGATAAAGTGAAGCACACAGGTCAAGAATGAGTCACTATTGAGGAGTGGTCTGGTGTCCCACGGATTGTAGTGAGGACTCCATGAGAGGAGGAGGCAAATACAAGTTAAAAATCCTAAGATTTTTGAGCCTGGAGTGTCCTTGAGAGTATTGAAGAATCCACACATGCTATGATTATTAATGACTTATTTGCCTTTTTCCCATCTGTGTCATCCTGTCTAGGTCATGGACCTTTGCTTTTGGTCTCCAATCTTGCAAGGCTTTCCTTAACCATAGAAACCATAGAAAACTACAGCACAGAAACAGGCCTTTTGGCCCTTCTTGGCTGTGCCGAACCATTTTCTGTCTAGTCCCACTGACCTGCACACGGACCATATCCCTCCATACACCTCCCATCCATGTATCTGTCCAATTTATTCTTAAATGTTACAAAAGAACCCGCATTTACCACCTCGTCTGGCAGCTCATTCCATACTCCCACCACTCTCCGTGTGAAGAAGCCGCCCTATTGTTCCCTTTAAACTTTTCCCCCCTCACCCTTAACCCATGTCCTCTGGTTTTTTTCTCCCCTTGCCTCAGTGGAAAAAGCCTGCTTGCATTCACTCTATCTATACCCATCATAATTTTATATACCTCTATCAAATCTCCCCTCCTTCTTCTATGCTCCAGGGAGTAAAGTCCTAACTTATTCAACCTTTCTCTGTAACTGAGTTTCTCAAGTCCCGGCAACATCCTTGTAAACCTTCTCTGCACTCTTTCAACCTTATTTATATCCTTCCTGTAATTTGGTGACCAAAACTGAACACAATACTCCAGATTCGGCCTCACCAATGCCTTATACAACCTCATCATAACATTCCAGCTCTTATACTCAATACTTTGATTAATAAAGGCCAATGTACCAAAAGCTCTCTTTACGACCCTATCTACCTGTGATGCCACTGTTAGGGAATTTTGTATCTGTATTCCCAGATCCCTCTGTTCCACTGCACTCCTCAGTGCCTTACCATTAACCCTGTATGTTCTACGTTGGTTTGTCCTTCCAACGTGCAATACCTCACACTTGTCAGTATTAACCTTCATCTGCCATTTTTCAGCCCATTTTTCCAGCTGGTCCAAGTCCCTCTGCAGGCTCTGAAAACCTTCCTCACTGTCTACTACACCTCCAATCTTTGTATCATCAGCAAACTTGCTGATCCAATTTACCACATTATCATCCAGATCATTGATATAGATGACAAATAACACGGACTCAGCACTGATCCCTGTGGCACACCACTAGTCACAGGCCTCCACTCAGAGAAGCAATTCTCTACCACCACTCTCTGGCTTCTTCCATCGAGCCAATGTCTAATCCAATTTACCACCTCTCCATGTATACCTAGCGACTGAATTTTCCTAACTAACCTCCCACGCGGGACCTTGTCAAAGGCCTTACTGAAGTCCATGTAGACAGTATCCACTGCCTTCCCTTCATCCACTTTCCTGGTAACCTCCTCGAAAAACTCCAACAGATTGGTCAAACATGACCTACCACGCACAAAGCCATGTTGACTCTCCCTAATAAGTCCCTGTCTATCCAAATACTTGTAGATTCTGTCTCTTAGTACTCCCTCCAATAACTTACCTACTACTGACATTAAACTCACCGGCCTATAATTTCCCGGATTACTTTTCGATCCTTTTTTAAACAACGGAACAACATGAGCCACTCTCCAATCCTCTGGCACTTCACCCGTAGACAGCGACATTTTAAATATTTCTGCCAGGGTCCCCGCAATTTCAACACTAGTCTCCTTCAAGCTCCGAGGGAACACTCTGTCAGGTCCCGGGGATTTATCCACTTTAATTTTCCTCAAGACAGCAAGCACCTCCTCCTTTTCAATCTGTACAGTTTCCATGGTCTCACTACTTGATTCCCTCAATTCCATAGATTTCATGCCAGCTTCCTTAGTAAATACAGACGCAAAAAACCTATTTAAGATCTCCCCCATTTCCTTTGGTTCCGCACAAAGCCGACCACTCTGATCTTCAAGAGGACCAATTTTATCCCTTACAATCCTTTTGCTCTTAATATACTTGTAAAAGCTCTTTGGATTATCCTTCACTTTGACTGCCAAGGCAACCTCATGTCTTCTTTTTGCCTTCCTGATTTCTTTCTTAAGTATTTTCTTGCACTTCTTATACTCCTCAAGCACCTGATTTACCCCCTGTTTCCTATACATTTCATAAAACTCCCTCTTCTTCTTTATCGGAGTTGCAATATCCCTTGAGAACCAAGGTTCCTTATTCCTATTCAATTTGCCTTTACTCCTGACAGGAACATACAAACTCTGCACTCCCAAAATTTCCCCTTTGAAGGCTTCCCACCTACCAATCATATCTTTGCCAGAGAACAACCTGTCCCAATCCACGCTTTTTAGATCCTTTCTCATTTCTTCAAATTTGGCCTTCTTCCAGTTCAGAACCTTAACCCTAGGACCAGATCTATCCTTGTCCATGATCAAATTGAAACTAATGGTGTTATGATCACTGGAACCAAAATGCTCCCCTACACAGACTTCGGTCACTTGCCCTAATTTGTTTCCTAACAAGACATCCAATATTGCATCCCCTCTAGTTGGTCCCTCTATATACTGATTTAGAAAACTTTCCTGAACACATTTTACAAACTCTAAACCATCTAGACCCCTAACAGTATGGGAATCCCAATCAATGTATGGAAAATTAAAATCCCCTACCACCACAACTTTATGTTTCCTGCAGTTGCCTGCTATCTCTCTGCAGATTTGCTCTTCCAAGTCTCGTTGACTATTGGGTGGTCTGTAATACAATTCCACTAATGTGGCCATACCTTTCCTGTTTCTCAGCTCCACCCATAAGGACTCAGTAGACAAGGCCTCTAATCTGTCCTGCCTGAGCACTGCTGTAATATTTTCCCTAACAAGCAATGCTACTCCCCCACCTTTCATTCCTCTGCCTCGATCACATCTGAAACATTGGAACCCTGGAATATTAAGCTGCCAGTCCTGCCCCTCCTGTAGCCAAGTTTCACTAATTGCTACAACATCATAATTCCACGTGTCAATCCACGCCCTCAACTCATCCGCCTTCCCTGCAATACTCCTAGCATTGAAAGATATACACCTCAGAAGATTCTTACCACCACTCACAACCTTTCTATCAGCGGATTTGCTTAAACTTTCAACATCATTTATTTTCACCCCAGCCACACTGTCAGCTCTGGCACTCTTGGTTCCCATCCCCCTGCAAATCTAGTTTAAAGCCTCCCCAGTAGCACTAACAAACCTCCCTGAAAGGATATTGGTCCCCCTGTGGTTCAAGTGTAACCCGTCTCTCTTGTACAGGTCCCACCTGCCCCACTTCTGCAGTTAATTGACTTCCATCAAATAATTCTTCGTGTTTTCTGCTAGAGAAGCCAAGACCTCAATCTCAAGGGGCTGCCTGAGGAGAAGATTGCACATAGTAACTTTCCCACTGATTGTTATTGGTTCAAACCCGTATTCTGGCACTACATGAACACTGAGAGAAATCCTACACCATAATGTTATTTTGTTTACACTCATTAACAAAAGGTTAATGATAAAAATTCTTTAACATGGTATGTCATAGGCAGAGGCGAAGTCATGATGCCACTAAATTGCTCCTTCGCATTCATCTATGAAAACAGCTTAATTTTCACATTTGATGGCTCTCCTTTTCTCTTTCAGGGTGGATGGGGCTCTGTTGAAGACCCCCATCTGGAGTTACACTCAGACTTTGGCTCTTTGCGGTGGTGGGACCTGCCTGCAGGGGCTCATGGCTGGCCACCTTTCGATATCCCAAGGACACAGACCAGGAGATAGAAACATAGAAACATAGAAAATAGGTGCAGGAGTAGGCCATTCGGCCCTTCGAGCCTGCACCACCATTCAGTATGATCATGGCTGATCATCCAACTCAGAACCCTGTACCAGCCTTCCCTCCATACCCCCTGATCCCTTTAGCCACAAGGGCCATATCTAACTCCCTCTTAAATATAGCCAATGAACTGGCCTCAACTGTTTCCTGTGGCAGAGAATTCCACAGATTCACCACTCTTTGTGTGAAGAAGTTTTTCCTCATCTCAGTCCTAAAAGGCTTCCCCTTTATCCTCAAACTGTGACCCCTCGTTCTGGACTTCCCCAACATTGGGAACAATCTTCCTACATCTAGCCTGTCCAATCCCTTTAGAATTTTATATGTTTCAATCCGATCCCCCCTCAATCTTCTAAATTCCAACGAGTATAAGCCTAGTTGATCCAGTCTTTCATCATATGAAAGTCCTGCCATCCCAGGAATCAATCTGGTGTACTTTCTTTGTACTCCTTCTATGGTAAGGATGTCTTTCCTCAGATTAGGGGACCAAAACGGCACACAATACTCCAGGTGTGGTCTCACCAAGGCCTTGTACAACTGCAGTAGTACCTCCCTGCTCCTGTACTCGAATCCTCTTGCTATAAGTGCTAGCATACCATTCCCCTTTTTCACAGCCTCCTGTACCTGCATGCCCACTTTCAATGACTGGTATATAATGACACCCAGGTCTCGTTGCACCTCCCCTTTTCCTAATCGGCCACCATTCAGATAATAATCTGTTTTCCTGTTTTTGCCACCAAAGTGGATAACTTCACATTTATCCACATTAAATTGCATCTGCCATGAATTTTCCCACTCACCTAACCTATCCAAGTCACCCTGCATCCTCTTAGCATCCTCCTCACAGCTAACACTGCCGCCCAGCTTCGTGTCATCCGCAAACTTGGAGATGCTGCATTTAATTCCCTCATCTAAGTCATTAATATATATTGTAAACAATATGAAAATCCAAATATACCACATCCACTGGTTCTCCCCTATCCACTCTACTAGTTACATCCTCAAAAAATTATATGAGATTCGTCAGACATGATTTTCCTTTCACAAATCTATGCTGACTTTGTCCGATGATTTCACTGCTTTCCAAATGTGCTGTTATCACATCTTTGATAACTGACTATAGCAGTTTCCCCACCACCGATGTTAGGCTAACTGGTCTATAATTCCCTGGTTTCTCTCTCCCTCCTTTTTTAAGTGCGTCTTTGGGGTTGTGAGGTTTCCTGGCTCTGTGGATGGGCTGATTCTAAGCTGGTGCTGCTGACAGAAGCATTGCGAGAGAGAATGGAACATTGGGAACAACGGATCAGCTGTTGGAGGCTGTGCTCTTTCTCTCTCTCGTTGGTGGGGAAGAGTTTGTTGCTGATTCTTGGGTCACAGCACTTGGAAAAAAAGCGGTGTGACAGACTTTTAAAGTCGTCAGTCAGTGAGTTGCTTGTTATGACTTCCCTCACGCTGCGAAACGGGACACCTCTTTTTCCCTTTATTAGGGATCGAGAGAGCCTGTGACATGTCGAATTGTCGGGTGAATGATTAGGTTTTGTTGTACTGCCGGTCATAGTCTTGACTGGGGGCCTTGCTATTGCTTGCTTGGTGGGTGGAGGATGCTGATGCTTTTTTGCGGCAGTAGGTGGGGCGGGGGAAGGCCGTTGCTTTGTTGCTGATGATGCCTGGGACGGGGGTAAGAAGGTTTTGAAAGTGATGACAGACAATTGATCAAAGCATTGTTTAGTAGACAGACGTTTTAATTAGCCAGGCTGTTTCATCTAAGGAAGAAAGTGTACTGTACATCCAGAAAGTATAGCGACAATTGGATTCATCTTGATTGCTAAAATGTAGTTGTCAAGCAATAGAACGTCGGTCAGACTTGCATATGCCTCCTTCTCTCATAGAAAGGTGTGGGTGAAAAAATGGACTCTGGCTTTCTGAAAGTCACTTTCTGCAGACCCTTAACACATGTAAAACAAACGTCGGATCCTGACGACATTCATGTGCAGTGCTGTCATGACCCCAGCAGAGTTACTATCCAGCTCAGAGACAAGATAACGCCTTTGCTTTAGTTAAATATATGCTAAGCCTCTGATCAGAGATACTGAACATTCCATCCCAGATGCAGGATCTCAACCCAAAGCATCAACTGTCCATTTCCCTCTACAGATGCTTCCCGACCCGCTGAGTTCCTCCAGCAGTTTGCTTTTTGCTCCAGCCTCTGCAAAGTTATAATTAGCATTATTACTTAAAGACACATACAACTATATGACATGTGGATTTCTCTTGGCTGTTGTCTAACTCTGTGAAGTTTGGCCTTTCTGTGGTTCAGTGGCAGGTGGATCACAAAGGGATTCCCTTCTCTCAGTGTTCAGCTGTTAGGGTGTTCCATTAAACGTGGGTGCATTGGGTGGACTTTCTGCAACTCAAGCACGACCATGAGAGGTCAGACAAAATAGGAAAAGGGGAAGGAGTGTTACGGGTTCTTATCAGTAAGGGTATTTAGATAATTCTGTCAGCCAAATCTTAATACAGCCTCCCCTGAAAAATACCAACTACTGTGACCACAGCTTCAACCTTAGAGTACAGCAAATGCTGCATTACCCGTGTTGATATCTGTAAAGGCAAACATTACATCCTGTTCCTTCCAGAAAGGTTCGAGAAGGCAGCATAATTGATCTCTGTAATTTTGTTTATGGAGGCCTTCTCTGCAAAGAAAGCTAACCCTTTCATCTTCACTTGTCAGGTAAAAGCAAGAATAGTACAATCGTCATGTGGGCTGGACTGATGTATGAGCTTTTGCCCTGGTGCCTGTTGCATGGATTTTCCTCTGTGTAGTACTGTATATGGTAATGTACTGGGACACAGAGGGATTTCACTCTCCATTGTTCAGCAATGGACAACTGGAGGCAGAGCATCCTGCAAATATTGTATCCCTCATTTTGCTGAAGGCCGTTGTGTCAGCTCCACTTCAGACTCCAAAGCAAGCCAAAGGGCTGTTATTGTACTGAAAGACAAGCCACCAAGATATGTGGAGTCATAGAATCATAGAAAGGTACAGCACAGAAACAGGCCCTTCAGCAATCTAGTCTGTGCCAAACCATTTAAATTGCCTACTCCCATCAGCCTGCAATGGGACCATAGGTCCCCATACCCTTACCATCCATGTACCTATCCAAATCTCTCTTTAACATTGAAATCAAACTAACATGTGCTGTCAGCTTGTTCCACACTCTCAGGACCCTCTGAGTGAAGAAGTTTCCCCTCAGGTTCCCCTTAAGCTTCTTTTCACCTTTCATCCTTAACCCATGACCTCTAGTGTTAGTCCCACCCAAGCTCAGTGGAAAAAGCCTGCTTGCATTTACTCTTTTTATATCCCTCATACTTTTATATACCTCTATCAAATCTCCCCTCAAACTTCTACAATCCAAGGTATAAAGTCCTATATGAAGCTCAGCATAATGAAAGACTTGCACTTAAATCATGTCTTTCATGGTTTCAGGTCATCCCTATGCATTTTATTGTTAATGAAACATTATTAAATGGTGGTTATTGTTACATTGTACTAATCTTGCCTGATTTTAGGCAACCTTCTCTTTCTTCCATAATCTTGTTGGGACACTAGTTTGCAATGATGTTGCTATCTCCTGACAAATGTGAGCCTTGGCAGAAAATGTGGACCATCAGATGGAGGATAACGTGGGAAAATGTAGTTACCGGTACATCCCCTTTGGCTCACCAACAACGTTCCCTCTAATTTTTAGAAGTCAGCGTGCGCAAAAATCTTATGTTGTACAAAATTTTTTCCTGTGACAAAAGTATGTGCACACTGCACTGAATGGCCCAGTTTATGTAGATTTACAAAATATTTGACATAAAACTGCACAGAATAACAACAAAATAACATACATATTTAAGTCACTCAGTTATTTTTTCTCTCTCCTGTCTTTGGCATTTACCCATTCTTTGTAAACTCTATCTAGCCTAATAGAACTTCCATCCAATTGATAGCTTTTGATTCTCATTAACATATCCAAATGACATTCACCTAAACGGTTTCTCAGCTTGTTTTTGAGTTGATTCATCAGGCTAAAACCTCGCTCGCAGTCTGCACTAGACGCAAGAAAGGTACCCCCAAATGTCTATCAACTGTGCAAGGTTGCAAAACTGTTAATTTTGAAGTACAAATGCCACCATTTGAGCAAAGTTTGAAATCAGTTTGGGTTTTATTTTTTTCCTGCGCGGAAAATTTGAAATCATTAAACTGTCTAACTATTACAGTATTTTCAGCTGGAAAATCATGATATTTTAGACATAAGACATTAACTTGTTCATCGCCAAATGTGAGGTCACAATCTGCAATTGCAGAGAAATCAGAAGCTGACCATTCTTGTACCTCATCTTCAGGAAACCTTTCTTCTAAATGAACACAAAGACTATTTATAAAAGTCAACAGCAAACTTGTATCTACTGTGACGTTTTCTTCACGTTATTGGCTTAGCAAAACTTTAACTTTGTTACTCCACGAAACATTATCTCCCAGATACTGCTTTCTCATCTTGTTAATTTGCCTGGCGCAAAATGGAGTGAATTAATCGGTGTCAGGCCACTCTTTTGCAGAATCTTGCACAGTGCAGCCAGTTCATCAAAGACATCTCTTAAAACCCGTAAAGCTACTTTATGTGATGTTTATCAATTCCTTGTGACAGCATTTAGCCACAGGGTCATTTGACTGATCTTTTTCAATAAAAACGTAGTAAGCTATCTACAGGATTTGAAACAGATCTTTGCAAACTTTACGATATGACCACTGTCCGCCAAAGATGGCTACCACCGTGATACAGCTGTACAAACCGGAACAGGAAAGGTGAGGTGTCTGAAGCACCTTCAATAACTCCAAAAGACTGAGGTAGGGTAAATACTGAAAGGCTTTTATTTGTTGTACAATACGACTTCCATGTTGAGTGTCTGCCCCTGGACTGAGGGGGAGGGGCACGGCGAATCACCTTTATTCAGGGGACTGTGGGAGGAGCCACAGGGGCAGTCAGCAGAGGGTAACGTGTCCAGACAGGTAACCCAGTTACAGCATATAGAAACATAGAAACATAGAAAATAGGTGCAGGAGTAGGCCATTCGGCCCTTCGAGCCTGCACCACCATTTATTATGATCATGGCTGATCATCCAGCTCAGAACCCCGCCCCAGCCTTCCCTCCATACCCCCTGACCCCCGTAGCCACAAGGGCCATATCTAACTCCCTCTTAAATATAGCCAATGAACTGGCCTCAACAGTTTCCTGTGGCAGAGAATTCCACAGATTCACCTCTCTCTGTGTGACATATATATGGTTTACCACAGTGATGTAAATTAGTGATGTGCATTGTGGTATTTGGAAAACTGGCTAACTAGTTAACAGAAACATTTAGCTAAAAGATTACTTTCAATAAGTATAATTATTAATTACTACATTATTTTAGGTAACTAACCTTTTGTGCGCACATTAATTTCCTTTGTGTGCTGGTTCAAAAGCATGTGTGCGCACACAGGCACACAACTTAGAGGGAACATAGCTCACCAAGTCTATCCCTTCCATCAACCAATCATGTACATCATTCTCATTTAATGCTCCCCACATTCCCATAGACTCCTGCCAGATTGTATCACTCACCCGCATGTATGGGACAATTTATATTTAACTAGGTATAACTTGGCATGTGGGAGGAAGTAGAGCACCTCTGGGACACCAACATGTCCACAAGGAGAACATGCAGTTCCCTCACAGACAACACCCAAGGTCAGGATCAAACCTAGGTCTTTGGAACTAAGAGGCAGAGTGTTAACTACTGCTCTACTGTGGCACTATAGCTAAGCAAGTCCATATTAAACAAGGGACCTCCTTGGCGAATGCAAGTCTTTGTACCTTTTTACTTCTCAAAGAACTCATCAGGAGAGCAGAACTGAATGCAAAATGCATTGAAATTCCCTATGTAGGGAGAGTGAAGTGAATATATTGGGAAAACTGACTCTGAACTCCTGAAAATCAAGGGACGTATTTCCTTTACATTAAGTAAATGCTGAGATGCACATATTAATGCAAGAACGATTTACTTTTATAGTGCAACTCTCAGGTCATCAGGATATGACAAGATGTGCATAGTTATTTAATTGTAGTTACCATTGGAATGTGGATAAAGCAAGGGCCAATTTACCTGTGGCATACTGCCAGTATAGTACTGATCAGATAAATTGTACAGGTTGGGGGCTAAGTATTGCCTGTGATACTTAGGCAGTTCTCCCATTCTCAAAATAATATCATGGAATACGTGAGATTCGGCACACCCACTGTAATAGACTGCGAGGATTGGTGATAAAAGTTAATGAGCATAGGATAAAAATAAATATTGTTCTTTCTGTACTTGAGGCTCCACACAGTTCGTGGTGTTACAGGTTGACTTACATACTGATGGATCAGATACAGATGTCACGCTAGATTCTATTTTGCTAGTTTGGGTGCCTATTTTGAACCAAATATGGGCTCTTTCAATTTTGTACTTTATTTTCTGTGTTTTTGCTCGTTCTTTCTTTTTTTTAATATAATTTTTATTAAGTTTTCAAAGTGATTACATAGAAAGATAATGTCTACCCTCCCCCCTCCCCTTAACCCTTCCCCCAAATATATACCCCTACCTGAAAAAAAAGAGAGAGAAAAAAAAGAAAAAGAAAGAAGAACTGCCTGGATATTGGAAGGTTTCCACATGCTCCATGGGATTCAAAATAAATTCAGTATATTTATTTATTACTTTCCCCAAGGGACCAACATCTTTATCATCGGAGCAACGAAATATGCCATCCTATCTTTTGTAAATACAGGCGCCAAATATTCAAAAATGTATCATATTTATCTCTTAAATTATAAGTAATTTTTTCGAGTGGAATACAACTAGACATTTCATTGTTCCAACGATTCATACTTAAATACGAATCTGATTTCCAAGTAACTGCTATAGCCTTCTTGGCTACTGCCAATGCAATTTTTATGAATTCTTTCTGATATTTATTCAGTTTAAGTTTGGTTTTATCCCTTCAATATCACCTAATAGAAATAATACAAGGTTATGTGGGAGTTGAGTTCCAGTAATTTGTTCCAATAAGACTCTTAAATTTATCCAAAAAGGTTGAATTTTAGAACAAGACCAAGTAGAATGTAAGAAAGTGCCAATTTCTTGATTACACCGAAAGCATTGATCAGATAAGTTTGAAGCTCGTTCTTTCTTTTTGTAGTTTGCGCGATTTGATTTTTGCGGATGGGGGGGGATTGATATTCTTGTTGTTGTTTGCATGATTTTTTTTGTGCGGGGAGGTAGATGTTTTTCTCTTTGAACAAGTTCTATGGTTTTCTTTGTTTCATGGCTGTGGAGAAGATGAATCTCAAGGTTGTATACTATGTATATACTTTGATAATAAATGTACCTTGAATCCTTTGAATCTTTCATTGGTAATATGTAACAAAATTATATGCATACATTAATGTATAAATGAGGTCTTCTTTGCCTCAGGAAAACCATCTGCTGTTTTCTACTATTGAGGACATCCTGGCATCGAGACCACATGATGATGAACTATGCAGATGCTCATTGTGATTTTCCCAACTAATACTATGCTCAGTTTCTACAGGAGGTTGGGGGGGGGGGGGGAAGGTGGTGAATGATTTTGTATCTTGGACCACTTTCCAATTCATTGCAGACCTGTCAAGCATCTGAACCACAGCAGTTATGATTTGTGTTGCCCACACCTGGTCTAGTTGCATAGTGTTTGCCATCATCACCATCACTGTGACAAGCTATCCATCCTGGATCCATCCTGTCAATGGAGTTACCAATTTGTCCGATGTGCGGCCACAGGTTATCGGAGAGATGGCAAGAAACAGGAAGTATAAATAGGCATGCAAGCCTCAGCCAGCCTTGCACAGATGTGTAGGCTTAGCAGATCTTGTTTTCAAATATCTTGGATGAATGCCATTGGGCATGTACATAAACCACTAAAAATTTGCATACTGTATTTTCTTCAGACATAAGGCCCTGCTGTATTTCAGCTTTCTAAAGAATTATTGGAAAGAGCCTCTATTGGGTTTGTTGCTAACTAAAATGTACTCCAGGGGCAATGGACCAATTAAGCTGTCAGGTATAATTATAGTAAAAAATCTCTATAAAAAAGGAAGCAATTAAAATGACCCTGGGGACCATGCTGTGGAAAGATTATTCAATGTACAATATACCACATTAATTGGAATATAAATCATTTTAAACTATTCCACCTTAGAGACAGAGTCCATATGAACTTGTTTGCTTTTTATTTGTTAATAAAACATTATGAACTTACATGGGACACAGGAGTGAAATTATACAGAAACCCAGAGCACACATGGTTGGGTACAAATGAATGAACTCATACCATTTCCAATTACTCCATTGCTAAGGAACTTCAATACTGAATGACACCAAAGGGAGTAATATTCTGGAGCTGGCGGTCATGACTTAACCAGGAGAAAGGCGACTGAAGACAAGCACTTTTGCTAGCCCAGTTTGGTTCTTGTAATGGAAACCAGTTCTTGTTCCTCCTATGTTGCAAATATACCATCTAACACGTTCTTCATGTTCCCTATATTTACTGTGTAATCACCCCCTTTAGCCTATTTTTTCCAGATCTATAGACACTTCTCTTTCCTCAGTCTTACCTTGCCCCTAATATATTTGTGATTCAAAATCTAATCTAGCTCCTGCTCCATAGGTACTTGACAGCTTGTCTCATCCTTCCAATCAGCACCCATGGACATTGAGTTTGGTCTACTAAAATGAAGGAGAATAAGACACTTGAGCCAATATCCAGTTGACGGAGAGAGCACAGCAATTATTCCGGAACTGTTACCTGGGGAGGCATATTTTTTATTGCTGTCCATTTGCCTAAAGGAGATTAATTTTATATGTGATGTACTGACATTCAACGTACATGACCAATATTCCACCCAGAAAAGGGGAAGGAGCATAAATCTTCATAAATGGGAACTAAATAAGTGTGAAGTATTACACTAGCTTGGAGAATTAAACTTCACTTAACTTAAATCAAAGTTATGTTGCTTTAGCCCAAAGTGTATACTAGAATGGAAATAGGAAACGAGAAATTATTTTGTTCCGATCATCTTTTCATCCGTCTTGAAGGTTATGTTCAGTAAGGCTTCTCCTGTTAGGTTATGATTTTGTAATAATCACATATTTCATGTGCTGAATATGTCGATGTGAATTTCAGGCACTCTGACTTTGAGCTCAGATTTGGCTTCATCCAATGTCAGCACATGGATACCACCCAGAAGAGGTGCTTATCCTTTCCCCAATCTAGTCTTTGATCAAATGCAACATCTTTAGCCCAATTAAACTCAGATGGGTATCAAAGATTAATTCAGAGACCTTCCTCAATTCACATGACAACTGAACTAGCTGAACTGAAGGGACTGTGCTGGTAATGGTAACATCAATTAAAGTTTATCAGTGTTAGTTCAATAGTCAGCATTTTGAGTGGGATCTTAAACTTAATTCAGGAAAATTATTCAAAGAAATTGTATGTTAACAATCTGAAAGCTAGAAGTAGGAAGATAAAACAAGGTGAAAAACCAAGGATTCACGGAATTGCATAAGAACCAAATGAGTGCATTACTCAAGTGTACTGTGAGCAGACAAGTAATGAGGTATTTTTAGGCCATTTCTTGTTCTTAAAGATGCACAGTGTTCTTCTGAGAGTCCCTCTACCGATAATGTGTGTACAAGTTTATATTTCAAACCACAGGCATGTTCCAGTTTCCCAGTATCTAAATCAGTACCATTTATGTTTATGAACTGGAGACTGGCAATAAAAATTGGAACAAGTCCACATGTTATTAAAAATGTGACTTTGGCTGCTGTTGTGTAACAATGGTTCTTTAAAGCACTTAATTGGCAAATTACACAGGTATGACTAAAATAAAATTCTGACCACAAACTTGCATTTGCCACTTGCCTTTGGGGTTAAATTTCTGCCAAGATAAAAACTAACTAGTGAGATCTTGCAGATATCATTGCCTCCTTTCAAGCAGAGTGTCTATTTTATGTTTGGTAAAGCAGGGCTTAATATTACATAATTCTGAAAACAGCTCCTTCTAGTCCACACTTTAACTATTTCAGGAATCACACTTTATTTTAAGTATTCATATGTTTTTTCCTTTATCATTTAATTTAATAAGGACATAAGCAACTATAGTGATCATTTGCATTTAGGAAACACATTGAACCTTAAGGAATGTCCATAGATTTTCCAGAAATAAACATAGGGGAATCAGATACTGGGACAGGAAAGGGGGAATTAAGAGAGGAGTCTGAATCTTAGTCGAAGTGACTGCTTTTGAAAATGCTTTGAAAGGTGGGACGGAGGTAGAGAGCTCTTTAGAGAGAGTTACAATGACAGGGTTTGTCAGTGGAAGTTTTTACGAATGTTAGTGGAAGGAAGTAGAAGGAATGTTTCAAAATTTCAAAGTTTCAAAGTACATTTATTATCAAAGCACGTATACAGTATACAACCCTGAGATTCGCCTTCTTGCAGGCAGCCACAAATAAGGAAATGCTATTGAACCTATTTAAAGAAAAATCCCACACAACAAAGACCATCAAACACCCATCGCATGAAGATGCAATTGGATTCAGTGCCAATCACTTAAATAAATGGGTTAATTTTCTTTGTAAAATTGGCAATCAGAAGAGTTTCACACAATCACATGAAAGGTTTCATTATTAAAATCACACAGTACCATTTCAATGCCAGAAAGCAGTCCTGCATTAGTTCCAGGAGTTTAGCTCTCCTTTCAGATAGCCCACCCTGACTTCATGGTAATAAAAATCACCTATAATTAGAACCTTCCCTTTCCCCAATGTACTCCCCATTTACTGAAATAACTCCTCACCAATTTCCTTCTCATATCCTGGTGGTCTATAGCAATTCCTGCTTATTAATTTCCTTTCCTTTTGTGTCAAAGACTTCCACCCAAGTTGATTCAGGCCTCCATTCAGCTGACATTTAATTAATTCTTTCAATAACTGTCAGGCCTGTCGCTCAGTCGTAATACTACCCCTCCTTTGGTGTGCCACTGCTCTGTTCCTTCTGATCAGTTTAAATCCTTATGTATGAAACCTGAACCCAGTATCGTCCTTTCTCATTTGTCTGAGACCCAAAATGGTCTAAAGGCCACTTACATTCAAGTAGTAAAGGCCTAGACTTTCAATCAAATATAAAAGAAGTACCAAAGTGACAACGTGCAAGGGATTACCACAAGTTTGCCTTGCTTCAATTCACTCCAGGTTTTCCTTCTGGCACCTCATTATGCCCGAAGTATTACCAATCACAATAATTTATTTTATTAATATATGATGACTGAAAACAGTTTGTAGATCCCCAACATCTGGGTCAAGGATCCCATCACCCACGTCAAGGATTCCCACCACCTCGATTATGCCTTCCTTTAGCTACTGCCATAAGACAGGAGACGCTGAAGCCCGATATCCCAAACTACCAGCTTTAGGAACAGCTCCTGTCCCTCAGTCATCAGGTTCATGAACCTAACTACACAAACCTAATCATACCTTGGCAATGAAGCACTATGGACTACCTCTGCACTACCAAAGACTTGCCTACAATTGTGTCTTTGTCCTTTTTTTTTGCACCAATGTCTTGGTCTTGCAGTTTTTTTCACTGTTTGGTAATAATTTTATGAATAATTTATGTAGAATTTATGTTCTGTGTGCTGTCTATACCTATGTGTCAGTGATGCTATATCAAGTAAATTTTCACTGTATTGTTTGTACTTATCTTCACTGTATTTGAGCACATAACAATAAACTCGACTTGAATATTACAACATCGCTAAATTAACCTATGCCTTGCCCTACACCCAATGCTCCTTCTAATTTGTAATGACCACTGTGTGCAAAAATCTTATGCTGTGCAATTTTTTACCCAGTGACAACGACACGCGTGCACTGAATTTTACATATCAAGGTATTCATTTTAACAGCTAGCAAAATACTGTCAATAAGAACGTTGATCTTCTCTGGGTTTGATCATTTTCTCTTTCATTCATCTGCAGTCTCACAAAACATACGTAGCAGGCCTGTAGTGGGTAATGAAGGATTCTCTTGCTGGAGTTTTTGCACACTGTCCGTATGTGATTTGCTTGCTCGATGATACTTCAAAAAGTCAAGTTTCCAAGTATCACTCCACTTCTTCCCACTTTCAAAAATACACAAAGGTAACTCCAGTTTCTGAACTGTACATAAATACTGTATTTCTCATAGCTGCATGTTCCAGACCTCATGAGCTTTCAGTGCAGCAGTTTCCATTGTTCCGTTAAACCATTCCACTTTAAATGAACTAGCAGTTCTTATGCACTTCAGGCTCTTTGCTTCTTTGGAATTCGACATAGTGAATCAATAATTTCTTCAATAAAAACGTATAAATATAGCAGTTCTAAAATCTGTTGATAAATCATCTCAAATTCCATGTTGTCAACACTGTCTGCATCAGAAATCGGAAAAGGAAATGCGATTGTGTATGATTGTGAAATATACTTCACATGCCAATGAGGTGGGGGGGCTATGTACAGTTCAAATTCCTTTGTGCACTAGTAGCATTGGATGTGTGCGTGTGCACAGGCGCACACCTTAGCGAGAACCCTGCCTACACCTCTTCACGGGAGGTAATCGCTGACCCTTTACTCTTGCTGGTGCTCATTCTAAAGCTTGAAGTGAAAGTCGGTCAGGAATAGAGCATGTGCACCGAACTGGGCTCATTATCTGAACGTCACTCCCCCTTCTCGTCCAGGTTGAAGAAGTGGACACTGGGAAAGTGGTTCTACATACTCACAGACATAGGAGGCCCAAGTGAATTGAGATAGATAAGCTCTGGTACAAGAAGTTCAGGTTAGGTTAATATATATTGCAAACAGCTAGTCCCAGTGGAGAAAAAAAATGTAATTTCCCTAAGACCAGCGTGAACAGCCACAAGTCCTACCATCTACACAGATGCGTTTATTCACTACTCTGTAAACCTCACATTTAGCACTCTTCTAACAGCCTTTTTTACCACTCTCCACCATTTCCCACAGACACACCCAGGAATCAGTGGTGAAATCGCAAATTACAGCTACAAAGGGATCCATGGTCTAAGACGAATTGAAGAAAAGTTGCTGTCCTTCATATAGTAATAGAGACAGAAGTTGATAGCCAAATATTTTTGAAGCAGTGCTGGAGAGAAGGGATGAACACAATGGCACAATAATCTGCAGAAGAAAATAAGCACTGCAAACAAGTCTGTCTCACTATCCAATATGATCACAACGGCTCTATTTGTGGCCTCAACTCCTCTGCTGTGCCAGTTCCCCTCAACCTTTCATTCAACATGAGGAGAAATCTCTACAAATCTCAACAGTCAACCCCTTATCTTGCAATAATAGATGGATGAGCTGCATAAGAGCTAGTGCAAGAGCTAATAGCTTTAATAAATAGGTTGATATTTGGTAAAGTGGCAATCTGTAGAGAACATAGGATCTGAGATCACTGAAGATGGTGGTACGAACCTAATTCTCCTTTACAGTTCCTCTGATAAGTATGTCCCTGTTATGCTTCACATCTTTTAACCATGACCATGCCCTTGCAGATTTCTTATTTCAGATCCTCTGGAAATCAGGTCAGCTGTGAACCTGGCTCATGAAACTTTGGAGTTGCTCCATCAAATAATCCCAGCTAGTAACTCTGATCGTGACACGGCACATCAAAGACCAGAAGTGGGACTTAATGGGGTTACTCACTGTACGTAGCCAAGTCAGGGAAAGAAAACCTTGCATGCCAGCTCCTTGGCCAGTAGTCTCATGCCAGCCCTTCTAGAAAGGGACTAAGATCGCGTGCACAGTCATGAAGAAACATGAGGCTTGGTCAGGTCAGGTCTGTTGGAAAGTTTGTGCAAACATGGGATATATGAGATGGGAGCCAAGTTGCAGCCTGAAATGGAAATGGAGCACGGCAATAGCGACAATCCCATATCAATACCCTTCAGACCAAGATGGGTGCCTCAACTGGCCACTGAAATCAGAGCCTCCATTGCAGGCCAGGATAAGTTACCACAGAGTGAGTGTGGCAGTGCCCTGTTTAATGCCGTGCATGCTCAGACTGTCCACATCATTTCTCTGGATTCCAGTATCACAAGATACAACATTCTGACAGTCCGTCCTTCAAAGTATTACATGATTCCTGAAACTTCGTCTCAGGGAAGTAGCATGAATTTGCAGTCCGCTCCCAGAAAGGCAGCTCCCTTGCTTTCACTTACCCTCACTGCTGCCAGAGCAGAAGGCTATTGCCAATGACTAAACAAGGAATCCCAAAAACAGGTTGTCTTGACCTAGAACTATTTCTGACCTCCCTTCTCATCCAAATGTGGTGTACTCCAATGCACCTGCCAGCGTGGCTGCAGCCACTGCAATGAGTCAGAAACATAGGCAAAGGCAGATGAATAACCAGTGCAAAGAGACTTGCTGCTGTGTCAGCGGTGATGGATCTATTGGTGTGTACTGCGGTGAGCACAGGTGCACCCTGCAACAGGGTAAAGATCAGTTAAGACAGGGGTCCCCAACTTTCTTTGCACTGCAGACCGGTTTAATATTGACAATACCAGGTGGGAGGAGAAGACAGCAGTGCGACGCAGCGCAAGCAGCTCTCCGGTGAAATGATATCATATCTGTTAAATAGGGGCCGTGGACAATTCTGATTTGATGGAGACAGACGTGAAAGCACAGAGGAACATCTGGAGAAATTTCTGAAATGCCGGTTCGCTGCCGCTGCTACTGCGCGATCGAGAATCTTCCGGAGGGAAGGCCCCAAAATCCCCAGCTTTGCCTGCTGTTGGCGACCGAGGCTGAGGTTCAAGCGTTCGGATAGAGATGGTGCTCGGTACTTGGTGTCGGAGGGCTGATCGGAGGCTCAAAGTTTTCGGACGACTCAGAGTCGGACTGTGGTCGGGCATGACAGGGAGAGTTTTCTTCCTTCTCCCGTCTGCGTGAGATGTGGGACACTCGAGAGACTTTGAACTTTTTACTGTGCCATGGCCTGTTCTTCATCAAGTTATGGTATTGTTGTACTGTTGTAATGATATGTTATAATTATATGTTTTTTGTTAGTTTTTCAGTCTTGGTCTGTCCTGTGTTTCTGTGATATCACACCGGAGGAATATTGTATCATTTCTTAATGCATGCATTACTAAATGACAATAAAAGAGGACTGCGTGTCCTCATAATCTAATATTCTTGCGGACCGGCCGACCGGTGGTGGGGGTGTTCGAGTAGGGTTAAACTCACCTCAATATGTCTTTTACAGTTAGGGTTGCCAACTTTCTCACTCCCAAATAAGGGACAAAAATAGCAGTCAAATACAGGACACAAGTGAAAGACTACCATGACCATGAAGCCTTGATCGAGCACCTGTGTGAGAATGTGCGTACGTGCCGATATTTTTCCACAAATCAGTTTTGACTTAATCTTCCCGACTATACTGTACATACATTATTTCTGCTTTATATGGGCTGTGTATTTATCATATCATTCCTGGTTTTACGATACGTTAGTGTTATTTTAGGTTTTATGTGTTATTTGGTATGATTTGGTAGGATATTTTTTGGGTCTGAGAACGCTCAAAAATTTTTCTCATATAAATTAATGGTAATTGCTTCTTTGCTTTACGCCATTTCAGCACGAAAGGTTTCATTGGAACGCTCTACCTTAGCAGGGGAAATATGGGACAAGGGCAGTCCCATTTGGGACAAACCAGTTTAGCCCAATATACGGAATGTCCTGGCAAATACGGGACAGTTGGCAACCCCATGTTCAAGTTCAACAGTGTGTGATAGGGAATGAGGAAAGCTGCAGCTGACTCATATCGTTTCCTCGCAGCCCGGTAACACATGCTTTGTGGCCTGGTACCAGTCTGCGGCCCGGTGGTTGGAGACTGCTGAGTTAAGAGAGTGCTTAAAAACGTGGGAAAGGGAGTTCAGTGACGGAAAGTGAATGGTTATGCTTTTCAGTGGAAGAAATCAAAAGGCAGACTATTATCTAAATGGAGAGAGATTATAAATGACTGGAGTACTGAAAGACCTGGGGTCTTCCTGTGCATGAAGTATAAAATGTTAGTGGGTAGATGCAATGAGTACTAAGAAGGCAAATGGCATATTGGCCTTTATAGCGAGGAAAATGGATTAAAAAATAGAGGAGTATTGCACAATTGTACAGGGTGTGGGTGAGACTGCACCTGGAATGCTGTATACAGTCTTGATCTTACAGCCTTAAAAAGAAAGAATATTCTAGCATTGGAGGCAGTCCAGAAGAGATTCACGAGATGAGAGAGTTGTACCATCTTGAACAACCAAAATTGTTTTGACATGTATTCTTTGAACATAAGATGAATGAGGCATGATCTTATTAAAACATATAACATCCTAAGGGGACATGACAAATAGATGCTGAAATGTTTCTACAAGTGGAAAAATATCAAATTAGAAGCCATATTTAGTAGATAAAGGAACAATCACTTAAAACTGAAGCACAGGTATGTAGGAATTTCTTCTTACACGGGATGGAGGTAAGATCACTGGATTCTTTAAAGAAGAGGTAGATAATTTTTTGGAATTCTTGGGAAATGAGGCTCTGTGGAATTGGCATGGAAGAGGAGTTGAGAGCTGGGGGTAATCTGCAGTGAGCATATTAAAAGGCAGGGCAGCCTTGAAGGACTATATACCCTGTTGCTGCTCCTGTTTTCCAATGTGCAGTTCTGTGTGTGCCTGCAAACTCAGCAGTTGCTCCATGCTGCAGCATGGACTGCTCCTCTGATGGTCAAAGTAATTTAATGTCTGTTCCAGTTCAGGCTTTCCTGTGGCGACCTGCAGGATATATTGTTTGTGGCGAATGGAAAATAATAACGTCACCAAGCGTAAGTGGTGAGGCATCCTGGTGATGGAGACGGTCACTTCCATATACTTGTGCTAAATTGTCACTCATCCCAAGCCTGAGCTGTACTAGATCGCCCCTGGGTGGAATGAAAATTATTTTCATACAAAAGTTGGTTTTTGTAAGGGTCACAATCAAACTCAAGTGCAGGAATCACAGAGGTTTCGGCAATGCAAACAAAACACAAGACTCATTACGGAAAATAACCTGCAAAATTAACAAGAACTCAGACAAGCTATACAGAGTCTCGAAGAACTGAAATCAGTCACGACACACAGAAAAACTCATTCTGAGTTTCACCAGACATGGATCCACAATGACTGAGCAAAGAGCGGTTGGCATGCCCCCCTGAAATATACCCTGGAGCACGTAGGAATTTAGGGCCAATCATACAGCTCTGGTGTCCAGATGAAACAATAATCCCCAAAGGCCAAACAACTATAATACAAGACACTGAAAATACCTGCTAACTTAATAACCCCAAATTGAATAAAAGTGATAAATGCTGAGAGCTCAACAATCCCCACGATACCAAATGAAACATCTGCAACACGAAGTGAAACACCAGATCTAGTCCAAAGACAAACAATTAGACATAAAAAGTAAACAATCCAATGAACACTGCATACCCATGAGGTTACACCAAGAAAATACAATCCACATACTAACTGAAAAGTATCTTTTTCTTTTTAAAAAAGATCCCTGGCTGTGACAGATTTTAGTGAGACATTAATCATTTCCAGAGAAATTTCCTGGGCTTGTTTTGATCACTGTAGAGTAAGGGTTCCTAACCTGGTGTCCACAGACCTGTTGGTTAATAGAAACATAGAAACATAGAAAATAGGTGCAGGAGTAGGCCATTCGGCCCTTCGAGCCTGCACCACCATTCAGTATGATCATGGCTGATCATCCAACTCAGAACCCTGTACCAGCCTTCCCTCCATACCCCCTGATCCCTTTAGCCACAAGGGCCATATCTAACTCCCTCTTAAATATAGCCAATGAACTGGCCTCAACTGTTTCCTGTGGCAGAGAATTCCACAGATTCACCACTCTCTGTGTGAAGAAGTTTTTCCTCATCTCGGTCCTAAAAGGCTTCCCCTTTATCCTCAAACTGTGACCCCTTGTTCTGGACTTCCCCAACATCAGGAACAATCTTCCTGCATCTAGCCTGTCCAATCCCTTTCCAATCAGATCCCCCCTCAATCTTCTAAATTCCAGAGAGTATAAGCGTAGTTGATCCAGTCTTTCATCATATGAAAGTCCTGTCATCCCAGGAATCAATCTGGTGAACCTTCTTTGAACACCCTCTATGGCAAGAATGGTTGGGGTCCATGGCATAATAAAAGTTGGGAAGTCCTGCTCTTGAGGGCTTGAAAGTGATTTTTTTTCGGGACGGTTTTTCCATATTACCTCATACCTTTTCATTGTTGATTTATGGTGGGTTTGTGTGATGTGAAGCATCACATTAGTGTGGGGCAAATTCACAGTACCAGAAGATCTTTCCGTTTGGTATGTGCAGTGTATTGTTCTATAGACACAATCCCATGAGACTGACAATAAGTCAGGTTCAAAAATAAAAAAGGATGGGAGAATTGACCAGAAATACTCCCTGCTTTATCCTCAGTCTTGAAGTACAGACCCGAAGTTACGACAAGGTTCTGTTTCTGAGAGTAGCTCATAATTGGAATTTTTCATAAGTCAGAAACAACAAAAACAGTGTGCAGTCGTGGAGGTCACAGAAACAGCTGTGCTGGGAGAGTGAGCAGGGTGGGAAGAGTGGTCACCAACCAGCCTCACTGCTTTAGTGAGCCTGATCACTGCTTCCAGCTCTTATCGGTGTGACCCGGTCCCCAAATGGGTGGCTTGAGGAAGGGGGAGAAAAGCCAGAAAGGGATGCCTCATGCCTGCAGCCTAGCAGCAGTTGTTGAATCCATCTCCAGCCATCCCATGGTCTCCTAAATGCTCTTTCATTTGTATAGGGTATCGATAATCATGTGTTCATTACCCAGGGAGAGTCTGCAATTTGAAATTATAGTACAGTATAATTGATCCAGGTACTTTTCTCTGAGCTAAGACTGGTCAGAATCGTTGCTGTAATGCACATCTTGTAGCTGTTCTTGGAGTTCATGGATGTTGATTGGAGATAGTGTTGGTGTTGTCTCTGATAAAGTTCTATAGTTCAATAGTCAACTGGCACATGCTAGGCATCCGTTAGTCTCATGAGACCATGGATTTATGCCTTTGAAGGTTTCCAGGGCAAAGTTGTATGGAAGACAGACGGTTGCCCATGCTGCAAGTTCTCCCCTCTCTACGCTACTGATGTTGTCCAAGGGAAGGGCACTAGGGCCGATACAGCCTGGCACCGGTGTCATTGCAGATCAATGTGTGGTTAAGTGCCTTGCTCAAGGACACAACATGCTGCCTCAGCTGAGGCTCGAACTAGCGACCTTCAGATCACTAGACTGAAGCCTTAACCACTTGCCCAAGTGCCAACACTATAAAGACTACAAATATATGAAGAGATATATTGTTCAAACAGTATTGCTTCTAATTTTCAGAAGAGACAAGCGGGTCAATGATAAAAGGGCAACAGAATTTCCAGATAAATGCACTGGGAAATATCAGATTTCCAGTACTCAATTCAGAAACATGTCACCAAATCAGAAGTGGAGAGAGTGAGCAATTTCAAGTTCCTAGGGGTCAATATCTCTGAGGATCTAACCTGGACCCAACATAACGATGCAGCTATAAAGGAGGCAAGACAGCGGCTATATTTCATTAGGACTTTGAGATTTGGTATGTCACCAAAAACACTTGCAAATTTCTACAGATGTAGCATGGAGAGGTTTCTAACTGGCTGCATCACCGTCTGGTGTGGAGGGGCTGCTGTGCAGGATTGGAGTAAGCTGCTGGGAGTTGTAAAATTAGTCAGCTCCATCATGGGCACTATCTTCCAAAGTATCCAGAACATTTTCAAGGAACAGTGCTGTAAAAAGGTGGCAACCATCATTAAGGACCTCCATCACCCAGAACATGCCCTCTTCTCATTGCTACCAACAGGGAGGAGGTACAGAAGACTGAAGGCACACACTCAATGATTCAGAAACAGCTTCTTCCCCTCTGCCCTCTGACTTCTGAATGGACATTGAACCCATGAACACTACCTCACTACTTTTTTACTTCCTGTTTTTTGCCCTACTTACTTACTTAATTTAACTATTTAATATACACTGTACATATACTTACCGTAATTCACATTTTTTCTCTTTATTGTCATGTATTGCACTGCACTGCTGCCACAAAGTTAACAAACTTCACAACATATACCTGTAATATCAAACCTGATTCTGATTTGAATTATTCCAGTTGTCATGTCAAAATTAAGACCATACAGCGCCTGCACTGTTTTAAGATCAAGCTTGCCAATTTTGTTGTTTGCCAACTAGCAGGCAACGGAAGGACTATATCTGGGGAACGCATGATGGTAAATATGGGGACAAAGGGAGAATAAGATTGTGAATTATTATGGATCTTATACTTACTATTACCCTTCTACAGGTACACCCTGTGACTCTTGGCTGTGTTTCAGATCCATCCAATATTCTAATTGGGATCTTCTGATGTACATTAAATTTAAAGTAATTTTGAGATAACAATGGGTGTAACTTTATACTGCTGCTCCACCTATTAGTATTAACTATTTAGCTAGTCAGTAACTCATTAGGGACTACTGTACCAGTGGTGTATTTGGTGCGATACAAAACTGAAACATTCCCTGGCACTATGAAGTCCACTAATACCCTCCTTCCATCTCTTTCATGCCATCACTTTGAATCTATGCTCAGTTCTGTAGCAGCTGATGTGCTTTTCAGGTCATTTCTTACCCAAGTCAGAGGATAGGAAAGGATGTCAATGCTTTCTCAGAGCCCTTGAGATTCAATGAAGTGACGTCCAATCTCAAGATGGCCACCATCTCAAGCCTCAAGGGCATGGGGTGAGCACTGTGATCCCAGATGTGTCATCCAGTCATTGGAGGAGACGTTAAATCAAAAGGTGAAGGGCAGTTAACAGCTTGAACATCTCTGTGATCAAAGTGGATCCAAACTGTAATAGAATCAAAGCTCTCCCTTCTCACTCAGGTGGATGCAAAAGATCCAACGGCAGTACTTGAAGCAGATCAGGATCTCTCAGGGGATGTCACTAAAACTTATTGCTTGATTGTTAGCACATTGTTGTCTGTAGGAGTCTGCTGGCAACACATTGGCTGCAGTGTTGACTGTACTACAGGACTACTCTTCAAGAATGCTTCATTGACTGCCAAATTCTGAAGAATGTCCTTAAAGGGTTCCTTTTAAATGCAAGTCATGCAATTACATCTGCTCCCTTTATGTAAGCAAAGCAAAAATGTGTGGAAGAGAGGAGGGTGTGCTTTAGATATAGAAGCACTTCTCTTCCTGTATTTCATTCCACTCCTTTGCTGAATTCTGTACCACAATCCATCTCTTTACCCATTAATGGTTCGATGCTTTTCTTCCCAAGTTTATCTCCCTAACAGAATATCTCTTTGCTCCCCTTTATTCCTTCTCTCCACTTGGCACTGACACCCAGCTGTACCTCACCACCAATACCATTGTAACTGTACTTCCAGCAGCCAGTCTATTATCAGGTGGTGGTTATTTCCAAACCCTCATCACTGACAAACAAAGGATGTTTCTACATATCCACTTGCAATAAAATTGGTATGGCGTATTTCTCTCTCCCATGCCAGCTGCACATTCAAGACTTTGAGGTGAGCTACTCAAATGTTCCATTGGTACTTACACCTCCATCAAATCTCGCGACATTCTGTGGACGTGCCCATTGACCAATCCCATCCACATTCACCACCAGCGTCTTGAGCCTTTCTGCGACTGACCTGTCCAATGAACTCCAACATGCTCATATCACGTGCTCAGTTACTGTGCTATTCAAAGTCCCACAGTGCTTTAGGCAGAAGGTGGTGAATCTGTGGAATTTATTTCAGCAGATGGCTGTGGAGGGTAAGTCATTGTGTATATTTAAATTAGAGGTTGAAAGGTACTTAATTAGTAAAGATGTCACAGTTTACGGTGAGAAGGTGGGAGAATGGGGTTGACAGGGAAAATAAATCAGCCATGATTGACTGGCAGAGCAGACTCGATGGGCCGATGGACTAATTCTTCTCCTATGTCCTTGGGTCTTATCTGCAGTATCCCCAGTGACCGTGACTAGATTTTTGCAGCCTAGAACAATTAACCTATTGATTGCATTTAGTTGGAATACTTAAAGAAGGCTTCAACGGTGTTGTAATATTTTATAATCCAGTATTACATTCAGCTTTTATGGAAAATGGTGAACATGTTATATACAGTAGCTAGTCAGTATCAATATACGCAATCAATATTCAATTGTTCAACTCACTTTCTACGACTTAAGAAATTCTACCATTTGGAAGTGCTCACTGGTGGTGATCAGGAAGGAAATTTATGCGCCATATACAAGCAGTATATACTGGATTTCTCCCTTTAGTGTATAGGAGCATTCAATGAGGGCAGAAGCCAAGCACGCTTGATGGTGCCAACCATTCTGGCTCTATCTTGGCAAATGTGCTTCCATCAGATGTTTCTGTTGGCATGAAGGGAGAGTCAATATCCAATGCTTCATTGTGAAGGGATCAATCTGCCAAGGGCCTTTGCAGAAGTAATGTTTGCAGAAGGTTAAGGAGAAATGTTTCAAGCTGAACACTGTGCTTGTTCTGTTTTTTTTTAAAAGAGGAAGCTAGGTGCTTGAGCTAGGAAGCGTGAATTTGAAAATGAAAAAGTCTGCCTCGGCAGTACTGACTGACACAACATTTCTGAAGTGAAATTAATGTCTGGACCATGACGCTAATTTATTTCATATGCCAATTTTGCTCAAAAATGTAACTTCAACATTATTGTTATGTTTTTGCCTATAAACCAGGCATCAATTTCCAATTCGGAGGACTTCTAGGCTCAGTTATGACATTTTTATTATAAATAGAATGGATGTGCCTGGGTCACAGGAACACTCAATCTTACTATTTCTACATTTATTTCACCATCTGTTAATACTTAATTATAAGGCCATAAGACCAAATATAGAGGTTGAAAAGTAGGCCATTTGGCCCATCAAGTCTGCTCTGTCATTTCATCATGGCTGATCCACTTTTCCCCTCAGCCCCAATTTCTTGCCTTCTCCCCATATCCCTTCATGTTCTGACCAATCAAGAATCTATCACCCTCTGCCTTAAATATACATAAAGACTTGACCTCCACAGCTGCCTGTGGCAATAAATTCCACAGATTCACTACTCTCTGGCTAAAGATGTTCATCCTCATCTCCATTCTAAGAGGACGCCCTCTAATCTGAGGCTGTGTCCTCTGGGTTTAGAGTCTCCCACCATAGGAAACACCTTCTCCACATCCACCCTATCAAGACCTTTCACCATTTGATAGGTTTCAATGAGGTCACCCCCTCATTCTTCTGAATTCTAGTGAATTCAGACCCAGAACCATCAAATGTTTTTCATATAGCAAGCCATTCGATCCTGCAACAATTTTTGTGAATCTCCTTTGAATCCTCTCCAGTTTCAGCATATCATTTCTAAGATAAGGTGCCCAAAACTGCTCACAGTATTCCAAGTGAGACCTCATCAGTGCTTTATAAAGTCTCAACATGATATCCTAGCTTTTATATTCCAGACCTCTTGAAATGAACGCTAACATTGCATTTGCCTTTCTTGCCACAGACGCAACCTGCAAATTAACCTTTAGGGAATCCTGCATAAGGACTCCCAAGTCCCCTTGAGCCTCAGAATTTTGATTTATCTCTCCATTAAGAATATAGTCAACCATTTCATTTCTTCTACCAAAGTTCATGACCATATACTTCCCAACACTGTATTTCATCTGCTGCTTCTTTGCACATTCCCCAAATCTGTCTAAATCCATCTGTAGCCTCTCTACTTCATCAAAACTATCTACCCCTCCACCTGTCGTTGTATTATCTGCAAACTTAGCAACAAAGCCATCAATTCCATCATCGAAATCATTGACATATAATGTAAAAAGAGTTGGTCCCAACACAGACCCCTGTGGATCACCACTAGTCACTGGCAGCCAACCAGAAAAATCTTCCTTTAATCCCACTCTTTGCTTCCTGCTTTATCCAATCAGTCACTGCTTTATCCATGCTGGAACCTTTCCTCTAATGCCATTGGCTCGTAGCTTGTTAAGCAGCATCATGTGTGGCACCTTGTGAAAGACCTTCTGAAAATCCAAGTACACAACATCAATCGATTCTCCTTTGTCTATCTTGCTTGTTATCTCTTCAAAGAATTCTGACACATTTGTCAGGCAAGGTTTTCTGATGAGGAAACTATGCTGACTATGGCCTATTTTATCCTGTGCCTCCAGTACCCCAAAACCATATCCTTAACAATTGACTCCAACATCTTTCCAACCACTAAAGTCAGCCTAACTGGCCTATAATGTCTTTTTATCTGCCCCTCTCTCTTCTTGAAGTGACATTTGCAGTCTTCCAGTCTTCCGGAACCATTCCAGATTCTAGTGATTCTTTTAAGATCATTAATAATGCCTCCACAATCTCTTCAGCCACTACTTTCAAAACACTGGAGTGTATTCTATCTTGTCCAGGTGACTTACCTATCTTCAGACCTTTCGATTTCTAAGAGCCTTTTCTCTAGTAATGGTGAATTCACACACTTTATGACCCCTGACACCTGGAAACTTCACCATACTGCTAATGTCTTCCACAATGAAGACTGATGCAAAATACTTATTCAGTTCACCTGCCATTTCCTTGTCTCCATTTACCACCTCTTCAGCATCATTTTACAGCAGTCCTGTTTCTACTATCTTACCTCTTTTACACTTTATGTACCTGGAGAAATTTTTGGTATCTTCTTTAATATGATTGGGTAATTTATTTTCATATGCCATCCTTACCTTCTTAATAACTTTTATAGTTGTATTCAGTTGGTTTTAAAAACGCTCCCAGGCCTCTAAGTTTCTACTAATTTTTGCTCTATTATGTGCCCTCTCTTTTGGCTTTTAAGTTGGCTTTGACTTCTCTTGTTAGCACAGTTGCGTCATCTTGCCTTTAGAATACTTCTTCCTCTTTGGGATGTATATATCCTGTGCCATCTATATAGCTTCCAGAAATTTCAGCCATTGCTGCTCTGCCATCATCCCTGCCAGTGTTCTTTTCCAATTCATTCTGGCCAACTCCTACTGTAATACTGCTACATCTGACTTAAGCTTCTCCTTTTCAAGTTTCAGGGTGAATTCAGTCATATTATGATCACTCACCCCTAAGAGTTCTTTTACCTTAATCTCACTAATCAATTCTGGTTCATTGCTCAACACCGTATCCAGAATAGCTGATGACCTAGTGAGCTCAACCACAGCTGCTCTAAAAAGCTATCTCGTAAACATTCTAGAAATTCTCCTGCTTGGAATCCAGCGCCAAATTGATTTCCCCAATCTACCTGCATATTGAAATCACCTATGACTATTGTAACATTGCCCTTTTGGCATGCATTTTCTATCTCCCATTGCAATTTGTAGACCACATCATTACTATTGTTTCGGGTTCTGTGTCTTTGGGTTCAGGGTCTTTTTACCCATGCAGTTCCATAGCTCCGTCCACAATGATTCAACATCTTCCGACCCAGCTCTTTCAAATGATGAGACTTCAACTTTTACCAACAGAGCAAAGCCACCCCTTCTGCCTTCCTGCCTGTCCTTTCGATACAAGGTGTATCCTTGGACATTAAGCTCCCATCTATAATCATCTTTTAGCCACTATTCAGTGATGCCTACAACATCATATGGATTCATCTCATACCCTGTACTGTGAGGCAGTGGCTAACACTATAATAAGCATCTCAGGTTCAACACACATTCTGATTTTGGGCTGCAATCCTGTATTGAGAGATGGAGGAATTGAAATTGGGACCTTCAACTGTACTTAGCATCATTAGGTTCGAGAATAAAATACTGGCCTAAACTTCAATACTCTAAGCTTTAGAATGTGGATTGTTTTACAGTCCATCATGTGAAATCGCTGGCAAGGCCAGTACCAACTGCTCTTCCCAGACTCCTCTTGAGAAGTTTGTGATGAATCATCGCATTGAGTGGTAAATGTACTATCCTCACACATCCTGACGGGGAGTTCCAGGATTGTGACTCAATGATGCTTCATAGTTTATACGAAGTCAACAAGAGTGGTATTCCCATGAAGCTGTTCTCTGATCTGATATTAGGTACACTAACTTGGGAGAAGCCTTAGAAACCCACTGCATCTTCACTGTTGGGGTCACACTGCAGCTGTGTTGCGGGAATGGTGGGAGAAGGGATTGGGAGATATTCTATCAAGGGACTGGCACTGAGGTGATTGGTCTTCATAAAATTCTGTCATTTTTGTACTGGGTTTGATTCCAATCATTAGAGAGCTGTTCCTTTGGATGTTAGGTACGATTCATATTAAATCTGATTATTACAGTCCTCATAGCTACTCTGTATTCACGTTGCAGATCCAATTTAATTTTGATCATCCTCAATTGAAAATCCTTCCATGGTCTCGTGCTTCCCTATCTGTGAAACCTGCTCTAGGCCTAGAACTTTGAACTCAATTGGTGCGTATTATTCGGCACTCCTGTGCATAACTGTGTTTATTTATTAAAGGTGCTTCTTTCAGCTGTCTGAGCTGTAAGCTTTGGAGTTCCCTCCATAAACCTCCCCACCTCTCTGCCCCTCCTCAAAAAGTTGCCAATATTTTGCTTACCTGACCCAATATGGCCCAATATTTTCCTTTCTGTATCGGAACTTGCAACTCCTGCTGTAGATCATCCATCTGTAATGTTAATTCATTTTTTATTCCACAGGTACTGACAGATTTGTTGTATATTTCCAGCATTTTATTTTTGGTTTCAAGTATCATCAACAGCTCTGGCCTGAATTTCACAGCCTCTATATCTTTTTTGTTCCATCTAACCTTACTTAATAATCAATTGACCTGAAATTGTGTTACCTGCAGAAATCACTTTTGAAACCCTGACCTCACCTTATCAGAGATATTCCCTTTATCCTATCCATCCCTCACCATTGCAACGTAAAACTAACTAACTTTTATCATTTCCCCAGTTCTGCCACAGGGGTTTTAGTTTGACCTTTTCCCTTCAATAGATGCTGCTTGACCCATTGAGAGTTTTTAGCGTTCTGTGCCTTTATTTCAGACTTCCAATGTCTCCAGGTTTTTGAATCTCATTTGGTGCTAACTTTAGCTTGATAGCACTGCTATGATGCACACGAGAGCACAGAACAGTGCAGGACAGCACAGTATGGCCATTTGGCTCACAATGTTGTGGTGACAAGGCTGTATATCAAACAATACTAGCTTCAGGCTGCTAGGTAAAGCTGTGTAATGGCTGAGCAAATATCAAACTTGATCTTGAATGACAGAAAAACTGCAAATGCTGCTCCTTTAACAACGGGAAGAGAAATGAAGTTGGGGTCTCTCCATGGATCTTTATGTGAGATCTTTCCTCAGAGATACACTACACTGGCTACAATAAATGAAACTCTGTGATTAACAGCTTGTAAACTGACAGGGAAAGCTCGAAGTCAAATATGTCAGTATTAAACACAGAATTACTCATACCTTGCACAAATGGTGTACAATTTCATCAAACAGTTCAGAAAAGAATAGCAAGCGATATAACAAATGGCTGGCTGGTGTGTCAGCTTCCTAAGATATAACTGACTTGATGGTGAAACTATGATTAAGCACTCAAAGCTCAATTAATCAAAGCTCACCCAGCTCATTATGAGCAGACTGTAACCCTTGAGGGCACGATTCACTTGCACTCATGGAAAAGAAAACGCCTGCTTGCCAGTTTCATACAGCTGGCTTTCACTCTCTGACGCCTAATATGACGGAGAGCAACATGAGGGATTACTTGATTAAAAATAAAATGTATAAAAAATTCAATTATATATTGCACATCATTGCTAGCAATGTGGAGAAGTTCTTGCTGTAGAAATTACACCATCAACATAAGGCTACCAACTGCTCAAACTATATCGTAACAAAAAAAGAACATAGTACAGGAACATGCCCTTCTGCCCACAGTGTTCAATGGTTCAATAGTTCAATTTAATATCAGAGAATGTATACAGTATACAACCTGAAATTCTTACTCTTTGCTGACACCCACAGAACAGGAATAATTACTCCAAAGAATGAATAACAGAAACATTAGAACTGTAAAACTCCCCCCTCCCATGCACAGGCAGCAGCTAAAGGCATCAACCCTCCCCTCCTCCCAATTGGTCCAGCAAATGCACTGACCCTCACCCCTCACCATGCAAGCAATTGCAAAATGTCCAAACAGACCATGATCATCAAAAAAACTACAGTCCATTCAACACTTTGATACGTCAGACTAGGAGAGCAGGAGATCAATGTTGTACCGAACCAGCTAAAAGGTAAGTCAGCAACCACCCCCCCTCAAAAAAAACTAACTCTTCCTACCTATACAATGTCCATATCCCTCCATCTTCCTCATATTCGTGTCCCTAGCTCTACGTCTCTTAACAGCCTCTTAAATGCTAGTATTTACCTAAATGGTAGCTTTGAAATTCTTAAGTCATCCCAAAATACTTTACAATCAATGAAAACTTATTGAAGTGTCAGCAAAGGTAACAAAAGGACAAAGCGTGTGCACAGCAAGATTCCAAAAGTAATAAACATGTCTACCAGTCATGTGATGTAAGCTGAGGGAGAAATATTTATATGAATTGAAATATTTTGTTTTAAGTGGAATGTTCTCCCAAACAAACCAAGGGATTACTTGTGCTTTTTTTCTCGCCAGGAAAACTCTATGCCACCTGTAAACATTCACCATGCCAAATTTACACTTTCATTAATCTTATTTTAAGAAAACAGCTTGTAGTTTTCACATACATCACCGAATGATTCCATTTGCTTGTGGAATTACGGTCAGTGGTGATGGTGGACACTCCATTTATTCCATCTGCTGCACCCCTTATTGTCCTTGGGAAGGCAGCAGTGGGTCACCTCTTGCTTCAGGGGTTCTTCTCCTGCATATTGGGGACCGGGGGTGGAAGGTGTTGCATTGGGAGGTACCGTGCAACAAGTTTTTTAATTCGGTTCATTGATAGTTCATCCACTTGTCCATTCTGTGACTGGAAGGAGTCAGTGTACCATGTCTACATAGAATGTGAAAGGTTGCAGCCCCTATTTGAGCATCTGAACAAGGGGTGTTCCTCAGGTTTTGGTTACACTTCAGCCCTGCGCTTCTGATATATGGGCACCCAGTACGGAAGAGGGCGGGTTGCTCAGAGGAACTACAGGTGGCCTTGCTCCTGGGCCTGGCCAAGATGGGCATCCACAGGTCCAGGCAGTGAACAATCAAGGGCTCTGCCATGGCAGACTGCCCGCCCCTCTTCCGGGGATACGTTCGTGCCCAGTGTCCTTGGAGGAGGAGTATGCGGTCAGTGGGGTATTTCCAGGAACAGTGCCCCCCCCCCCCAGGGAATTGACTGTTTATAGATAGTAATAATTGTATTTTAATTTGAATTTGTTCACTGTCTTGATGTTTGATGTTTGTATTCTGTGTGAATAACTTTTGTACTTTTATGAAAACGTGCTTGAAATGGTCATATATTCCCAAACCAGTACAATGTGTAATTTTCGGGGTTACTTAGGTACTGGTATTCCTATGCACCTTATTTCCATTTCTTTCCTGATAGTTGAGGTTATTCACTTGCAAGTCAAATGGTCTAATTATAGTCACTGGACTGCGCCTGTGTCGCATCATGGCCTTAAATTGTACTAGTCAAGGGAAACCCTCTTCCCATCTTTCCTATGTAGTATGGCAACTTTTCACCCATTTTAGTTATTTGCTGGGGCTCTAGTTTAGTAGTCCCAAAAACAGAACGCTGGTCAATGCAGCTCTCCCTCATTCAATCATTTGGAGCGTCAGCTCAGTTTATGCACTCAACCTTTTGTAGTGAAACTTAAATGCACAGCTGTCCATCTCAGGAAGATGGTTGCCAATTACAGTCTGATAAATGATGGCAGATAAGACTGGAGAATCAAATCAGACTCTGCGGAAGTTCTTCGCTACCAGACGTTTAGTCTGATTCGTTCGTTGCTGTCCTGAATTGGAAAGCAATTTAGTTACCATGTGCCATTTCTTTTGTCAGGATTTCTTCCCAAAAGTAATAAGTTAAAGACTGAAACATATTGCACCATCACACACACTGTGGCTGGCAGTAGTCTCAATTATAAACATGAACTTTGAACTTTTACCCCTCCCAACCCAGCTCCACATGAATCTACTCATGCAGCAAGTCCAAGCCCATGTGGGCTTACAAGTGAAGTAACATCCAGGCTATTTAGATGTCAGGCCAAGACCATTGTTAGCATCAGAAAGTTCAGCAATCTATGCTAGACCATTAACATCCTGGAGGGCACCATGGCCAGAACTTAAATGATTGACTGCATGGATATTGAGGCTTGGTGAGCAGGCCTATGGAGAGTGATTCAATACTTGACTTCCAAAAGCCTTGACACTGTCTACAACACAAGAGTCAGGGGTATAGGAATATGCTTCACTTCGCTGTATCAATTCAGCTCCAGCGATACAATATGTTAGACACCATCCAGGACAAAACAGCTGGTTTGAATTGGCAGCCCCATCCAGCACCCTGAACGCTGGCTTCCTCCACCACGAAGGCTGCAGTTTATGCCAACCAGTGTACTATATCATGCAGAAAACTCTGAAGCAAAGCAGCGGCCATAGTCCCAAACAACAGGCTCTACAGATTTAAAATTTTGATGATGCAAAATCATAAGACACCTCCTAGGACTAGGAACCCTAGGCTCATTTATACCTTCTCCCCGCAGGATACTGACGATGATTTACCCACTAACACATTAGAGGAGTTGACCCAAATGTTACAGCAAATTATAATGTTGAAACCACTTCTTTTTCTCTTGATTTTCCATCCCGGTAGTTCCTGGCAACATAAAAACACTCACAAAATTCTCATTCAGAAATCTGATGACTACAATGTCTTGAAGTGGGATGCTGTCAATCAACGTCAGGCTGCTCTTAGTTTTTTTGGCTTTTTTTTACTCTCCCTGAAATTGAAAGTAAGCACTGTTTTTCACTAAGCAAACGTTACCTGTGGTAATTTCTGCACATTTTTGTTCAATCTCTTGAGAGCACCATTTATAGAAAACATTTATCACTTCCTGTTTTTCAAAAAGGGGTATAAAAATGAGCCAAAAGTATTTAAAGGCTCATTCCTCACTCTTAAACAGATGTTAATCTGTTGATTATTGTAATATTAGTCGTGGGATACTTTTCCCTCTCCAATTTTCTTTTCCGCTTTGCCTCAAAGCACTGGTACGCACATGCAGCTCTTCTGTACCTTGCCCAAGTGACCATTCTTCTTACGTGAGCAAAGAAGTTCAGGAGCCCATTCAACCATGAAAACTGTTAGTAAGTCTGACTCAGACCTCTCTTCACTCTGCGTGTATTTGTTCCAGAGGCCGGTGGGGGTGGAGGAGTTGGTGGGTGGAGGGGACAGCTCATTAGGAAGCAAGCAAACAGTACTCCTCTATTTGAGACGGCAACAAACATGGTCAATATTCCCACCTCACTACCCCAGGAATGCTACGGCCATTTCCGTGCTTTCATAAACCACTGTGGCTGAAATTAAATACTTCTCTGCAGACTGAGGATTGAACTGGGGACTCTCCTGATTGCTCCGTTCCACACGAGTAAGAGCAGTTCTAAACTGAGCCTTGTCAAAGTGTGATGGTCGAGTTGAGTGAAAGGCCAAAAGCTTAATGATTCAATTATAAACAACTATCCCAATCATACCCACTTTTCCCTGAAAGCAAGGATCTCTTGTAAGGATATCTTAGCTGCCATTTCCTAAATGTGGTAAATGAATCAAGCAGTTTGAAAAGGTTCCCCTTCTGGCCTTTGCTTTGCTCTGCGAATGAGTGCCAGTGTCTAGAGACCATAAGAGAACAGAGCAATGTAACTTTTCCCTCACATCCCGCCCCAAAATTACCATAACCATGTGGAAGTTTAGGAGTCCCTCATTCAAGTGGGAGTCCTCAGCTTCCACACAGCTGAGCAGTTCCAGATTGGGTTCTGACATTGATGTCCGCTGGTGGAGTCTACCATTGATTTCCCAACATTTTGCACATTAAAGAAGCTGCTTCAGAAATTGAAATAGAAACCCTGACAGCTAAAATATCGGCAAGAATATAAAAAGGAGAAGAGTAACTAAGATAAATATCTGTCTCTTGGAGAATGAGACAGAGCAATCAATAGTGGGAAATACTTCAAATGCAGTATTTAGGGAAAGTATTTTGTGTCTAACTTTACTAAAACCATCGCAATGATTTGAAAAATCTGACAAAGAGGGAAGAAGCAACATAAAGCAATCACTGTCACGAAAGAACAGGTACTAGACAAATTAATGCAATAAAGGATAAAAAGGTGCCCTGGAACTCATGGCCTGCTTCCTAGACCCTGAAAAGAGGTGGCAGTAGAGATGGTGTATACTTAAATGATAATATTTCAAAGTACCCTAGCTTTTGGAAAGATCCCCCTCTCAGGAGTTCCCAACCTTGGATCCATGGACCCCTCAGTTAATGATAGGGGTCTGTGGCATTAAAAAGGCTAGGGATCCCTCACTCTGTTGATAAATTGCAAATTCAGTTCAAAAACCTACTTAAGAAAGGAGGAACATGAACACAAGAAAATCTGCAGAGGCTGGAAATCCAAAGCAACACACACAAAATGCTGGAGGAACTCAGCAGGCCAGGCAGCATCTATTGAAAAGAGTAAACAGTCATATAGCCATATAACCATATAACAATTACAGCAGGGAAACAGGCCATCTCGGCCCTTCTAGTCCATGCCGAACTCTTACTCTCTCCTAGTCCCACCGACTTGCACTCAGCCCATAACCCTCCATTCCTTTCTTGTCCATGTAGCTGTCCAATTTAACTTTAAACGACAACATCGAACCTGCCTCAACCACTTCTGCTGGAATCTTGACATTTACTGGCTCAAGACTGGAAAGGAAGACACATGGTCTGACCTGAAACATTGGGAAAATGCCGAAATCCATTATTGAAGAAAGTACAGGCAGGATATTTAAGAAAAAAATATCGTGCTATCAAACAGTCAATGTGGTTTTACGAAAGGAAAAGGATGCTTGATAAATTTATTAGAGTTAAAACAGGGTGCATAAATGGAAACCAGTAGCTGAAGTATGTTTATATTTCCAGATGGCAATTGATAAGGTATCATATAAATCCTGTATAAAATAAAGGTTTATGGCTTTGGGAGCAATGTATTGGTAAGGTTTGGAACACCGGCTGACAGAAGACAGAGTGTGGAAATTAATGGATTATTTTCAGGTTGGCAAGCTGTAACTAGTGAGACATAAACGAGGGATCAGTGCCAAGGTCTCAGCTAATTGTAATTGTCGTTAACAGACTGAGCGTATTGTACCCAGATCTGCTGATTACACATTTAGGTGGGCAATTAAGCTGTGATGCAAACACAAAGACCGCAAAGGAATATAGACAAGTGGACAGAAAACTTGCAATTGTTACAGAAAGAATAAAAATATAGAATGTTGCTTAAATGGAGAGGGGCTAGAAGAGCTGTGGTTTAGAGGGATCTAAGTACAGTACATAAGAAATAGAAAATTAGCATCGGGTAGGACAAGCCATGGGAAGGCAAATGAAATGTTGAATTTTATTGTAAAGGTTATTGAATATAAAAGGGAGGAAGTCTTGCTACAATGCTACAAAGTGGCAGTGAGACCACAGTTGGAGTACTGTGCACAGACTTGGTCTCCTTATTTATATTGGAGTCTGTTCAGGAAAGGTTTGCTCAGTTGATTTGGGGGGCTGAGAAGTTGTCTGATGAGAAAAGTTTGAGCAAGTTGAGCCATCAAAGTTTAGAAGAATGAGAAATGATCTTATTGAAACATATAAGATTCCGAGTGGTCTTGGCAGAGAAAACTTCCCCTCATGGGGGAGTCTAGAACCAGGAGGCATAGTTTCAGAACAAGAGGTTGCCTGTTTAAGACAGAGATGAGGAGGAAGGTCATGAATCTTTGGAATTTTCTACCCTGGAGAGCTGTGGCGGTGGTATTATTGAACACATTCAAAGCTGTGACCTATTTTTGATTTATGTGTGATTCAGCTGTTATGAAGAACAGGTAAGAAAATAGAGCTAAGCAAAAGATCAGATTATCCAGAATCTTATTGATTAGTAGAGCAGACTCAAGCAGTTGTATGGCCATTTCCTACTCTTATTTTTTATGTTTTTATATTCTAACAGCAAGCTCTGCAAGTCAGTTTTGATCTACCACTAAGTATATTCGAGCTTCCTATTGCTTTGTCAGAGTGCAGGTAAAAATCATCCACATGGACTGGCCATATGTGTTCAAGACTGGGTGGAGATGGATTCGATGAACCAGATCAGTTTTATAGCGATCCATTGGCTTCTTGGTTACCTATACTAATATTAGTACTCCAATCCAATTAAATTAAATGCATTTAAATTCCCAACTGCTCTGGTGCAGTTCAACATCATAATCCAAGTCTCTTGAAGTGGATCCACTCACTTAATCACAGTCACTGTATTCCTTTTGAATGGAGAAGTACCACTCAGAGGGAGAATGGTAACTTTAAGATGAACTATTCAAAGTTAAGTGAATTAATTTCAACGCTTTCAATCATTTCCTAGTGCTTCATTGTTTTGATTTCATCTTTCAGAAACATTTTTTTGATTTTGAGTTTTAGTTTTAATAGTTTTTGAATATTGTCATTCACAATTGTTGACAAATAGTTCGGCTCCAGTATCCACTTTCACCTGTCTTGTACTCTTCATATAAAATCTGGTACCCTTTATACAGTATATTAGAAAAAAAACTTTTGGTAACCCCTTTTATATTATTGGCTAGCTTACCTTTATGTTTCTTCACTTTTCTCTTTATTACTTTTTCAGTTTCCTTCTGTTGGCTTTTGAAAGCTTTCCAATCCTTTAACCTCTCACAAATTTTTGGAATATTGTACAGTATGTCCTCTCATTGCCTTTTATTCTGACTTTGACTTCTCTTGTCAGGCACAGTTACCTCATTCTATTTTTAGAATGCTTCTTATTCTTTGGGATGAACTATTACTACGTCTTCTAAATGAGTCGCTGAAACTCCAACCATTGCTGCTGTACCATCATCCCTGCTGGTCTCCCCTTCCACTCAACTTTGGTCAGCTCCTCTCTCATGCCTCTGTAGTTAACATTACTCAACCTTAGTGTTAATGCATCCGATTTTTTTTAGATTATGAGAACACTCAGTCCTCTTTTATTGTCATTTAGAAATGCATACATGCATTAAGAAATGATACAATGTTCCTCCAGAGTGATATCACAGAAAACAGGACAAACCAAAGACTAACACTGACAGAACCACATAATTATAACATATAGTTACAGCAGTGCAAAACAATACCATAATTTGATAAAGAACAGACCATGGTCACGGTAAAAAAAGTCTCAAGTCCCGATCGACTCCCGAGTCCCTGATAGCAGGCGGCAAAAAGGAGAAACTCACTGCCATAATCCTCCAAGTCACCGACAACTGCCGATGCCTTGGAAGCAGCCGACCACAGCCAACACCGAGTCCATCCATCCGAAAACTTCGAGCCTCCAACCAGCCCCTCCGATACAGCCTCCCGAGCGCCATCCTCTGCCAAGTGCCTTCAACCTAACCCCGGCCACTGAAACAAGCAAAGCCGAGGACTCGGGGCCTTCTGCTCCGGAGATTCCGGTTACCACACAGTAGCAGCGGCAGCAAAGCAGGCATTTCAGAAGTTTCTCCAGATGTTCCTCTCAGCCCGAAACGTCGACTGTACCTCTTCCTATAGATGCTGCCTGGCCTGCTGCGTTCACCAGCAATTTTTATGTGTGTTGCTTACCTCTTCACTAGTGCATTCAACAAGTTGCTGGAAAAAGGCACCTCATAAGCATTCTGCAAAGTCCTTCTCTTGGGATCCAGCAGAAAACTGATTTTCCCAATCTACCTAGATATTGAAATCCTGTATGACTATTATAACATTGCCCTTTTTACATGCCTTTTCTATCTCTTGTAATTTGTACCCACATCATGTCTACTGTTTGGAGGCCTGTCTATATAGTAATTCCCATCAGGTTATTCTTACCCTTCAGGTTCCTTAACTCGACCCTCAAGAAGTCTATATCTTCTGATTCTACATATCTCACTTCTTTCAGAGGATTTTATTTCATTTTTTTCTGATAAATCCACTTCACCCCCTCTGTCCACCTGTCTGTTCTTTCTACGCGATGTGTATCCTTGGATGTTAAGCTTTCAGTTGTGATCTTCTTTCAACCACCACTCTGCAACGCCCACAACATCATACCCGCCAATTTCTAACAGAGCTACCGATCAGAAGTTGCCATGCAGCTTATGGCAAGGTCTGCACACCATCGCAGACTTCAAGGCTAAGTGCAGTGGGGTTTCTAACATGGCTGCCTCTCTCCCAGATGAGCTAAATCTTTTCTATGCTCGATTCGATGTTGTCAACACTGAGCCCCTGAGCAGAGCTGCCAAAGATACCTGAAGCTTCGTCATTTCTAAGGCTGAAGTACGCAAGTGTTTCCAACAAATGGACTTTCGCAAGGCTGCGGGATTGGACAGCATCCCAGGGGAGGTACTCAGAGTGTGCATGGCACAACTGGCAGGTGTGTATACAGACACTTTTAATCTCTCCCTCTCCCAGTGTAGAGTGCCCTCCTGCTTCAAAACATCCACCATTATTCCTGTACCTAAAAAGACCAAGGTAACATGGCTGAACGATTGACGTCCTGTTGCACTCACCTCAATAATAAGCAAATGCTTTGAGAGGCTGGTGAAGGACTACGTCTGCAGCGTGCTACCACCCACAATGGACCCCCTACAATTCGCCTACTGACACAACTAATCGACAGATGATGCAATAGCCACAGTTCTACATACCGTCCTTACACATCTGGAGAAGAAATATGCTTATGTGAGAATGCTGTTCTTGGACTACAGTTCATCATTCAACACTGTAATTCCCTCTAGGCTTGACAAGAAGCTCAGAGACCTCAGCCTTCACCCTGCCTTGTGTAGCTGGATCCGGGACTTCCTATCAGGTCGCCAGCAGGTGTGTAAGAGTGGGCTCTCTCACCTCTGCCCCTCTGACCCTCAACACAGGTGCCCTTCAGGGCTGCGTCCTAAGCCCCCTCCTTTACTCTCTGTATACCCATGACTGTGTCACCACCCACAGCTCCAATCTGCCAGTTAAATTTGCTGACGAAACTACACTGATCGGCCTAATCTCAAATAATAATGAGGCAGCCTACAGAGAAGAAGTCATCGCCCTGACACAGTGGCGTCAAGAAAAGAACCTGTCCCTCAATGTCGCAAAAACAAAGGAGCTGGTTGTGAACTACAGGAGGAATGGAGATGGGATAACTCCTATTGACATCAATGGATCTGAGGTTGAGAGGGTAAACAGCTTTGAGTTCCATAGCATCCATATCACCGAGGATCTCACGTAGTCTATACACACCAACTGTGTGGTGAAAAAGGCAAAACAGCACCTCTTTCACCTCAAATGGTTGAGGAAGTTTGTATGGGGCCCCAAATCCTAAGAACTTTCTACAGCGGCACAATTGAGAGCATCCTGACTGGCTGCAGCACTGCCTGGTATGGGAACTGTACCTTCCTTAATCGCAGGACTCTGCAGAGAGTGGTGCGGACAGCCCAGCGCATCTGTAGATGTGAACTTCCCACATTTACAAGAACAGGTGTGAGAAAAGGGCCTGAAGGATCATTGGGGACCCAAATCACCCCAACTACAAACTGTTCCAGTTGCTACCATCTGGGAAAAGGTACCACAGCATTAAAGCTAGGACCAACAGGCTCCGGGACAGCTTCTTCCACCAGGCTATCAGACTGATAATTCATGCTGATACAATTGTATTTCTATGTTATACTGACTATGCTGTTATACATAATATTTATTTTAACTCACTGTAAATTGCATCTTGCACATGTATATGAAGGATGTAAGTAATAAAGTAAATTCAACTCAGTTCAATTCTACCTTATTTTATATACCGTGCATTAAAATATAACTTCTTCTGTCCTTTTCAATTTTGACTCTGTTTTGCCTGAAGTTCAATTATTATTCCTTTCAAAACATACTTTGTTCTTATTCTTTGTTCTGGAGACTTCAGTAACTTCTACACTCCCCTTTTCTTTTAATTCATCTATGCTTTTTCAAACTGTTGAACATACAAGCCTACAATTTAGTTTACTGCGGCTTAGAAGGAGTGCCGGCAGCAGGGAGTAGCATGGGTGCAGACACATCCAGCCCCGCAACATCAGGCAAGGTCATTTGGTTCCAAACAATTGGTTTATTAATCATTACAGAATGACCCTCTGGTGCTTCCTGCTCCCTTCCGCTTTCCCCAACCTTTGATTCCCCCCCTCCATTCCTGCCCCCTTCCCACTCTCTGTCCACAATAGATACTCCTATCAGAATCAGGTTTACCATCACCAATATATATATATATCATGAAATTTGGTTCTATTTTGTGGCAGCAGTGCAGTACAATACATAAAATTACTACAGTACTGTACAAAAGTCTTAGGCACCCTAGTTAGACACATGTGCCTAAGACTTGGGAGCAGTAATGTACATGTGTTGAATAAATTTGAATCTTTAATGTTGCTGGATAGTCAAAGCTCTATTACTTTAATAGCTCCCCCATGAAAAGATGCTATCTTGTCTAAACTGCAAGAGGCCCTAATCAACAACACAGTTTTCTGAATTCTGTATGCTACAAATTTTCCTGAGGTACATTGCGGTTGGGAGCATCTGTACTTACTTGAGCAGGGCCTGGCCTGGAAGCCATAAATGAACAAGAACAGGAGATCAGTTTTTTAGTAAATGATCATCTGTCAGTCAATGTACCGTTAAAATCCCCCCCATCACAGTCATTAGTATGAAATAAAATGATAACCAAGATTCATTAAGGAGACGCAGAGACTGCAGATGTTTTTCCAAGATGGTGCTGAGTAGCAGCTCATAATTAGTTGTTTTTGAATTGTTTTTTTTAGGTTTGTAGGGATGGTCTTGGGGGCAGAGAGTGGAGTTAGGGGTCGGTTTGGGGTTTACAGGTAGGAGTGTGGGGAATTAAAGATCTAAGCTTCGGCTCCACGTTCAAAGAGCAGTGATGCGGTCTTCTATGTCAGATATCAGGGAGGCAGAGAGTGAATGAGAGTAGCCCCAGGTCAGTGAGTTGTCAGTGGGTTCTGGAGGTGGTGTGAAGTGCGGGCAGGAGGAACAAGTTTCGATGGCGCCCTGAGTCCTCAATTTGGTGAGGGTGAAGTTCAAGGTTTAGGGTATGGGAATCCTGTCATCGGCGAGTCAGGGTTTGAGGCCTAGTGTTCAGTGACTGGCATGTCCTCAGATCAATGACGAGGAATGAGGCCTGATGGGTGAATCAGAAGTCCAGAAGTTGAGGCCCGTTGGCTGGAGCTGAGTTTACGAAACACTGTGAGTCTTCTGGGGAGGCTGAATCCCAGAGTCTGCAAGCCAGAGTCCGTGTCTGCTGGAGTCCTGTCCAGGGATTAAAAGTATGTCTATGTGAATGGGTGGGAGGGAGGAACAGGGCTTGATTTTGCTGTTGTTAATTTGTTGTTTGTTGTGTTCCGTGTTGTTCTGCTGAGCATTATGTTGGTACTAGAATGTGCCACTTACCTTCAACACACCCTTGTTAATGCAGGTGGTGCCTACTGTATGTTTTGATGTACAGGTGACAAATAGACTTGAATCTTGAACATGGCCTCCCTGCGTTTGACCTGACTTCCTCTTCCTCTTGCGAGCTACTTTCGGAGGGAAGTGCAGGAGTCTTGGGATCCACATTGCGAGGACTGATTGGCAGTGCTGTGGACTCATTTTAGGGAATTTGTTCAGGATGATCAATGTGGACTGGGGCACTTCAGCAAAGAATGGCACAGCGGTCTACAATGGGCCAGCAGCGTGGCACCGAACTGAACCAAGGTGAATACTACTGGACTCCTGGTTTGATGTTTGCTATTCCCTATGTTGTTCAATTACGTTTTTGCTGTTTGAGCAATTTGTTCTTTTATCCCGCGTTGGGTGTTTGATGTTTTCTCCAATGGTTTCCATGGTGTTTCTTTGATTTGTGGCTGTCTGTGAGAGGATGAATCTCAGAGTTGTATTCTATAAACATACTTTGATAATAAATGTACTTTGAATCTTTGGTGCATAAAACAAACTGTAGGAGAAACTTAGCAGGTCAGTCAGCATCTGGAGAGGGAAGTGGATAGTCTACACTTTCGGTCTTGACCTATAGGTTCAGCTGTCCACTTTCCTCTGCAGAAGCTGCCTGATGAGTTGAGCTCCTCCAGTGGTTTTTTCTTTGCTCCATTTTGCATTCATGCCTTGAGCTTTTCTGAAAAGTGATAGGAAAACATAAATATTGAAAGGTCCAGGTAGAGTGGATGTAGACAGGATGTGTCCTATATTGGGGGAGTCTAGGATCAGAGGCCACAGCATCAGAGTAGAGGGACGTCCATTTAGAGCAGAGATGTGGAGGGATTTCTTCAGCCAGACGGTAGTGAATCAGTGGAATTCAATGCCACAGATGGCTGTGGAGGCCAAATCACTGGGTATATTGAAAGCAGAGATTTATAGATTCTTGATTAGTCAGGGCATAGACATGTTATGGAAAGAAGGCAGGAGAATGGGGTTGAGAGACATAACAAGTCAGCCATAATGGAATGGCAGAGCAAAGGCAATAGGCTGGAAGGCCTAATTCTTTCGCTTTAAGACACCAGGTACATCCTATTATTCAAATCTTATTTGTTGTGTATTTAATATTTCAATAATATTTGAGGAATATTTTAAATATATTGTTTGTTTACATGATTCATTTAAAATAATTCATATTATAGGTTGTATGTAAAAGTACATAAATGGCATATGTCATTATGCCACCAGGCCATAAACGCAGGCCTCACTAAAGTAAAAATGAAGCGTACACGTTCTCCCAGGCTCCAGTCTTTTTCTTTTGATTAGTTTCTGCAGTTGCAAAACAACGTTATTGACCGTAATTTCTTGCCATAGTCCTGGCTGCCGGATAAATGTAACAATGTCCAGTGCTTGGGCCTTCTTCAGGCAAGTCTGAAGAATTATGTTACCACTCCCCTGGGTTTATTGTCATGGTTCAACCCTGTGTGAAAACCTGACGTGCTGCATGCAAAATGATGACAGAATTGGAGATGTAGACAGCTTTCGAGATGGTAATCTGAGGAAACGTGAACAGTCTGGGTTGATAAATTACATCCAGTGCAGACGTGTTAACGGCAGGTTGTGTTTGACCAAACCGATGGAATGTTTAATGAAAATTGTTGATGAAGGTAGTGCCGTTGTTATGTATATCGGTTTTCAAAATGTGATTCTTGAACAATGTCTGCAGTTCTTATAAACGGCAAGGAGGTTGCATGAAGAATAAATTAACCTGTCAGCTCACGCTCTAGGGTTCAACATGAAAGTTAATTGTGAGCCCCTGTACAAACGGGATACAAGTGTAAGGCTGGTAGAGAGATTCTTCTCCCCCAAATCCACAGATTTCTACCCAAGCATTAGTTTCCTGTACCCCTGACATGCACATCAGCTGCTGAATCCATTATACCCATTTGTGCTTTGTCTGGGTTGTAACCACCCTTCTGATCTACAGACCCCTCCCATCTCCTGGATGGAAGGTGTTCAGTTTCCTAAGTGGAGATTAACAAATCCACAGAATGCTGCTGATTTTTAATTTGCCTCGAAGTTTGGAACTGCAGCAGCAGTGTTCAGGGATAAATTACCATTCGGATAAATCCAATTATAAGATCTATTTAACTTTGTCAGAAATTAGCACTGCCTGTGTCCCTCTGTCAATACCTCTACAAAACGAAATGCCTCTGACTCTTAACTCATTGAAGACTTCTGTTGCTACACTCTTTATTTTCGGTAACTACTAGCTGGTGTTAGAAGAGGAATCAAAATGAAATAGTTAGAGGAAAGGTTTTGAGCCATATGATTTACTGACTGCAAGAAAGGCTCTCAAGAATATTTTTCATTCCTTTTCTAAGACAAATTGAGGAAACACTTTTCTCTTCCTTAGTTGGAATTGTTTGCCGATTGTCTCACACAAACTGCTAACTCAGATCTTGACATGTTGAAGGTCAAAAGAGAAATAGAACTTTATGATTGCTAGTGCAATTTATTGGGTTGGCAATACAAGTCAGAAGCACAGAATAGAAACCTGTCTGCCTATTAAACAGCAAAGTGAATGAGTTCCAATGCAAATTTAATATTACTCAAGATCGTGTTGTTTTTCCACACTTGTTCAGCCAGCATTTACTGTCTCCCTCTAATTGCCCTGAACTAAGGAGGCAGCTAAGGGCCAATCGTACTAGTATGTCTGGAGCCAGATTAGGAGAGCAGATTCCTTTCCTAAATGACACGGTGAATCAACTTGGTCTCCATAACAGTCTAAGAGTTTCAAGGCACTCATTGCCAAAACTCACTCTAATGAATGTTTTTTGCTAATGTTGTTGTCTTGTTTTCTTTGAACGGATCCCATGGTTCTTTGCTTCATGACTGTCTATGGGGAAGACCGATCTCAGGGTTGTACACAGCATGCATACTTCAATAACAAATATATTCTGAATCGTTGAATCTTGAATCTAATTCTAGATTCATTTAGTTGATTGAATTGAATTCCTTAGTTTTTGCGAAGGGATTTGAACTCAGCTCAGGATCCAGAATCCTGGTTGTCAATTTAATTATTTAATCTCAAAGCCATCCTTTCTTCTGTTGTAATGGCTTTTAACCTGGATATGCCCATCTCTTCCGTTGCTCCTAATCTCTAAGTATATTATCCATAGACTCTCCCTACACCCTATATTATATAACATCCATTGGCTCTTCCTACGCCCTACATTATATAACATCCATAGGCACTCCCTAAACCCTACATTGTTGCAAACCAAAGAGCATGAGCTCCTAATTCACTCACGTTTTCCAGAGAGGTGAAATTATGCTGTCTTCCTTATGAATTATTTTAAGTTGCTTTTTGTCTGTGTGCAATACTTCATAGAATTTCGATGAAAAATTAGCACTTGCTACGTCTGTAACAGAAGTCCTCGAAGCAACACACACAAAGTGCTGGAGGAGCTCAGCAGATCAGGCAGCATCCGTGGAAATGAATAGACCGTCGACGTTATGGGCTGAGACCCTTCTTCAAGGCTCAGTAAGAAGGGGGAAGATGCCAAAGTAAAGCAGTGAAGGGAGGAGAAGGAGATAGGTGAAGCTAGGTGGGTGGCAAAGGTCAAGGGCTAGAGAAGAAGGAATGTGATAGGAGAGAAGAGTGGATCACAGTGGAAAGGGAAGGAGGAGGGGTCTCAGGGGGAAGTAACAGGTAGGTGAGAAGTGGTAAAAGGTCAGAATGGGGACGAGAGGAAGTGGGGGGGGGGTGGAAGGAGAAATCACTATTCATGTCATCAGGTTGGAGGCTACCCAAAAGGAATATACGGTGTTGCTTCTCAACCTTGAGGTTGCCCTCATCTTGGCATAAGAAAAGGCCATGGACCAACAGATCAGAACATGAATGGGAATTGGAACTGGAAAGCTTGGCCACCGAGAAGTCCCATGTAATGGTTGGAGCAGAGGTTCTCAACAACATGGTCTCCCAACTTACAACGGTCTCACCAATATAGAGCAGGCCATTTTGGGAGCACCGGACACAATACACAACCCCAACAGATTTGCAGGTGAAGTGTTGCCTCATCTGGAAGGAATGATTGCGGCCCTGAATGGAGGTGGGGGAGGAGGTGTATGGGCAGGTGTGGCACTTTGGCCACTTTCAAGGATGTGCCGGGAGGGAGATTAGTTGGGGGGGGGGAATGAATAGACAAGGGAATTACAAAAGGAGAAATCTCTGTGGAAAATGGTGTGGTGGGGGGGTCAAGGGGACGGAAGTAAAGATATGTTCAGTGGTAGGATCCCTTTGGAGATGACAGAAGTGGATGATAATGTGTTGGATGCGGAGGCTGATGGGATGGTAGGTAAGGACGAAAGGAACTCTGTCACTGTGGAGGCAGTGCGAAGATGGGGTGAGCGCCAATACACCGGAAATAGAGGAAATGAAGGTGAGGGAGGGAGGGAAACCCCATTCACTAAAGAAAGAAAACGTCTTTGATGTCCTGGAATGGTAAACTGCGCCTGGGAACAAATGCGGCAGAAGCAAAGAAAGTGAGATAAAGGAATATTATTTGCTCAGGAAATAGGGTGGGAAGAGGTATAGTCAAGATAACTCTGGTAATCAATAGATATATAAAAGACTTTGGTTGACAGTTTGTCTCCAGAGTTGTCGACAGAGGGATTGAGAAAGAGGGTGGTGTCAGAGATGGACCAAGTGAATTTAACGGCATGGTGGAAGATAGAGGTAAAGTTGATAAAATTGACAAGCTCAGCATGGATGCATGAAGCAGCGCCAATGTAGTGGAGGAAGAGTAGGGGAATACTAGCAGGGAAGGCTCTGAACATGGACTTTTCTACATAGCCAACAAAGATGCAGGCATAGCTGGGGCCCATGCAAGTACTTGTGGCTACCCCTTGAGCATGGAGAAATTGAGAGGAGCCAAAGGAAAAATTGTTCAACGTGAAGACCAGTGCTGCCAGACAGAGGAAGTGGTGGTGGAGGGGGAATTCCTTGGTTCTTTTGTCAAGAAAGAAGCGGAGAGCTTTGAGATCTTCTTGATGGGTAATAGAAGAGTACAGGGACTGAACTGCTTCTGGGTGTTCCAGTGCAAAAAGGCCACTATGGATATATACAGTTGGCCCATTGAAACTCAAATCACTTTCACAAAACTCACTCACACAACAGCATCATGGATAGGATTGAGCATTGATGATCGGGGGTAAGTGTGAACAACATTACAGTGATATTTAAAATGGAATACTTTAATTGGCCTGTCGCCATGAAATCTTGCATGCCAAATCAACTACAAAAGACTACAAAAGTAATGGTTGCAGCCCAGTCCATCATATAAAAAAGTCTTGCCTACTATTGAGCACATTTACCAGGAGCCCTGCCACAAAAAAAGCGCATCCATTTTCAAGGATGTCCACCATCCAGGCCATGCTCTCTTCTCACTGCTAACATCATGAATGAGGTACAGGAGCCTTAGGTCCCATATCACCAAGTTCAGGAGCAATTATTAACCTTGAACTATCAAGCTCCTGAACCAGCGTGGTGAACTTCACTTACTTCAACACTGAACCATTTCCGAAACCTATGGACTCACTTTCAAGAATTCAATATTAAATACTTCTATTATTATTTCTTGCATTTGCACGGTTTGTCATCTTTTGCACATTGGTTGTTTTTGTGTGTAGTTTTTCATTGATTCTATAGTGTCTCTTTGTACTTACTGGTGGTCATATATATGTACTTTGATAATAAATTTATTTGATCTATTAGCTTTAAGTTTTGACTTTGAACAGATAAGTCTCCTTTAAATTACATACTTACTCTTCACTGGGCATCTCCCTTAGGCTCCCTCAATAATGGAACCGAGATCAATCAGTACCCAAAGCCGTTGCCTACACTTGTAATTGATACCATGTTAGCTGGAGGTCGCAAGAGTCCATTGACACCTAAACCCAGCCCTTGATGTTCCTGATCTTCTCCACAAATAAGGCCTTGACACACCCCCTTGCACAACACATGCCTGATAGAATTTTGAAGCAAAACTTCAAAATAAAGAAGGGAAAAGTACTGGCTGTGGAACTATAAGCTTAAGAAGCACTTAAGAGGCTCTTAGAGAAGTATATGAACATGTGAAGAATAGAGAAATGTGGATATTATATCAGCAGAATCTTCAGAGGGGAAGGCCCCAAATCCTCGGCTTTGCCTACCAAATCCTCTTGCCGGGGCCAGGGTCGAAGCGCTCGGCAGAGATGGTGCTCGGTGCTCAGTGTCGGAGGGCTGGTCAGAGGCTCGAAGTTTTTGGACGGACTCAGAGTCGAACTGTGGTCAGGGTGCTTCCAGGATGCTGCATCGGCAAGTTTGCTGTGCTGGAAGCTCATGGCAGGGAGAGTTTCTCCCTTCAACCGTCTGCTTGAGATGATGGGACTTTCGAGAGACTTTGAGACTTTTTTTTACGTGCCCATGGTCTGTTCTTCATCAAATTACGGTATTGCTTTGCACTGTTGTAACTATATGTTATAATTATGTGGTTTTTGTCAGTTTTTTTAGTCTTAGTTTGTCTTGTGTTTCTGTGATATCATTCTGGAGGAAAAAATTGATTCATTTCTTAATGCGTGCATTGCTAAATAATAATAAAAGAGGACTGTGTGTCCTCATAATCTAATCTAATCTAATATTTGCAAAGACAGCATAATTTTAATTCTATCTTTTTCCTGGTGACCTCTTGTAGTTTCCCAACATAGGTCTGTCAGCAATAAAAGTCTCCAGTGAAATATAGAATAATAACTATCTCTGTGAAGAGTCAAGGCAGTGATTGATCTATTGAATTGACACCATGACTAAATCTCAGATAATCTACAAAATATATCAGAATCCTGAGTTTTAGATTATGTCTTAAAATTCATTGCGGTGTCTGTTGTTATTTGCTTTTTGTTCTATGCCCTTAAGTTCACTCAAACCACAGGAGCATTCATTGGAGGTAATTGCCAGCAGGAGCCCCTCCAAATCACGATTTGTAAATCTGCGTCCAATACAGGGAGAACATTTGACTGAGAACAAAAGCAAAATACTGCTGATGCTGTAATTCAAAAATAAAAACAGAAAATGGAATCATGACTAAAAATGAGCCAAGAACTGTAGGAAGCAATTGGAAATTGAAAGTAAAGTATATTTAGATATCTTTCATCAGGGTGGCCAAATGTTGGACAATTCCAGCATTCAGCCAGATGTAGTTTCATTCAACAGCTTATCCTGACTGTTGAAGCCAGTTACTAAACATGCTTGAAATTAATTAGACTGACAGCCAGACTTGGGACATCCCTTGATTATAAAAATAGAGAACGCTGGAAAAAGTTAAGAATGCAGGTTAAGCTGGAAAAAGAGTGAGAGAGAAAAAGAGAGAAAATAATCCGGTTAAGTATCACCGGGATGCGTTGTGAAATTTGTTAACTTAGCAGCAGCAGCAATACAATGCAATAAATGATAATATAGAAGAAGAAGTAAATAAATTACAGTAAGTAGAGAATAGTAGAGAATTAAATAGTTAAATTAAAAATAGTTCAAAAACAGAAATAATTTTTAAAAAATGAGATAGTGTTCATGGGTTTAATGCCCATTTAGGAATCAGACGGCTTTTCCCGAATGATTGAGTGTGTGTCTTCAGATTTCTGTAGATACTGTGGAGGCTAGCACCCAAGATGGAGCTGACTAATATACAACTGTATGCAGCTGCTTTCAGTCCTGTGCAGTACCCCCCATACCAGATGATGATGCAGCCTGTCAGAATGCTCTCCATGGTACTACTGTAGAAGTTTAAATGTTACAAACCAAAGAGATGGAGATACAGAGGGTTCTTATTGTATTATGATGAAAGCTATTCAGGCATGCTAGGAGCCACACTCATGTCCCCATCACATCAACGGAGCTGTAGTGGAGCGTGTATCAAGCTTCAAGTTCCTTGGTGCCCACATTTCCGAGGATCTCACCTGGTCCCTGAACTCCTCCATCCTGGTCAAGAAAGTTCACCTCTGTCCCAGGATACTGACAGACTTTTACCGCTGTACCACTGAGAGCATATTCACCAAATGCATCTCAGTGTGGTATGGCAATTGTCCCATATCGGACCGCAAAGCAGTCCAGCATGTGGTGAAAACTGCCCAGCAGATTCTCGGCACCCAATTGTCCACCATTGAGAACATCTACCTTAAACGCTGCCTGGGCAGGGTGAAAAGCATTATCAAGGATGCATCTCGCCCTAACCATGGACTTTTTACTCTCCTCCCATCCGGTAGGCGCTACAGGAGCCTCCGCTCCCACACCAGCAGGCACAGGAAGAGTTTCTTCCCTGAGGCTGTGACCCTGCTGAACCTCACATCACAGCGCTAAGCAGTATTGCACCCATATTGTACTGTCTCAGTACTTTTATATTTGTGTGCTGTAGCACTTACTTTTTATTCACAGATATTTTGTAAATTACACTATTCTTTGCATTTCTGGTCAGATGCTAACTGCATTTCATTGGCTTTGTATCTGTACTCGGCACAATGACAATAAAGTTGAATCTAATCTAATCTAAGTTAGATCTGACATATTTATTTTGTTTTTCTGTCCACAGATGCTGCCTGACCTTCTGGGTGTTTCTAACATGTGGTTCTTCAATTTGTTTGATGAACTGCCTTAGACGCATTTAACTCACTAAGTTAGCAGAGGAAACCAGACCAAACTCTGGTGAGACCCTGTGAAGAATCAATTTTGTCAATACTCCAAATTCAAACAATAGTTGTCAATTGATTATTAAGGCATCTGTTAGTCTTGCGAGACCATGGATCTGCGCCTGGAAAATCTTCACTCTCCAGGGCGCAGGCCTGGGCAAGATTGTATGGAAGACCAGCAGTTGCCCATGCTGCAAGTCTCCCCTCTCCACAACACCGATGTTGTCCAAGGGAAGGGCAAGGGCCGATACAGCTTGGCACCAGTGTCGTCGCAGAGCACTGTGTGGTTAAGTGCCTTGCTCAAGGACACAACACGCTGCCTCAGCTGGGGCTTGAACTCACGCCCTTCAGGTCGCTAGTCAAATGCCTTAACCACTTGGCCATGTTCCCACAATTGATATTGCACACTAAATAACCAATACCTTGGATTTATCACAGATAAGCAAAAATAGGTGCTAATCTAAAAGAGCGGGTAATGAAGAAAAGACAAAATCAGAGTTAAGTAGTTTGTTAGGGAGCTAACCATCGTTGTTCACACTTTATCAGAATTAGTCTTCTTCAACACACCAGCAGTGAATCCATGGGAAAGTCTCAAAGCCATTCATTTACCTCTAAGAGGACCACAACCTTGTCGTGGTTTGGAGGCTTGCATGCCTCAGTGACTTGGAGAGCTATGCTGGCTGGATTCAGGGCTTTATGCTTTGGTTCATACCAAACAGATCAAAGAGTAGAGGCCAGACTATGAGTGATTCACCGGTCCTCTAAATCCTGGGTTCAGCTCAGGGCTAACAACCCTGACTGGTAAAACAAAATTGTTCTGGAGGCAGCAGTGAAGAATCCTTCTACATCTGAGTGCGATGCTAGTCTTGAGTCTGCACTCGGGACTTGCATGACTGAAAATCAGTTCAGTTCAGTTCAGTTTTCATTTATTGTCATTTAGAAATACATGCATTAAAAAATAATACAACATTCCTCCAGAATGATATCGCAAGAAAAGCATAGGACAAACCAAGACTAAAACTGACAAAACCACATAATTATAGCATATTGTTACAACAGTGCAAAGCAATACCATAATTTGATAAAGATCAGACCATGGGCACGGTAAAAAAAAGTCTCAAAGTCCTGATAGACTCATCATCTCACGCAGGCAGCAGAGGGAGAAACTCTCCCCACCATGAACCTCCAAGCGCCGCAAACTCGCTGATGCAGTACCATTGGAAGCACCCGACCGCAGCAGACTCTGAGTCTGTCTGAAAACTTTGAGCCTCCTACCAGCCCCTCCGACACAGCCTCTCCGAGCACCATCCTCTGCCGAGCGCTTCGACCCCGCCCCGGCCGCCGAGCAACAAGCAAAGCCAAGGACTGGGGGTCTTCTCCTCCGGAGATTCTGGACCACACAGTAGCAGCAGCAGTGAATCAGGCATTTCAGAAGTTTCACCAGATGCTCCTCTATGCTCTCACGTCCGTCTCCATCAAATCAGGATTGTGCAAGGCACCCTACTTGACAAAGAACAGACATCGCCACTGGAGTGGCTGCTGCGAGCTGTGTCGCGCCGCCATCTTCCCTCCATAAAATAGTGAAAACTGTGAGGAAGCTAGTAACATAATGAAGGAAGCCCTGAATGCTACCAGAGATAGATGACCTTCATTGCTGTCCTAAATGCCAATAGCAAAACAGGCAGTAAAACCATTCATTTAGACTTAATTACATATTGATCGATATTGGCATTTGAGGTACTGCACAAATCCATTTGGATATATAGGTATTAACATTGATTTTCTTTAGGCAGGAAATAAATGCCTGAGAGCAAATGAGTTAATTTAATTCGTCAAGTGGGCCTGATGTTATAGCCCTGGTGTTAATGTTATTAGTCTCATGAGCAAGGGACCTCCGTTAGTAGTCTGGCAATGTGAGTTCAGATTGCACAATGGGAAAGGGGAAATAAATTTAAATAAATAAAGCTGGAATAAAAATCTATTATTAGAAATAGTGATGTTGAAACTAGAAGATTATTTTAGTTCACTTATATTCTAGAATATTCATCTAGAAATTTGCTTTCCTTAATCCACTTGTGACTCAAGATCCACAGGGGCTAACTGCAAAGTCTTGAAACTATTTACTCAGTTGTTCAAATCAGCAATAAGACACCAAAATCAATGCCTCACCAATACCTCTACAAGGCCAGTTAGGCATCGGCATTAAGTTTTGGTGTTACCAATGACTTGAACCTGAGAATAATTAGAAATATTTTCTTATTCTATGGTTGCTCTTGACAACAGTGTTCCCAAATATCTCTATTTCCCTCATTTTTGCCTTACTCTTCTTCTTCCCTCCCCAGAATAAGAATACGGTTCTCCTTAACTTTGATAAGGTCTCAGCAGCCTTTGCATTCAACAGTTCACTTTCCAGAATTTCAGACCCACCTGGCCTGGTGTATCATCTCCTCCTCTTTCAGTATTCAAAGGAACTTTTACTTCCAGTATTCCTTGCTTCACTTTTCTATTTACACTAATATTCATCCCCTTTCTCACTCAACTGCAAGAGGTATAATACTATCTTCTCACTCCTCCTTCCTGGTTCCAGAGCTCCAGACACTCCTTCCAAGATAAAGCTATAATTTACTTCCACTCTGTCCAATTTAGTCTTGCATGTTGTGATCTGTTGTTTGGCTGTGAACCAAAATGAAGGTGAAACTTCATCTTTACTGTACATCTCTATGCATTCTCAAGGATGATTCCAAGCATTCAATTGTGAGTCACTTTAATTCTCCATTCTGTTCCCATTTTGATATTGCTTTCTTTTGTCTCCTACCTTGCTCCAATGAAGCTTAAGTTAAGCTTAAGGATGAGAACCTCATCTTCCAATAAGTATTTGATTGTCTTTGGGAAGTCAACATCAGTTTTCCTTGGCATAAACACTACTGAGGATCTCACGTGGTCTGTACATACTGCCTGTATGGTGAAAGAGGCACAACAGCGTCTCTTTCACCTCAGACGGCTGAAGAAGTTTGCTATGGGCCCCCAAATCCTATGAAATTTCTACAGGGGCACAACTGAGAGCATCCTGACTGGCTGTATCACTGCCTGGTATGGGAACTGTACTTCCCTCAATCGCAGGACTCTGCAGAGAGTGGTGCGGACAGCCCAGGACATCTGTAGATGCAAACTTCCCACTATTCCGGACATTTACGAAGACAGGTGTGTGAAAAGGGCCTGAAGGATCATTGGGACCCGAGTTACCCCAACCACAAACTGTTCCATCTGCTACCATCCAGGAAGTGGTAGCACAGCGTAAAAGCCAGGACCAACAGGCTCCGGGACAGCTTCTTCCACCAGGCCATCACACTGATTAATTCATGCTGACGCAACTGTATTTCTATGTTATATTGACTATCCTGTTGTACATAATATTTATTATAAATTACTATAAATTGCACATTGCACATTTAGACAGAGACGAAACGTAAAGATTTTTACTCCTTGTGTATATGAAGAATGTAAGTAATAAAGTCAATACAATTTAACATTTTCAGGTAATCAGCTTTCCCAAGCTTATATTTTGTGTTTTCAGCATTCACCTTTACTTTCTCTCTACACATGGTGTTTCTGATTTCCAGTTCCCCTCAACATACCTTTTGTTTTTCCTGGGCCCCCACTATCTTCTCACAGCCTCTCTTCCTTGTGTCATCCAATCTCTCACTCAAAACCTACTCTTCTATTTTCTCTTCCTCTGCTCATTTTCTCTGCATGGTAGAACTTCATTTTACTCTACCTTTTCTGGTAGAGATCTGGTGAATCTTTAATAATTCTTCTCTCTCCACAGGTTCTCACAGACCTGCTGAGCTCTTTGGCATTTTCTGTTTTTATTTCAGACGCTTATCAGTTGCAGAATTTTCTTTCTTTACTTTCTTTATTAATCTTTTTATTGCCTTAAAAGGAGCATAAATACAATCAAGAGGAGAATTAGTTTGAATATATATATCTCTAACAATATAAACCAAGATTAAGATAGACATTGTCAAAATCATAGATATTGTTAAACTAGTATAAAATATATAATTAAAAAAATGAAAATAACAATCCTCCTCTTATCAGTTTATGAAGAGAAAAGAAAAAACATTGGGTTTTAAATGGAAAGAAAAAACCCACTATATTATAGAAAAAAAAACAAAGAAAAAAGGGACTCGGCAGTCCATTTTGAGGGAAAAAAATTTTTGACCAAAAAAAAAAGAAAGAAAGACTTTCTGATCAACTTACTTTCTGTTGGACTGAAAAATACATACCTACTCTTTCCAGAGGAGAACTTCCAACTAGGCATCTGTTACCTCCACTCCTAATGACGAAATAAAAAGAGTGAGAATGAACTTCATTCAAGCTATAACTCAAATGCTGTGAATATCTCAGCCAGGGTCGTTATTATAAAAAAGAATTTTTTTTTTCAGTTAGTATGTGGATTATATTTTCTCAATGTAACCTTGTGGGAATGCAGTGTTCCTTGAATTGATAATCTTATAAGTATGATTGTATGTCTTTGGACTAGATCTGGTGTTTCACTTTGTGTTACAGATGTCTCATTTGGTATCATGAGGATTGTTAAGCTCTTCTTGTATTTATCACTTTTATTCAATTTGGAGCAATTAAATTGTTGCCTTTGGGGATTATTGTTTCATCTGGGCACTGGAGCTGTCTGATTGGTCCTAAATTCCTATGTGCTCCAGGGTATATTTCAAGGGGGCATGCCAATCCTTCTTTGCTTGGTTGTTGTGGATCCTTGTCTGGTGAAAATCTGAACAAGTTCTTCTGCTTAACACGAGTGATTTCAGTTCTTCAAGATTCTGTATAGTTTGCCTGATTTCTTGTTAATTTTGAAGATTAATTTCTGCAATGTCTTTTGTTTTTGTTTGAATTGCCGAAACCTCTATGATTCCTGCATTTGAATTCGCTAGTGACGTTGACAGTGAAGCTCCCATTCATGACTTGTTATTTCTATCTTTCCATTCCAACTCGGTTCTGGTGGGCCTTCCTTATTTTACCACCAGTAAACTTAAGCTCATTCGAGATCCAATGGTCTTGTTCCAGCTCACATTAAGTTCAGATGACCCAGTAACACTGGGTTTATAATAGGTCACCTAACACTATGGTGGCTTCTGGTTAGATCATGCCTTGATCTTAAAATTTTCTTCTTACTTTTCATATACCTCTGTGAATTTACTTCAGTTTACCTTCATAATCTTCTCCAGCTCCAGGACTCTCAGATCTCAGCAGTCTTTGAACTCTCCCTACATCAGCATCCCATATTTAATTGTGCTTTGATCGATAATTCTTCAGCTACCAAAGCCCAAACCTTTGTAATTCCCATACTAAGCTCACTATCTCGCTTTCCTCTTTTAAGAATTTTCCTAACGACGTTTCTCCCTTTGGCCTTCTTGGACCAATCCTCACATCAGCTGCTGTAGGCCTTGTGTGGTAGGCATTATTTTTTAATGATTCTGTGAAGTGGCTTGGGAATTAAATGCACTTTATGAATAGTAATGGTGACATTATTGTTATTACAACCACAACATAATTTGTATAAGCCACAGGAATTGGATTACCCAGTAAATGCGCTAGGAACAGTATGAGGACAAAAAGAGTTAAGCTTTGGAATAGCGAATAATGTAGTCTACACATAGCAACAAACATTTAAATGCTTATCAAACGTTTTGGCTGAATTTCCAGACAAGGTCTACTGTGGTCTGAACCATGCTCACAGCTGTATGTACACTTTTCAATAGATTACTAATCAGTCTTCTGTCCTGCTGGTTTACAACCTCAGCCTCTCCAAGGACAACCTATTTGACTAAAGTAGTTGAGTTAGAATACAGTATCAATGTTCCCAGCGACAGGTCTGGTCAAAGTGTCAGCTGTAACTCAGACAGTAGCACGCTCTCTTCCGAGTCGAAGGTTGGTGGCCAGAAGAACCCAAAACTTCAGTGCAATAGCTTTGCTGAGACACAATTACAGCAGTGGGGTGCTCCCGATAGCACAAGATATATTTCATATTATCAATACGCAGGTAAATAAAAGACGGTGGTTTGTCTGCAGTTTCACATGAATGCAAAAGATCACATACACAAAAAAGGGCAGGCAGGCTCACCCTATGTCCTAGCCAATATTTATGTCTCAGCCAACAGATTATTTGGATATTATCTTGTCTCCGTGATACTTAGCTGCTCACAAGCTGGTTGCCACGTTTCCCACAACCATGCCTCCAGTTTGTCGAGCACTTAATTGGCTGTAAGACACTTGGGGATATCCCAGGGTTGTAAAAGGTATCACATAAATGCAAGTCTTTTTAATGAGGACATTGTTGTATAGAGTAGGGGAGATAAATGGCTCAGTCATAAGTTTCTGGAAGATTCCAATTTCGATGGCTGGTCCAGGCGGTATGTTGACTCAGCTGGGGTGGAGGTTGGGGTGCTTTAATTGGCCTCAGCTTTCCTGAGTTTAGGAGGGGAAAATTAGTAAAGGTTCCTGCCCCTGATTATATCCATATGACTTACACAGCTTCAGGAGATCATGTAGAAAAGTATTTCAGTGTTATTCCCTGAGAATTTCATAAATAACCAGAACATAAGTCTTTTCCTCTTCAAAATTATTGGAGGGTGAAATATGTTCCTACTTTATACCTTCCCTCTCAGGAATCAGGTAGAGTACTCGGTTAATGTGCAGTAGATCTACTTGCACAAATGAACATCTGAACTAGGAGTATGAGTTGGCCATTTGGTCCATCAGGCCAGCTCTAGATTATGGCAGGTTTGATTGACACTTCATATCCACATTTCTCTCTCCTGATGGTAAGTTCTCCACGCTTGCTTATCACAAACCCACATACTTTCACTGTCAAAGTATTCAAAGGGGTTTCAAGGACACCTGAGAGAAAAACTTCAGGCTCATCAAAGTCTTACATGGGCAAGCTCCTTTTTGAAAACAATGACCCCCAGTTCTAGAACGTCCCACAGGAAGAAACATCTTCTCTACACTTACCAAGTGAATGTCCCTCTGGATGTTTCACGGTTGAATAGTCACTTATCATCTGGTAAACTCCATAGGTTCTAGTCTTTCCTCATGAGGCAATCTGCCTGTTCCAGCTATTATACTAGCACACCATCTCTGCACTACTTCCAAAGCACTAGACATTCATCTGTAAATACAGAGACCAGAACTGTACATACTCTAGATGCAGTCTCTCCAGTGTATGATATAACTGAGGCATATCTCCCTACCATTGTATCTAATCTCCCAGACAATGAATGACATGCTGTCCTTCCAGTTACTTGCTGTACCTACTACTAGTCTTTTGCAAATCAGTCATTACACACCCAGATTCTCCTGCATCTCAGTGTTCAGATTTCACCTAACATTTAGATAACAAGCTTTTTTATTTTTCCTGCCAAAATGGACAATTCCATATTATATGCTATTTGTCTACTCACTTAACCCATCTACTTTCTCACTATCGATTTCCTCACTTTCAGACCCCATTCAGCTTGAACTGACAGTAACATCTCCTCCACGATCTGCATCTGCGCAGGTGCATCACAAGGCTCTGTGCTTAGCCCCTTGCTCTGCTCACCTTTTACTTATGACTGTGCGGCTAAGCACAGCTCCAGTTCTGTATTCAAATTTGCTGATGACACCACTGCCTTTGGCCGAATCAAAAGTGGTGTTGAGTCAGCATAAAGGAGGGAGATTGAAAACGTGGCTGAGTGATGCCATAGCAACAACCTCTCACTCAATGTCAGTGAAACCAAAGAGCTGATTATTGACTTCAGGTGGAGTAAAACAGGAAGTCCATGAGTTGGGCATCAGAGGTGGAGAGGGTCAGCAACTTTAAATTCCTTGGTTATCATTTCAGAGGATCTGTCCTGGGTTCAGCCCGCAAGTGCCATTACAAAGAAGGCACGGCAGCATCTCTACTTTTTTAAAAGTTTGTGAAGATTGGACATGTCGTCTAAAATTTTGACAAAGTTCTATAGATGCACAGCACAGAGTATACTGACTAGTTGCATCACAGCCTGGTATTGAAACACTAATGCCCTTGAACTGAAAGCCTACAAAAAGTATTGGATACAGCCAAATCCATCACAGGTAAAGCTCTCCCCACCGTTGAGCACATCCACAATGAGCACTGTCGGACTAAAGCAGCATCCATCATCAAGAACCCTCACAATGCAGGCTATGCTCTCTGCTTGTGCTGCCATTAGGAAGGGGGTACAGGAGCCTTAGGTCCTACACCAGCAGACTCAGGAATAATCATTACTCCTCACCATCAGGCTCTTGAACCGGAGTGAACAACTTCACTCACAATCTATGGACTCTCTTTCAAGGACTCTCCCACTCATGTTTTCAATATTTATTATTTATTTATGATGATTATTATAACTTTGCTTTCTTCTTTCTTTGCACTTGCACAATTTGTTGTCTTTGCACATTGGTTGTTTTTCTGTGGTTGTTGTGTACAGTTTTTCATTGATTCTATAGTGTTTCTTTGTACTTACTGTGAATGCCTGCAAGTAAATGAATCTCAGGGTAGTTTACGGTGACATATATGTACTTTGATAATAAATTTACTTGAACTGAATTGACTTGAATGTTGAATTGACTTTATTCCTTACATTCTTCAGATACATGAGTAAAAATCTTTACGTTACGTCTCCGTCTAATTGTGCAATGTGCAATCATAGTAACTTATAATAATTTATAATAATAGAACAGTCAATGTAACATAGAAATACACTCACATCAGTGTAAGTTAATCAGTCTGATGGCCTGGTGGAAGAAGCTGTCCCGGAGCCTGTTAGTCCTGGTTTTCATGCTGCAGTACCATTTCCCAGATGGTAGCAGCTGGAACAGTTTGTGGTTGGGGTGACTCGAGTCCCCAGTGATCCTTCGGGCCCTTTTCTCACACCTGTCTTTGAAAATGTCCTGAATCGTGGGAAGTTCACAACTACAGATGCACTGGGCTGTCCGCACCACTCCCTGCAGAATCCTGCGATTAAGGGAGGTGCAGTTCCCATACCAGGCAGTGATGCAGCCAGTCAGGATGCACTCAATAGAAAGTTCTTAGGAATTGCGAGCCCATTCCAAACTACCTCAACCGTCTGAGGTGAAAGAGGTGCTGTTGTGCCTTTTTCACCGCACAGCTTGTGTGTATAGACCACATGACGTCCTTGGTGATGTGGATGCCGAGGAACTTTAAAAGCGGTTCACCCTCTGAACCTCAGATCCATTGATGTCAATAGCGTGTCTCCATTCTTCCTGTAGTCCATAACCAGCTCCTTTGTTTTTGTGACATTGAGGGAGAGGTTGTTTTCTTGACACCACTGTGTCAGGGTGATGACTTCTTCCCTGTAGGCTCGTCTGTTATTGTTTGAGATTAGGCCAATGAATGTACTTTTGAGCATTGTAGGTTTCTATTGTCCTTTTCACAACTTTCTTCCTGACCGATCTATCATCAGCAAGGCAGGAACAAAACCTTCATTGCTTTCATCCAAGTCATTGACATGGATATAAAAAGATGATACTCTATCACCAATCCCTGAAACAAATCATACATTGAATCTTTCCATCACCCTTATGTCTACAGTTAGATCCCTGTTAGCTAACCAATATTCGATCAAGCCCAATATATTATCTCCCACAACATGACTTTTCATTGTCCATATTAACTTACTGCATTCAATGTTTCAGGCCAAGACTCGGCCTCTGAAGGTCAGGACTCTGTTGGACCTGATGAAGGGTCTTGGTCCAAAAATGTCAACTGTTGACTCTTTTCCATTGATACTGCCTGGCCTGCTGAGGTCCTCTGCATTTTGCGTGCGTTACTTTGGATTTCCAGCATCTGCAGATTTTCTTGTGTTCATAACTTATTGCATGCTCTCTGAAAATCTATGCTTGGTGCATTTACTTGCGGTCCCTCCTTAATTGCACCATCAGAATGCGGATTTGTGCATCTTCAATGCGTTGCAAGAAAACCTATTTTCTTTCTACTGTGTACCCGAAATACCAAGCCAGTTCTGATCCACCGTTCAGCAGCTCTGAGACATTCCTGACTGCTGCCAATGGGTGTTTTCCAGATAAAGAAAAGGAAGAACTTATCTTTTCCAGAACACAAGAGATTCTATGGTTAATGGAAATCTTGACCGTCTTTCACAAAATGCTCAAGGAACTCAGCAAGTCAGGCAGAATTCATGGCGAGGAATAAACAATCAACGTTCACCGAGACTGGAAAAGAAGGGGGCAGAAGCTTAAGAAGGTGGGGAGGGGAAGGAATAGAAGCTAGCATTTGATAGGTGAGACACATGAGGGGGAAAGTGTGTGAGTTGGGGAAGGAAGATAAAGTAGGAAGCTGGGAGGGGATAGTTGGAAGAAGTGATATCTTTTCCTGATCTCAAGAAATCAACCTTCAAAATAAATAAAGTACTTGTGAATTGTAGTCATTCTGGTTGTGAAATGCAGTAGACAAATTGTAAATAGTCAAGTTATCCCAAACAGAGCATTTTGTTTGGTTAGTTCTGATTGAGAGCTATGCACATCTATACTCACTTTATTCCACAGAGCACAGTAGAGAGCTTCCTAAAATGCTGCATCACTGCATGGTACGGAAACAGCACCACAGCAGACAGGATGACTGTACAATGGGCAGTCAATCTGTCCAACGCCTCACTGGCAACAGCCTATTCACTTTATCATTTCCTGTCAGAGTCACCCTCTGTACAGGCTCTCAGCCAACCTACGTACAGAAGCTATCTTATGTATTTATTATTACTGTGTTTTTTATTATTGAGTTTTTATTTTATTGAATTTGTTTGTGCTGCATTGGATCTAGAGTAACAATTATTTCATTCTCCTTTACACTTTTATTCTGGAAATGGCATCAAACAATAACCTTGAATTGTGAAATACATGGATACCATAAATAACTCTCCCGAGCTTATCATCAGGTCTTTTATGACAATTTTATGACCATTTAAGAAGGCAGAAGCATACTTAATTAACATAACATCTTAGAGGCAGAATTCCTGTCAGTGTGTACTGTATTGCACTGGTGTGTCAGACTAACTTCTGCGTTTGTCTCTGACGTCGGACTTGAACTGCAAACTAGGAGCTGTTAAAAAAGGTCTACAGTACCTCTGGAATTTATTTCAGCTTGAGAAGTTTGAATTCCTGGTTGAGTGTTCAGTGAATTATTGGGAGACTTGCTCACCTGTATTTGCTGACAATGCATCCACCAAAACAAATAGTTGAAGATAAAATCAAGAGTAACAGACTCCTGGCACCCTTCCTGCTCTTAAATTAATGAAGGTGTCAGGATCACTTATCGCTAGAAAAATATTAAACCAGAAGTTGTAGCTAAAAGGCACGCACTGCTCGGAGTCCTCTAACACAAGAAACTTAATTCTGGGCTGCCTCGAAAGAGAAAAATTCAGTTTGATTCTGGGCCTCTCACAGGTCTAGGCAGAGGGCAGTCATGGGCTCTGCCCAAGCTGATTGCCTACCCCTCTTCTGAGTTTACGTCCACGCCGTTGTGTGCCCGGAGAGGCAGCATGCGGTATCCACGGGTACAACTGGAGATTTCTGTTACTGTTGGGCACCTCGGGAGCTTGAGTGTGTTTTGGATAGTGATGACTGTGTTATAATTTGAAACTATAAATAGTTTGCATCATGAAATACTGTAATAGTGTATACCTGTGATACTGTAATCACTGAATGAACCAGCTTTGGAAATGGTAAAAAGGGGAGTCGACCAGCAGATACCTACGCATAGAGATGAGGATAACATGCAGAATATGAAGGGAGAAGCAATTCATGGAACGTTAATATATGGCATCCTCGTTGGGGCTAAACTGGGAGGCCTGGAAGACAGTTTTACTTACCATATTCATTGATTTGTGCTGCTGATATTTTGTGGGACTGCAGGAGTCTTGCTAGTGTTATTTGCTTAATGATAGAAACCAAGAAAAATACCAGCAATTTGAAATGTATGAAGTTTGGAAAAAAAGAATTAAACTTTCTCTGTGGTTTATAGCATTTAGCTGTGTAGTGTACGAAGACAGGATCTGAGTCTTAGCCAGTGAAGTTTTCCATCTTCCTTTAAATCATGAAGTATTCATTGAGTGAGTTTGACACCTCTTCTACTGCTGTGTTAGAATGCAGTCGGCACAAAATTGCTTGGGCTGTTGTGATTCTGCATGTAAATCATGAAGAGATGTTCAATTTTCACTTATTCAGTGGAGACTAAACCCTACTCAGTAATGAAATATTTATCAACCTTTTAAAAGGTTCTCAATTGTCATTAGTAGTAGTGGTGGTGGTACTAGTGTCACTAACAGCCCAGAGACAGAGGGGCATGTGTAAAGTGCTCTATGCTCTATCAATCTTTTGTGAAATTTTATTTACATCTTCCTTTTCAGCTAATTAATGATCGTTTTACATTGAAGAGCCCTCAACAGTGCAAATGTATCATTACTACCTGACTCTCACATTCCTTCTAAGAAAATGTAAAATGCTGTTGGATGTTTTATGTTTTCGTCTGCCCATGCCTGCACTGACAGGAAATTATATCTAACCTCCAGAATCTTTGTTCAGTAACGTTCCAAAGAGTATATACCCCTAATCCTTGGATTAACTTTTAGAAACATTATCTCAGACTAAATTGGACCTGTTACTGTCTTCCCATTTCAATGAATGTTTTCTGATGTCTATTATAATCTGCCTCAGTATCGCTGAATCTCATAAGTTGTCATCAGCAAATTTTGAGATTATGTTCCTCTTAATAATTTTAAACCAAAATCCTAATTACTGGGGACAAAGGTAGATCCCGGGCTGTCCCAATGGAGCTTAACTTTCACCTTTACCTCTAAACTTCAGATTATGTTGAATAACAACACATGATTAATTTTTCAACAACAGAAGTGTGCAGAGCGAGATCAGTCAATGTATGAACTCTGAATTAGTCCAGGTGTAAGACCATTTCAAGGTGATAATGTTGATTCACTTTTTTCTCACTCTAGCTGCTGTACTCTGTTCACTGCAGAATGCTTTGAAATTCATGTCTCAGATCTACCTTTTTATTTTAAAGAGCCACTCGCACCAGATTCTGCTTATCAGTATGATTTTCTTTCATTAACCTTCAGAAGTGAGCATAGATTCATGTGGACTTCATTTCTGGAGCCTCTGTATCTTTAATGAGATTTCACTTTTTGTGTGTGTGGCAGATTTTACAGTGGCATTAACAGAATTATGGAGGCATTAGTAATGATTTTTCAAGGATCACTAGATACTGTAATGGTTCCTGAGGACAGGAAAATTGCAAATATCACTCCACTTTTTAAGAGAGGAAGGAAGAAGAAGGTAAATAACAGGCCAGTTAGCTTGACTTCAGTGTTTGGAAAAATGTTGGATGAGATTTTGGGGTACCTGGAGGCAGATGATGAAATAGGCCAAAGTCAGCATGGTTTTCTCAAGGGGAAATCTTGCCTGACAAATCTGTTGAAAATCTTTAAGGAAATAACAAGCTAGATAGACAAAGGAGAGTTGGTGGATGTTATTTATTTGGATTTTCAGAAAGCCTCTGACAAGGTTCTGCACATGAAGCTGCTTAACAAGATAAGAACCCATGGTATTACAGAAAAGGTACCAGCATGGCTAGAAGATTGGTTGACTGGCAGGAGGCAAAGAGTTGGAATAAAGAGGGACTTTTCTGGTTGCCCACTGGTAACTAGTGATGTACCACAGGAGTCGGTGTTGGGACCACTTCTTTTCATATTGTACGTCAACGATTTGAATAAATGAATTGGTAGCTTTGTGGCCAAGTTTGTGGAAGATATGAAGGTAAGTGGAGGGGCAGGTTGTGTTGAGGAAGCAGGGTATCTGCAGAGACAGATTGGGGGAATGGATTGGAGGCAAAGAAGTGGCAGATGGGAATGAATGTAGGGAATTGCATGGTCATTCACTTTGGTAGAAGGAATAAAGGCATGGACAATTTTCTAAATGGGGAGAAATTTCAAAAAAGAAGTTTCAAAGAGACTTGGAGTCCTCATGCAGCATTCCCTTAAGGTGAACTTACAGGTTGAGTCAGTGATAAAGAAGGCAAATGCAATTCATTTTGAGAGGACTAGAATACAGAAGTAAGGATGTAATTCTGAAGCTTTATAACGCTGTGGTCAGACCTCACTTGGAGTATTGTGAGGAGTTTTGGACCCTTTATGATGTCCTGGCACTGGAGAGGGTCCAGCGGAGGTTCACAAGAATGATCCCAGGAATGAAAGGGTTGACATATGAGGAGCATTTGATGGCTCTGGGCCTGTACTCACTGGAGTTAAGAAAAATGAAGAAGGATGTCATTGAAAACTATGAAATATTGAAAGGCCCAGATAGAGTGCATCTGGAGAGGATGTTTCCTAAAATGGGGGAATCTAGGACCAAAAGGAACAGCCTCAGAATTGAGGGACATCTATTTAGAACAGAGATGAGGAAAAAGTTCTTTAGCCAGAGAGTAGTGAACCTGTGGAATTAATTGCCACAGATGGCTGTACAGGCCAGGTCATTGGGTATACTTAAGGCAGAGGTTGATAGGTTCTTGACTAATTGGGGCATCAAAAGTTGCAGGGAAATGGCAGGAGAATGGCGCTGAGAGTGATAATAAATGAATCATGGCAGAATGGCATACATCAGATAGTCTAACACTACTCCTCTGTCTAATGGTCTTCGAGAATTATTTTTTTTAAAAAGATATCATTCTGGGATATGAAATCGACATATTCTTCATGATATGATGGATAATAACTGAATATCTTCTACACTAGGTGTGGTAAAGCAAACCCGATATATAATGCACAGGACAGAATTCTATAAACTGAGAGTCTTCACATCCTCGACAATATGACAAGTCCTGTAGAATTATGTATCCTACACAAGTGTACATAATACATCCACTGCACTTCACACAGAAGTACACATCCCATACACATCATTAAAAACAACACATTGGGTTCACATATCAACAGTAAGCAGATACTACATGCAACAAAATAGTACCATTAGCATTGTAAGACATCTCAGAGTTCTTCTTAGAATCATAAGCAGACAAAATGTGACATCATCTGTCAAGGGGAAATATTAGAGTTGCAAATAAAGGCATGGATGGGAATTTCGGCTGCAGATTCTTATGGAAGCATCAAACCTGTGCAGGTTAACGAAAGTAACAAACTTCATGAAGAATTAAACATCATGCACATTGTTCACTTACTTCACAGAAAATCTTGCAAATCATATTGATGGTTAGTTATCAGAAATGTTATCAGCTTAATATATCGGATAACATTCACACCTTGAGTATAGTTCACCATGGAAGTATGGTTTTTAAAAATCAAATTAAACATATTGTAGAATCTTACAGTTCTGTATATTATACAAGTATTGGATCATATATACTGTGACTGCTTTATTAGGTACCAACTGCACTGAATAAAATAGTCACTGAGTGTATGTTCATAGTTTTCCGCTGCTGTAGCCCATCCACTTTAAGGTTCAAAGTGTTGTGCATTCAGAGCCGCTGTTCTGCACACTGCTGTTGTAACACATGGTTATATGAGTCACTGTTGCCTTCCTGTCACGTTGACCCATTCTCCTCTGACCTCTCTCGTTAACAAGGTGTTTTCGCCCTCAGAACTGCCACTCACTGGATGTCTTTTCTTCCTCACACCATTCTCTGCAAACTTTAGAGACTGTCACGTATGAACGTCCCAGGAGATCATTGCTTTCTGATATATTCAAACCATCTCGTCTGACACCAATAATCATTCCACAATTACAGTCACTATTTCTTCTCCATTCTGATGTTTGGTCTGTAGAACAACCGAACCTCCTGACCGTGTCTGCATGCTTTTATACATTGAGTTGCTGTCACCTTATTGGCTGATTATACACTTGCATTAATGTACAGCTGAAGGGAAATGGATAGTCGATGTTTCAGGTCAAGACCTTTCATCTGGACTGGACTATTATGTATGTTCTCTATAGCATGCTCAATTCTATCCATGTATAGATGTGCCATATTGTTGGAGTAAAGAACAGGTTTGCATCAAATTCAGTGACACCTTATTATTTATAACCAATCCTATGTAAGTTATTTAAAGTTTTGCCACCACTGTTCCCCATCCCAAGCTTTCCTCACAGAAATCATTCCTGGGATTTGTTCAGTCGAAGATTGCACAGAGAGGGCATCAGAGTTGATCCTAATCTCAAATCACTTCAAACTTTGACATCAACCATTCCAGCAGAGCCACTGAGTCAGTGTTACAGAACTGACCTCTTTTTCCATCCTGATCCTAACACACTGAGGTCAGTTGAGCCCTCACAATGAAGGATGGCAAGGAGCTGACTGCTGTTTATGGTCTGCTTCTAGTGGGAATACTTTGGAAAACTCCCCGCACTTCTATTAATAGTCCTCCTGGATCTTCGGATGAGGCAAAGCGAAAGATGGCCAGGGCTACATTTCCAGCAACACTGCATTCCCACATTGTCAGTCTGTGCAGCCTCATAAAGTGAAGTTTCCGAGCTAGGATTACACTTCAATAAAAACATAAGTAGTTATTTCTAATAGCAAAGAGTAAGCACGCCTGAGCAGTTCATCACGTTTGGCACGTTAATGGTTAATCTGATGCAAGCATTGCTCTTGGAGTATCTCTGCAATTGAAAGCGAGGATGTCAAGTGGGCAAGTTATAGCACTGAAATTTGCCTAGCAGGGACAGGTCTAGTGAATGGAATTCAAGCCTAATTTTGCTCCCCGTTGAAATATAGGTAATTTAATCTGAAAAGTAGCACAATATCCCAGGGGTACAGCTCAGAGTGGATCAGGGCCCCACCATACAGAAGCAAAAAGCACCCTAGTGTTTGCTGTCTCCTGCAAGTCCCAGCCTGCAAGGTGTGGTGTACAGTGTCAGCTAATTTCATATGGTGCTGACAGGCAGATAGGGAGGCCGATTCCTCCAAGTCAGGTTCCCAAGGAAGAAGGCACTGTAATTTCACGCTGAGTAGCCGTCTTCCTGTATATGCCACAGTCAGCCTCTGATTCCCTTAAAGCCGTAGCAACTGTTCCAAGTACTTTTGTTTTCTGTGTGTTTTTGTAACTGGGGAGTGAGTGAATTTAAGCAGAGTTGGGACCGAAGTGCGCTGGTGTGAAACGTTAGCACCTGCACCGTTAAGAGACGCTTGTTCAACAGTGCTTCTCCTGTACAGTACTGACCTTCGAAAGATCATAAAAAACTTGGCACATTTCAATTATTTCTCACTAAGTTGGACCTTGGAACAAATTTAAAGATACAAATTCACTTGCACTGAAATCCACAATTGTTCTCTCGTATATTCAACACAAGCTGCTATATACGTGTAAAAAATAACACTTCATTCACCTCTCGTTCCCAATACCATTCTCTTTAACACAGCTTCATTTTTTATAGAGATTTATTGATGTTGCTAATATTTTATAGTCCTGTTTTCCTAAATAACCTCTGCTACATACTAGCCATGCCAAAATCAAGACTCTTTAACATCAATCTTATTCTTTCCCATACATCCACAATTCACACTTGAGGCTGAGGGCAGACCAGTAACTTTGCGGGCAGGTTTGTTTCAGCTGCTGGGGAGGGTTTAAACTGATCTGGAAGGAAGATAGGAACTGGAGTAAAAGGGCTCAGGATGGGGCAATTTCTATCCAAGTTGATACATTGAACGGTGAGACTGTGAGGAAGGACAAGCAGATGATAGGACAAAACTGCAGTCAGTGGGATGAATTGAAGTATAACATGGGGGCAAAATTGAAAAGGGTGATGAATATAGGACTGGTGGTGTTATATTTGAATGCATGCCATATACAGGATAAGGTAGATGTCCTTGCAGCACAGTTAGAGTTTGGTAGGCATGACGTTGTGGGCATTATTGAGTCGTGGCTGAAAGATGATCATAGTCGGGAGATTAACATCCAAGGAGATACTTCTATCAACAGTAATCAGGTTGGCAGAGGGGTTCGGGTGGCTTTGTTGGCAAAAAAATGAAATCACATCCGTAAAGTAGTGACATAAGATCAGAAGAAGTAGAGTGTGAGTAGAGTTAAAAATATGCAAGAGTGGAAAGACCCTGATGGGAGTAAAATACAGACCCCTGACCAGAAGCCAGGACTTTGGACATAATGGAAAAGGCATGCAATTAGGGCAATGGGGGGATTTCAATATGCAGGTAGATTAGGAAAATCCGATTGGTGCTGGATCCCAACAGAGGAAATTTGTAGAATGCCTATGAGATGTTTTTTTAGAGCAACTTGTGGTTGAGCCAACTTGGAGAAAGGCAATTCTAGATTGTGTTGTGTAATGAACACATCGCAGTATTGTAGCCCCTGTGGTACATCGGGCGGTAACCTTGCCGTTTCATTAGCATTTTTTTTGTCTGTTTTTACCAGGCTGAGGTGCTAGATCAATGCTTAACTCATGCGGCTGGAAGGCGTTCAAGGAGCTGGCCAGATTCGAACCTGGGACCACTCGCCTCAGAGTCCGGTGCTGATGCCACTACACCACTGCCCAGCTAATCCTTAGGGGGCAGTGATCATTATATGATAGACTTCATCCTGCAGTTTGAGAGGGAGAAATTAATGTCAGATGTATCAGTTACATAGTGAAGTAAAGGGAATTACAGAGGAATGAGAGAGGAGCTGGCCAAAGTTGACAGGAAGGGAACACTAGCAGGGATGCTGGTAGAACAGCAATGGCTGAAGTTTCTGGGGTAAGATTGGAAGGCGCAGGATAGATATATCCCAAAGAAGAAGAGGTATTCTAAAGGGAGAATGAAGCAACTGTATGTGACAAGGGAAGCCAAAGATAGCATTAAAGCAAAAGAGAGGGTATATAATATAGCAAAAATTAATGGGAAATTAGAGGATTGGGAAGCTTTAAAAACCAACAGAAGGCAACTGAACAAAACATCAGAAGAGAAAAGATGAAATATAAAAAGTAAGTTAGCCAATAATATAAAAGGGGATACCAAAAGTTTTTTCTCAGACGTATAAAGAGTAAAAGAAAGGTGTGAGTGGATATTGGACTGTTGCGAAATAACACTGGAGAGTTAGTGATGGGAGGACAAAGAAATGCAGACAAACTTAGTAAGTATCCGCAGACCTACTCGTAATTAATGTTCAAAGTCAATTTGTAGTGATTCATTACTTTAGCAGAGACATCAGTAAAAATCACGGGTCTTTTCCATTTTTATTGCAGGAGTTATAGTGCGGGTGGAGTCAGATACAGGGTAGTAAGCAAAAAAGACTTGCATTCTCTAAGCACCTTTCACATCTCCTTAAGACAACCCAAACCCTTTACAATCAACAGTGTCCCTTTCTTTTGCCTCACAATTCCAGTGACCTGGATTTGATCTTCACCAGCATAGATTTGATGGGCTGAATGGCTGCCTTCAGTGTGATTAAGGAAATACAGGAAACACACTAAATATTCCAACAGCACATCTTTTTTTTTTGGTTCAAGTTCTAGCATCTGTACTGTCCTGTGTCTCCATTGCCTTTCCTCCCAAAGATACTGCTCACCATGCTGACCCGACCAGCGGATTGTAAATAACTAAACCCAAATGTGCAACGTAATTCTCCTGAAGCAGGAGTGTGATAATGACCAAATGTTCTGATTTTCATAGTTGCCAGTTGAATAACATTGGCTGCAATGCCAATCAAGAGTGAGCAATTTCAAGTTCTTGGTTGTTAATACCTCTGATAACCTGTTCCCAACATATTGGTACAGCTATTAAGAAGGCAAGACAGCAGCTATATTTCATTAGGAGTTTGAGGACTCCTATTTGAGAGAGCATCAGAATCAGAATCAGGCTTATTATCACTGGCATATGTTGCAAAACTTGTTAACTTTGCAGCAGCAGTACAATGAAATACATAATAATAGAGGCAAAAAAGGAATGGTTCCATTAGACAGACGCAGCATGGATTCAGAAAGGGCAGGTCCTGTTTGACAAACTTACTGGAGTTCTTTGAGAACACAATGGGCGCAGTGGATAGAGGGGAACAGGTGGATGTCGTATACTTGGATTTCCAGAAGGCGTTCGATAAGGTGCCGCACAAGGGACTTACAAATAAGATACGGATGCATGGAGTTGGAGGAAGTGTATTGGCATGGATAGTGGATTGGTTAACCAGCAGAAGGCAGAGAGTTGATATAGATGAGTGTTTCTCCAGTTGGCAGTCTGTGGTGAGTGGGGTGTCGCAGGGGTCGGTGCTGGGCCCTCAGCTGTTTACCATTTACATTGATGATTTGGAAGAGGGGACTGAGTGTAGCGTAGCAAAATTTACTGATGACACTAAACTGAGTGGAAAAGCACATTGTATAGAGGATGTGGAGAGTCTGCAGAGGGACATAGATAGGCTAAGTGAGTGGGCCAAGGTTTGGCAGATGGAATACAACGTCGGTAAGTGTGAGATCATCCACTTTGGAAGGAATAATAGAAGAGCAGATTATTATTTAAATGGTGAAAGGTTGCAACTGTGTGCAGTTCTGGTCTCCATACTTGAGGAAGGCTATACTGGCTTTGGAGGCAGTGCAGAGGAGGTTCACCAGATTGATTCCAGAGATGAAAGGGTTAACCTATGAGGAGCGATTGAGTCTCCTGGGACTATACTCTCTGGAATTCAGAAGAGTGAGAGGGGATCTTATAGAAACATACAAAATTTTGAAAGGGATAGATAAGATAGAAGTAGGAAAGTTGTTTCCATTGGTAGGTGAGACTAGAACTATGGGACATTGCCTCAAGATTCAGGGGAGAAGATTTAGGACGGAGATGAGGAGAAACTGTTTTTCCCAGAGAGTGGTGAATCTGTGGAATTCTCTGCCCAAGGAAGCAGTTGAGGCTTCTTCACTAAATATATTTAAGATACAGTTAGATAGATTTTTACATAGTAGGGGAATTAAGGGTTATGGGGAAAAGGCAGGTAGATGGAGCTGAGTTTACGGACAGATCAGCCATGATCTTATTGAATGGCGGGGCAGGCTCGATGGGGCGGATGGCCTACTCCTGCTCCTATTTCTTATGTTCTTACTTTCTTAAAACTGTGAATTACAGTAAGTATAACACATATATTATTGAGTGTGTGTCTTCAGGCTTCTGTGCGTCCGTCCTGATGGTAACAATGAGAAGAGGACCTCTCCTGGGTGGTGGGGGTCCCTAATGATGGATGCCGCCTTTTTGATGTGTTACATAACCGGCAACAATGAATATCAATTGAGTCAGGTTATATAAAAACAACCAAACATTTATTAAAAATGGATAAACAATAAAAACAAATGAAAACCCTAACCGGAAGTTAACCGCTATGCGGCCATTCAACAAATCGTCACTCGCTACTGATTCTTAAAGCGATAAATGAGAAAACAGTTCTTAAAGCGGTAAAGTCAAATACAGTTCTTAAAATGGTAAATTCGAAAGTCCAACAGATTTACACGTTCACTTGGGAGAGACTTCTCTGGAGAAGGATTTCTTCATAGACGCAACTTTCCTGCTGGTTCTGTCCAAAGGATTCATGATGAAGGAAATAAACAGCTTAAAACAACTGACCTTAATTTCTAGAGAGCACTTTGCATGAATTATCTTGCTCTTTCGGCAAGAGTTATCTTCGGTATAGGTTGCTACTTCAACGAAGACTCAATATGGTCGATCGTTTGTTAAACTGCCGAGCGATATCGACTTCTCTTAATCCTTCATATCCTGTACTTCGATAAAATCTTCACTCTCCAATACTACTGGAAAAAGGTACATCAACAAATCTAGCAAAAATTGCCAGTCCAGCACTATTGTATCTTGCAATAGAACGTAGCACTCCATTTTAAAAATGAAACTACGTCATAAAACAAATACGAAACGGAACAGAAACATTGATGAACGTTCTAGCTGGAAAAAAAAACCTCGTCACCAGAGGTCTTCCCTTTTATACCCGTGGTGAACATGTCATCATGTGCCCTCACATCGGCAGGAAAATTACATCAGGTGACCTCCAAAAGACCATTACATCATTCTCACAAGAAAGTCACAAGATCTTCTTGAGGTATGTAACAGATGCATCACTCCTTGAAAGTGTCCTGGATACTATGGAGGCTAGTGTTCATGATGGAGCTGACTAAGGTTACAACTCTTAGCAGCTTACTCCGATCCTGTGCAGTAGCTCCCCCCGTACCAGACAGTGTTGCAGTCAGTTAGAATGGTCTTCACGGTACATCTGTAGAAATTTGCAAGTGCTTTAAATAACATACCAAATTTCCTCAAACTCCTAATGAAATATAGCCGCTGTCTTGCCTTCTTTATATCTCCATCAATATGTAGGGATCAGGTTATCAGAGATCTTGACGCCCAAGAACTTGAAATTGCTCAGTCTCTCTGATCCCTCTATGACGATTGGTGAGTGTTCTCTCATCTTACCCTTTCTGAAGTCTACAATTAGCTCTTTAGTCTTACTGATGTTGAGTGCAAGGTTGTTGCTGTGACATCACTCAACTAGCTGGTATACCTCACTCTTGTATGCTCTCTCATCCCCATCTGATATTCTAAAAATTTATAGATGGCATTTGAGCTGTGCTTAGCCGCACAGTTATGGGTGTAGAGAGAGCAGAGCAGTTGGCTTAGCACACACACCTGAAAGTACCCTAGTAATGATCTCCAGTGAGGTGGAGATATCATTTCTAATCTGCACAGATTGTGGTCTTCTGCTTAGGAGGTTGAGGATCCAGTTACAGAGGGAGGTACAGAGGCCGAGGTTGATCAGGACTGTAGGAATAATGGTGTTAAATGCTGAGCTGGAGTCAATAAACATCATTCTGATATCGGTATTTGTATTGTCCAGGTGATCCATGGCCTCATGGAGAGCCAATGAGATCGCGTCTGCCAAATTATTGCTTTAATTTGATATCTAAAGGACCACATTTTTGATAGTGCAGTTGATCATCAGCATTATGTGCATGAGTCTCTTGTGGCAGCCTTCAATGCATACCCATAACATACAGGTCTGCTACTGGCATTCTCATAACATTGTAGGGGCATTCATCCGAGAACATTTGGAAACTGATAGATCCTGTACAAAAGGCAATCTAGCCTTTCTCAGGACCATATACTAGCTGTCAGCCTTCCGGGGGTAGTTTTTGTAAAAGTTTACCTTCTGCTTTACTGCATTTCCCACGAATGTGCAGACCACATTTGGAGTACTGTGAGAAAAATTATCTAAGAAAAGATACGCTGGCATTGGAAAGCGTCCAGAGGAGATTCACGAGAATAATTCCAGGAATGAAAGGTCTAACTTATGAGGAGTGTTTGATGGCTCTGGGGCTGTACTCTCTAGAGTTTAGAAAAAAACTGGGAGGCCGGGGAAGGGTTGCGTCTCATTGAAATCTATCGAATACTGAAAGGCCTAGATAGACCGTATATGGAAAGGATGTTTCCTCTAGTGTGGGGAGTCTTGGACCAGAGGGAACAGTGTCTGAATTGACGGGTGTCCATTTAGAACAGAGATGAGGAGGAGTTTCTTTAGCCAGTGGGTGGTGAATCTGTGGAATTAATCGCTGTAGAGGCCAAGTCATTGTGTATATTTAAACTGGAGGTTGATAGGTTGGTGATTAGTAAGAGCAAAGGCTAGAGGAAGAAGACAGGAGAATGGGGTTGAGAGGGATAATTAATCACCCGTAATGGAATGAAGAAGCAGGTTTGATGGGCTGAATGGCCTAATTCTGCTTCTAGGTCTCATGTTATGGAGTTATGGAAGAGTTTCAGGAACTGGGGCATTTTGGATAAAAGTCCCTGCCAGCAGGATTACAGGTCCTTCTGTAAGACAAGAGGAAGAGAGAAAGCAGAAAACTGAAGACCAGTCACTGACAGTAATATGAGGGAAAAATTACTATAAACGTGGCAGTAGCAGCATTGGGCAGAGTCAGTATGGACCAGTGCACACAAAACACTGTTAGAACGCAATAGTGATCTTTCAAGATTCTGGAATGGTTCTGGGGGACGAGAAAATTGCAAGTGTTACTCCACTGTTTAAGAGGGGCAGTGGGGGAGGCAAAAGATAGGAAATTATAGGCCTGTTAGTTTGACTTCAGTGGTTGGCAAGACGTTAGAGTCCATTATTAAGGATGAGGTTTCAGGGTTCTTTGGAAGTACACAATAAATTAGGCCGAAGTCAGCATGGTTTCCTTACGGGGAAATCTTGCCTGACAAACCTTTAGGAATTCTTTGAGGAAATAACAGGCAGATAACGATAGAAAGTCAATGAACATTGTTTACTTGGATCTTCAGATGCCCTTTGCCAAGGTGCCACACATGACGCTGCTAAACAAGAGAGTTAAACTGTAAGTGTTGAACAAGGTAGTGGTGGTACAGTGCCGTATGGTTAGCACATTGTTTTACAGTGCTAGCGATCACCGATGGGAGTTCAATTTTCGCTGCAACCTCTAAATAGTTTCTACGTTCCCCCCATGACCATGTGGGTTTCTTCTGGGTGGTCTAGTTTCCTCCCCCATTCCAAAGATGCACGGTTAGGGTTAGTGAATTGAGAGATTGCGATGTTGGCACTGGAAGTGTGGTGGCTCTCATGGGCTGCCCAGTACAATCCTCACTGATTTGATTTGACACAAGTGACACATTTCACTATAGGTTTCAATGAACTCATGACAAATAAAGATAACCTTGTATGTAAGAGCCCACAGCATTACAGGAATGATGCTAACATCAACAGAAGATTGCCTAACTGGCAGTAGGCAGAGAGCAGGAATAAAAGGGCTCTTCTCTGGTTGGCTGCCGGTGAGTAATGGTGTTTAACAGGGCTAGTTTCAGTCCTCTACTTTTTACATTATGTGTTAATGATCTGTATAATGGAATTGATGGCTTTGAGGCCGGTTTCGCTGAATGATACAAAGACCGGTAGAGTGACAGTTTGTGTTGAGGAAGCATTAAGTTTGCAGAAGGACTTCAACAGATTAAGAGACGGAAACAAGTGGCAGATAGAATGGGAAGTGCGTGGTCATGCACTTTGGCAGAAGGAATAAAGGAATAGACTATTTTCTAAATGGGGAGAGACTTTTAAAATCAGAAGATTAAATGATTTGGGTGGCCTCAAAAAGGATTTCCTAAAGGTTAACTTGCAGGCTAAGTCAGTAGTAAGGAAGTCATATGCAATGTTAGCATTCATTTCAAGAAGACTGGTATATAAAAGCAAAGATGTAATGCCGTGCCTTGTAAGACATTGGTCAGACAACATTTGGAGTATTGTGAGCAATTTCAGGGCCCTTATCTAGGAAAGGATATGCTGGCATTGGAGAAGGTCCAGAGGAAGTTTACAACAATGATCCTGGGAATTAAGAAGTTAGTGTGTGAGGAACATTTGATGTTTCTGAGCTGGAGTTTAGAGAAAAGAAGGGGGATCTCATTGAAATCTACCAAATATTGAAAGGCCTAGATAGATTGGACATGCAGAGGATGTTTCTAGGTTGAGAAGGACAGAAGGATTCTGAAGCTGTGTCTTCTGGTCCTAGGCCAAGTCATTGGGAATATTGAAAGTGGAGATTGCTAGCTCTTAATTAGTAAGGGTGTCAAATGTCTTTGGGAGACCAGGCAAATCAGCTATGATCAAATAGTGGAGCAGACTTGATGGGTTAAATGGCCTAATTCTGTTCCTACATCAAAAACAGGAAAAAAATGAAAATTCAGCAGGTCAGTCAGCATCTATGGAGGGAAAGAAACAGTCAATAATTCAGGCCAAAACCCATCATCAGGAATGGAAAGACAGGGGGTAAAATCCAGAATATAGAAGTGGGGTTAGAGGCAGAGCACAAGCTGGTGGTTAATAGGTGAATCTAGGTGAGGGGGAGAAGGGTAGGTAGGTGGGGAGGGGAAATTGAGAATGATGTGGGAAGTCAGGAGATGATAGTGGAAGAGGTAAAGAGTTGAACAAGATGGAATCTGATAGGAATGGAGCATATACCATGGAATAAAGAGTCAACATGGATTTATGAAAGGGAAACCATACTTGACAAATCTATTAGAGATTTATTAAGTTTTCTTAATCAGCAGAATAAATAAGGACAATGTATATCTGGACTCTCAGAGGTTAATGTTAAGGAGGCTCACAGGAGGTACACAGAAGGTTATTGAACACTAACAGAGTACTTAGGGTTTCTGGATTGCATTGAAAATTAATTCATAGTGGGAAATTATATGGGAATAAATGGGCCATTTTTGGATTGAGAAGCTGCAGTTTTGCAGCACAGATTGGATCTAGGACCCCAGCTGTTTGGCATTTATAATAATGAGGGACTAGGCTAGGTGACCTTGTGGGTTGTAAGAGGCATCAGAAGAGAAGGTTGAGTGGATGAGTGAGAGTCGGACGGAAGGAATATAATGTGGAAAAGTATGAGTCATTCAAACTGGTTGAAACTAATAGAAAAACAGACTTGGTTTTAAAAGATAAGAGACTGAAAATTGTTGATGTTCAGAAGGATCTGGGTGACCTTGCACAAAAATCTCTGAAAATTAGCACGTAGGTACTACAATGAGTAATTAGTACTTAATTAAAGAGGGTACTTAATTTAAGAGGGTTTGACTGAAAAGTTAAAACCACCTTACTATAATTATATTGGGTCCAAATGAAATACACCTGAGGAAGGATATATTTGCCAAAGAGGGGGACCAGTGAAGGTTACTAGATTAAAGCAGGGATGGCAGATTTGTTTTCTGAGGAGAGATTAAGCAAACATAATCTATACCCTTTTAAATATGAAGGAGTTGAATAGTAACATTTATTAAAAATATATTTTAAAAAGACTTACAGGACGTAGAGAAACTCTGACAAGGTAACTGCTGCAATGTTTTGCCCAGCTGGATTGTTGAGATCGCATCCTCTGTTTACAGTGACGACTGCAGCAGCACTGCTTCATGCACCTGTGCTGAACTAACTCATCAATTTCATCGACTTTGCATCCAGCTTCCACCCTGCCCTTAAATTCACTTGGTAAATTTCTGACAATTCCCTCCTCTTTCTTGATCTCTTTGTCTCCATTTCTGGACACGAAACGTCTATCAATATCTTTTATAAACCCCTTCAATTCCCACAGCTATCTCGACTATACCCCTTCCCACCTCATCTCCTGTAAAAAAGCTATTCCCTTTTCTCAGTTAATTTGTCTCTCCTGCGTCTGTTTCTAGGATGAGGTTTTCCTTTCCAGGACATCAGAGATGAACTCCTTCATCAAAGAACGGGATTGTCCTTACCCGTATTTCCTTCATTTCCCAAACATTGATGCTAACCCTATCTTCTTGGTGCCATGATAGAGATCTATTTCCATCTTTAATATCTTTATTTTTCCCTTTTAGGGTTCTTTTGAAGACCCTGACCTGGAGTTACACGGTCACATCTCAGAGTTTCAGGACTGACCATTGTTTGGCACACCAAGGGTTCGGTCTGAGAGTCCAGCTCAGACTTGGAAGCCTAAGATCTCGGGGCCCTGGAGGTGGACAGATCGAGGGTCAGTGTCACGGCAGGAGACCTGTGTGTTGTCGGGGAATTCGGAAAATCCTCTGCTGTGTGCCCAAAGACCTGGGATCTTTGCGGTCTTTGGAAACAGAGCTTGGAAAAAGCGACGTAATGGACTTTTAACATCATCAATCAGCGAGTTGTTTGTTATGTCTCTCCGCTCGCTGGGGAGAAAACAGAGACACCTCCTTCTCCCTTACTAGGGAGTGAGAAAACCTGTGGTACGTCGAATGCTGGGTGAAACGTGAAGTCTTTGGGATAATTGCAAGTCTGTGTCTTTGCTATTGCTTTGCTCACTCTTGAGTGCTCGGTGGTGGGTGCTGATGCTTTTTCTTGTTAGTGAGGGGAGGGGGGATTATTGCTTGCTGCTGCTTACGCACATGAGGGAGGGGAGCTGGGGGGACTTTGGGGTTCTTACATTTAAGTATCGCTCATTCTTTGGGGTACTCCTCTGTTTTTATGATGTTTGCGAAGAAAAAGCATTTCAGGATGTATATTGTATACATTTCTCTGACATTAAATTGGACCTTGCAGAAAGAAGGTAACTTACAGAATCATGTTTGAACTGTCTGGAAGGCTTGGTTCAAATCTATCATAAGATGAATTTCGGCCTGTCTATGTGAGGAAAAATACATGTACTCGAGATATCTTTCAATCAACCTATCCTTACATTTCCAATAATGATTTATTGGCATTCCAAGTCTGAGGTGGCCAATCCAATCACTTCCCTCAAAAATGCCGGGACAATGCTTTTCTCACTCTCTCAAAGCCTCATCGACTTATTATGGCTGGAATCTCATTTTACTTTAGGCTGTTCCTTCCTTAATAAGAGTCGATTCCAAATAGGTTATCTCAGTCTTCAGAATCATGAAAGTGATAGGAGAATAATATCTATTGGGTTTATTATTGTCTCCTTATAGATGGATGGATGTCAATTTCCTCTTCACATAAATGCTGCCTTTAGGACATATTTGAAATAAAGTTCCTGCTTGTATTATGAAGTACTCATAGCCACTTCCACAGATATCTCTAACCTTATAATCGCCCCCTTACTCAAGCTTCAATTGCATTAGTAAACACATAAATTGAAAATCACCAGTAAGGAGATGCAAGACTTGGATAGTTGGCTAGCAATCCTTCCAAACCCTCCTATGCAACCAAAGAAAATAGTTTCTGAAGCATCAGAGGGCTACTCAGCAATTAGACATCATAAACCCAAACTATCTATTACCTGAGATGGTATGCGTTATATTGTTACTACATTCATTCATCTAGAAGAGACTTGCAAAACAGTAACTCATTCTAACACTTCTGGTGATATCAGAAACCGCAAGGGAGAAGCTCAAGTGGTTTACGGTCATCAGAACTTTGGGTTTGAATTACTGCTATAAGTGCACTCCCACATCTTCGTTGCTCTCCAGAATGGACTAAATTTTACAATTCATGCCATAAGTATTAATGATAGAGTCACTAAATGTGAGTTTTTAGAAAGAAATCGTTTTAATACAATCAGCTTATATGCAGAATACAATTAATGCACTTTCTATATTGCTGAAATTATCAGAGTGTCTCAGCAAAAGTGAATTAGAATTCATGAAGACCATAAATCTGTAGAGGGCCAAAAGACTTAATTTCTCAAATATATCTAATAAGCAGTTATTAATGGATCTTAATTAATTCTATCCTTTGCCAATAGAGTGTAAAATTATCGGGTTACAAAGCAAGAGGCTAATTTGCTCCTGCCACTTTCCCAGTGGAGCAAGTTTATATTAAATTTGTTTCCACTATGCGCATTGTTTGGATGAATTTTAAAAAAAAGATGTACAAACCACAACAGTCAGGGAAAGCGAATCATATTAAGCTATAGGGATGAATCCACAGATGCTGATTCGCAGATGCCTAGGGTTATAGCCAGGGGCACAGATTTAATCATTCTCTTTGTTGTATGGTCTTCATAGCATCCTCACAGCAGCAGGGAATAAAATGAATCAATTGTTTTTTGACCAGTCAGGGTTGTTAGCCCTGAGCTGAACCCCAGAACCTGGTCTACCAGTAGATCATTCTTAGTCTGGCCTCTATCCTTTGACCTGTTTGGCATGGGTGACCCTACCAAGAGCCAAAGCATAAAGCCCTGACTCCAGCCAGCATCGTTTTCCGGTCACTGAGGCACAGAAGTCTCTAAACCACAACAAGGTTGTGGTCCTCCTGGAGGCTTTTAGTGCTTAGTTAGGGTAAATTTTTCAAAATAAAACAGGAATTGGAATTGATTTATTACTGTCCTATGTACCAAGATACAGCCAAGGGCTTTTGTTTGCATGCATCCATACATATGTATATCGAAGTAAGAATAGAGAAAAAACACAGATGCAGAATATGCACACAGTGGCCACTTTATTGGGCACCTCTTGTATCTAATAAAATAGCCACTGAGTGTAGGTTTGTGACCTTCTGCTACAGTAGCCCATCCACTTCAAAGCTCGAGGTGTTGTGCATTCAAGGGTGCACTTCCTCACACCACTATTGTAACACGTGGCTGTCACTTTCCTCTCAGCTTGAACCAGTCTGGCTATTCCATCTGCCGTTTCTCCCCCAACAATAACAGCTGATCTATATCCTGCAGCATCCTTTGACAAACTTCCTCAATATCCATAACTCCACTGGTTTCTGTGTAGTCTGCAAACTCACTAATCAACCCTACATTTATCACAAACAATTTAGATCCCTGCACTGATCACTGCAGAACATCTCTGGTCACAGACCTTCATTCTGAGCAACTCCCTTCTCCAGATATCTCTGTCTTCTATGGGTGAAGCTAATACAGTCTACCAAGTTACCCTGGATCCAATATGTCTTATTCTTCCACATCATTCAACCATGAACGGTCTTGTCCAATATTTTACTAAAGACTATGTGTAAAATGTTCTCTGCCTGACATTCATTAATCAATCATCATCATCTCCTCAAAAAACTCAGTCAGGTTTGTAAACATGACCTCCCCTGCACAAAGTAAGGACAACTATTGCTAATAAGTCCAAGCTCTTCCAGATGTGTAGATCCTATTGCTAAGAATCTTCTCCAAAACTTCCCTAACACTGATGTCAAGCTCACTGCCCTATCATTGTAGATCCCTTTGCTCTTTTTAAACAAAGGAACAACACTGGATTTTCTCCAGTCTTCTGGGATCTTATCTGTGACTAAAGAGGATACAAAAATCTTCGTCAAATCCCCAGTAATCTCCTTTCTTGCCTTTTCATAGCCTTGGATAGACCCCATCAGGCTGTGGAGACATATCCCGCTTTATGTTTTTTTCGGATGATAAAATTTCTCCATTTTCTTAATATCAAAATGCACTAGAAGATCAGTATATCCCTCTCTGATTTTACAATTCTCCTCAGTGAATACCAATGTGAAATATACATTTAGTATCTCACCCACATTCTCTGGTTCCAGGGATAATTTCCATTCTTTGTCCTTGAATGGTCCTATCTCTCTTTTGTTACCCTTTTGTTTTTAATGTGCTTATAAAAGTCCATGGTATTTTCCTTAATCTTACTTGGACATGTTGTTTGTCCTTCTAGCCCTCTTAGTTCACTCTCTGTATTCCTTGATTCCTTTATAATATCTAAGTACCCTATTTGATTTCAGCTTCCTAAACCTTACTTACGTGTTCTTTTGCATTTTAAATAAATGTGCAGACTTTGTTATCATTCAAGGTTTCAAATCCTTGCCATCCTTATCTTTCTTCTTCAACAGGAACGTGTTGGCTCTAAATTCTGATCAGCAGGCCTTCAGAAGACTCCCTCCTGTTGGATGTGAACATAACCAATCACAACTGCTCCCAGCCCTGCATAATACTGTTGTAATGAGCTTTTCCCTTATTATAATTCTTGCAGAGCTTATGGGGTTATGATCACTGTTCCTAAAATGCTCTTCCACTTAAACTCTAATGACTTACCCTAGTGGGAGATCAACTTTGACCTTGACGAATGTGGAAGGCTCTTGAAACAATAAACAGGCACAGAATTAACATTATTTAGACTAATGGTAGCCTGCTTAGATTTTCTCCCTGCCAAACAAAATATGAAAGAAAATAATCCTTTAATGACGTTTGTTAGCACTAATTAGCACTTTGCCCTCTTAGAAAAATGTTCTAAATATTTTTAATGTTTTGTGGATGTATGCTTGACATGGCTTGGACCAATTCAATTGGCCCTCAGTAACCTGAAGTCCCATTGCTGAGGCTTCTCTCACCAATGGTGGTACAGTTGTTATAGTCAGGAATAGTAGTGGTGCTAAGTTCTCACCACCTATTAAATACTCTCGATAGCATCTGTCTTCCAAGAGGATATTTTCAAGAATGCCTATGAGATGGCTTTTTAGAACATCTCCTGGATGAGCCAACTAGGGGATCACCAATTCTGGATTGGGTGTTGCGCAATGAACCAGAGTTGATTAGAGAGCTTAAAGTAAAGGAACCCTTAGGGACCAGTGATCATAGAGTTCACCCTACAACTTGAGAAGAAGGTAAAATATTACAGTGGAGTAAAGGGAATTACAAAGGCATGAGAGAGGAACTGGTGAGATTTGGTTGGATAAGAACACTGGCAGGGATAACAGCAGAGCAGCAATAGCTAGAGTTTCTGGAAGCAATTCAGAAGGTGTAGGACAGGATAGATATCTCCTTCTACCTTAGGCTATGAACTTATCAATCACCGCTGATGAGTTATTAACTTCAAACTTTCTGCATAATCACTCAAAGAGTTGAACTGCATCTGCATGTAACGAGAACTGTTTAACTCATCTCCTTCAACCTTAGGCTATTAACATATCAATCACCCCTGCTGTGGGCACTTTCTGGAGGTCCAAGATCCGTATGCTCTATGATCGCTGGACTAAGTGTGTAAATGTAGGAGGAGACTATGTTGAAAAATAAATGTGCTAGATTTTATAAGATTGGTTCCTTCTACCTTAGGCCACGAACTTATCAATTACCCCGTGTGTGTGTGTGTGTGTGTGTGTGTGTGTGTGTGTGTGTATATATATATATATATCAATCACCCCTCGTGTATATATATATAAAATCCCAAAGATGAAGAAATATTTTAAAGGCAAGATAACACAACCATGGCTAACATGAGAAGTCAAAGCCAACAAACATAAAATCCAAAGAGAGGGCATATAATAGAGCAAAAAATAATGGGAAGTTAGAAGATTGGAAAGGTTTTAAAAACCAACAGAAGGCAACTAAAAAGGTCATTAAGAAGGCAAAGATTGAATAAAAAAGTATGCTAGCCAATGATATTAAAGAAAATACCAACAGTTTCTTCAGATACCTAAGGTATAAAAGAGAGCCGAGATATCAGACTGCTGGAAAATGATGCTGGAGAGGTAGTAATGGGGGACGTTAATGGTGGATAAACTGAATAAGTATTTTGCACCAGTCTTTACTGTGGAAGACACTAGCAGTATGCCAGAAGTTCGAGTGTCTCAGGCGGCAAAAGTGTGTGAAGTTACCATTACTAGAGAGAAGGTTCTTGGGAAACTGAAAGATCTGGAGGTAGATAAGTCACTTGGACCAGATGGTATACACCTCATGGTTCTTAAAGAGGTGGCTGAAGAGATTGTGGAGGCAATAGTAATGATCTTTCAAGAATCAGTTGATTCTGCCCTGGTTCAGGAGGAAGGGAAAATTGCAAATGTCATTCCACTCTTCAAGAAGGGAGAGAGGCAGAAGAAAGCAAATTATAGGCCAGTTAGTCTGACCTCAGTGGTTGGGAAGGTGTTGAAGTCGATTATTAGGAATGTGGTTTTGAGGTACTTGGATTGGCAGGAGGCAACAAGTGAGATCAAAGAGAGCCCTTTCTAGTTGGTTGTGGTGACATAAGAACATAAGAAATAGGAGCAGGAGTAGGCTGTCTGGCCCATCAAGCCTGCTCCGCCATTCAATAAGATCATGGCTGATCTAGCCATGGACTCATCTGCACCTGCCTGCCTTTTCCCTATAACCCTTAATTCCCCTACTATACAAAGATCTATTTAACCTTGTCAAAAATATATTTACTGAGGAAGCCTCTGCTGCTTCATTGGGGCAGAGAATTCCACAAATTCACCACCCTCTGGGAAAAGCAGTTCCCCCTCATCTTCATTCTAAATCTATTCCCCCAAATCTTGAGGCTATGTTCCCTAGTTCTAGTCTCACATATCAGTGGAAATACCTTTCCTGCCTCTATCCCTTTCATAATTCTTTATGTTTCTATAAGATCTCCTCTCTAGTGGTGTTCCAAAGGGTTCCGTGTTGGGACCGCTTCTCTTTATGTTATATGTCAATGACTTGGATGTCAGAATTGATAGCGTTGTGGCCAAGTTTGTGGATGATATGAAGATAGGTGGAGGGGCAGGTGGTTTTGAGGAAGTAGAGAGGATACAGAAGGACTTAAAAAGATTAGGAGGATAGGCCAAAAAGTGGCAGATGGATTACGTTGTTGAGAAGTATATGGTCATACACTTTGGCAGAAGGAATAATTGCGTAGACTGTTTTCTAAATGGAGACAAAATTCAAAAATATGAAATGCAAAGGGACTTGGGTATCCTTGAACTGGATTCTGTAAAGGTTAATTTGCAGGTTGAGTTGATGGTGAGGAAGCCAAATGTGATGCTGGCATTCATTTCGGGAGGACTAGAATATAAAAGCAAGGATGTAATGTTGAGGCTTTATAAAGCACTAGTGAGGCCTCACTCGAAGTATTGTAAGCAGTTATCTAAGAAAGGATGTGCTGACTTTGGAGAGGGTTCAAAGGAGGTTCATGTAAATGATTCCGGTATTGAAAGACTTGTCACTGGAATTCAGAACAATAAGGGCTGACCTCGTTGAAACCTATCGAATTTTGAAAGGCCTCAATAAAGTGGATGTGAAGAGGATATTTCCTATGGTATGGGAGTCCAAAACTAGAGGACACAGCCTCAGAAAAGAAGGGTGTCCTCTTAGAATGGAGATGAGGAGGAATTTTTTTAGCCAGAGAGTGTTGAGTCTGTGGAATTCATTTCCATAGGCAGCTGTGGAGGCCAAGTCATTGGGCATATTTAAGGCAGAGGCTGATAGATTCTTGATTAGTCAGGGTGTAAAGAGATGCAGGAGAAGGCAGGGGATTGGGACTATGAAGGAAAATGGATCAACCATGATGAAGTAGGGGAGCAGACTTGACTGGCCAAATTCTTCTTCTATAACTTATGGTCATATGGTCTCAAACTGCCTCTGACAACCAAGTTTAGCTCCTGGCCTTCATGTTTGGCTAGGCTACTAGACACAAAAGAACCACTTCTATTAACAGGAGAAGAGGCAAAGGGAGGCTACTGATGCCATAAACCAGTCGCTTTGAGAAAATGGGGCTCATCTTGGAGAAGGAAAACACTGATCTCAAATCTTCACAGACTTGTGGCTATGTCCAGTCATGTGGACAGCTTCCAGAGTAAACCCCGAGGAAAAATCTGAAGCTGGAGTCCCTAAGACAGTCCTATATTGAGTTGAACACTGACCGGCAACTCCTGTGATGCTGCAGGTGCCAAACTGTATCGGCCTTTGCCTTTCCTTTGAATTCATCAGCTGTGTGGAGAGGACAACAGCTTGTTCTCCATATTGTCCTACCCTGGATTGCGTATAACATAGTCAGCTGGGACACAACATCCATAGTTGATCCCGATCCATGTAGGGCTTCACGGTATAGTATGGGGTCCCATACCTGAAATAGCTTAGGCAGAAAATGGAATTGGGGATGAAACCTTGTCTTTGTCATTAAAATATATTTTCAAATACGACTAAAATTTAATTCATTTCAATGTGGGAGTGTAGTGGTTAGCACAAAGCTTTACCGTACCAGTGACTCGATTTCAGTTCCTGCCCATTGCCTGTATGGAGTCTGTACATTCTTTGCGTTTCCACGTGAGTTTCCTCCAGGTGCTCCGGTTTCCTCCCAGAGTCCAAAGGTATACTGGTTAGTAGATTAATTAGTTATTGTAAATTGTCCCATGATTAGGCTGGGATTAAATCGGGGGATTGCTGGGCTGCATGGTTCGAAGGGCTGGAAGGGCCTTTCCTACACTGTCTCTCAATAAAATCTTCAAACAGTATAAAAATTGATGTTGCTAATTAAATTAAGTAAAATGTTAATTATAAACACATTGAATAATTCTAACCATTGAAGAGGTGCAAAATTATACAAGAAACTTACATCTCCCCTTGCCTCCTAAATCTGCTCTACTGAAATCATGGAGTGTTGCACACAATGCCAGGGTCCGATTTGGTGCAGGACCTGAGTAGTGATTCTCTAGTGCAATTCTGGGAGAATGCAGTGAGTTACTGCACTGGTCTCCATGGGCAGTCAACAGCTGATGGAAATAATAGATTCAGACCCCAAATCTTTCAGAAATCTTGAACTCCCTATGCATGCTCCCCAATATAGACTTGATTCTGAACAACTAGCCACAGTTTCAAGAAACACATTTTTCCTGAAGTCTATTCTCTCTACATCTCCACATTGGGGCAAATTACAGAAGCCAATTAAATGTACATATTGGGATGTGGTCATAGGAGGAATGTGCACACTCTGCACTGAGAGTACAGGAGATAAGGCTGAGCTGGGCTGCTGGAACCATGAAACCCCAGCTCTACTTGATGTACTATTGTCCGACCCTGATCGACGAAAAACGTTAAAGAATCCCTGTAACTGGACTATCCTATGAAGAAAATTGCACTCATTTTATTAGCATTGGTATTGAAATTGTGTCACAACCTTGCTGAAAGTACAGAATTACCGTATAGCTGGAGGAACCTTAAATAATTCTCTAAGAGGCAGGTTGGTATGAACACAAATGCCATCTTAGAGATGCAGAGAGAATGATTACAGCAGGAGCAATGAAAGCAATTGGCTTTCAAGTGGAGCCCCTCAGCGAGTAAAGGAACAGACAATAAAATGTCAAATCTAAAATGCCACAGTAGTATGAAGAAGGGGAAAATTGTTTCAATCTTTAAAATAATGTTTTTTTTTTCTTGAGACATTGTAAGTGTTGCTTACTTCAATGTACTCATGTTATTTTTGGATAATAGTAATAAAAAGATTTGAAAGGAAGGGGAAGAGAACTGGATAATGTGTTGAATGGAACATGGGTTTCCCTTGAAGAATCTAAAACATGGTAATAATAATCAGATGCTCAGTGTGGAACACTGCAGAAAAGTCAGGCTATCTGAGTAAAATTAAATCTATGGAAGGATCTTACATGTGCACAACGAGGCTTCATTGCATGATGAGGTCATAATGTTTCATTAAACTAATCACTGCTAAGAACTGCACAGAAATAGAGTCTGGACCTAGACAAGATATTTGGGCAAACACGAGGAACTCTGCAGATGCTGGAAATTGAAGCAACACACATCAAAGTTGCTGGTGAACGCAGCAGGCCAGGCAATCTCTAGGAAGAGGTACAGTCGACTTTTCGGGCCGAGACCCTTCGTCAGGACTAACTGAAAGAAGAGATAATAAGAGATTTGAAAGTGGGAGGGGGAGAGGGAGATCCAAAATGATAGGAGAAGACAGGAGGGGGAGGGATGGAGCCAAGAGCTGGACAGTTGATTGGCAAAGGGGATATAAGAGGATCATGGGACAGGAGGCCCAGGGAGAAAGAAAAGCGGTGGGGGGGGGGAACCCAGAGGATGGGCAAGGGGTATAGTGAGAGGGACAGAGGGAGAAAAAGGAGAGAAAGAGATAAAGAATGTGTGTATATAAATAAATAACGTATGGGGTAATGGGGTACGAGGGGGAGGTGGGGCATTAGCGGAAGTTTGAGAAGTCAATGTTCATGCCATCAGGTTGGAGGCTACCCAGACGGAATATAAGGTGTTCTTCCTCCAGAAGAGTTACTAGGTCTTCTTTCAGTTAGTCCTGACGAAGGGTCTCGGCCCGAAACGTCAACTGTACCTCTTCCTAGAGTTGCTGCCTGGCCTGCTGCGTTCACCAGCAACTTTGATGTGTGTTGCAAGATATTTGGGATCAGGCAGATCAGGCATCATAGAGTCATAGAGAAGTACTACACAAAAACTGGCCCTCCAGTCCATGCCAAAACCATTAAACTGGCTACGCCCGTCGACCTGTACTGGGACCATAGCCTTCCATACCTCCTACCATCCATGTACCCAACCAAACTTCACTTCAGCATTGAAATCGAGCTCACATGCACCACTTGTTCTGGCAGCTTATTCCACACTCTCGATCTGATGGAGGCTCAGTAACACGGGAATAGGAAGACTTAGATTTATTTTGCACATTCTACTTCCCAGAGAAACAATGGTGATGTTGGGTTGAGATAGGGCAAAAAATAATTCTTCTACTTTGCTATGTAGTCTAGAACCTAGCTATATCTGGTTGATGGGTTGGAGACATCCTGTGAAGGGCCGCTCTGATTCATTGGCCAATTCATCACTCTCTCAACTCAGTACTATAACATTGGTCTAACTTCACTCAATAAAACAACAACCGGGTGTTGATTGCACTGTTGGAGGCCCACCCATACATTTAAATGAAAAGATTTCTCCAGTTTTGGGCAGGTCTAGTTGTTGTCTGAAACTTAAAATTCCTATCAACATCCGCCGTCTCCATTACTCTAAACTTTTTTTGCACAGGATTTACCCTACTGTCTCGCCAATGTATGATAGATGCCAAGGGATGGAAGCCACGTTGTCACACACCTTTTGGTTTTGCACATTACTGACTGGATTTTGGTCCAAAATATTCGACTGGTACTCAAAGGCCTATAAATGATCCTTCCACTTGGAAGCTGGTCTCACTATATTTGACAGCTCGCAATCTACTATTTGTTCCCCTACAGCCATACAACAGTCTCTGATGCTGGGGATGATTGCTGCCAAAAGACTTATCTTGAGGGAATGGAGATCACCTTCTCCCCCTTCCTTTCGGAGATGGATGGCTGATATGATCTCAGTCATACAGATGGAGAAACTTAGGTTCTTGAGAACCAATTCGATTAAAAGAATTTCGGCTATCTGGGATCCATTTCTTGCCTACCTGGACGAGGCCGGGGGCAGATGAGCAATTTCCCCCCAGCTAATTTCTCACAGCCCTCATTTGAGACTTAATGTTTAGTATTTTGAGCACTTTGTACAATAGGCATGCCTCTAATGTTATGTCTGTTTTTTTGCTTATTTCTTTTTTATACATGTCTGAGCTGGTATGTTTTTGTTGATCTTAACGTTTTTTTTTGAAAATTTTGAAAATAAAGTATTTTTTAAAAATTCCTATCAACAATATCTTTATTCTTTTTATTTTAAACAGGACATGATTGAGTGGGCAAGTATTGAGTATCCTTAGCTGCCTCTGGAAAGAGGGTACTGAGCCAGCATCTTGGTCCACTGCAGTCTTTCCGGTGAGGGTTCTTCATACTACCATTGGGCAGGGAGATCCAGGATTTAAACTCAATAACAATGAAGGAACAGCAGAGTAACTCCAAGTCAGGGTACCTTGGTAAGCCCCTGTTTCTTTTTACCTGTCCCCTGCCTCATTCCCACTGGACAAAGGGAGATAAAGTCAACTAAATAATCTCTGGTTGACCAGCCGATTACCAAAGCAAACAGATACTGTGGTCCACATGCATGCTGCTTGAAGCTTATAACATACTTATGGTTAAATAGGCACACTCATGGTTTGAACACGTAAAATAATGAAGGCATTAAAATAGGTAGCAGCTTTGCATAACTATACTATCTATAGTAAGTTTAATTTGCAGCATGTGCTGAAATCACATTGAGATCTCATGAGCATGAAAAAATCTGCAGATGCTGGAAATCCAGAGCCACACACACAAAATGCTGGAGGAACTCAGCAGGCCAGGCAGCATCCATGGAAAAGAGTAAACAGTCGATGTTTTGGGCCAAGACCTGATGAAGTTCTGATGAAGGGTCTTAGACTGAAAGGTCAACTGTTTACCCTTTTCCATAGACGCGAGCTGGCCTGCTAAGTTCCTCCAACATTTTGTGTGTGTCTAGCTCTCATGACCCACTTGAAGAACCGATTACTAGCTTTGCTTTGATAAGTGTGTCAATTCTCAGGGTAACATTAAAGTAGAATGTTAAAAAATGTAGCAAATTTTAGACCTCCAAAGGAATAGCTCCTGCTAAGCTGAAGTTGGCAAAACTGAATTAATTGGAAGAGTCAGTGTGACATCTGAGGAAGCCGCACATAGAGTTGGGAGTCCTTCTTCTCCAGCCCTTGACCTTTCCCACCCACCTGGCTTCACCTATCACCTTTCAGCTGGCCTCCTTCCTCCCCCCTCCTTTTTATTCTGATATCCCTTTCCTTCTCAGTCCTGAAAAAGGGCCTTGGCCCAAAACGTCAACTATCTATTCATTTCCATAGATTCTGTCTGACCTGCTGAGCTCCTCCAACATTTTGTGTATGTTGTTATGGAGTTGGGATGTTTGTCATCAATACCATCACCAGGGAAGACATTGAGCCTGACAGCATGAAAGTCCCATCTATTACTTTTGGCCCATAACCAAAGTACATAATAGACAGGCCTAAACTTTTGGATTTTGTCAATTACCTTAGAAAGTTCAGAACAAATCACTTGGAAAATGTATCATCTCTTGAAAGCTGTTAAAAAATACTAGATGTAGGTGGAATGATAGAATGGAAACACATGGAAACTACGAGGAAAACGGAGGTGCTTGCAAAATCTGGGCTGAAAACAATAATCTTGAGGAAACGTCAAAAGTTGCTGCTGAAATGTCATGGTCCATGGATTATCAGGCAAAAGTACTGAAAAATCTCTGCGGCAATCTGATACCAGTCTTCATTCATGACACAATATATAGAAAGATTGAAAAGCACTATTGATTCTATTTTCACTGTGAATTTGTGTATCAATACTCTAGCTGTCTGTGTAATTACTATCTGCCAGTGGGGAAGGACTCACACAGTCTATTGGAGAATGGCTTCAAAATTTGTCAAAAAGGATAAAGTTTCCAGGTGTAGGCAGTACTTGGGTTCAGTTCATGAAGACAGTGTGTAAACCCATTTCTCTGTAGGTTAGCAACGTGGTTTTTCTATAGTAACCATTCTGGAGCACTCTGCTATATATCTTTTAACATTTCACTGAATGTTCATCCTAACACAACTGATAATTAAACTAATGTAATATATACAATATCTAGTCATTAATGAATACTACAAAACATGTGATTGTTTATTTATTGAGATACAATGCAGAATCGGCCTTTCCAGCCCTTCGAGTCACGTTGCCCAGCAATCCCCCAATTTACTCCTAGCCTAATCATTGGACAATTTACAATGACAAAGTAACCTACTACCTGGTATGTCTTCGGACTGTGGGAGGAAACCAGAGCATCTGGAGGAAACCCCTGCAGTCAAGGGGAGAACGTACAAATTCCTTCCAGGCGAAGGCTGGATTTGAACCTGGCTCACCTGTACTGTAAAGTGTTCTGTGAACCATTGCACCTCTGTGTTACCCAGATGCTTTAAAATGTATGGAACAGTTTGCATAACCTGGATTTCTGTAAGTCGGATTACCTGCAACTTGACGGGGTGCCTGTGAAGCCACGTATAATTATTAGTTATAATAAGCAATGGATACTGTATAAAGATGCAAGATCAAAAATATGATGGGAAGTAATTTCTGACTTGGTGTGATGTTATATTGAATCTCGCCTGTAACCTGAGCATAGAATCTGCTTCAATATCACTGGTCAGCAAGTTGAGCCATAGGAAATATTACAGAGTTTATTTAAATAAGTGTAACATTCCTAACCCTAAACCCAGCATTGGATTGGAGGAACTGAATGATCTTCGTGTCTTTGAAACGCTGCTTGAAGTGGGCGAGAGCAGGAGAATTCGATGATGGGATCCAGGGAATTTTGGAATTAAAAAGCCCTCTTCCTAATGAAGGACCTCGCTCAGTGGCTAGAGACTTGCCTGTATCGTTCCATTACCCTGTGTAACCTCGATTGAACAAAGGATCAAAAATAGATGAGTTTTTCTCTACTGGCTCATGGGCCCCAGTTATTCTGGCGTATCCTCTGTTGTGTTATCCCACTGTGAATCATATATCATGTGTTAAGGAGCCAGCAAATGAATAGATTATTACAGCTTGTTTTGTGCTCATCAATAATATCAAAAGAAAGCTGTTCAGTCGGATGTTTAATGGCGTGATCAAAGTTCTAACAGTTTGAATGATTCTGTGGCCAATTTCCCTAATTATCAAAAGGTAAATTTTACAGGAGCACCATTGACAAGCTGCATCTCCACCTGCTTTGAGAGCAGTAAAGCATCAGACCAGAAGTCCCTATCAACTGCTGTGAGAACAGCTGAGAGGATCATAGGGGTCTCCCTACTATCCATCGGGGGCATCTACCAGGAGCGCTATGTATGCAGGACCCTTAGTATTATCAACGATCCCACCCATCCATCCAATATCCTCTTTGGCATTCTACCAGCAGGCAGGAGACTCACATCCATTAATACAAGAACAGTCAGCTTCTTCCCTCAGGTCATTAGGCTTCTGAACTTCTTGCCATGTCATATTCGAAGTATCACCAGATCATTTGTACTGTACAAGATTTAACTTATGCATTTTATTTTATTTATTTATGCATAATTCACTTGTAGATTTAATTCTTACTTTCCAGAGTTATTGTGCTTTATATGTGTGTTATGTTTACTACTGAGCTTTACAGACTGGTCTGGAGAAATATTGTCTCATTTAGTGGTTTACATTTATATAATTAAATGACAATAAACTTGACTTGACTTGACTTGAAATGCCTGACTTAGAGATGTGAGTTCATAAATGTTTCCTCAAAAAAGATCAGGCTGTGGAAGGATAGTCCACAAAACTGAAGATATTAATAAACTTAAAAAAACAAGATTAGGAGCGACATCATTATCTTTCCTTTAAGTGTTCTTTTACTCCTTTCCCACTTAGTGTGTATCTTCCCAGATGATGATGCTATCAAGCTCTTCCACTATGAGGAGTATTTCAATCTACAGGGATGAAGATAGAGCAGAAGAGTAGGGTCTCAGATACCTGTCAAACAAAACCTGTTTATTCAGAATCCTGTTGCCAAGAAATTTCTTTGATCTGATTTTGGCTCTGTGAAAAATGATCTTTCGTTCCAATGCTCAGTTAGTATTCCTTGTAAAAATGGTTCAATTGGTCAAAAAGAAACTTGAAACAGTGTTGAACTGTTTTAGCAAGAGCTAAAATGGAACTGGTCTAGATCCGAATGCGACCTCACCCAATCTGACTCCTCTTTCAACTCCTTCCTAGACAGTAATCAAAGATTGGCATTCATCCTTAAATGTATGGTCTCCAGTTTCAGACACTAACATTACACCAGGTGGCCAGTATAGACAAGACAGAGCTATAGGATAGAAGGAGAATGCCTCCATGATTAATCAAAGGGGCATGAATATCCTGGTCAGAGATAGATGGGTGATGAAAGTCCTGTGTGCCATTCAGGCCAGAAGACCTGCTGAGACTTCCATAGGATGACTCTTATCTAAGTGACCCACTTCACAATGGAGCAATGCCTAGCTACTTCTCCTGATGTCAGCCGAGTGTCTTTTTAAATAGTGATACAAACAAAAAGGAGGCACAATGTGCCTCCTTATTCTATTGAGATTGTAGTTTAGAGCCGAAGCTTATGTCCGATTCTGGGAAAAGATCTGTCACATTGAATCGTCACAAAGGCCTGTAATTTGCTAGTGCTGGATCCAGTTTTGTGAATGAAGTAATTTCACCTCACAGTGTTTGCTTGTGTAGGCTAGGTAAAACTTAGTTCTACATACTTAACACTTATAAACCAATCAAATTTCGAAGCAAGCTTATTTAAAAACACACTTTGGTTCTTATACGCTGACTTCGGCTCTTTGCTGGAATGGGACCCGCTCTCGGGGTCTCACAACTGGCCGTTATTCGATATACCAAGGATGCGGCCTAGAAGATTAGTGCACCTTCGGAATTCCGGGATTTCGTGACTCTGGAGGCGGGCGGACTCATGGTTGGTACCTCCTCAGGGAATCGGCTTGTCGTGGGAGACGGAAGATCGAAAGCAGTGAGCTGGCTGCTGGCTGTGTGCCAGAGTTCTTGGGACACAGAGCTCGGAAAAAGCGACGCAACGGACCTTTAACATCATAAATCAATGAGTTGTTTGTTATGTCTCCCCCATCTCGCTGTAAAATGGAGACACCTCCTTTTCCCTTATTAGGGAGAGAGAGTGCCTGTGTTATGTCGAATTACTGGGTGAACGAGTTGTCTTTGGGGTACTGCAAGTCTGTGGTCTTTGTTGATGCTTTGCTGCATGCTTGTGTGCTCGGTGGGGGGCGCCGATGCTTTTTTTTGCTGGAAGGGTGGGGGAAATCGTTGCTTTGCTGCTGCTTACGCGTGGGAGGGGGCAGCTGGGGGTGGGGCTTTGGGGGTTCTAACAGTTAACCATCTTTCATTCTTTGGGGCACTCTTCTGTTTTTGTGGATGATTGTGAAGAAAAAGCATTTCAAGATGTATATTGTATACATTTCTCTGACATTAAATGTACCCTTGAAACCATTGAAATAATACTTATGTAGGAAGTAGCAGCACCTTCCCAATTAAAACAGAGCAATGTTGTCAGAAGATGCAGTGAGCGGAGAATTACTTTATCTTGGTTTTAGTTCAATTACTGACAACAAAGATAGCACCAGGCTAATGCAGGGTCTCAACCCAAATTGTCAACTGTACCTCTTCCTCCACTGATGCTGCCTGACCTGTTGAGTTCTTCCAGCAGTTTGTTTTGTGGATCTCTATGCTTGACAGTGGCCTCACCACTCTAGTTTTGGAATAGTGTTATCATAATGCAGCCTCCAATGTATCCAGTCTCCTAATGCACAGGCCATCAGGAGGCACTGGGAAGAAATTAGTAGCAGGAATTCTGATTGATTTGTCTCCTCGTCTTCCAGCTGTAACTGGTTAGCTCGATACAGATTTGGTGTCAATGCTAGGATACTCCCATTGTTCATGGCTGAAGTCCAGAACGAGAAGCTTTCAGAGAGCCTATAATCAGGCATTTTATTGCAGGGTTGTGCAGCAGTGTAGGTAAACTTGGAGTTCAATGCTCACAGCAGTAACAGACCACAGGAATTATAGCAACCCATCATCTGGTGTTTATGCCACTCACTCAGAGCTGTGCAATTGATAATTTTATTTGACACAGGGAGTAACCTCAGAAGGAAGCAGTAATCCTTTGAAGCTACTTGATCACCAGCAGCATGGGAGCTACTGAGGAAGCAGTTGTGCATGGAAATAGCCTTCTGATGTGGTTTCTCTTTACACTGTGCTTGGCTCTTGCCAACCGTCTGCATTCTATTAAAGTGCTACTACTCTAAGCTGCGGATGTTAATGTGATTTTCATTCTGAGGTAACCAAATTGGGCATTTTGTGAGTTTTCCGAATTGCCACAAGAGCTAGGTGCAATCCCACAAACATCAGACATACTTCTACAATGGCAGCAGTGTGGCAGATAAAGCTCTTGATTCCCGTCCTGCTGTTGGTGGAATCCACTTTCCAAGATCCCACTGGAGTGGCCAATCAGTGCGCATCGACCCAGAAAGAAAGCAGTGATGGCAGAGGGCATGGTTGCCTCTTGTCTGTGAGTGGGAAGTTTGAGAGTTGAGCACTGAGTCTAGAGCAGACACGACCAGTGTCATAGTGAAGAAATGATATACAGCCAGCTTTCAAACAAATGGTGAAGCAGAGGTTCCATTCCAGTTATGACAGCGTGTTGAAGAAGGGCAATGGAGTTTCCAGCATTTTCTGATTTGAACAACGTTTATTCTTCAGTAAGTATATTTTAAGAAATAGATAATGATCATTAACATGTAGCCACCTGCAGGCTCTTGCCACATGCAAGTGGTTTGCTAAACTTCCTATGTTACAAGAATGACTTCATTTTAAAAGATCTTCCTTTGCGCTGATATGAGGTCATAAAAGGTGATATGGAAATGGAAGACTTTCAGAGGTATTGTCAGGTAATTTGACTGTGGAAGCATTGGAGTTACGTTCGGAACCAGTGTCAGTAGACATCATCTAAGGACGAGCTGGTATCTTGACTTCTATCACTGCAAAAAAGAGCAGTCAGAACATAGATCATAGACATAGAACTTAGAACATTACAGCACAAGGACAGGACCTTTAGCCCATGATGACATATCAACCTTTTAACATGCTCCAAGACCCTTCCCACATAGGCCTCCATTTGTCTTTTACCCATGTCCCTCTCTAAGAGTTTTTAAAATGTCCCTGGCATGTTTGCCTTTACCACCAATCTGGCAGTGCCTTCCACTTACTTGCCACTCTATGTGCAAAAAAAAAACTACTTCTGACATGCCCCCCGCCCTCCACCATATGTTCTTCCAGAACACCTTAAAATTATGGCCTTGAAAATTCGCACTGGGAGCTGCAGTCCACGTCTTGGAACAAGAAACATAAATGATGGGGCAACTTTAACAAATGGTCATTTAGTTATATTTTTAAAATGGACCATGTCAGATGCGATTTCACCAGATTTGGGGACTTCTAACATGCATTGACACTAAATTAGTGTGATGAAGTGTTTCCAATATTTAGAGTTTTATAATATTGGCCTGCGGTGCACAGTTTAGCACCGGCTGATAAAATAAGAAAAAAAAACTGCAGATACTGGAAATCTGAAATAAAAACAGAAAATGCTGGAAGCTCTTGGCATTTTGACATGCAGTGTTAATTTGTGTCTTGCTTTGTAGATTCCTGATATCCAGAATTAGTAGGCATATGTACTGTATATTGGCTTCATCTCACTATTCTTTTTCTCACTATTGAAATCTCTGACAGGATAAATCTGATAGGGTTTGTATAACTGGGCTGGGGTTCAGAAGGAAAGAGGCAGATGAGACACCTTGAGATCAACCATTTTCACCATTGTCCTGAATTGAAATGATTCCCATTGTGTCTGAAATGCATTTTATAAATTAGTAATGAGAAAAACCTTTGAAAAGAGATTAAGTGTTCTTGAACAGAAGTGTAATGTCAACTTATTGCTGTCATTCACTGTAAGGAGTTCTTGACTATTTCTGCAGGGAGGTGAACTTAAGTACCATCATGGGTCCTGGGCAAGGTTTGATCAACGTGGTTCGTGGATTGGGCTCACTTTTAGATGATTCTGCAGTTCATGTTGTATGTTTCTGGTTAGTCCTCTTTTTTTATTGCTATTTTGATGGGGGCTGGCTGGCTCCGCGGCCAGTAGTCAACTAATGACCCAGCGCTAAGTTGAACTGAACCGAATTAACCTGAACATTCCTAGAGTGTTTCAAGGACTCTGATTTTAAAGTTTGACATTTAATATTCTGTGTGTCACTCACTCGTTTTTTTGCTGCTTGGGTGATTTGTTCCTTGTTTTGTGTGCTGGATGTCTGATGTTTTCTTCAAATGGGTTTCATGATGTTTCTTTGCTTCATGGCTGACTTCAGGAAGGTGAATCTTAGGGTTGTGTACAGCATGCATACTTTGATAATAAATTTCCTTTGAAACTTTGAATTCAGGGACCCAAGTTCAAGGAATTTGGACTTTTAAAGGAAAAGCTTGTCTCAAAAGCAGTAAGCATTAAATTTCTAGATTGTCCAAAACGTTTGTTTAGTTCTTTAAGATTCTTCATGGAAATGTATCTGCCTGAATGTGACTCCAGGCCCATTGCTATGGCTGAGACTTAATCACCTCCTTGCTTGTGGAGCAAATAGGCATGGGCAAGAGCTGCCATCAACATCAGCATCCACTTAAATAAACAAGTATTCTCTGGAAGACAAGCTGTATTGCCTGCTGCTGACCTAGCCCGAGACAAGTTCTTTTGCCTTTGCTTGCCGAACTGGCATGAGATGAAGCACTAATGCATTCTTGTTCTTGCAGAAATGTAGCTCCAGAAGAACATCCCAAGCACTATCAATCTTCAGGCCGTTCCACTTGGGGACTTGTGATATGGTAACTGTATGTACTGTGCTGTGTGTGACTGTATGTACTGTGGTTTGTGCACCCCGGCCCCGGAGGAACACTCCTTAAAGCTGTATTAATGTGCATGGTTGAATGATAATTTAACTTGAATTTGAACAAGTGAAGGAATATTTTTATGAAGTATAATATTTTATAAAAATGATCTTCTTTGCATATTTCACGACTGGAGTTGTACTGGAGCTGAAACCTTCTCGAGAAATTGAAAATAGTGAGTGAGTCAATTTTACCTAATTCTTTCCTGTTAAGAGAAAATCCACGATTCCAAGATTCTCTGCATAATGTGTTACAAGTGTTAATTCAGGGCCGACACACAAAATTAAGAAATGGAGCTTTAAGTGCCCAATGTTCTTGGTTAATCTATGCATGAATTATGGAAACAATGTTGATTATATATTGTATTTAGGGGACAAGCCCACACTGAATATATTTTAATCAATTCTTATGTAAATTATCATCAATCTCAATCTACAGGAGCAGAAAATTAGCCCATAAAGTGTGCTTGTTGGAAATGGGCAGGATTAAAGTGCTGGTGCTCTGTTACAGGAGCTTTACTTTGTAATCCCGCATGGTATACCTGACGGACATGTGATACACAGCTCCCTTTCCCAGTGCATTTCCGACTTTCATGATGAGTTAGCTGATCTGCTAAAGTAGGATGAATATTTTAGCAAATACTTTTGTCCTCATCAAAGTTTGAGGAATTTTAATTATAAATTACCTCTGACATAAAAGAAGCAACCACAGACTTTTTTTTTACTGGTTTAAAACAGAATCATGGAGGCTACTGCCCAAACCCCTAATCCAATTAAATCCTTGGTACGTTTCCGCCATCTTAAGTTTTTGGGTAGACTTGGAGGAATCTCTTAATATTTACCTCAAGTGCTATCAGTGCAGAGTTTTCACATTCTCTCCATGGCCACTCAGAATTCCCCAGTTGCTTTAGATTCCTCCTACAGCCTAACGAAGTGCTGGTTCAGTCAATAACCACAGTAGATTAGTTCATAGTGCTGATCAAAGGCATGTGAGAAGACATTGCTGAACTTTTGGGGATAATGGGAGCCAATAGGGACCTGAGGAAGGACCTTAGCCTGAAATGAGAATTGTTTATGTATTTCCATTGATGCTGCCTGACCTGTTGAGTTCTTTCAGCATTTTGTGTGCCTTCCTTGAATTTCCATCATCTGCAGACTTGTTTGTGTTCATGGTTCCAACTGGTGGAGTAAAGTGGTCTCTTTCCATGCCATTATAAAATGCAGATGGACAAGCTACTGTTAACTAGGGTTAACCATGCTTCTTTTATGGTAAAAAATAATTTTATTTAGATGCCTTTATTCTCCTCTGCTTCAGTACAGTTGCATCCTGCTGCATAATAGCTGGCAGTTCTCTGGTATTTCATCACACTGGCCGTCTATGGTGCATGGATGCTTGACTGGCAATTCCATGAAATGAGCCATTACAGCCAAGGTTTATCCACCCTTCAGCAGAGGTACTGAATCAGCCAACAGGAAACAAGAATCTCGTTCTTATGACCCAGAAATGTTCACAACAGTTGCCTCATCCCATAGCCTCTCTCAGCAATGAATCCAAACCTGGAATTGAAACTTTCAGGAATTTTATAGAGAAAAGATTAAGCATTGTGCATTTTGGAGCACTCCTCTCTGCTACACCTCCTTTATCTCCAAGGGGAATAGTTGCACTCAACATATTTCTCATACTTTTTAGTGTGTCTTAATTACATGCTGAGCTGAGTTGATTAGTGGAATACTCACAGTTCCAATGAATTGTCATGGAACAGTTGGTTCATTAGGTTCACTGAACTCAGCTGGCTTGCAAGGCAAGGTATGATTCATCTGTTTCCTAAATATGTAATGTTGCTGTCAGCTGCTTTGTAAACCAGCCTCTGGAAAGAAACATCATCTATAATTCCACCAACCATTTTATGACAAAGAGCAAAACCATGGAGAATGGACGTGAAATCACAGAGGAACATCTGGAGAAATTTCTGAAATGCCCGTCCGCTGCTGTCATTACTGTGTGGTTGGGAACCTTTCAGAGGGTAGGCTTCAAAATCCCCGGCCTTGCCTGCTTTTGGCGACTGAGAAAGAGGTCGAATCGCTCGGACAGAGATGGCGCTCAGTACTCGGTGTCGGAGAGCTTATCAGAGCGCAAAGTTTTCGGATGACTCAGAGTTGGATTGTGGTCGGCATGGCAGGGAGAGTTTTTCTTCCCTCTCCCGACTGCGTGAGATGTGGGACATGTGAGAAACTTTGAACTTTACTGTGCTCACGGACTTTCTTCATCAAGTTATGGTATTGTGCACTGTTGTAACTATATGTATAATTATGTGGTTTTGTCAGTTTTTTCAGTCTTGGTCTGTCCTGTGTTTTGTGATATCACACCGGAGGAAATAATGTATCATTTTTTAATGCATGCATTACTAAATGACAATAAAAGGGGACTATGTGTCTTCATAATCTAAAAAAAAACAAGGTCTAGGTTGTGAGTCACTATGCCAGACAGCATGGAAACTGGTCCTTTGGCCCATCAGGTGCATATTGGCTGTCATGTACCTATTGATACTAATCCTGTTTTCCAGGACTAGGCACACAGCTTTCTTAAAGTGCTTATTTATCTCCTTCTTAAATGCCTCGGTCACCTAGTCATGAGGTCAGAATCAGAATCAAGTTTAATATCGTGGAATTTGTTGTCTTTGAAGCAGCAGCACAATGTAATACATAATAATAGATAGAAAAAATGTGAAAAAAGGTGAAATGTGAAGTACAGTAAGTATATGTACTTTTGAAGCAGTAAGTATATATCCAACTCCTTCCAAAGAGTGGGACAGGTCCTAAAAAGCCAGCTGAATGGGCAGAAGAAGATCAGAGCCATCAATACATTCGCCCTACCAGTCATCAGATACCCAGCCGCAATAGTGTGCTGGCCAAGGAAGGAACTGGAAGCCGCTGTCATCAAGACATGGAAAGTATGAGCAATGCATGGAGGAGTCCACCCAAAGTCCAACATCAAGCAACTGTACACCCACTCGAATAAAGAAGGCTGGGGACCTGGAAGTGCCAAGGCTGCAGTCCTGGAAGAAATGCAAAAAATCATGAGTACATCAGGAAGATGGCCCTTAAGGACGACCTGCTAGGAGAATACCTCAGCCAGTAGGCAGGGGACATGGAAATGGAAGTGGGTGAAGCAAAGCCAGAGGACCAGAGGCCATGGCATGACAACCCACTGTAAGAGATATGCCATCATCAGGTATCAGAGGTGGCTGACATAAGAAAGTCCTACCTATGTCTGCAAATAGCAGGGCTAAAGATGAACGCAGAGGCGCTGCTCATTTCTGCATAGGAACAGGTGCTGAGCACAAGGGCAATAGAAACAGGAGTCTATCACACCAGACAACAGTCAAGATGCAGACCGTGCAAAGAATCTGCTGAAACCATCCAGCACATATTAGCAGGGTGCAAGATGCAAGCAGGGACAGCATACATTGGATGGCACAACCAAGTTGCAGGAATTGTGTACAGGAACATCTGCACTGAGTATACTCATAAATCCAAATGGGAAACGCCTGAGCAGGTAGTGGAGAATGACAGAGCTAAGATCCTGTGAGACTTCCAAATACAGACTGATAACCAACCAACCAGACATAGTCATATTGGACAAGGAATAGAAGAAAGCGGAAGTAATAGAAGTGGAAATCCCAAACGACAGTAACATCAGGAAGAAAGAATATGAGAAGCTGGAGAAATACCAGGGCTTGAAAGAGCAGATAGAAAGAATGTGGAAAGTTAAAGCCAGAGTAATCCCAGTGGTGATAGGAGCACTTGGAGCTGTGTCATCTGGACTGGGAGAGCGGCTCCAACAAATCCCGGGAACCGCATCTGAGATCTCAGTCCAGAAGAGTGCATTAATAGGAACTGAAAAGAAACTACACTGAACCCTCCAGCTCCCAGGCCTCTGGTAGAGGACCCGAGATTGAGGGAAAATACATGCACACCACCCATAATATATATATATGTGCGTGTGTGTGTGTGTGTGTGTGTGTGTGTATAAAATAGTTAAATAGAATTAAATAAGTCATACCAAAATAGAAATTAAAAATTAGTGAGTGGTTGTGGTGGTCACGGGTTCAATGTCCATTCAGAAATTGGATGGCAGAGGGGAAGCGGCTGTTCTTGAATCATTGAATCAGGCTTTTGTACTTCCTTCCTGAGGGTAACAATGATAAGGGTGCATGACCTGTGTGATGGGTGTCTAATGATGGATGCCATTTTTCTGAGATATTGCTCCTTGAAGATGTGCTTTCTAGATTATAACCACTCTTTGGCTGAATGAAATTCTTCCTCACGTACCTTTTAAATCTGCTGCACCATGTCTTAAGTATATGCTGTCTGGTTTTTGGCACTCTGCTGAGGGGATTTTTTTCCCATTATCTACCTTATCTACATCTCTCATAAGTTAGTATTCCTCAAAATGGTCCTCACTCAGCCTTCTCTCCAAAAATAAAAACCCAGCCTATCTAGCCTTTCCTTGCAGCTGAAATGCGTCACTCTCGGCAACATCCTTGTTGTTCTCTCAGGATCACTTATTAGGCAATTATACCACACCATGTGGGATTGGGCCAAAAAGTATAGGAGGTTTTCAGGTTCATTTTTTCCTCAACATTACATAGGCCAAATGTCAGTCATGTCATGGATAATGCAATTGGGCTCAGCAGCCTTGGCCAGGGAGAAGAATTCAACATATCCATTGTCTCAATGTGCTTGCCAAGACTTGTCATCTGTTTTCTGGAGAAATTGAGAAAATGAAGGACATAATGTAAAACACATTTAACTAGATGCACCAACCCTTGCCTTGCCCATTTTTTTGGTCCTATTTCTCAGTCAATCTTCAGGCAGAGTAACACATAAGAACTTTGCTTGGTCAATGCTGCCTTCTGATGCCTACAAGAGAGTCATAGAGCCATAGCACACAGAAACAGCCCTTCAGTCCATCTAGTCCATGTCTACCATGAGACATCTATTCACACTAATCCCATTCTAATCTCCCCACATACACATCATCACTTCCAGATACCACCATTCAACTATACACTAAACACTATTTACCGTGGCTAGTTAAAGTACCAGCTCACACCGATTTAGGAAACCGGAGTACCTGGTAGAAACTTACATAATCACAGGGAGGACATGCAAACTCCACATAGGCAGCACTGGTGATCAGGATTAATCTGGGGTTGTTGTAGCTGTGAGGCAGAAAATGTATCTGTTGCCCCACTATGCCACTCCGTCTATTGGGGGATCTACCCCCAACTTCTCCCTGAATATATTTTCCCCTGGATCCACACAGACACAACATAGAGTCTTAGAGGTTTACAACACCAAAAAGAACCCAGCGTTTCCATGCCAACCTTTTATGAAAAGATTATGAGAGAAGTAGTTTTGTGAGCTGTCTGGAGGATGTCGCCCTTGGTCGCCTTGTTCACTGGCATAATCTTCTTCCAGATTGGATATCAACCAATCCCTGTGCAAAAAGAATCCTTACTCCTAAGATTTCCTGCTTCTCACCTTGAACTATGCCCTCTTGTTTGCAATACTGTTACTATGGGGAAAAATATTTTGGCCATCTACCCTGACTATGCCTCTCATAATCTTACATCCTGATCCTTCAATCAGGTCAGCACTCAGCCTTGTCCGCTCCACTGAAAACATGTCAAGCCTAATCATTTGCTCACCATAACTATAGTCCTCCGATCCAGACATCTACAGCAATGGCAACTAATGTGACTTCACAAACTGCTATATTCACATCGGAGTCATTACTATATATCACAAACAGCAGTCCCAGCACCAATCCTGAGGTACATGACTAATCAGTAAAACATATTTCTGGATTATCCTCTGCCTTCTAACACAGGGATAATTTTGGATCCATTTAGCTGGTTTGCCCTGAATCCCATGACCATTAACCTGCTGGACCAGCTTACTAGATGGGACCTTGTCAGGCATACAGTAGACTGTAGACCATACAGTAGACTGGGAGAGGCACGGAATTTGGACTTGCACTTGAGAGGAGTTGAACTAATATCAAGTTTCATGCATCAAACTGATCCCTAAGAATAACAGATGATTTAACCGCACAATTTACAGTACTCTAGGGCAGCTATTTATACTATAATGAAATAAATGTTGTGTCACCCTTCTGAAACCTTTTCATTCCTCGATTACATAGCTTCTAAAATTAGCTCAGTTTCAACAAGTACTGCGCAAGGGTCTCGAGAGGTACTCTGCAAGTGATAACAAGTGACAGCGAGGTGATTTATGATGGGGTCGGTCACCTTATGTTGGTCTCCGTCTGATGTGAGCGAAACCTGAGAGTGAACAATAAGGACCATAACCGATTTATAATGAGGGGATCATTATGGAGTAATGGCTGTGTGTGTGTCTGAGAGTAGAGTGGGTACGTTACTGGAATAGCAATCTAGTTGCCGGGGCTGAGGATCTAGATTCATATATTGATAGTAGCTGTTGCATTTAAATTCAGTAAACAAAATTGTTCCTGGAATGATTTAGTGTGATAAGAACTAAAATTCTGCTATTGTAAAAATAGTAGAGGGAAGCCCTTGTATACCTGGGTAGGTAATGGAACAAACTTAAGCTGACTTAGTGCCTGAACCCTGCTGGTTTAAAATACCTTATGACATACAGAAGAATTTCAAAGAAGTCAATAATCTGTGTAGCCTTTATGTAGAGTGTCTGGATTCACACAAGTCATCAAAGGAGGTTAAGTTATGCAGTGGAACTATATATTGAATATAGATATAAAAATAGAAAACGAGCGAGCGATAGAGGGAGAGGAGAGAGCACAAGAAATAGATCATTTAAGCCTCTAAATTGCTCTTACCAATTTTAGCAGATGATCACAATGCTTTTCTGCTTTAATGTTTTTGTCTGCCGTTTTAGCAGGGATGTTAATTCACTTACAATGAAAAGATTATACCGACACAAAAATAGCCAAGGAATGCCATACCAAAACGTGAGACCCACTAACATGGTCCATTGTCATTCCTGGATCAAAGACATGCCTAATTCTCTCCAATCTGGTTGAAATACCTTGAACTTTGGTCTCAGAAATTCAGTGGCAAGAACGGACAACTTTTAACCACTAAGTACTCTAGTTAATTACTGGTAAGAAAATATGGAAGTGATCAGCAAGAATTAAAATCTGAATTAAAATAGCTGACACAGAGTCCAAAGGTTGTCTGTGTTGCAGATCATTCTTAGTTGGAAATATATCCAATCATCAAAGTTAGCGTACAAATATAACACAGTGTCAGTCCTTCAACATGCAGGCAGAAATCATTTAAGGCAGCTCACCATCGCTTTTTTCAAAGACAATTAGGATTAGAAAATATATGTTTGCCTTGCGGCCCATCCTATGAATGAATGACTAAACATAGAACAGAGAACAGAACGAACAGCATGGGAACAGGCCCTTCAGCCCATTATGTCAGTACTGACCATGGCACCCGTCAAACTAATTCCATCTGCCTACACATAGTGAATATCTCTCTCTCTCTCACTGTCCTTGTCTGTTCACCTGTCTGTCTTTTAAATTTTACTGTCATATATGCTCCTACCAGAACTCCTGTTTTCCAGCATTCCAGTTTATGCGTAAATAAATTTGCCTTTCAAATCTTCTTTAAGCTTTTTTTTTAACTTTCACCTTCAAAGTATGTCATTTGGTATGTAACATTTCCTCTCTGAGGAAAAGTCTCCATCTACCCAATCTACATCTCTCATAATTATACATATTTCTGTCAGGTCATCCCTCAGCCTCAGAGAAAACAATTCAAGTTTGTCCAACCTGTTCTTATAGCCAATACTCTCCAATCTCCAATCAGGATCGTACAGGCCCTTCAATCCTTGATGTTGGACTGGTTTGTCTCTTTACCTGTTCTAAGATCAATCTAACCCTTCCCTCCAACATAACCCTCCATTTTTCTATCATTCATGTGCCTATCTAAGAGTTACTTAAAAGCCTCTAATGTTTCTGTCTTTATCACTATCCCTGGCAGGATGCCCATACACCCACCACTCTCTGTGTAAAGGACTGACATCCCCCTATACTTTCCTCCAATCACCTTAAAATTATGCCCCCTAGTAATAGCCATTTCCGCCCTGGGATAAAGTCTCTGGCAATCTCTCTATCTATGCCTTTTATCATCTTGTACACCTCTGTCAAATCACCTGTCATCCTCTTTCACTCCAAAAAGAGAACCTCTCGCTCACTCAACCTATCTTCATAAGACATGCCTTCTAATCCAGGCAGCATCCTGATGAATCTCCTCTGCACCTTCTCAAACGCTTTCACATCCTTCCTATAATGAGGTGACCAGAACTGAACACAATATTCCAGGTGTGGTCTAATAAGGCTTTTATAGAACTGCAACATTATCTCACAGCTCTTGCTCTCAATCCCCTTCTAATAAAGGCCAGCACTGTACACCTTCTTAACGACCCTATCAATTTACTCAGCCACTTTGGGAATCTATAGACGTAGAACCGAAGATCCCTCTGTTCCACCACACTGATAGAATCCTGCTGTTAACCCTGTATTCGAACTTCCAAATTGAATCACTTCACACTTTTCTGGGTTGAACTCCATCTGCCACCTCCCAGCCCAGCTCTGCATCCTGCATCCTCCCATTGCAGTCTATAACAATCATTCACACCATTCACAACCCCACAAATCTTTCTTTTATCTGCAAACATATCAACTTCCTCATCTAAGGCATTCCAGAAGGTGCAGGTGTCCCAGAACAATTCTCTGAGGAGCAACACTGGTCACTGACCTGCGGGCAGAATACTCTCCATCTTCTGCTATTCTCTGCCTTTTATGGACAAGCTAATTCTGTATATACCCAGCCAGATTTCCCAAGATCTCACGCCTCCAGACTTTCTGAGTAACCTTACCATGGAGAACCTTATCAAGCACCATATACACCACTGTTCTACTTTCATCAATGTGCTTTGTCATCAATGTGCCCCTCACAAAGCCATGCTGACTATCTCCAATCAGACTGCGTTTCTCCAACTGCTTATAAATCCTGTCTCTAAGAATCATCTCCGATAATCTGCTCACCACTGAAATAAGACTTTCTGGTCTATAATTCCCAGGGTTATCCCTACTCCCTTTCTTGAGCAAATGAATAACATTTTCCTGCCTCCAGTCATCTGATACCACTCCCATGGCCAGAGAAGATGCAAAGATCATTGTCAAACATACAGCAATCTCTCCCCACATGTCCCATAGTAACCTAGGGTACATCTTGATAATTCTCTTCTGCAAACCTACTTCCAGAACAGTACACAATACTCCCAATGTGGCCTACCTAATGTTTTATACAGCTGTAACATGATTTCTAGTCTTTATACTCAAATGTTCTGACTGATGGAGGCAAGTATGTTACATGTCTTCTTTTTTTGTGTTGTCATGCCTGCCAAGATAACTCTGTACCTCAATGCTGTTAGGTGTGCTGCCACTTGCTGTATACATTCCTCTTTCATCAGACCTCTCGAGGTCCAGTACCACACACTTGTCTGGTATAAACTTCAAGTGATATTTCTCTGCCAACGAATCTCTATCCTGTTGTTTTCCCTGAGAACCTTCCTCACTATCCACATATCTACCAATTATATAAAATATCATGTTTTCTGAAACTTCCTAAGCCATATCAATTTCATTCAAATAATCCTTCCATAAATGTGCAATTTCCAGTGGTTACAACAATCTTGAGTTATTACAGTATAGGCTATTCAGCCCATTGAGTCCGTGCTGGCTCTCAGAGTATTCCCCTCAACGCCATTCCCCGACAGATTTCCTTGCAGTATATTATTTCACATTAGCCCAATAACTGCCCCTTGATCCTCTTGCCACCCACTGCCAACTTACATCGGTCAACTAACTTTCTGGCACAAGTTTTAGATGTGAGAGGAAACCAGAGTATCTGGGAAAATCCTCATGGTGCTAGGGAGAATGAGCAAACTCCACACAACCAGTACATCTGGTTATGAATGAACCCATGTTGTTCAACTTGTGCACCAGCAGCTATAATTGCTGCACTGCAATTCATCAGGTGAAGAACTACCAACTATTATTCTTCATTGACTAATGCAGTTAAGATAAACATGGTGCTCTTAGTTTGGGTAAGCCTTACACAACAATTTACTTCCCGCTGAGCTGTTGAGATGGCTTTTGCTGTTATCCCTACATATTTCACTGCAATCACATATCAAGCAGAAAGCAAACCTCTGCAAAGCCTCATCTCAGATTGAGTTTTCGAAGTAAAATATCAGAGCTCAGTTCTGTAAGAACAGTAATAGGCCATGCATTATAATGACACAAAAAAATTCAATTAGGTTACTCCACCATGATCACTCCAGGTCAGCAAACGACTTTGGCATATGTTCAGGAGCTGACTGAATGACATTGAAGTCAACGAAACACAATGAACAAGTTCACTATAATAAAAATACAGAGCTTTATTTCCAATAGTTACTTGATGGTTGGTGGGTTATGTAAACTTAGTTTGTGCCCTTCATTACCATTAATCCATTTTGCAAACTGTTTCATGATTGTGTTGGAATTGCTCATAAAGCCATTTTATAGGAACCTATTAAGCAGTGCACTATAAAATGAAATTAAAGCAATTGAAGAATATTTATTCCCTTTATGATTATGCTGCTTTCTGAGGCTTGCACACTGGGACTTCTGGGGCATGTCAGTGGACACAAGTTGGCAAGGCTGCCTGTGATATACCAGTTAGCTGACTGATGTCACAGCAGCAACCTTGCACTCAATATCAGTAAGGCCAAAGAGCTGATTGTGGACTTCAGAAAGGGTAAGATGAAGGAACACACTCCAATCCTCATAGAGGGATCAGAAGTGGAGACAGCGAGTAAATTAAAGTTCTAGTTGTCATTGTCTCTGAGAACCTAACTGGACCCAACATATCGATGCAGCTATAAAGAAGTCAAGACAGTGGCTATATTTTATTAGGAGTTTGAGGAGATTTGGTATGTCGCCAAAAACAATTGCAAATTTCTACAGATGTATCGTGGAGAGCATTCTAACTGGTTGCATCACCATCTGGTATGGAGGGGGCGGGCGGTAGTGGGGGGTGGGACTACTGCACAGGATTGAAGTAAGTTGCAGAAAGTTGTAAAATTAGCCAGCTCCATCATGGGCACTAGCCTCTGTAGTACTCAGGTCATCTTCAAGGAGTGGTGCCTCAGAAAATTAGTATTCATCACTAAGAACCTCCATCACCCAGAACATGCCCACAGATTCTTCCCCTCTGTCATCTGATTTCTGAATGCACATTGAACCCATGAACACTACCTCACTTTTTGTTGTTTCCTTTTTGGCACCACTTAATTAATATAACTATTATATAATATATATATAATAATTCACAGTTTTCTTTATTTCTCTGTAAACATGTATTGTATTGCATTGCTGCTGCAAAGACAACAAATTTCACGATATATGTCAGTGACATTAAGCTTGATCCTGATTCCGATTCTGTGGTTCCTTGTCAGGCAGTGCATTTGAAAACTCATGGGGATTGTAGGACAGGTCACATCCCTTCTATCTCAGGACACAAGCTCAAGGACACAGGGGTTGCTTTCTCTTGAAATCTGTGTGATGTTTATAGTTGGGACCAAAATTCTAGTGAACTAAATATCTATAGAGAGAAATAAAGTTTAAACTGAAAAAGATGAGTTTTTCTCAATGAGGGAACATCTAGAATGCCAGATAGAAATATAGGGAAGCGTAGATGGAAAATCTTCAGGATAAGGATAACTAGATTATGTCAAGAAGGAACATAATTTATAATCAAGTAAATCTTTAAAAATTGTGACTAAGGAGTATAAAATGACAATAAGATAAATAGGTCCATTGGCCTATTGTGGAAAATAAGAAAGTTAAAGTACTTAAATGAAGATAAAGCTTAAATGAGCTATATCTGAATGTGGGAAGTATTCAAGGTGAGTGAATTAAAATGCAGATAAGTAAAAATGCATATAATTTGATTGCGACTAAGAAGATATTGCCTATTAGACATTGAGGAAAGGCATGCAAAAAGGTAAGGAAGGTGGGGTGGATGAAGTCAGTGCAATAACGAAGAAGAACATTGGTTCTGAAAATTCAGATGTGGAATCAGTTTGGATGGAGTTAAACATGGAGGAATGAAGGACATCGATAAGAGTTGTCTATTGTCTCCATGTAATAACGAATGCTACAGTTAGAAATTAAACATGAATGCAGCAAGGGTACTACAGTAATCTTGGGTGACTTATATAAATCAAATCAGCAAGGAAACTGTGCTGAAACTGTTCCTACACAGTGAATGGGATGTTGTTTTTATACCTGTATTTTGAAAAGCTAACTAGTTATAGGCTAAATTGGCTATGAGAAGGGTCATATTGTCTTTCCTCTTTCTCTCCAGCAAAATGTATCTTTCCATAATTTTTCCAAACATCTTTTACCCTGAGACTATTAAGTCCCCAACTCTGCCTTTTGTTTGAGCAATGCTTCAACTATTGCCACCACAACATATTTCGGCATGGATTTTCATCGATATAATTTGCTAGTCTTATTCACATTTCCATATTTGCATACTATTCCTGGCTTTGTAATTCTTGTAGTCTCCTATCCAAAACTCTTTTATGTTCTGTTCTAATGCTGTCTGCCACTCCCAACTCCATGTGCACTTTAAACTACTTTTCTACTGCTACAACCATCCTCATGCTAAGTTAGCTTAAGTGTTCCTTACCTACAGTGGCGAACCTTCCCTTCTGAATAATCTCCTTGGAACAAGCTGCTCCCACCCCAGAATCAGGCTCAATGTTCAAGAAGCCTGAATACCTCTTTCCTCCACCCCATCTCAAAAAATTCCTGCTGCACCTGCAACAAAGCTAAGTCTGAAATTTATAATGGCATTAGCTTCTTTTGCTGGTGTCGTAGTGGCATCAGCGCCGGATTTTGGGATGAAAGATCCCGAGTTCGAATCCAGCCGGCTCCCCTGCACGCTTTCCATCCGTGCTGGTGATCTCTTTGGAAACTCACCCGGTAGAAGGCAATGGCAAACCACTGTTGCAACTTGCCTCGTATGAGACTTCCGTCTACGTCACAGTGGTGTGGACGGAAGTTGTCCGCTAACCAGAGAAATTCCAGATGCGACGTGCCTTTCCTTTCCTACAGTAATTATATAACATAATTCAAGCTTAGTTTACATCACAACAGTTCATCTGTTCAAGTGTCCAAATAAGATTTGTCTGTTGTTTCTTCAGTTGAAAATTACTCAATCTGTCCTGCCCAGCTGCTTCTCCAAAGGTTTCCTTTAATCAGCACATTTTTGAATCCAATTAGCAGGGTATTGTAGTTTAATTTCTGCAATAAGTATTTTGTATATGTAGGAGCCAAGTAGCTGTTCTCTATCTGCTTTGTATTCTGTGTTGTGCATTTATTATGGTAACTAGTCATCCGTGGGGGTGTGGTAAAAGTGAAGGGAATATGTTACGTATTCTTGCTTATTTTGGGGCAATTTGTGGAAATGGGACCCGCTCTCGGGGCCTCATGACCAACCACTTTTCAATATGCCAAGGGTGTTGCCTACAAGACTAGCGTGCCTTCAGGGCGCAGGATTTTCGTGGCTCTGGAGGTGGGCGGATTCAAGGTTGGTACCGCTGCCTGTTGTGTCATGGGAGTACACGGAAGATCAAAAGCAGCAAGCTGGCTGCTGGCTGTGTGCCAAGAGACCCGAGTTCTTTGGGCGCAGGGCGCAGAACTCGGAAAAAAAGACGCAACAGACTTTTAGCACCATAAATCGGTGAGTTGTTTTGTTATGTCTCAACTTTCACTGTGAAGTGGGGACATATCTTTTTCCTTTATTAAGGAGAGAGAGAACACGTGGTATGTCGAATTACCGGGTGAACGAGTAGTCTTTGGGGTACTGCAAGTCTGTGTCTTTATTGATGCTTTGCTGCATGCCTGAGTGCTCAGTGGAGGGTGCTGATGCTTTTTTGCTGGTGAGGGAGGGGGGTTCGTCGCTTTGCTGCTGTTTGTGCGTGGGAGGGGGAACCTGGGGGGGGCTTCGGGGTTCTAACATTTAACTGTCATTCATTCTTTGGGGCACTCCTCTGTTTCCGTGGATGCTTGCGAAGAAAAAGAATTATCTGTTTATTTCCTGAGTCCATGGCAAATTTATCTAGTGAAAGCATTAATGAAGGTAGGAGAAATCCACAAGGATGGTCCCAAACTAATGTCTACTGAGGAAAAGGAAAGCCTCAAAATTTAACATCTTCTCTGGTTTTAAATGATTCTGCTTTTTTTCATGCCTGTTCTACATGAAGCTCACGCTGTAGACTGACCGCACTTTGTCTGACGAAAGTCTGTTCTTTAATCATTTATTTTTAATTTATTTATTAAGATACAGTGTCGAATAGGCCCTTCCAGCCCTTTGAGCTGCGCCACCCAGCAATCACCTGGTTTAATCCTAGCCCAATCGCAGGACAATTTACAATGACCAATTAGCCCACCTACCAGAATGCCTTTGGACTGTGGGAGGAAACCAGAGCACAGGGAAATCATACAAACTCCTTACAGGCAGTGGTGGGAATTGAACCTGGGTCAGTGGTACTGTAAAATGCTGTGCTGTCACGTGTCCAGCAACAATTGATATGAATTTGAGTCAGGTTATATAAACAAACAATGATATTTATTAACCTCTGCTCAAAACATTAAATAGTAAACGAACGACTAACTTAACCGGAAGTTAACAGTTAGGCGACTATGTCGAACGAACAGTCAAACTTGTAAACTGTTCTTAAAGAATTCTCATCCAAGCACAGACTTAAAGTGGTAAATTCAAAAGTCCATTTGATTTAAACAGACATTCAGGAGAGACTGCCTCAAAACAACAATTTCTTCGAAGTAATGACGATCTCAGCCGAGAGAAGCCTTGTCCGAAGGAATCACGAAGAAATAAAGGAGCTGACCTTTTGACTGGAGGGTGGTCACTGCATAAACCTTCCCGACCTTGCAGGGCTTTTACTCAAATGTGCATGCCACAATTCCTGAAAGAAGATTAAAAAGGTCGATCATTCCCAAGAAGCTGAAACGACATTAGCTTTATCCAATCTCTTGCTCGGATAACTCTGGTAATAACTTCACAATCCGATACTGGACTGTAAAGGGAGGGGAGGGGAGGAGAAGATGGTGGCGCGATGCAGTGTGTGCGGCCACTCCGAAATGATATCGGTATTTGTTAAGTAGGTTCCGTGCACAATCCTGATTTGATGGAGACAGACGTGAGAAGCACGGAGGAACACCTGGAGAAACTTCTGAAATGCCTGCTTCGCTGCCGCTGCTACTGTGCAATCGAGAATCTCCGGTGGGGGAAGGTCCCAAATCCTCGGCTTTGCCTATTAACCGCTGCCAGGTCCAGGGTTGAAGCGCTGGGAAGAGATGGTGCTCGGCGCTCGGTGTCGGAGGGCTGGTCAGAGGCTCAAAGTGTTTGGACGGACTCAGGAGTCGGCTGTGGTCGGGTGCTTCCAGGGTGCTGCATCGGCAAGTTTGGGGTGCTGGAGGTTCAAGGCAGGGAGAATTTTTCTTCCTTCTACCGTCTGCGTGAGGTGATGGGACTTTCGAGAGACTTCGGGACTTTTTTTTACCGTGCCCATGGTCTGTTCTTTATCAAATTACGGTATTGCTTTGCACTGTTGTAACTATATGTTATAATTATGTGGTTTTTGTTAGTTTTTTAGTCTTGGTTTGTCTTGTGTTTCTGTGATATCATACTGGAGGAACATTGTATTATTTCTTAATGCATGCATTACTAAATGACAATAAAAGAGGACTACATGTCCTCATAATCTAATCTAAATCTAGAGGAAAACAAAGGTGCAACAAACAAAAATTGGCAGTGGTTGGCGAAATTGCCGGCAACAACGTTACACTCACTCAAAATAAAAATGAGAACTGCGTTACCATGGTGGGCTTTTTCTTTTATACCATACCATCACGTGACATCACATCACCCCATTATCACAAGGCCATTACATCATTCCAATAGCATGACACCATTACATCATGCTCACGGGGTATGTAACAGTGCTAACTATTATGCTACAGGGCCACCCCATTCTTGCACCTAAATTCAGGACTCCTTACCCAAACTATACTGAAGATTGCTTCGCTGCTCACCACTATCATCTTAAGGACAATTAAGGGTGGGCAAATTATGAAGATTTCACCAATGGTAGCCATGACAAGTAAATAAATAAAATAAAAAATTAAGTATACTGTACTAACTCAATATACTGTACTTCTCCTCAAAGGAGGAGAAGATGGCGGCGCGACGCAGCGCACAGCGGCCACTCCGGCGAATGATACCTGTTATCTGTCAAGTAGGGTGCCGTGCACAATCCTGATTTGAAGGAAACAGATGTGACAGCACGGAGGAACATCTGGAGAAACTTCTGAAATGCCTTCTTCGCTGCCACTGCCACTGTGTGGTCCAGAATCTCCGGAGGAGAAGGCCCCGAGTCCTCGGCTTTGCTTGTTGCTTGGCGGCCGGGGTGGGGTCGAAGCGCTCGGCAGAGACGGTGCTCGGTGCTCGGTGTCAGAGGGTCGAAGTTTTCGGATAGACTCAGAGTTGGCTGTGGTCGGGTGCTTCCAATGCATTGGCAGTTGTCAGCGCCTGGAGGTTTATGGCAGGGAGAGTTTCTCCCTTTTGCCACTTGCTATCGGGACTATCGGGAGTCGATGGGAACATTGAGTCTTTTTTTTTACTGTGCCCATGGTCTGCTCTTTATCAAATTATGGTATTGCTTTGCACTGCTGTAATAATATGTTATAATTATGTGGTCTTCTCAGTTTTAGTCTTCGGTTTGTCCTTTTTTTTTGTGATATCACTCTGGAGGAACATTGTATCATTTCTTAATGCATGCATTTCTAAATGAAAATAAACGAGGACTGACTGTCCTCATAATCTAACCTAACTTATTGAAATCTCAATTAATATTAGAGTTTTTTCAATGTCATTTATACAACACAGTTCTATAGAACATACTGGTTAGACTACAGTTGGAGTTTTATGTGCAGTTCTGTTTGCCTCATTAGGGAAAGGACATGTGGCTTTGTAAAGCTTCAGGAGAGGTTTACCAGGATGCCGCCTGATTAGAGAGCCTGAGCTAAATAGAGAGATTAGACAATTTTGGACTATTTTTATTTTCAGGAGCATCAGAGGCTGAGGGGAGACCTGATAGAAATTTATAAAATTACGGGAGACATAACTACACAGCCTGAATCTTTCCTCGGGATAAAAATATTGAATACTACAGAACATGCATTTATGGTGAAAGGTAGAAGATTTAAAGTGGTATGCTGGGCAAGTTTCTTACACTGGCTTCCAGTGTTAGCACTGAAGGCAGATATGATAATGAGATTTACATAGTGCATGAATATGCAGAGAATGGAAAACCTTGGACCACGTGCATCATTGTCAGTACAGTCATCATGGGCCAAAGGATGCAAGCCTGTGCTGTACTGCTCTATTTCTATATAAGGCCGTTAAAGGACCCTAAGGCATTTCTCTGTCTCCATGGACTGAGGACACAACTAGAAACTCCTTGAGAGACTTTGTACATTCATGGTATTGGAATATAAGACCATAAGGTATAAGAGCAGAATTAGGCCATTTGGCCCATCAAGTCTGTTCTGCCATTTCATCATGGCTGATCCAATTTTCCTCTCAGCCCCAATCTCCTGCGTTCTTCCCGTATTCCTTCATGCCCTGACCAATCAAGAATCCACCAACCTCTGCTTTAAATATACAAAAAGATTTGGTCTCCACAGCTGCCTGTGGCAAGAATTCCACAGACTCACCACCCACTGACTAAATAAATTTCTCCTCATCTCTGTTCTAAAGGGATACCGCTCTATGCTGAAGTTGTGTCCTTTGGTCTTAGACTCTCCCACGACAGGAAGCATCTTCTCTACATCCACTCTATCAAGGCCTTTCACCATTCGATAGGTTTCAATGAGGTCACCCCTCATTCTTCTGAATCCTAGTGAATACAGGCCCAGAGCTCTTCATATGTCAAGCTTTTCACTCTCAGAATAATTTCTGTGAACCACTTTTTAACTCTCTTCAGTTTCAGCACATCCTTTCTAAGATAAGGGGACCAAAACTGCTCACAATACTCCAAGTGAGGCCTCACCAGTGCTTTATAAAATCTCAACATTACATCCTTGTTTTTATATTCTAGTCTTCTTAAAACAAGTGTTAACCTCACATTTGCCTTCCTCACCACAGACTCAACTTGAAAATTAACCTTTAGGGAATCCTGCACAGGGACTCCCAAGTCCCTTTGTGCCTCATTTTTCTCTATTTTCTCCCCATTTCGAAAATAGTCAACCCTTTCTTTTTTTCTATCAAAGTGCATGACCATACACTTCCCAACATTGTATTCCATCTGCCTTTTCTTTGTCCATTCTCTTAATCTACTGAGCATGTCCACAAGAAAATGAATCATGTTGATAATTATGTACTTTGATAATAAATTTACTTTGAACTTTGAACTTTCTGGGTCACCATTTCATGTTGCCAGTGAGTAAGGCTATTCTGTACAGGTGATATGTCACAAAAACCACAAACCTAGAGGATAAATGGTCCCTGTTTGTGACTGTACAGTTCAGATGTTAACTACTTCCTCACCTTGTGGGAGTATACTGTTTAATTGTTCAATTATAATGTGAGATGTGGTTCAAGCTGAATCAGTTTAGCTCTTTCAAATCTTGTTGCAAGTTTTTAACACACAGAGGTGCACATGCATGAATACATACTCCTCTCTCTCTCTCTCTTTCTCTCACTCTCTCTCTCTCTCTCTCACACACACACACACACACACACACACACACACACACACACACACACACACACACACACACACACACATACCCTCACATACTCTCACATACTCAGTTTTGCAAGCTCCCTCAAAAAAGGGGGGAAATCACAGGAGACGGTTTCAGTCTAGAAACCTGTCAAAAGTAGTAGGAAAAATGACCTGAACTGTGAAAACGGCCTTTAACAAAATGATATACAGTCATGTGGAAGGCAGTGAGTGTAAATACCACCAGGTCATTAATCTACATTCTCACACTGTTCACTGTGAGAATCAGAAGATCAGGCCTCTCCAAACCAGGATTTTACGTTGCTTTCCTCTATAAACTTTCAGTGGCAAAACAATAGCAAAGAGGACACGGTCATTAGGGCATGACCTGTGTAACCACAGCAAGGACAGCCTCCTCCAGCATCTGAAGCTCACACATCATTCCACCATACCCTGGCTGCTTCTCAGTCCCCTTGCAGTAGCCATAGCAACGGAGTGGTGTGGCAACAGAAGCACCAAGTTGTAAACTTCACTTCCTGCCTCCAGACTAGACAACCTTTAGTCCAAAATTGCAGCATTTATAGTAAAGCTTTAATTGTTGTTGAATAGTACCGCAATAAGATGCTAGGAGCTGGAAGGTTTCCTTCTATTTAATAAGTGGCAAAGTCTTAACCCATTGCATTAGATTTTATGTCAAGGCTTATGCCTTCAGCCAATGAAATCTTCAAAATTTAAGGAAAAGTCTATGCCAGTGCTGGAAAAACGCAGATCTCTAACTTTCCCGCCCAATGTTCCGTGAGTCTCTCCAATGCCTGCATAATGTCCCCGTAAGTGACAGCCTTTTGTTTGACTTTGGTGACTGACTTCCTATATTTTTGCTACTGGCTGGCTGTGCTGTCTGTTGCCTGCAACGTGCGATTGACAGGTTTCCTCATAATCCTGAGTGCCATAAAGGTTTGTGGAAGCAGCTGGTCGCATCAAACTCCTGAGTTGCCAGCATGGGATCGACAGTAGGAGCCACAGTGAGAGGAAAGGAAAAATAGAAAAGAAAATACAACTAGGGCTTTTCTCTTTGAAGAAAAGGAGGAAGAGAGGTGACTGGATAGAGATACATAAGGTTATAAGAGACATAGAAAGAGCGGTCAGCCAGCAACTTTTTCCCAGGGCAGCAATGGCTAATATGAGAAGGCATAATCTTAAGGTGGTTAAAGGGGGTGGAAAAGGTGGGTTTTTTCATACTGAAAGTGGTAAGTATGTGGAACGCACTACTGGAGTAGAGGCATATACATTAGAGACATTTAAGACATTCTTAAATTGTCATATGGATAAAAAATGGATGACAATAGGGGAGGGAAGAACTAGAATGATCTTCAAGATCTTCCTTGAGATTTTTTTTACCGTGCCCATGGTCTGCTCTTTATCAAATTATGGTATTGCTTTGCACTGTTGTAACCATATGTTATAATTATGTGGTTTTTGCCAGTTCTAGTCTTGGTCTGTCCTGTGTTTCTGTGCTATCATACTGGAGGAACATTGTATCATTTCTTAATGCATGCATTACTAAATGACAATAAATGAGGACTGGGTGTCCTCATAATCTAAAAAAGTAGGTTAAATGATTGGCACAACATTGTGGGCCAAAGGGCCCGTACTGTGTCGTTCTGTGAAAATCACTTCCACGTCACATTTAGGAAGATCCCCAGCTTATATTTATTCACCAAGGTTTAGAAGAGGGGGTTTCCAACCTGGGGTCCACAGACATCTTGCTTAATGATATTGGTCCATGGCATAAAAAAGGTTGGGAACCGTTGGTTTAGAAGATATCTGAGGAAGAATTTGAGCATTATTCAAAAGTTGTTGTCCAGTGATAAACACTGAAAGGAGACCTTGTTCTAAACCTTCACTTTCACATCAGGCCACGTTAAAAAATTCCGTCAAAGGAAAACCAGGAATACAGCATGTCTATTAATATGGGAGATTCTCTTACGAAGACAATTTAGTTTGGATGTCACAGTACTTATTGTCCATCATGCGGCTGATTTTAGGGCAGTAATGCACTTTCTCTATCTCAGGGCTCCCTTCATCATGTCAATAGCTTCCTCTTGGTTTACTCTACTGTCAGTCATGCAAGTCCAAGGTGGAGACTCTGGAGTAGCATCTGAAGCACCTTCAATAACTCCAAAAGACTGAAGTAGGGTAAATACTGAAAGGCTTTTATTCGCAGTACAATACGACTTCCATGTTCAGTGTCTACCCCCGGACTGAGGGGAAGGGGCAAGGTGAAATCACCTTTATTCAGGGGTCTGTGGGAGGAGCCACAGGGGCAGTCAGCAGAGGGGCGTGTCCAGACAGTTAACCCAGTTACAACATATATATGTTTATATATATGCATCAGACTCAGATGCAGAGGATTCTTCATTGCTGTTTCCATAACAGTTTTATTTTATCAGTCAGGGTTGTTAGCCCTGAGCTGAAACCCTGATTCCTGATTGGTGGACAATGCTTAGTCTGGCCTCTACTCTTTGACCTGTTTGGCATGGGTGACCCTATCAAGAGCCAAAGCATAAAGCCCTGACTCCAGCCAACATAGCTCTCTGGGTCATTTGCAAACCTCCAAACCCTATGACAAAGTTGTGCTCCTCTTGCAGGAGATTGGATATTATTGGAGTATAAGTCAGGGAGTGGGTTGATCCAGTCCCATATTATCTAATTTGATTGAACTAGATGTGAAGACGAGGGGATGAGTTTAAAGGGAAAAGACGGTGTGCTCAGGTTGTGGACAGAGAGTTAAAAATTAGCAATTAAATGACTGGAAATGTTGAAGAAGGTGGCATGAGGAAATGAAGTCAAAGAATGCAAAGCAGAAGCAATAAACAGGTGCTGGAGGACCTGAGTAGGTTGAGCAGCATCTGTCTCAGGTCAAAATCTTGCATCTGGACAGGATCTTGACATGAAACATTGACAACTCCTTTCCTCCTGTAGATGCTGCTCAACACGCTGAGTTCCTCTAGCAAATTGTTGCTTCAGGTTCTAACATCTGCAGTCTCTTGTATCTCCAATGCACTGCAGGAAATGTGACTCCAAGGGTGTAAGAAGTAGGAAGAAGGAAAGAAGAAATAGAGGTATGGAAAGCAGGGAATAGATAATACAGAGAAGGTATGGGAGCAAGATAAAGATTTCAACGGTGTCTTTGGGACATATTGATAAACAGGACTTTTGAGAGAATCACGTAGGTATATTTCAAGAGAATCTACATTATATCAGAGAAAGAAAGAGTTTAAAGGTGTTAGATTATAACCATATAACAATTACAGCACAGAAACAGGCCATCTTGGCCCTTCTAGTCCGTGCCGAACTCTTACTCTCACCTAGTCCCACAGACCTGCACTCAGCCCATAACCCTCCATTCCTTTCCTGTCCATATAGCTGTCCAATTTAACTTTAAACAACAACATCGAACCTGCCTCAACCACTTCTGCTGGAAGCTCGTTCCACAAAGTGGAAGCAAGCCAGTCTGCAGTCTATTTATCAGCAGATCCAATGGCTTGCTTTTAAACTTTATTTCTTATGTAGTTCTGTGATTGAAGAGGCACTATGGACTGGGAGAGGTAGATAAAAACGAGCAAAAGGATATGCACACAATGGAGGAAAGCACGGAATATGGCGAGACATCAGCGACTATGGTAAGAGAAGTGGAAGGGTGAATGAACGTGAGGGAAGAAACTAATCGCAAGAAACACTGGACAAGGGAAGTAAAATCAACAAATGGACAAGTTGCAGAACGATTTTGTAAGTTGCAAATTAACAATGTGACAGAGCTAAGACTGGCAAGTGCTAGTTGAATAAATAACATTGGCATTTGTGTTGTGCATTGCTACAGCAAAATCAAATGCCTGATGTTACCTTGGCAAATGTGGCAGTCTGGTAACACACAGCAAGATCCCACAGCTAGGTGGCATTTTTTTGATCTTCATTTTAGATGAATAATAGAAGATTTCACTGAAGTAGTTTTCTGTGTATCTTTAAATAACTCCACGGTATTGCTAACAGCCACTAGAACAGAGAAAGTATGGGTTGTAGATTAACAATCCACATGGAAGAATATGAGGGAAATGTTCTACAGCAAGCAAAAATGAGTTGAATTATCAACAAGCTCAATAAATCTTGGTGTAAACGGGGAAATAACCCCACTTTCCTTAGTTTACACTGTAACATGAGGGAAAATAGTACTATTGGCTTTGAAAAGTCAGAAAAAAGCTCCAGAATGCTAGAATTCTTCAAGTAGACGGAAGTATTACAGATACTTAACAGGTCAGGCAGCATCTGTAGACAGGAGAAACAGAATTAACATTTACTTTAAGACCTTTGCTCAGAATTTAAAAAGTGCAATAACTGTTTTCCATGAACAGTAAAGAAGCTGGTGCCTAGATCTGGCAATGCAGAGCTGAGACCTCATTAATATTAACTGGGTGAGCTCTCAGTGTGTGGTCCAATGCATGTTCTACGAAAGCAAGTATCCCACTAGAGATGAGATGATGCAGAACATGAGATTTGCCATGAGCACCATTTAAGGATCTGAGCAGATTCATCCATTCTTCATACTATGGGATGCTATTTCTGCAAATGACTTAAGACGTTCTTGAAGCTTTTCCTGTTGAAGGGATCAACTACATCCCAAGCATTAAGCCTGGGATACTTGAATGATCACCTAATCCACTGAAGGGGTGAGCACTGTAAATTGAACTTTGAACACATCATTTTGATCCTCAAAATTAGCTCTTCTTACATCCATAATGTGGGCTGAGAGAGGTGAAATTCCTACTCCTTGTTCTGTACTTCTTAAACAATATTGCACAGGTCAAGTAGGACCCAATAAACACAATGTCAGAGTTTATGTGAGAACTGACACATACCATTTTATAAGTAGCCATATGGGGAGTTGTGTGGATGCAGCTCACAAAACACATCAAGATCTCATTACAAGTGTGATCCACAATGGCACATAGGTTGGCCACCACTCTAGCTGATGGAAAGCAGTATTAAACCATAAATTCAGATTAACTTTGCATTCTTTGTTACTAATTGCAGTAAAAAAGCTAAGGCATTACTACACTAAAATAGATCAGTAAGATCATTAATGATTACAATACTCGTTATGTACTTCCATACGTGCATAGATATTAGGAGCAGGAGGAGGCCTCCTGTGCCTTCAGCATTCTCCACCTTTTAATAAAATCATGGTTGGTTACTGCTTGTAACATCGGCACCCCATTCCCACCTGCCCCTAGCAGTCATTTGTTCCATTACTTTGATAAGAATGTATCTGTTTTCAAAATTTCCACAGTCTCTCCTGTCACTACCCTTCGAAGAGAGTTTCGAAAATGCACAGCTAACTGAGAGAAAATAAGTTGTCCCTGAATTAATGATGACCCATTTTTTTTTTGTAAATGGTGGCCGTTAACTCTGCAGTCTCCCACATGAGGAAACATCTTCCTCAGGGCTACCCTTTCAAGACCCCTCAGAAATTAAGACATTTTAGTTAAGGTCCTCTTTTTTTGGTTCCAGCATAAACAAGTCTGGAGTGTCCAAAACTTTAAAGGACAAACCACCCACTTCAGTTATCAACACACAAAATGGTGGATGAACTTAATAGGTCAATGGAGGAAAATGGACAGTCTGCACTCCAGATGAAGGAACTTGACCCCAATTGTTGACTGCCCATTTCCCTTCAAATTCAGAACCTCCAGCATCTTGTGTGTCGTTCTAGATTCCAGCATCTGTTGTCCCTTGTGTCTCCGTTTCAGATACCAGTCTAATAATTTTTTTCTGAACTGCTTCTGATGTAATAATACGCCCTGTAAGTAAAGGGACCAATGCAGATCAGTACTTTACTTAACTTCAGTCCTTCTATGCAGAACAATGAAATTCTACAATTATAATGGTTCCCTTTTACAACGGGTCTAGCTATTACAATGACCTAGAGACCTATTTATTGCAGTGCTACACAGTGCAACAAGCATGTTAAGTACAGAAATAAGTATTACCAACTCTCATTACATTGCTCTGAAAAGTTGATTGGGTACTTGCAGCATATTTGTGCATCTCAAGCAACTTTGGTGTTGGATGTACGTCAAATGATGTCATTGTCAGTGCACTTACCCATTTGAGCTATTGTTAGCCTGGCTGTAACCATTGCTGATCACTTCAGGGCATTCATATTTTCACTGAGCAGTGTTGTGCTGCCCTTGACACCCCCCCCCCCACAAGAAGTACGTCACATTCTTCTATTCTTGGGATTTCCTTCCCACCCACTGATCTTACCTCATGAGTCTGTATTTGGGCCAGACCTTGACCAGAACCTCCCCTATCCCATTCCCAATGCTGTGAGCATTGGTTCTGTTCCTGGCTGCTAATCCCACACACCAGTGGCCCACCACCCCACGGACTGACTGATCTTCTATTCCCCAGACCTCTCTCCCTCCCCTGCACTCCCAAGTCTAACCCTTGGTCCCAGCTGGCACACATTCTGTCTTGTGCTGGGAAGTGCACAAACAGAAATTTATAACACTAACTCTGCAGCACCTGAGAACCCACTAAAGATCATAGCAAGCTTAAATTGACCGTATAGTTTTCCTTTATGGGTACAATATAACTTATGGTCCAACAAGATTTACACAGAACATAGTTTATATTCCTCCAAGAGGACCACAACCTTGTCAAGGTTTGGAGGCTTGCGTTCCTCAATGACCTGCAGAGCTATGTTGTGTTTTGGCTCTTGGTGGGGTCACCCATGCCAGACAGGTCAAAGGGTAGAGGTCAGACTAAGAGTGGTCCACCAGTCCTCAAGCTCCAGGAGTTCAGCTCCGGGCTAACAACCCTGAATGGTAAAATGAAATTGTTATGGAAACAGCAATGAAGAATCCTTCTAGAGCTGTGTGCAACAGAGGTGGAGGCACTTCATTGCTGCCCTAAACACCAGTAGCATAATAAACAGTAAGCAAGTGGATCACATTGTGCACATGGGAAAGTGAGAAAAATAATGAACAATATCTTTAAATAATAATGTTCAAGTTATTGCACAAGAAAAACAACTTTCAGATTTAATCAAAATTGTCAGACAACATAGCTCTCATCAAGTTATCACAATTGTTATGATGACTAATAAGTCATATCTGCAGCAATAAACAATCTCTTGCTCATTTTAGTGCCCAGACCAATTATATGGACTATCACGACAGCGGAATTTTATTGTTGTAGATAGAATGAGAGAAGTTAAGTGCAATATCGACTTGAACTGTTCTCGTGATTTAACACATTGAACCAGTTCAGAAAAAGCTTATGAGATTGATGCCTGCGATGAATGCTGGAAAGGGTGTGGAAGGTATACTCGGAACAAGGAAAAAAATACAGTGCCTGCAGTCGTGAGGCTGATAAATTAACCACCAACAATTCCATCGCACTGACTGTCAAAAGACTGAGAGTGGAATGCTTTTCTTCTGCTCCATTCTAGGAAAAAGAAATAAAACATTCTCATTTAAATTCATCATTTCAGGATCTCTCAAAGCGCTTTCAGCCAATGCAGGACATTTGAAATGTAGCCACTGTTGTAATGTAAGAGTCACTTAATAATGACTCAGAATCATGCTCAGACTTAATTGTCCATTTCCCTGTCCAGCTGAATGGTTTGAGGCTGCAGCGTGTGTTTTTTTGAGAGAGCACAGCTGCATCTGAATCAAAGTGAAATACAGGGGAGGTGAAATACAAGGGGGTGAAATTGAGATTCTGAGGGCTAATTGTTCAGGATTTCGATTCAGACCCTGGTAGATGTGGCCTTTTGGCTTTATGCTGGAGCCACAGATAACTCCCTGGACAGATTCTGCAAACAAATGAAAATAAATTCAGAATTAACTTCTTCCCCTGCCCCTCCTTAAAGGTGCCCAATAGCAGTTGTATTTAGTACATCAGCAACTCACAGGGCTCATTCTAATTATTCTCCCATTTTCACAAGTGCTGAGCATATGTACACGCAGCTGGAGAGTGAGTAGGGTCCGATGCAATTCTACTGGCTGTAACCAGGTAACGGCCATCACTATGGGAAACAGGCAGATGACCATGTCTTTTATTCCAGTGTGGTTTATTAGGTTGAGTAAGTGCAGGCTGTCTCTCAGAGTCCTGCTTTGACACAGTCAGATGATTTCTGACTGGAAACTGTATCCCAAGTTACCTATACTTTGTGGTGTCAGCAGTGATGTCTGACACATTCTGTAATGTGCAAAGACCGCCTGCAGCCTTCCTCTGCACAACTGCCCTCTGAGTAGTCTCCACCGTTTTTTTTAAGATGAATAAATTAATTCAAATTGGCTTTTCCCTGGTCAGCAATTGTGCTATTTGTGGAATGCACCTTAAAATATTTTCAGGACAATAGTCTGTTCATTACTTATGTTTCCATGTATTAAACTCTTTCTGAAGAAACCGGGATTTTTCTTTAGCAGCAAGGTAACATAGCACAAGCAAACAGTAATGCTTTTCACATCACCCAAACAGGAATTCCTGAGACTAAGGAATGATTTACCTGTCCTGTCCTCCCCTTGCCAAGGGGAATGGTGCAGGGATAGAATGGCTTTGGCAAATGGAGCAGAACAGGGGATGGACCAGGAGCTGCTTTGTTGCTGTTGACAAAGAACCTAATGAATATCAATTGTTAGGAAAAGGAAAGGTACATCGCATCCAGAGTTTCTCCAGTTAGCAGATCATTTCCCTCCATGCCTCTCTGACGTAGTGGGGAATCGCGTACGAAGCAAGTTACAGCAGTGGTTTCCATTGCCTTCTGCCAGGTGAGTTTCCAAAGAGATCACCAGCTCGTAACCCAGCACGGATGGAAAGCATGCAGGGGAGCCGGCTGGCTGGATTCAAACTCGGGACCTTTCGTCCCGAAGTCCGACGCTGATGCCACTACACCACCAGCCGGGTCATCAATTGTTAACACAGAATAAAAATGGCAACGAACTTCGGAATCCAGATTTGTTCAAAAAATATAAGGTGAAAGCCCTTAAGAAGATGAAGATAAAGAAGTATTCTTTTGCCTCAAGTAACATAAAATCAATAATTAATCACAGGTCCACACAGGTGTTTATGCACCACACACCGACCCCCATACTTGATACATTTCACTCTATCTGTTCCTTTTTTTCCTTGGGATTTTATTATACAAGTTGTAAGTGCATCCTATACATTATATGCTGTATACACAACAGTCCCATATTTTGGTGGGTTCCAGATTCTGACCACTACATATTCAGATACTGTATTATTTATATATTTCTAAATGCAACCAAAGTCCAGGTGTGGATCCAAGTTTATTGGTGTTTGTCTCAGGAGTGTCTCTTCTCCTGCAGCTCACAGATTCTGAAAACTTCCTTAATTAGCTTCATGGAAGTCTATCCTTTCACTTTAGTGAAACCACCATCCCCTGACAAGACGTAATGGGAGTAATTCTCAGAACAGGATAGAACACGGGGCTTTGTCTCACAGGATCATTCAACGAAACACATTTTGATACCCAAACCATCTCCCAGAGGAGACAAAAGTACTAACAGAGGAGAAAAAGGAATCCAAGTGAGGCACGTTCAGCTGGAGTCAAGTGAGCACAGTATGAATCCAAATGGACCTACAAGTTACAGCCCCTCTTGTTCTCATCCAAAACTGCAAGCAAGGTGAAGCTATTCCAGCTGCCAAATATATCTTCCTTCAAAACATGCACAGCAGCATACTATAAGCCCTGATGTACTTTGGTAAATTTACCAGCATATCTGATAGTTTCTACTTATACTAATATTCATTAGTGACAATGAAATGATAATGAATGAGGGGAACGAGGAATTCATATGTAAATACTTGTTCATAACAAAATAAAAACTCTACTGAAATAAACTGGATTAATCGGGGCCAGGCTGAAAATGAGCCTCAAACAGTTCACTATAGTTTAGGCTCAGGTTTCTAGTAATGGCAGATCTGTATGTTTGACCAGAAACCTGAGCCCATACTCAGGAAAAACTTGGCATCTGGGCAGGCTTTTCTTGTTTGCTACTGACTCAGCAACTTTGGGCGAGGCTTCCAATTCGCCAAGGTAGGGTTAGCTTAGGCCAAGCCCAAGAAGAAAACTGAATCGAGGCCAGTTCCCACATTCCTTTTACCTTGTTAACCCTCCCACTGATCCATTAGTTTGTGTACAGTAAATCCTCTCACACACTGGAAGCCATTTGAAAGCCTATGACAGATAGGGGCATGTCAGACAGGGTTTGTCCTCTTAGATTTTCTATTTGAGAGTTAGCCAAGAACAACGCTTGCTATAGAAGTTACGCTGCATGCAAATATCACAGTAAGCTACTGTAATATCATTGAGACTTGTTAATTCCACTCTCTCAATGCTCTCAGGCAATGCAAACTAATCTGACTGGAATACCCCCCACCCCCACCATCCTATTTTCTCTTTTTCTCCAATGTGCAGCTTGTCTCAAATTCAATCTTAGTGTCTGAGTAAATTAGAACATATTTGCTTACAAAATTTCATCAGGTTTCAAACATCCCCAAACCGTGTCCTCCCCGACCCACCAGCATTGGAAGGTGAGGTGGTCGTGGTGTTGGTGGTGTTCTGCACAGTAGTAAAGAGCAGGAAATTGGACTAATTTAGCAGCTCCGTCATCTGAATTAAACTAAACCCTCTTCCAGTTGATTTACGATACAAACATATTGGTCTTGGGATCTTACTAGTCCACATAGCTCAATTGAATTTACTAAAAAAAAACATGACTTGGTTTGACAACTGCTCTGCCCTTGACTCCAAGAAACTGCAGAGCGTTGTGAAAACAGCTCAGTACATCACGGAAAACAGCCTCCCCTCCATGAATTCTGTCTATGTTCCTTGCTGCCTCAGCAAAGTAACCAGCATGATCAGAGATCCCATCCATTCCAGACATTCTCTCTTCTCAACCCTCTCATTGGACAGAAGATGCTAAAGCCTGAAATAATGTACCATCAGGCTCAAGAGCTGCTTCTACCCTTAGATTGTTGAATGTTTTCCTTGTACGATAAGATGGACTCTTGACCTCAAAATCTACCTCATTGTGACTTGCAGCTTACTGTCTACCTTCACTGCTCTATCTCTTTACTGTAACACTTTATTCTGCACTCTGTCATTATTTCGCCGTGACCTACCTCAGTGCATTGTTGTATTACATTGATCTGTATGGACATTATGCAAGACAAGCTTTCCACTGTACCTTCCTACCTGTGACAGTAGTAAATCAACTTAACCAACTTAGCAGAGCTTCTACAATATATGATGGTCAGGGTTATTTTTTAATTAGCCAATAACTGTTTGTCTTCCTTGTCGAATAATAAAATTGTTGCCTTTCAGGTAATTTCTTTTCTGTGTTAATATAAACTAGACATGACAGACTTGCAGCTCCAAAGCCAGAACACATATGATGATTGACCCACCAGTCCAACTCATGCTGGATCTGTCACTGGGTTTAGACTTGATCTATAAGGCTCTGAACTATTCTGGAAGCCAAGTGAAAATCAAAACAAAAATGCAGTTGCTAAAATATCTAACCTAAAAGCAGGCAATGCTGGAAATACTCGGCAGGTCAGGCAGCATCCGTGGGAAGAGAATCGGACTCAGAACTTGCAAAGAGTCTTTGATCTGAAGCATTGACTCCTATTCTCTTCACACAAATATTGCTTGAGCAGTTCAGGCCAATAAGACAGGTATATTCAAACAGATAGAGGGAGGAATATCTGAAATCCATGCAACTATTGTGGGCATCACCGTGGCGTAGCGGTTAGCGTGATGCGATTACAGCGCCTATGACCCGTGTTCAAACCTGTAAGTAGTTTGTGATTTCTTCCCCTGACTGCACGGGTTTTCTGGGTGCTCTGGTTTCCACCTACGTTCCAAAAATGTACAGGTTAGTAAGTTAATCAGTCACATAGGTTTAATTGGGCGGTGAGAGCTCATTGTGCTGTATCTCTAAAAACAAATTAAACTACATGCTGTTATCTGGTCAACTGAATCCATGAAGGCATTCAGTATTTTCAAAGGTACTCATATTACCAACTGACACCCACGATGCCCAGACTGAGAGAAATCTTTTAGCAACAAAAAAAAACTCCATGTCTTCACTGCATCTACTTTTGGAATCACCTCAATGTGGCAATGGATTTCTACATTTTTCAATTACTCAAGCAGCAAAAATGGTAAAGAAAACTAAAGTCCAAATCAATTCCAATCCTGATCCTTTTGTATGAGGAACGACAGGTTGGAAAGACTTGGAACACCTCACTTAAATCTGTCTGTGATCTTCAACGCAGACATTAAGATAATAACATCACCATTATGATTTCCAAATTTTGACCTGTTTCCCCAAAATCTAAAATCTTACAGTCTACTCCAGGAACAGCCTGGAAGAACCTTCGATTCCCGGATTAAGTGGTTTCCTGACTTCTAGATTCACTTCAGGATAGAAGTTAGGCCCAGAGTGCAGGACTCTCTCAAAAAGTTGGGAGGAGAAGATAGCAGCACGACGCAACGCGCGTAGCTCTCCGGTGAAATGATATCGTATTTAGAAACATATAGAAACATAGAAAATAGGTGCAGGAGTAGGCCATTCGGCCCTTCGAGCCTGCACCGCCATTTATTATGATCATGGCTGATCATCCAACTCAGTACCCCGCTCCAGCCTTCCCTCCATATCCCCTGATCCCCGTAGCCACAAGGGCCATATCTAACTCCCTCTTAAATATAGCCAATGAACTGGCCTCAACTGTTTCCTGTGGCAGAGAATTCCACAGATTCACCACTCTCTGTGTGAAGAAGTTTTTCCTAATCTCAGTCCTAAAAGGCTTCCCCTTTATCCTCAATCTGTGGCCCCTCGTTCTGGACTTCCCCAACATCGGGAACAATCTTCCTGCATCTAGCCTGTCCAATCCCTTTAGGATTTTATACGTTTCAATCAGATCCCCCCCTCAATCTTCTAAATTCCAACGAGTACAAGCCCAGTTCATCCAATCTTTCTTCATATGAAAGTCCTGCCATCCCAGGAATCAATCTGGTGAACCTTCTTTGTACTCCCTCTATGGCAAGGATGTCTTTCCTCAGACTAGGGGACCAAAACTGCACACAATACTCCAGGTGTGGTCTCACCAAGGCCTTGTACAACTGCAGTAGTACCTCCCTGCTCCTGTACTCGAATCCTCTGATTTGATGGAGACAGACATGAGAAGCAGAGGAACATCCGGAGAAATTTCTGAAATGCCCGGTTTGCTGCCGCTGCTACTGTGCGATCGAGAATCCCCGGAGGGAAGGCCCCAAAATCCCCGGCTTTGCCTACTGCTGGCGACCGAGGCTGAGGTCGAAGCGTTCGGCAGAGATGGTGCTCGGTACTCGGTGTCGGAGGGCTGATCAGAGCTGGAAGTTTTTGGACGACTCAGAGTCAGACTGTGGTCGGGCATGGCAGGGAGAGTTTTCTTCCTTCTCCCGTCTGTGTGAGATGTGGGACTTTTGAGAGACTTTGAACTTTTTTACTGTGCCATGGCCTGTTCTTCATCAAGTTATGGTATTGTTGCACTGTTGCAACTATATGTTATAATTTTATGGTTTTTGTTAGTTTTTCAGTCTTGGTCTGTCCTGTGTTTCTGTGATATCACACCAGAGGAATATTGTATCATTTCTTAATGCATGCATTACTAAATGACAATAAAAGAGGACTGCGTGTCCTCATAATCTAACATAATCTAATCTAAGTGAGCAGAGCACCCAGTAAGGTTCCAAATCAAGCAGGCCAGTGGGTTGCCATGTTAAATCATATGTCTCTTGTTGGCTAGACGTTCCTAGTGTCTTTATACAATCCATTACCACAAAGCAGTTTTCCCTTACTGCCTGCACATCTTTAAGGGGTTAGGTCACTTCTAGGTTGGGAAAAGGTCATGTTATATTGACGGTAAATGGATTAACAATAAATTTATGTGTGCTTCATGGGATCTGCTGAAATGTTTTATCCTTTGTCTTTGCCCTTACATTAGATTATGTACTTGTTGGGTAGGGTGCGGGGAATCCAGGTAAGATGAGCCACTGCTTAACTTATTGTATATTAGAGCATCAATAAAGAGTTAGTTTAGTAAATGCACTCAGGTCCCTCTGAACACATTGGACAGCATTGGACATCAACACACAGTCTTGGTGGAACTGTAGGAGATTGGCATTCTCAAAGGAACAACTGGTGTGCACAAGGAGATCTAAAAGATTCACGGCACTGACCGAAAGGAGCCAAAAGTTATCTTGACAACACAGAAGTAAGAGAACATATTCTCTGCTCATTTATTTCCTGCTTATGTGCACATTGGTTATAAGATTAGCTTTAATGGTCACAATGACGCCATCATTAAAAGGTTGGAAAATGCTTTAGGACATTCCCAGGATGAGGTAAGTCATTGTATAGTGCCAACATTGTCTTTCCCAGCCCTGCCTTGAAATACATGGAATTCCAATATTAATGATATGACCAGGGAACCGATGCTCTGAAAAACATACCTTAACAATATATGATGCATCTGACATCACACAGTAGGTTAATAATGTGTAAAGGCATTCAGCTGAAATTCATCCTTCCACATTTTATCAGAGGCATTAACATGATCCTCACGAGAAATACCTTGTAATTATATTCTGAACTGCGATGTTTATCTGATAGTTACTGATTCACCTCTTTGACAATACTGTTGATACTTCATTAAGTTTTATTCACGTTCTGAAGTGAATATTTTAACGAATAACCAGTGAAGCTGGCAGGTTTATGGGCATCATCCTTCGTTGCTCTCTCTACAATATTTTACTTTCGATCTAATTGGTGCTCCTTTCATGGCTGTCCTCGCAGAAAGAGATAGCTGAACCAGTACCCCCACAGGCTAGAAGCACTCATTATATCGATCCCAGTAAAGGGCCTCAACCCCAAGCTTCAGGGAGCAGTCTTGCTCCACTTGGGTGCAATTCCAATATGAATACTTGCCATTTTTGTGGCCTCTCTAAATATGATTGCCAACTTGATGTCAATTAATACTGAATTATGGGCAGTTTCAGAGATGGATCTACACCCACACAACCACCCCAAACACAGTTCAATTCAGATCCTTACAGCCAGTAGACAGAGCAGAGTCTTCCACAAATCAGTCTAGCCGCGATTCAAAGCCAAGAGCCTGAGCCATGAGGGCAGTGTTCCAACCCACCAAGTCACCCAACCCCTCATAATTTTCCTTCCCAACTTTCTACACTGAAGGCATTTTTTTTTCAATACTTGCAAGCAAAATGCACACTAGATTTGAAAAAGTTCCCGACTCCTGGAAAATGGTTGTAAGCTAAAGCTTGTTTTCTTCGGACTCGACAGCAGGGAACTGTCCAGTGTGACGGAATTGGGAAAAGTCCGTAGAATGCAAGGGGATGATTGAACGTGGTGAAGAAAGCATGACAGGCAGTGGGGAAATGATCCGAGAAAGCATTCCGTTGACCGCCCCTGTGCCAGTAGCAGCTGTTCTGCACCCGTCCCTCTCATCACAGTTTAATACATTTAATGTTATTTTAAATCTCCCTTTTTTTTTCAGTCACCTCCATCTGCTCTGGAGGTTGCAATGGCCCTTTTGTTGAGCCTCATTTAGTGTTTTTGTTCAAACAACAGAGAGGGGAAACTCCGATGAATGCCTTTTGTATAGAATTACAGAGAGTTCCTCTGCAGGGACAGGCTATTCGGCCCTACTGCACTGTAATACTCCTCTCCGACTTCCAACTGTCAAGCATCTACATTCATAGTGAAATCTCAAAATAGACTCAGTGGCCACTTTATTAGGTGAGGAGATATCTGATAAAGTGGCTCCTGAGTGCATTTCTGTATATCTGTGGTCTTCTGATGCTGTAGCCCATTTACTTCAAGGTTTGACGTGTTCGAGCGATGCTCTTCTGCACACCACTGTTGTGATGCATGGTTATCTTTCTGCCATCTTGAACCAACCTGGCTGTTCTCGCTCTGGCCTCTCTCATTAACAAGGTGTTTTCACTCAGAGGGCTGCCAGTCACTGGACACTCTTTTGTTTATTGCCCCATTCACTGTAAACTCTAGAGGGCAGTGCGTGAAAATCCCAGGAGGTCAGTATTTTCTGAGACACTCTAACCATCCTGTCTGAACCAGCAATCATTCTATGGTCAAAGTCACATAGATCCTATTTCTTCACCATTCTTTCCAAGCAACAACTGAATCTCTTGACCACGTATGCATGTTTTTATGCAATGAGTTGCTGCCACGTGATTAGCTAAATAGATATTTGTATTAATGAGCAGGTGTACGGGGTACCAAACAAAGTGACACTGTCCTCTTTGATACTCTAACCCAGTAAATCCTTGAATAATAATAATCCTAAACAGTGTTTGATTCCTCCCAGTAGCATGCTATTAACTGGTTAGAATATATAGTCTTAAAATTACAATCACTTCCCTTCTCGCTGGGCCCTAATAGTATCTCAGGTTCTTATAAATCAATGGCAAAATTGACTGCTCTAAAACTTGTGAATAATTTATGTTCAATTTATGTTTCTTGTGAATATTTATGTTTTATGTTTCTCGTGAAGGAGGGGAGGAGAAGATGGCGGCGCGACGCAGCGCACGCGGCCGCTCCAAATGATATCGTATTTGTGAAGTAGGATGCTGTGCACAATCCTGATTTGATGGAGACAGCCGTGAAGAAGCACGGAGGAACATCTGGAGAAACTTCTGAAATGCCTGTTTCGCAGCCGCTGCTACTGTGCGATTGAGAATCTCCGGAGGGGAAGGCCCCAAATCCTCGGCTTTGCCTATTGCTTGTTGCCGGGGCTGGGGTCGAAGCGCTCGGCAGAGTTGGTGCTCGGTGCTCAGTGTCGGAGGGGTGGTCGGAGGCTCGAAGTTTTCAGACGGACTCAGAATCGGACTGTGGTTGGGGTGCTTCCAGGATGCTGCATCGGCAAGTTTGCGGCGCTGGAAGCTCATGGCAGGGAGCTTCTCCCTTCAACTGTCTGCGTGAGATAATGGGATTTTCGAGAGACTTTGAGACTTTTTTTTACGTGCCCATGGTCTGTTCTTCATCAAATTGTTTTGCACTGTTGTAACTATATGTTATAATTATGTGGTTTCTGTCAGTTTTTTCAGTCTTGGTTTGTCTTGTGTTTCTGTGATATCATTCTGGAGGAACAAATTGTATCATTTCTTAGTGCATGCATTACTAAATGACAATAAAAGAGGACTGCGTGTCCTCCTAATCTAATAATCTAATCTAATATTGTTTATATGCTGCTTTGGGCTTGTGATCCTGCTGCTACAAAGTTTTTCATTCCACCTGTGCATACAGGTACTTGCATATATGACAATAAACTCAACTTTGACTTGAACTTTGATGTGTGGTTAAGTTACTAGATTAGTATGTCACAAACACGAGAAATTCTGATGATGCTGAAGGTGCAAAGCAGCACACACAAAATGCTGGGGGATCTCTGCAGGCCAGGCAGCATCTACGGAGAAGAGTAAACGGTCGACGTTTGGGGCTGAGACCCTTCATCAGGACTGGAAAAAAAAAGACGAGAAGACAGAGTAAGAAGGTAGGGGGAGTGGAGGAAGAAGTACAAGGTGGTAGGTGATAGGTGAACCAGGAAGCGGGGGGGGGAATGGCTGAAGTAAAGAGCTGGGAGTGTGATTGGCAGAAGAGGTGGAAATCCATGGAAGAAAGGGAAGAGGGAGAAGTACCAGAGGGAGGTGATGAGCAGGTAAGGAAATAAGGTGAGAGAGGGCAATGGGAATGGGGAATGGGGAAGGAGGGGGAAGAGGCATTTCCTGGAAGTTTGAGAAATCAATGGAAATCGATGTTCATGCCATCAGGTTGGAGGCTAAGCTGACGGATTATAAGATGTTGCTCCTCTAACCTGAATGTGGTCTCATTGCAACAGTAGAGTATGAAATATACTCTGGATATAGCCTGGATGCATGATTTGCATATCACCAGAGAATTTAAATTGAACTAGTTAAATAAAATTTATAACATTGAGACAGAAGACCAATCTCAGTAGTGGCAATTACTGAAGATGTGAAATTATTGGACTATTGTGCCAAATCTGGGAGGTGTTGCATTTTTAGAAGTCAAACATAAGGGGAAAATATACAATAAATCGCAGGACCATTAGGAGTATGGAAGTCAGAGGCACCTTGGAGACCAAGTCTACAGCTCCCTCCAAAAGTAGCAATGCAAGTAAATAGGCTGGTTTAAAAAGGCATGCGGCATGTTTCCCAGAGTTCAGAGCACTGAGCATTAATTAGGCAGTTGTGCACAGATGTATAAATCTTTGTTAAGCCACGTTGGCTTTTGTGTTGAGTTCTGGTCACCCCATTGCAGGAAGGATATGAAGACTTAGAAGAAGGTGCTTAAGGAGTTCACCAGCTTGTTCCCTGGATTGGATCTCACTTTAATTTTGTTATCTCATGTACTTGTTATTTATTTCTATTTATTTATATTTTTATTTGCATAGTTTATTGTCTTCTGCCTGCTGGTTGAACTTTCATTCATCCTGTATAGGTACTATTCTATAGATTGGCTGCATATGCCCACAGGGAAATTAATCGCAAGGTTGCATATGATGTCATTTATGTACTTTGATAATAAAATTGACTTTGATTTTGACTTTTACTTTTAGCTATAAGGAGAGGGAGGACAAACTTGAGTTGCTTTCTCTTGAGCATCAGAGGCTGTTCTATGTTCTTTGTTCCAATCCTAAATCCAAGCCAATATGTTACCCCTGGTAAAAGTTCAGTCATTTTGTTAACTAGACAGCTGACTAATAAGGCAGAGGGGAAATTTGAGTATCACCTCACCTGGGAGGACTGTTTGGGGCCCTGAGTGGTAGTAAGGAGGAGGTGTAGGGCAGATGTAGCACTTGTTCCGCATGCAAGGATAAATGTCAGGAGGGAGATCAGTGGGTAGGGACGAATGGACAAGAGAGTTGCATAGGGAGCAAATCCTGTAGAAAGCAGAAAGTGCAGGGGACGGAAAGATGTGCTTACTGGAGGTGGCAGAAGTTATGGAGAATTATGTGCTGGAAGCGGAGGATGGTGGGGTGGTAGCTGAGGACAAGAGGAACCCCATCCTTGGTGGGGTGGTGGTGGATGGGGTGAGGACAGACAAGCGCGAAATGGAAGAGATTTGGCTGAGGGCAGCGTTGATGGTGGAGGAAGTGAAGCCCCTTTCTTTGAAGAGGGAGGACATCTCCTTCATTCTGGAATGAAAAGTCTCATCCTGAGAGCAGATGCAGCAGATACAGAATTGAGAGGAAAGGATGGCATTTTTACAAGTAACCGGGTGGGAGGAGGTATAGTCCAGGTAGCTGTGAGAGTCTGTGGGTTTATTGTAGACATCAGTAGATAAGCTGTCTCCAGAGACAGAGGCAGAGAAATTGAGATAGGGGAAGGAGATGTTGGAAATGGACCAGATAAATTTGAGGGTGGGGTGGAAGTCAGGGGAAAAGTTGATGAAGTGAACAAGCTCTGCATAAGTGCAGGAAGCAGCACCAACGCAGTCATCGATGTAGCATTGGAAAAGGTGGGAGCGACACCAGTGTAGGCTTGGAACATGGGCTGTTCCACATAGCCGACAGAAAGACAGGCATAGCTGGGTCCCACGCGAGTACACTGAGTACACCCTTTGAAGGAAGTGGGAGGAGGCAGAGGAGAAGTTATTGAGAGTGAGGACAAGTTCCGCCGGATGAAGGAGAGTGGTTGTAGAGGGGAGCTGGTTGGGTCTGGTGTCCAGAAAGAAGCAGAGAGCTTTGAGGCCTTCCTTCTGGGCGATGGAGTTGTAAGATGCTTGGGGCCAGGGAACTTGAAATAATTGACTTCACTAAGTGTATGGGACATGTCACACAGAAATTAGACGAAGAATTGAGATTGCAAGATCAACGTTCTGGAGCCTGAGTGACGTACTGTGTGGCAAGAGGTTGGACTTTGGGCTGTGTCGTAGAATTTGGAAATGCTACGTCTGGAGCAGTCTATTGTATGGAGTCGAGTCGTGGTCCTTATGCAAGGAAGCGCTACGATGCCTGGAGGCATTTGAAAAGTGGTGTTTAAGGAGAATGCAGAAAATTAGATGGGTGATGAAGGTCAGTAATATGGAAGTGTTGGAGAGAGCGAGGAGAGAAAAGAAGTTGCTGAAGAATGTGCAGAAAAGGAAGCTGGAATATGCCGGGCACTTGTTAAGAGGTGGTGGACTGCAGAAATTGTTATTGGAAGGGATGATAGAAGGAAAGAGGGAAAGAGGAAGGCAGCGAACCACTTGGTACGATAATGTGAGGCAATGAACTGGGTTGAGTTATGCTGAGGCCAGAAAAAGAGCGCAAGATCGAAGAAGATGGAGGTGCATAGCCGCCAGCCCCGGATTCTGGATGGCACCCACTGACTGACTGACTGAAGCACCTACGCCCCATCCTCCAGAAAAATCGGAATCACCCAGAGGACACTTATTTTAATTCTACTTCCCATTCCCATTCCGATATGTCTCCATGACCTCCTCTACTGTTGCAATAAAGCCACACTCAGGATGGAGGAACACCACCTAATATTCCACCTGGGTAGCCTTCAACCTGATGGCATGAACATCGATTTCTCCAACTTCCGGTAATGTCCCTCCCCTTTCACCACTCGCCGCTCCCCTTTTCCCTCTCTCACCTTGTCTCCTTACCTGCCCATCACCTCCCTCTGGTGCTCCTGCCCCTTTTCTTTCTTTCGTGACCTTCTGTCCTCTCTTATTTGGTTTCCCCCTTCTCCAGCCCTGTATCTCTTTCACCTATCAGCTTCCCAACTCTTTACTTCACCCCTCCCTTGTCCTGGTTTCACCTGTCAGCTTGTGTTTCTTCCCCTCCTCCCCCCACCTTCTAATTCTCCCTCAACTTTCTTTTTCTCCAGTCCTGATAAAGGGTCTCGGCCCGAAACATCGACTGTACTCTTTTCCATAGATGCTACCTGGCCCGCTTTGGATTTCCAGCATCTGCAGATTTTCTCCTGTGTGTGACTGAACCCATGAAGTACCTCGCTACATCTTTTGCACCACTTATTTAATTTAACTTTTTAATACATATATATACATACTGTATTTGACAGTTTTTAATATGATGTATTGCAATGTACTGCTGACGCATAACAACAAATTTCACGCATATGCTAGTGATATTAAACCTGATTCTGATTCACGATAAACTATTTTGGAAAGTTTCCTGAAATATTTCGGCTTCCAACAGCAATCTCCAGCCACTGGTCTCTATTTCCAGAGGTTACCTGGTCAAGAGTCAGCTAGTGAAATCCAGTGCATTCCCCTTAATATAACAGGGGACTTGTCACAGTTACAATCCTGGCAATCTTCCAGACCAATTGCATTACACAACTTCTTTGCCAAGATAAAGTTCTGCACTACCTTCAGACCCTTGACTTGGCTACCTTGAAAACTCTTCCGCACACAAAGTTTTTAGTTTATCTACTGTGTATTTCACAACTTTAAGATGTTGCACAGCTCTTTTACACAGATAAGGTGATTTTGAACAGTAATGCTGGAAATTCAGGAGCCAAGTTCAACAGAGGAAGTTCCCCCTATGTGCTAATGATAAGGTAATCTGTTTGATTGATCATAGCTGAGAGATAAATATTCACATGGGCACAAAGAAGTTGCTTTACCACACAGACATCTCTAGTTCAAGATCACAAATCTGCAGATGCTAGAAATCTGAGCAACACACACAAAATGCTGGAGGAACTCAGCAGGCCAGGCAGCATCCATGGAAAAAAGTACAGTCGACGTTTTTGGCCGAAACCCTTCGGCAGGACTAGAGAGAAAAAGCTGAGGAATAGATTTGAAAGGTCGGGGAAGGGAGAGAGAAACGGCAGGCAATAGGTGAAATGTAAGGGAGGGCTGAAGCAAAGAACTAGGAAGTTGATTGGTGAAAGAGACACAAGATCTGCAGCTGGATCTTCAACTTCCTCACAGACAGGACCCAGGCTGTAAAAATAGGGGACAAGCTCTCCTCTACAATCACTCTGAGGACCGGTGCCCCACAAGGCTGTGTACTCAGCCCCCTGCTGTACTCACTGTACACCCATGATTGTGCAGCCAAGTTTCCATCAAACTCAATACGTAAGTTTGCTGATCACACAACAATTGTAGGTCATATCTCGGGTAATGATGAGTTTGAGTACAGAGAGGAAATTAAGAACCTGGTGGCATGGTGAAAAGACAATAACCTATCCCTCAACGTCAGCAAGATAAAGGAATTGGTTGTTGACTTCAGAAGGAGTAGCAGACCGCACGACCCAATTTACATCGGTGGTGTGCAAGTGGAACAGGTCAAAAGCTTTAAGTTCCTCGGGGTCAATATCACAAATGACCTGACTTGGTCCAACCAAGCAGGGTTACCTGCCAAGAAGGCCCACCAGCGCCTTTACTTCCTGAGAAAACTAAAGAAATTTGGCCTGTCCCCTAAAACCCTCACTAATTTTTATAGATGCACCGTAGAAAGCATTCTTCTAGGGTGCATCACAACCTGGTATGGAAGTTGTTCTGTCCAAGACCAAAAGAAGCTGCAGAAGATCATGAACATGGCACAGCACATCACACAAACCAATCTTCCGTCCTTGGACTCAGTTTACACCGCACGCTGTCGGAGCAGTGCTACCAGAATAATCAAGGACATGACCCACCCAGCCAACACACTTATCGTCTCTCTTCCCTCCGGGAGAAGGCTCAGGAGCTTGAAGACTCGTATGGCCAGATTTGGAAACAGCTTCTTTCCAACTGTGATAAGACTGCTGAACGGATCCTGACCCGGATCTGGGCCGTACCCTCCAAATATCCGGACCTGCCTCTCGGTTTTTTTTCACTACCTTACTTTCCATTTTTCTATTTTCTATTTATGATTTATAATTTAATTTTTCAATATTTATTAATTTTTACTATTTTATTATTGTTAATATTTAATATTGGTAATCCAGGGAGTGGGAAGTGCAGAATCAAATATCGTTGTGATGATTGTACGTTCTAGTATTAATTGTTTGGCAACAATAAAGTATAAAGTATCTTGTATGCCTCTATCATGTCTCCTGTCATCCCTTAATCTCTGATCATAATCCATACTCTCTAAACCAGGCAACATCCTGGTAAATCTCCTCTGTGCCCTTTCCAATGCTTCCACATCCTTCCTATAGTGAGGTGACCAGAACTGGACACAGTACTCCAAGTGTGGTCTTACCAGAGTTTTATAGAGCTGCATCATTACATCACGACTCTTAAACTCTATCCCTCGATTTATGAAGCCTAACACCCCATAAGCTTTCTTAACTGCCCTATCTACCTGTGAGGCAACTTTCAGGGATATGTAGACATGTACCCTGAGATCTCTCTGCTCCTCCACACTACCAAGTAACCTACCATTTACTTTGTACTCTGCCTTGGAGTTTGTCCTTCCAAAGTGTACCACCTCACACTTCTCCGGGTTGAACTCCATCTGCCACTTCTCAGCCCACTTCTGCATCCAATCAATGTCTCTCTGCAATCTTTGACAATCCCCTACACTATCCACAACACCACCAACCTTTGTGTCATCTGCAAACTTGCCAACCCACCCTTCTACCCCCACATCCAGGTCGTTAATAAAAATCACAAAAAGTAGAGGTCCCAGAACCGACCATTGTGGGACACCACTAGTTACAACTCACCAGTCTGAATGTACTCCCTCCACCACGACCGTCTGCTTTCTGCAGGCAAGCCAGTTCTGAATCCACCTGGCCAAACTTCCCTGGATCCCATGCCTTCTGACTTTCTGAATAAGCCTACTGTGTGGAACCTTGTCAAATGCCTCACTGAAATCCATGTAGATCACATCTACTGCTCTACTCTCATCTATATGCCTAGTCACTTCCTCGAAGAACTCTATCAGGCTTTTTAGACACAATCTGCCCTTCACAAAGCCATGCAGACTGTCTCTGATCAGACCATGATTCTCTAAATGCCCATAGATTCTATCTCTAAGAATCTTTTCCAACAGCTTTCCCACCACAGACGTAAGGCTCACTGGTCTATAATTACCCGAACTATCCCTACCACCTTTTTTGAACAAGGGGACAACATTCGCTTCCCTCCAGTCCTCCGGTACCATTCCCGTGGACAACGAGGACATAAAGATCCTAGCCAGAGGCTCAGCAATCTCTTCCCTCACCTCGTGGAGCAGCCTGGGGAATATTCCATCGGGCCCCGGGGACCTATCCATCCTAATGTATCTTAACAACTCCAACACCTCCTCTCCCTTAATATCAATATGCTCCAGAACATCAACCTCACTCATATTGTCCTCACCGTCATCAAATTCCCTCTTATTGGTGAACACCAAAGAGAAGTATTCATTGAGGACCTCGCACACTTCCACAGCCTCTAGGCACATCTTCCCACCTTTATCTCTAATTGGTCCTATCTTCAGTCCTGAAATCCTTTTGTTCTTCAATGCCTTGGGGTTTTCCTTTATCCAATTCACCAAGGCCTTCTCATGCCCCCTTCTTGCTCTCCTCAGCCTCTTCTTAAGCTCCTTTCTTGCTACCCTATATTCCTCAATGGACCCATCTGATCCTTGCTTCTTGAACCTCATGTATGCTGCCTTCTTCCACCTGACTAGATTTTCCACCTCACTTGTCACCCATGGTTCCTTCACCCTACCATTCTTTATCTTCCTCACCGGGACAAATTTATCCCTAACATCCTGCAAGAGATCACTAAACATCGACCACATGTCCATAGCACATTTCCCTGCAAAAACATCATCCCAATTCACACCCGCAAGTTCTAGCCTTATAGCCTCATAATTTGCCCTTCCCCAATTAAAAATTTTCCTGTCCTCTCTGATGAGATCCCCCCTCATCCTTCTAAGTTCCAGTGAGTACAGCCCCAGAGCCATTAAAAATTCTTCATACGATAATCCTTTCATTCCCGGAATCATCTTTGTGAACCTCCTCTGAACCCTCTCCAATGCCAGCACATCTTTTCTTAGATGAGGAACATAAAGCTGTTTGCAACACTGCAGGTGAAGCATCACCAGTGCCTTATAAAGCCTCAGTATTATATCCCTGCTCTTGTATTCTAGATCTCTTGAATGATACTATCACATTTGCCTTCCTTGCCACTGACCCTAGCTGCAAGTTAATCTTTAGGGTGCTCTGCACAAGGACTCTCAAGTCCTTTTAATCTGAGAGTTTTGGATTTTCTCCCCATTTAAGAAATAGTCTGCACATTGATTTCTTCTACCAAAGTGCATGATCATGCATTTTCCAACATTGTATTTCATTTGCCACTTTCTTGCCCACTCTCTTAATCTGTTTAAGTCTTTCTGGATCGTCCTTCACAATTTCCATTGGCTCCAATACAATTTCACAACCAGAGGCATCTTTCTGCCCCCTTCCTTTTCCTTCCTGCATTTTGAAGGGACTGTTCTCTTCAGGAATCCCTGGTCTGTTTTCTGTCCCACCAACATCCAACATCTCCTCATCCTGTGGCATTTTGTTATTCAACCACAGGAGGTGCGACTCTCGTTCTTTGACCTTTACCTCTCACACCATCCAGGGTCCCAGCTGATGCAGTGCTCACTAAGACTTCTGTCAATCTAGTGTACTGCATGTGGTGCTCACAATATTGTCTCCATTGTCCAGAGAAACCGAACAGTCTGCTGGATATAATCTTACTCTTCCTGTCCCCGCCACTTCATCCCACTCTTATCTACATACCTAATACAAGCTGCTCTAAGAATCCATCTCTGAGGCATTCCACAAACTCCCTTTCTTGGGGTCCAGTACCAACCTGATTTTCCCTGTGTACCTGCATGTTAAAATCTCCCATAATAACCGATGTTGGGGGAGTCCAGAACCAGAGGCCACAGTTTCAGAATAAGGGGTAGACAATTTAGAACAGAGTTGAGGAAAAACTTTTTCACACAGAGGGTTGTGGTTCTGTGGAATGCTCTGCCTCAGAGGGCAGTGGAGGCCAATTCTCTGGATTCTTTCAAAAAAGAGTTAGATAGAGCTCTTAAAGATAGCGGAGTGAAGGGATATGGGGAGAAGGCAGGAAAAGGGTTCTGATTGTGGATGATCAGCCATGATCACAGTGAATGGCGGTGCTGGCTCGAAGGGCTGAAAGGCCTACTCCTGCACCTATTGTCTATTGACTACCTGTGGCTCCTACACTGTTGTGATAAGGCCAGACAGACGTTTGAGCATAAGTAATTCATCTTCCAGCTGGGGACATGGCAGTCTTCTAGCTTCAATGTCAAATTCTCCAACCTCTGACAACACACGTCCTCTGTTCAATTTGGAACTGGCTATTTTTGCTACAGCTAATCTGTCAGTGACGTTGGTTCAGTTTTTCTGCACACTTTTCTGCTATTGGAGGCACACCTCATTTCCTTGTCAGCCTCTGATTGCCACATTAACAACTCATCCCAACAGCGAGTTTGGCCCCAGCCTATCACAGTTAATGCCCTGTCCATTCTTGGTCTCCAATCTCTCTACACTTAAAAGTAACATTTTTCCTCCCTGTGTCCCAGTTCTGATGAAAGCTCTGTTTCCTGACCTGACAAGTATTTCCAGCATTCCCTATTTTGTTTGAGCCAATTCACACCAGTTGATATTCCCTGAATCAAATGAGTAGTGCTGATGCCTATCGCCATTGAGTCTAGAACTTCTCAGCTTTTGCATCTTTCTTTCCTTTTTGAATAATTTCATTAAAAACTACTACCAGTTTAATTAGAGTCATCGAAAAGTACAGCACAGAAACAGGCCCTTCTTGAATTTTGGCGGAGTGGAAGGGATTGTAAAATGGAACCAGTTAATCATAAGTGTTTGTATTTTGCAAGGTTCTCCGTATTAAACAGTTTGCTTTTATTTGAAGATGAAATCTTAAACACAAATGAATGGTGTAGAGATTTCTTACAACCTTCTCCGCAGCTAGTCTACTGCTCCAAGAGTGCACATCAATAGAAGGACTGGCCTGAAAGTTCTTGAGATACTTAATGTGCAATGGAACCTTTATCCTCCTAATTAGGTACAGCATCTGCTGTAATCGCTGTGGCAAAAGGTCTTTTAACTGCTGCCTTTGGGGTTATTTTGTTGTAAAGAAGTGGAAGAAAGCTCTACAGGAATCCACTGGGCTGCCAGGAATAATTGCATTTGTCGGAAAGGAGAATGAGAGGCCTTGTGGGGAAGAGAAAAGCCTGAGCATTGATTGCCTTTTTGTATTTCCTGTGAAATGGTCTGATCCCAGTCATTAGTGTAACACAAACGCTCCACCATGACAATGAGAAGAGAGTGAGTGAATTGGTGCTTCATTTAGTTATTGAGAATATGGGCAGGATCACAGCATGAATGGGGGTGGAATGACACCACCCCCTCCTCCTCCTCCCCTGCCTTCCTTCCAAACACAATCTGTGCTCTGGGGAACTATAGTCTGAGGGCTGTATGTTTGCTGTGGATTCACCACACAGCTGGACTCGAGTTGAATGCTGGAAAGAGTTGTTTTTGCTTTGCAATACTTCAGATTTTGTGCTCAAATTTGATAGGCAGCCTTAACCGTGAATCAGAAGAAAGACTGTGCACTCTGAATCATACCCTGGTAAACTGGGAGAGAAGCCTAACATAAATCAAAACCAAGTGGTTTGGAGGTGGCCACCCTGATTCTTAAGAACCAATACTCTGCAAGAGGAATGGAGAGTAAGGAGTAGCATAATTATATGGCCGTCGAATAGAATTAAATGGCATAGGAGGTAAGGGAAATGAAAGATATGAATATGTTTTTGTAATGTACAGGATAAATAAAATAAATGTGCTGGACCAGACTCAAAGGGCTAAATGGCCTAATTCTGCTCTTACAACTTATGGTCTTATAGAATGAATGGTTTTCGAAGACACATTCTTATTTTGTCCCAGTAAATAGCATCTTATTAAGTAATTTCTGTCTTGGCACTCAGAGCCAGAACGGGCAACCTGGATTGTAAGGAACAGAGGCCTACATGCGGTCAGGGCCATCTGCGTAGACATTCAATGTGATGGTACAGGCTGGATTCTGTCCAATTTATGGAACTAACAAAGCTACTGTTATCCTCCATATAACCCTGCAGTGGGAGTGCTTCTCCCATCTAATGTAGTAGCTCTCAGCAAGCTGCTGAAGAGTAGAAGAAAGTAGAATCTTCTCCTGGCTACGAATGTAAGATCATGTGGAATCAGAAGAGAAATGATAGAAAGGAAGACCACCAGACAACATAGCAGAAAGCAGAGAACAAGAAATGCATGGTGTTTTACAATAGTTGGTCTCATAAATAGAGTTTTTTTACATAAATAATTTGGACTATGGATTTAGAAACGTAATTTCAGAATATGGACACAGGACTTTACTTAGGACATCGTAAAATTCATGTTCTCTGTATTATGAAGAGGATATTGAGGCACTGAAGAAGGTCAGAAAAGATTTACTAGAATAATACAAAACCTCAGAGGCTGTAGCTACCTGGGAAGATTGAGCAAGTTGACCCTGTTATATTTGGAAAAGGTAAGACTGAGAGGCAACTGGATGCCCAATTTCCCTGCCAATGAAACCCCAGTTCTTTCACAGTGGTATTCCACCCTGTAATTGGGTCACAGGAACAAATGGAAAAAACACTATGCTGAAATTGTTCCAGGAATCCTTTGATCCATATGACTCCATTCCATGGAAGTCTTCTCATGGAAATGTTTAATGAGGTGAAGGCAGATAAACTGTTTTACTTGTACTTGATACTGGAATGAGAAAGTGAAACTAGACTGTCAGCAATAAAATTGGGCAAGTTAGGAGAAACGTAGTGACCCAGAGAGCCTAGAATGTTGAAACTTCCTCTGGGATTAGTTGAGTAAATAGCACAAAAGTATTTCAGGGAAAGGTAGAAAAGCAAATGAGAAATAATTTATCAATTCATTCATTGAAGTAGGATGGTAGAAGGCTCCTAGAGATTGGTAGGAATTTAGTGGGCATTATGGACTGCAATATTATGGAAAAGGAACTCCATAGTACAACATTTTCCCCACATTATAAAGAGTCTTTGGTTACTAACTATTCAGGTTACTAACTATTCTGGAAGGAAATCTTGGCTCTCTCCACTAATCCCTAAAGGCACTAAATAGGAGAGCTGATCATATGAAATGCAAACTTCATCATTTTAAACCCATAGGAATAGGCATCAAAAACTTGCTTTTATGGGTTACATGGCTGCACATCACAGGGTTTTAGAAAGTGCATACATTTTAATCAGGTTGATTAAATTCAGGCTGCTTCTCAGGATGAGGATCAACAGGTGACGTAGTGGTTAGCACAAAGCTTTACAGTACAGCCCACCCAGGTTCAATCCCTTTCACTGCGTGTAAGAAGTTTCTATGTTCCTCCCTGTGACTGCGTGTGTTTTCTCCAGGTGCTCTGGTTTCCTCCCACAGTCCAAACACGTAGGTGAATTGGCCATTGTAAATTGTCCTGTGATTAAGCTTGGACGAAATTAGGGGATTTCTGGATGGCATGGCTCAAAGTGCTGGAAGGGCCTATTCTGCACTGTATCCCAATAAATAAGTAATAAATAAACACCTCATATTCTGTCTAGGTAGCCTCCAACATAATGGCAGGAGCATCCATTTCTTTAGCTTGTGATAATTACAAAGTGAGTGCTATTGTAGTGTGGTGGATTGATCTCTTCATTGCTGAGGCTAGGTGGCAACTCTTAGACGTATCCTCTTACTTACTCTTTGAAAAGGACCCCACTCAGGACAATCAGGACATTGTCTCCAACACCATCACCAACTCATTAGCTCTGGGGATCTCCCATCCACCGCCACCAATCTCACAGTTCCTTTACCCTGCACTGCTCATAACTATCTCCTACCCAAGATCCACAGACCTGCCTGTCTGGTAGGCCCATTATTTCTGCCTGCTTCTGCCCCACTGAACTTGTGTTCACGTACCTCAATTCCATTTTATCGCCTTTGGTTGAGTCCCTTCCCATCTACATCTACAACACTTCACATGTGCACAATCTCCTCAGACCTTTCAATTCCCTTGCCCTGATTGCCTAACTTGCACCATGAATATCCAGTCCCTATACACTTCTATCCCCCATCAAGAAGGCCGAAAGCTCTCTGCGTTTTTCCTGACAACAGACCCAACCAGTTCCCCTCCATCACCACCCTCCTCTGTCTTGTAGAACTGGTCCTCACCTTTAACATTTTCTCTTTTGGCTCTTCCCACTTTTCCCAAACTCAGGGTGTAGCCATGGGTACCTGCATTGACTCCAGCTATGCCTTTTATATTGGTTATGTGGGACAGTCCATGTTCCAACCCTTCCTTTGTAACACTCCCCAACTTATTCTGCTCTACATTGACAACTGCATTGGTGCTGCATCGTGCACCCAGGCTGAGCTCATCAATTTCATCAACTTTGCCTTCAAATTCCACTTTGTCAAATTCACTTGGTATATTTCTGGCACCTCTCTTCCCTTTCTCGATCTCTCTGCCTCCATCTTTGGAGACAAATATTTATTGATACCTTTTATAAAACCTCCGATCCCCACAGCTATCTTGATTATACCTCTTCGCATCCGGTCTCCCTTTTATTCTATTCCCTTTTCTCAGTTCCTTTGCCTCTCCGCATCTATTCCCAAGATGAGGCTTTCCTTTCCAAGACATCAGAGGTGTCCTCCTTCATCAAAGAACAGGGTTTCCTTTCCTTCACCCACATCTTCATTCCCGGATATCTGCACTCACCTCATCTTCCTACTGCCTTAACAGAGATGGAGTTTCTTTCATCCTTACTCATCCTCATCCCATGAGCATCCACATCCAAAACATCTTTCATGCAACTTCCGCTGTCTTTAATAGGACCCTACTACCAAACATATCTTTAACAACCCTCTCCCCGCCCCCACCAGCTCTCTGCTTTCTGCAGGGAACACTCCTTCTGTGATTCCCTGCTTCATTCATGTTTCTCCCACTCATCTCCCTCCTGGCACTTATTCCTCCAAGTGGCAGAGTGCTATATCTGCCCATTCACCTCCTCCCTCAGGCACCAAGATAAGGGCAACACTTCACCTGTGAATCTGTTGAGGTAAACTACTGTATCCCATGCTCCTGGTGAACAATGGTGAAACCCAGTGTAGATTGGGGATCGCTGTGTTTAACCCCTCTGTTCCATCCAAAATAACCCAGAATTTCCAGTAGCCAACCAATTTAAATTCTATCCCCATTCCCATTCCAACTTGTCAGACTACAGCCTCCTCTTCTGCCACAATGAGGCCACACCCCATATTCTGTCTAGGTAGCCTCCAACCTGATGGCATGAGCATTGATTTCTCCAATGTCCCATTTTTTTTTGTCCCTCACTTTCAGTTCCCCAGTCTGGCCTCTTAACTCTTCTCCTTACCTACCCATCTCCTCCCTCTGGTGCCCCTCCCCCTTCCCATTGTCCTATGGTCCACTCTCCTCTCCTATCAGATTCCTTCTCCCCCAACCCTTTGCGTTTTCCACCAATCACTTCCCAGCCTCTTATTTCATCCCCATCCCCACCCTGACCCACCTGGCTTCACCTATCACCTCCTAACTTGTCCTCTTCCCACTCCTCCCGCCTTCTTATTTTGTCATCTTCTTCCTTTCCAGACCTGATGAGCATCGACAGTTTTCTCATCTCCATAGATGCTGCCTGACCTGCTGAGTTCTTCCAACATTTTCTGTCTGTTGCTCTGGATTTCCTGCATCTGCAGAATCCCTTGTGTTCGAAGTTTAAATCCTTGCTCTTTTTTAATTTGGATTCTCACATCTCATAACCCAGTGGAGAATTTATCCATGATTCAAACCGTCATTTTCTAGTCTCTTTGCTCCTTAACTTCAAGCAAGACAAGTGAGTAGATACTCCATTGTCAATGAGCATTGTGTTTTTATAAATGGGACCATGAACCTTTGCGTGTCAGTTTGTTTTGGAGCTCAATTTGTTATTTTGGAGACATTCTCGCCTCAATATTAGAGTTGTAAAATTGTTAACATGGATACTGAATGGTGTTAGCCATAGTGTAGCCATGTTCATTGAGGTGGCACAGTAGCATAGTGATTAGCACAGCGCTTTACAGTACCAGCGACCCAGGTTCAATTCCCACTGCTGCCAAAGGGTTTTGAATGTTTTCCCCATGACTGCGTGGGTTTCCTCCAGGTGCTCTGGTTTCCTCCCACAGTCCAAAGACCTACCATTTGGTAGGTTAATTGGTCATAGGGTTAAATCGGGGGCTTTGCATGGCACAGCTGAAGGAGCTGAAAGGGTCTGTTCCATGCTGTATCTCAATGAATAAATATATAACGGTGATCATTGTACTCTGCTTTAGATATGTGGTTCTCTTGAAACCAATGGGACCACATCGCATTGGTGATTACACTTCAGAAATCATTCACTGACTAAAGGGTCTGTGATCATAAAAGGTGCTATTTCAAGTCTTTTTCTTCTTCCTCGCTCTTTTCTTTTGCAGTTCTTCCAATCTACAGACATTGCCACTCTAAGTCTGATTCCTGATCAGGTGCCCCCATTATTGATCACAGCGCCTCTGTTCAATAAATGATAAATGTTGCCCAGTCCTTCTTACTGACTAATAAATTTTGCTGAGTCTCAATGTGTGCAGATTAAGTTTGGAAGCATTGCTTCACATTCATTTTTCAAGGCTAGATTTTGGTCTGATACTGTTTACCACTGCATTATTTGTCCACTTTTTCATAACAGTGCTCTGTGGAGTGCATTTCTTTCCTCAGTCACCCCTGAAGAAATTTGCCAAGCTTCAGCATGTCGTCTAAAACTTTGAAACACTTTTACAGATGTGTGATGGAGAGTATATTGACTGGCTGCATCACACCCTGGTATGGAAACACCAATGCCCTTGAATGAAAAAATCATTACAAAAAGTAGTGGATACAAGGCAGTGCATCATGGGTAAAGCTCTCCCTACCACTGAGCACATCTACATGGCGCACTGATGCAGGAAAGCAGCATCACCACCAGAGGACAAAGGACCCTCACCACCAGAACATGCCCTCTTCTCATTGCTGCCATAAGGAAGAAAGTACAGGAGCCTCAGGACCCATACCAGCAAGTTAAAGAATAGTTAAAGAATTAGCCTTCTACCATCAGGCTCTTGAACGAGAGGGGATAACTTCACACGGCTTCACTTGCCCCATTACGGAAATGTTCTCACAACCTATGGAATCTCATTCAAGGACTCTTCATCTCAAGTTTTCGATATTTATTGCATATCATTATCATTTTTTTTCTTTTTTGTATTTGCACAGTTTGTTGTCTTTTGCACATCGGTTGTTTGTCTGTACCATTGGGTGCCGTCTTGCAATGATTCGATTGTGTTTCTTGCATTTACTGTGGATGACCACAAGAAAATGTATCTCAGGGTTGTATATGGTGACATAGATGCACTTTGATAATAAATTTTCTTTGAACTTTCAATTCTCAAAGAGCAGCTGTGGAAACTGAACTTCAGGCAGGCTCAGGCAACGGAGGAAAAAATCAGAGGAAAGGGAAAAACGTAGGGATTTCCTTATGCAGAACAAATTCAGTCAATCTTCATTGGTAGTGTATAGTGAACTCTCAAAACTCTCCTGCTTATTTTATTTTCCAGTTACTAGTTGCCAATAAACAGTCCATTTTAAGCCTGGCCCCAAAACTGATTTCAACCATATTGTCTTTTATCCAGCTGGAAAACCAGCTTGGGAAGCCTTGTGACATAGTCCAGGATGCCATCCTTGTCGGGTAAGATGTTGTTGCTTTGATGACCTATGAGCTTGTGGACTTCAGGAGTAGATACAAAGCTCAGGAAAGTGAAAAACTTCATAGCTAAGAAGTTTCAAGACATAATTAATTTTCATCGAAGGCAATGAGGGAGGAGAAGTTGGAACTGTGTGAAATAACTGTGGTGAATCAGAAGGGGATGTTCACTTTCAACAAGTGATTGTGGTTAAGGGTTAGTTACTCACTAGAATCAAACACAAGCCATGGCCTGGGGAAAACCATCGTGACAGTTAAAAGCTTGTAGCCTGGGAGTTTGTTAAAGAGCAATGCAATGGGATAAAAGTACTGATTAGTGTGATTGTGTTACAGGTTGCACTCTGCATTAACAGTGAGTCGCTCAGAGTTCACACGGTTTTTATGTTCAGCTGTATCACAGCTGTGAGCTTTGTTCACCTGTCTTGATCTACTAATCTCATATTTTATCTTATTCTTATCCTTTTTACTGTGAAACATTATAGCTGGAAAGCAAAATGTAAAAAAAAAACAGCCTTGATGCCTGTCAACCAGGATGTGTCATTGGAGGGCCATGTTTCCAACTACAATTCCCATCCCGTAGCTAAGGGGCATTGAACTGATTTTAATGCTTCTTGTCGGATAAGTCATACAGAGGAAATTATAAGATTAAGGATGGGGGGGGTGACAAGGCACAGATATCCTAGATCTCCCTGTAGAAGCCAGTCACCTACTAATGGAGGCTCATAAAACAGCCTATTCACTTCATAGTTTCAAAGACCTCAGGTACACCACCTCTCTAACCAAAATCCTTTACTGGGAATAATCCAGCCTGCTGTGGAATGGAATAGTGGGACTCAGCTCTCACATCATTGCGGGTTTATCACCTACAACATTACAAGAGAAAAGTCTAATTTATTGTTGATACAAAAGTTTTATTTCACTTTACTTCCCAGACTATTTGGAGTAAAACAAATAAATGAATTCAATATAGAAATGTAAAAAATACATAGATTTCAAAAATGAGTAGAGAAATTAATTTCTTCTTCATATCTTCACTGTGTTGAAATCAAAAGCATTTAAATTTAAAGACTTCAGACCATGGAGAACAAAGTTAACGGGCCTTGAAAAATCCAGTGCTGTCTCCTCACCTCCTCAAGGAATCCTACACTGGAACCGATCATACTCTGTTGGTAAACAACAGGAATTCTGCAGATGCTGGAAATTCAAGCAACATACATCAAAGTTGCTGGTGGTCACTGCTCTGGATGAACTTTTAAAGATTCAAAAATTGAAAATACATTTGTTATCAATGCAGTACACAACCCTGAAATTCGTCTTTCCACAAACAGCCATGAAACAAAGTATCAACATGAAACCCACTCAAAGAAAACATTAAAAACACCCAATATGCAAAAAAAGAACAAATCATGCAAATGGCAAAAAGAGTGAAAAACACATAACATAAAGCATCAAATCACAGTTATTGAAACAGTCTAGGAATGTTTATTTTAGTTCAGTTCGGTTCAGTTCAACTTGGCGCTCTGATGTTCATTGACTGCTGGCTGCAGAGCCACTCTGCCCCAATCAAAATAGCAATTTAAACAAAGGAGTAATCCAGAAACCAGAACAAACATACAATGTGAACTTCAGAGTCCTATCCACAATCCATTTTGATTTAACCTTGACCAAGACCCAAGGCACTGGCATGGTACTCTGGCAGACAGGGAGAGAAAGCCCTCATACTCCGGGGAGGGGGAGGGAAGGGAAAAAGAGAGATAGAGATTAGGGTAGAGAGAGATGGATAGATAGAGATAGAGAGATAGAGAGGAAGATAGAGAGAGAGACAGAGAGGGAGAGAGAGATAGAGATAGAGACAGAGATAGAGACAGAGACAGAGGCAGAGATAGAGAGAGAGAGAGAGAGAGATAAAGAGGGAGATAGAGAGAGAAATAGAAGGAGAGATAGAGAGAGATAGAGAGAGAGATAGAGAGATAGAGAGGGAGATAGAGAGAGATAGAGAGAGACAGAGAGGGAGAGAGAGAGATAGAGATAGAAACAGAGATAGAGGCAGAGATAGAGAGAGAGAGATAAAGAGGGAGATAGAGAGAGAAATAGAAGGAGAGATAGAGAGATAGGGAGAGATAGAGAGAGAGAGATAAAAGCGAAACAGGTCAAATGCAGGCACCTTGCTCCTGCAGCAGTGATTAAGACGAAGAGTAAGACTGGTCAGGTGCAAAAGCAGACAACGCTGAACACCGGCTCGATTGTGGCTGAGCTGTAATTTTCAAATTAGTATGGACTGAGATTCGTTAAAGGTACAAGAGGAACTGAGTCCACAGACTAGGTATTTACAAGGCTCAGGTGAGGGCAATTGTCAAATCTGAATCTAGAAAGAGACCAGATAATCTGAATATTGTAATGAGTCTTCGCATATTAACTTGGCCCCATTCACCACCTCCATCAGACCTCAGCTTCACTGTCAGGTCCCTACAACTATTAAATTCCATCTCTGTTAGATTCCCCCACCACCATCAGACCTCCCACCTTCAACTCCATCACAGCATTAGACCCTCTACACACCACACCGTTTGCATCTTCTACAACCAAGCCTCCAGCTCTGTCTTCAGATCCCATCACCATCAGGCCATAGCCTTAATCAAAGCCCCTGACACTATCATACCTCCCTCTCACAGTCAGAACACTGGCCACCATGGAACGCCACCTCTGTCAATGAAACCAGTTTTTTCTTCCCTGAAATCAGGATCCCTCAGTCCCTCAGTATCTCGATCTCTCCATGCACTTCCCAGCACAATCTCACTTGCAATAGTTGATCATATTTAATTAACTGAATCAAGAATGTGAGCACAATTAAATGTCCAGAATGGAAAATAAAACAGCCCAGTCTTTATTATTTGTAGAGGTACAAAGTTTTCAACATTGGGGGAAGTTGTTGTTGTTACTATTGCAGCTCCTCCTCCTTTTTTCCATTCCTTCTTTTCCTACATTTTTTCCTTCTCTGTCTCTCTTTCCTCTTTCCTATCCATCATTCTCCTCCTTGTCCTTCATCTCCCTCCTCAGTCCCACCCGCTCTTGTCCTGGAACAGTATTTTACTGTTTTGACAGACTGTGGGTTTGTGAGTAAGGTTTAGCCAGCTACCAAGGTTTTTGTAGGTCGATCTTGCATTGCCCCATTTGGAAGTGTTATGTTTTGTAACTTCGGAACATTAAATTAATTCAAAGAACTTGGGAATCAGGAAATACAGATGTAATGTAAGTTTACTTTAAGTGAGGCACGCGAATATCATGTGGTAACGCGAAGACGTATGCAATTAACATATTTTTACATATAACCCGCAATTAATTATTTAAATGAACGAGGATGCTTAATCAAACAGTATAATTACAAGATTACTCAAATATTATTGAAATATGAAGTAGACAACAGGAAGGGGTCCCTTCCAGTAGCTTCGGGAAATCACAGGAATTGCTATAAATTTAGCTTCAGTTTAATTTAATCATATTTTCCTGATGCAGGGACCTGACCCAAAATGTTGACAATTCCTCCCCCACCCCACAGATGCTGCTTGACCCATTGAGTTGCTCCAGCAGATTGATTATTACTCCAGATTCCAACATCTGTAGTCCAAGCGTTCGAAGGTTCATTTCACAGCCACGAAACACAGAAAGCCATGGAAGTCAGTTGAAAGAGAAACAGCAAACTCACCACCGCCCACAAAAAAAAAGGAATGGCAACACGATTATGAACATCCCACTCCACACACAAAACGCAACAAAGACATCGGCCCCCAAATCGCCCTCCTCTGCACAAAACACAATAAGAATATCAACCCCCAAACTCCCCTCCTCCCACACAAAAAGACAAGAAAAAACAGGTGACAACACAGAATATAAAAACCATAAGACTGAAAAAGTCCATAGTCGACTGATGAATGCAGGACCTCAGTAACATCCTCAAAACATCATCAAAAGAGAGAGATTCTGTTCGAACGCAAAGGCCTGTACTCCAGGTGAAGTGAAGGACACACAGGGTCCTCCTCTGGCAGCAGAAGGATCTACTGAACAGGGTATCCTGAGCTCTTCAATCACACCGCTCAATCCTAATATGGACGGTTCTGCATGCATAGCCTTTGGACATACTTGTGACATAAAACTGGAAAATGGAGGAATACTCAATATGTTGGACAGCATATATGGAGAAAGAAACAGAACTAATGTTCCATGTCACTGTTGAAAGAACCCTTTATCACTAACTCTGCTCTCCCTTCACAGATGCTGTCTGACCTGCTGAGTATATTGTACCTCATATTTTCTAGTTTGAACTCAGATTTGCATCATTTGTCAATATTTCTTTTTATGACTTTGTGATGCATATTATTGTGTCCAATTGTGGCAAGGATGAAAATTTGACAGATTGAATCTGCCTCCAACTACACTTTGGAAAAGCAGCCGGTGTACTCAATGACACCTATCCTTGCTCCCACCAGGCAGAAGATACAAATGTTTGAGAAGAGGTACCCACCAGACTCAAGGATATCTTCTATCCCACTGTTAGCACACGGTTGAATGGACATCTCATGCACTAAAAGACAAACTTCTGATTTCTTAGTTTACTTTGTTACTACTCTTACACCTTATTGTTTGCCTGCACTTTCTCTATAACTGTAACACTATATTCCACAGCAACACACACACAAAATGTTGGAGACACCCAGCAGGTCAGGCAGCATCTATGGAGATGAATATACAGTCGATGCTTCAAGCCGAGACCCTTCCTCAGGACCGGAAAGGAAGGGAGGAAGATGCCATAATTAAAAGTTGGGGTGAGGGGAAGGAGGATAGCTGGAAAGTGATAGATGAAGCCTGGTGGGTTGGAATGATAAACGACTGGAGAAGAGGGAACCTGATAAGAGAGAAGAGTGGACCATGGGGGAAAGGGAAGGAGGAGGGGACCCAGGGGATGTGATAGGCAGGAGAGAAGAGGTGGAAGGCTGGAGCTGGGAGTAGAAGAAGAGGGGAAGGGGAGGAGAATATATTTTACCTGAAGAAAATATTCATCAAGTCGGAGGTTACGCGGACAGAATATAGGGTGCTGTTCCTCCACTCTGAGAGTGGCCTCATCTTGGCCCAGGAGGAGGCCATGATCTGACATGTCTGAACAGGAATGTCAGAATCGGAATTAAAATGTTTGGCCAATAGGAAGTTCTGTTTTTGGTGGATGGAATGGAGGTGCTTGATGAACTGCTTTGCATTTTGTTTTCTTTGTTACTATCTCAATGTACTTATGAATGCAACGTTCTATCTAGATGGCATGCAAACCAAAACAAAAAATTCACGGTATCTCGGTACATGTAACCATAATATACCAATACCTATACCTGCATGGAAAAGGGTGGCCTACACTAGAATCAGGTGAAAGGATGCTGAACAGCATATATAGAGAGATACCAACATGGTGACTGTGGAGAGCCCTCCATATTGGCTATAATGTGAAAAGGTAGTGGGTTGCTGACCATGAAGTTCTAAAATTGAACAAAGGTCTTCAGCCCCATCCAATATACTGTAGATTATTACGGGCAGCCTCATCAAAGGGAGATTTTACTGTAGCCACCTACTCTTCAAAGGCTAGATCACTTCCCTGCTTATCCTTCACGGTGAGTTTAGCTGCCAGTACTCACTATTTGAGCAGTGGGTCCCCCCACCCCATCCCCACCATGGAGAAGATACTTGCAGCTAACAAAGTAGTGAAACACATTACATTTCACTTTAGTGATACACATTTAAATGTAGATAAAAATTCTTAAAACACATTTAAAGCTCATTTTATCTTATAAAAGATTTCCATAATTACAAATGATTTCTAAAACACAATATATTTCCAAAAAACAGGCACAATTCTTAAAAGCTAAAAAGATATGCCAAGGAGTTACAGACGAATGAGTTGCCTATTGAAGAAATCAAAGGCAGAAGAATGGACTCTCGTCTTTCTGTCTTTCCTTTGCTGTTCCTTGACCATTCCTAACAAGGCTGACTGCTCTCTGACATTTATGCTGTTTTTTGCCACTTGGGTGACCTCAAACGCATATAATATTTTTTTCAGATACTTTTTCACTCAAATGGACTAAAAGCTTCTGGGGACAGATATCCCAAACGCCCAAAATTAATGCTGTGAATCAGACTCCGAGTACACAAATCGTTCAACTGTTGATAGATCAGCTATTTGGTGTGCTAAGTGAAAGTGTCAATCTGGTCTGTAAGTTTCCTTGAACTAAATAATTTAGCCAGTATTGCCTGGTTTGTTACAGACGCAGTTAACATAACCCCACTCTTTTCTGCCTTGTCTCTCGAGCAGCCAGCCACGTGCTGTGGGCCAGCAGCTTGTGCTCTATAGACAATTTACAAAACCGTCCTTCTAACTTCAGACTGATTATTTCTTGTAACTTGCGTTAAGAACTAATGACTGGTTCTTGTTTATGACAAGAAGCTGAACAAAGAATATTGGTTGGAAGTTTATCTTACTGAAAAACAATAGACATTTTTGATATTAGGAGATCACATTACTGTGTTAGAAACCTGAGCTTGGTAAAAAGGCCCCCCGGCACTGAACAGTAAATATCCATCACACCCCCCTCTTGCTAGGCAAACATTTCTATCTCAGCTTCTTCCTTTAGAAAGCTTCAAGATTAGACTCCTGCAAAGACTCCTCTGGGAGAAGACAACCATTCCAGTAGATTACAAGTGCTAGGAGAGTTCTCCTTGATCAAATATTCAAAGAACTCATAAAGTACTTCCCGAAGTAGGGGTTTCTATGTGATTGTCTCGTTAGAGTATTCAGTTCCTTAATCTCAGTTGCATACATTTCTAAATCCTCAAAGGATTTTTAACATTATAAATTTTCCCTAAACACACAACTAAGCAACAAGCTCCACATTATAAGTCCATATTAGTCTTGAAGATTTTCTTCCTCACAGTCAGTTCTTGCCATTTCCGTGATGCAAGTTTGGATCACTGTCTTTGTTGAGTTGGTTCATCAGGTCAGCTGGTAATGTCTTTCACTGAGCTGAAGATGGTTTACCTCATTCTCAAGTGTGTTTGCTTTGCTCTGAATGTGGTGCACAATTTTATTTAGGCTTTCTGAAAATGAGTCTATAAACAGATTTTTGATTGTGTAATGCAGTCCTTTATTTCCAACGATTAGTAATTTTACATTTTAGTTATAGAAAATAATATTCATCAGTTACATGATTCCATAATATAATAACATACATAGTGAAACATTTGTAGAGGCAGGTTACCTTTCCATGTGAAGTGAAATACAAAATGGTATAGGTCTTCTGTACTTTTAATTCTGGGTGACCAGAAAAAGCTGTCAGAACATAAGAGCTGGTTATGTCCCTCCCATGGGAGTGAACACCCATTTTTATGCTGTAGCTTGCATTCTGATACCAATTGGACAATCTGCATAAGCCTCTTCCCATTTTAGTGACCCTGGACCCTGGATATAATTGTCCAGGTCTTCCCTTTCACTTTGTTAAGGATTGGACCTGACTGAGAAGAATTGACACAATTTCCCAACGTTTGTGTTTTTCCTGAAAAACTTTAACTGAGCAAGGTTACGCAGTCTGCTCCGTCAGATTGTGAGATTTTGTTAACGGAGTATAGAAATAGTTCTTGTACTATTAAGAATAACACAATGACAATATTGGTAAAGTTAGTGGTCCTACTTGTTGCGTTTTAGGATGACCACATACGCAATATATGCCCGTACCTAAAAGAGTAAGTAAATAGCAAAACACTTTGAATAATTCTGCATTATGACAACATAAAGCTTTGTAGGCCTTGGTGGCCTTAGGATTACATCGTCACTTCTGAAGAAGTCACAACAGATTAAGTAAAAAGGTTATCAGGAGTACAGCATTACCCGGGGTAGCCATCTTTCTCCTCCTGGTAAGACTTTTACCATTGTGTAACATTACACACATCGGTTTGAATATCAAAGCCAAAGGTGTAAACTATAATGGTATAATGTTAGTGATCAGGACTAGGACAAGGAGAGGAGCAAGGATAACATGATAAGGGTGGCCCTTACTCTTCATTTTTCTGGGCTTGAGGATGAACAAAGGAATAGGAAGAGGCATGTACGAGGCAGTGTACAGCAAAGCAGACATACAAGAGATAAGCCATGATTGTGCAGGTTGGGTATTGGAGTTTTTTTTTAGATTAGATTATGAGGACACGCAGTCCTCTTTTATTGTCATTCAGTAATGCATGCATTAAGAAATGATACAATTTGTTCCTCCAGAATGACATCACAGAAACACAAGACAAACCAAGACTAAAAAAACTGACAAAAACCATATAATTTTAACATATAGTTACAACTGTGCAAGCAATACCGTAATTTGATAGAAGAACAGACCATGGGCACGGTAAAAAGTCTCAAAGTCTCTCGAAAGTCCCATCATCTCAAGCAGACGGTTGAAGGAAGAAAACTCTCCCTGCCATGAGCTTCCAGCACCGCAAACTTGCCAATGCAGCATCCTGGAAGCACCTGACCACAGTCCGACTCCGAGTCTGTCCGAAAACTTCGAGTCTCTGACCACCTATACGACACTGAGCATCGAGCACCACCTCTGCCAAGCGCTTTGACCCCAGCCCGGGAAACAGGCAATAGGCAAAGCCAAGGATTTGGGGCCTTCCCCTCCGGAGATTCTCGATTGCACAGTAGCAGCGGCAGTGAAGCGGGCATTTCAGGAGTTTCTCCAGATGTTCCTCCATGCTTCTCACGGCTGTCTCCATCAAATCAGGATTGTGCATGACATCCTACTTCACAAGTACGAAATCAATTCGGAGCGGCTGCACGCGCTGCGTCACGCCGCCATCTTCTCCTAAGCAGTATCCTAGGAGTGGAGCCACTATACAAAAGATTGAAGTCACCAGTCTTTGGTCCTTGCAGTCTTCAATGTTTCAACAGAAGGAATACTATAAAGGTAATAATTCCAGGGGCTAGGGGAATTGTCCATTGGAAAACTGTAAAAAAAAATCTTCAAACCCAATTTAAGTTAGTGTTAATCCACTCAGAAACTCTATTCACTGCTGCGGAAGTTAAATTTCCAACATCTGGAAAGGCCTTAGCCATTGTTTCAACCAGAGTGTTAGGCCAGGCAGGGGTTTAGTATGGATCTGTAAAGGAAACTTGTAAAAGGAGGTGGCTCACTCATCTGATCGTGTCAGTTCAGTTACTCTAGTAGTGTGCTGAGAAATATCCTTCTGATCTGACTGAGGTTCTCCTAGCCATTGTGGACACATACCAGGTCCTTTTAGGTCAGGGGTTCCCCGTCTTTTTTTACGTCATGAACCCCGACCATTGACTGACGGGTCCATGGACCCCAAGTTGGGAAATCTTGCTTTAGAATATTTTTTGTTGCATCTGTCACAAATCATTCCTTAAAGCTGGACTTGTGTTTCTGTCTTGAGTTTGAATGATCAGATTACTCTGAGAGTCATTTACTTTATAAAGCTTAAAAAGTGGGTGATGCTCTGATAGCAGTACGTCTGAACAACTTTTGTCATCCGAAGTTTCTACTTTGGAGTGAACTGAAGACTGAGAGAGGCCAGTGTCACAAAGGAAGGAAGAGCTGGCTGACTGAGAGCACTGAAAGCTCACTCGTCCTACCTAATTTGAAAGGAGCAGGCCCAAATAGGGATAAGTGAATGGGAAAAGAGACAAAAAAATGTTAAGAAATACAAAAACTATTGCAAATAATGCTGCAATTGATCAGTAGGTCAAGCAGCATCTGTACTGACCGAGAAATTGAGATAAGTTTCCAGATTCATTAAAACTGGCTGATTTTTTTTTAACCAACTTGAAAACTGATTTTCTAAAATTACTAAATTCAATGCTAAGGGCTGAAGTCTATAACGTGCCAGAATAGAGGATGGGGAAAAATGCATTGACCTTGCGGAGAGCACAGAGTACATTTATGATCCCTCAAATTCCAGTGTTAAATGATGAAGGGATGTCATTCACCCTCAGATTGTATATTTTGACGTGAGATGTTAAGCAGTGATTTGATTTAAGTTTTCAAGGCAAAAGTGAACGTAGATGGACAGAATGCTCAGAGTTTACTGGGCATAGGCTGAAAGATAGACCCAGGCCTTCCATGAATCAAGTTAGAAGATACGACCACAAGCAATTATATGTATAAATACATATATATGAAGAAATATTAATTTTAAATTTCAGATTTGGATTTTTTGGGGGGAAGGGAAACAGCAGGTATACAGAGTTAAGTCACAGATTAGTCAGGACCAATATTCCTTCTAAGGTGTGCGTGTGTTCGCGCGCTCAAGTCGTTTGCTACTAGTACACAAGGGAATTTAGACTGCACACAGAAGGTTGTCACTCTCCAGCTTGTTGGCATGTTAAGTATATTTCACAATCATGCACAACCACATTTCCTTCTCCAGTTTCTGAACTGGATGATGTTGACAATGTGGAATTTGCGATGATTTGTCTGCAGATATTAGAACTGGCTTATTTATACTGTTTTAATTGAAGCAATTATTAATTCACTATGTTGAATTCCAAAGAAGCAAAGGATGTGAAGTGTAAAAGAACTGCCAGTTCATTTAAAGTGAATGGCTTAATGAAACACTGCTACACTGAAAGCTCATGAGGTCAGGAACGTGCTGCTAAGAGAAGTATTTATGTACAATACAGAAACATGTGTGACCTGCTTGTATTGTCGCGGTGCAAAAGTTGCTGGAGAATTTGCAAGTGGAAAGAAATGGAGTGGTATTTGGAAAAGTGACTTTTTAAAGCGGGGTCCCCAAACTTTTTTGCACTGCGGACCGGTTTAAAATTGACAATATTCTTGCGGACCGGCCGACTTGGGGGGGGGGGGGTGTTAATCATGACTGGAATATAGGTGCCGCCCGGCACATAAATGTCGGCCCAGATCAGAGGCGACACAATCGGCAAACACCTCTGATCTGGGCCAACATTTACGTGCCAGACAGCACCTAATTAATTAGCTTGTTTATTTCGGCTTTTTTCTTAAAGATGTGCTGGGTGCGTTCCGACTACTGCTGCACTGCTGTATGCTTCACGGCAATGTATCGGCCCGCGGCCCGGAGGTTGGGGACCACTGAATTATAAGTCACTTATAAGTCAATAGCATCATAACATTTTAAGTAACGTTTGGATATTAAGCACACAGCACATATTATCCTCGTATGAACATATAAAATCATTGCAACACACCAATGTCGCTGAATCAGTGGGAGCCCTGGGCTTGTTTCCCTGCAAGAAGAGGGTCCTATCGAGGGGTGATGGGAGACAGCGATACTCGAAGGGGGTTCCTTATGTCCAGTTTATTCCGCAATTTGGTTTTCATTGCATTCATTGCAGAAAACCCCACATCGTACAGATATGATGTTGGAAATGGAAGCAATGTTTTCAGTGCTTTCATGGCTATCTCAGGATATTCAGCCTTGACTTTGATCCAGAATGCCGGCAGAGATGTTATGTCAAACATACTTTTCAGCCCGCAGTCATTTGCAAGCTCAAGGAGTTTATCTTCTTCCCGCACTGACGTGGATGACATGTGCGTCATGACCTCACGTAAGTTCAAGTTCAACAGTGGGTGTGACAGAGAATGAGGAAAGGTGCAGCTGACTCATATAGTTTCATATCACCAAATCATATTGTTTCCTCGCAGCCCGGTAGCACGTGCTTTGCGGCCCGGTACCGGTCTGCGGCCCAGTGGTTGGGGACCACTGTTTTAAAGCATCACTTAGCAGGCAAATCACATATGGACAATATGCAAAAGCTCTGGTGAGTAAATCCTTCATTACCCACTACAGGCCTGCTATGTATATTTTGTGAGGGTGCAAATGAACAAGAGCAAACGCAATCAAACCCAGAGGAGATCAAAGTTTTTATTGACAGAGTTTTACTAGCTGTTAAAATGAATACCTCTATATGTAAAATTCAGTCTGTACATGCTGTTGTCACTGGGCAAAAAATTGCACAGCACAAGATTTTTCTGCATACTGGTCAGTACAAATTAGAGGGAACACTGGTCAGGATCTCATTGAATTTTGCAATAATATAAAGGATCTAAGTGGCTCAACCCTGTCCCTGCCTTGAGTTCATTATAGACTTACCTTCTGTGGCAAATACTTCTTCTTTGATCTTATGTAGTCTGCAATTTTCACCCAAGCTTCCTCCCCTCCATTTCCTTTTCTTTCTTTAACATACAGCTTGAGGTTTATGGGCTAGAAATGGTTTGGGCTTGGCACAGTGGTTTCTGCACTATGAAAAGGAATTTAACTCAAATCCTGACTCAGGTTGTGGTTTAGCTTCAGAAGATATTGGAAAGCCCAGCAGGTCAGGCAGCAACAACAGAGGGAGAAACAGAGTTAATGTCCCTGGTCAATGAAATATTATGGCAACCGGATGACACCAGGGACAAGCAGCTTCAACACAGGGAAAACAAAACAAAGTGGGAGAGATCTGCCGACAAGTGAAGGGTCTGCGAAACTCTTGTGATTTAGTTTTAAAGAGGCCATGGCGCCATCTGTTGAAGAATTTCATGTTAGAAGTGTAACTGTAACCTGTCACAGTGTTAAAAGTTACAAAACCAATACAAAGTTATTGATTAAAGCTTGTACAAATGTTTCCAGTTTCAGGATGTATTGCTCAATATGGCAACATGAAGCAGGAATGAAAATAATGAATTGTTGAGTTTTTTCTCTATATACTAATAAAATGCTAAATGAAACCAAAAGCTTAATTTGCAGAACGGAGGCTTAGTTCACATCAAATACGCTTAGAAGCAGTTTCTTAGACTTCATGGAACACATTCAGACTTATCTCCCTGGTCAGTTCAAAGTAAATTTATTATCAAAGTCATATACAACTCTGAGATTCAGGCAAACTCAGTAAATCCAAGGAACACAAAAGAATCATTGAAAGAATGTACCCATCAGAACAGAAAAAAACAACCAATGTGCAAAAGACAACAAACTGCAAATACAAAAAGAAATTTTTAAAAACCAGTAATAATAATAATTAATCTGTACACCCAATGCTGATGAAATTCCTTCTACATCTGATGAAGCATTGGTATACTATAATCACCCTATCTATTAACAACCATAAAAGAACTACGACATTGATTAAAATAAACTGAGGCAATTTCCAAGGCATCTGTCTAAGTCCACTATCTCACTTTGAACCTGCTCTCTAATTTACTGAATCTGACGAAAATTGGGTATTAAATCAGAAACAACAAAATGAGCTTTACCTTGTCACAGTTTCCATACATGGATGATTTGAAATTATATGCTCTTTCATCAGTAAAGCCAAAACAATTAAATCAAGTGGTAGAACTATGCTCGAAAGATATAAACATGAACTTTGGACTGGATAAGCACAGAACATTAAACATAAAGAAAGGTGCATTAGAGCTAGCAGAATATAAAACAGAACAGCAAGAAACAATACAACCGAAGTATGAATATGAAACATAAGAGTATCTGGGTTATCAACAAGCAAAGAAAGTAGATCACAGTGTGATAAAGGAAAAACTTTTGACTGAATTTACTTCAATGCTTAAGAAAATCTGGCAAACAGAGCTCAGTAGTAAAAATATAACAAAGGCATTAAATACTTTCGCTATACCCATACTAACATATTCTTTTGGCATAGTATCTTGGTCCAAAACTGATCTGAAAAATTTACAAACAAAAGTAAGAACTGAAATGACAATTTTCAAAAAACATTATGTACACTCAAATGCGCTTAGATTAACACTACCCAGGATAGAAAAGGGAACAGAAATAATAGACATGAAAAAAATCTGTACAACTATCAGATAAAACTCCTAAGGATATATGTTTCATCAACGTAAGCAGAATTCAGCACACCACACGAGCAAATGCAATTCGGAGAAGAAGTGCACACCATTAAACTTGAATGAGAACAAAACCCAGAAAAATGAAGAAATGATCACTATTGAAGAAAAGGTTAACCAATCAAAGAGCATGATCCTCCATGGAAGACATCCCCACGATCTCAGCAGACTAGACGTCGGCAAGGAAGCATCGAACACCTGGCTCAGAGTTGGAGACCTCTTTCCAGAAACAGAGGGGTTCCTTGTGGAAAGACAGGACCAGGTGATTAACACACAAAAAAAAATCAAAAATACCTAATGAAAGACCAACAAATTCAAGATGATAAATGTAGGAAATGCCCAGAAAAAACCCAGAAACAATCCAACACATTAAAAGATCCTGTAGAAGTTTAACTCAATTTGATTAGTTACACAGACGTAATCAAGTGGCAGAAATCTGATAGGAGATGAGAGTGGACCATAGGAGAAAGAGAAGGAGGAGGGAATCGAGGGAGAAGTAATAGGCAGGTGAGGAGAGGTAAAAGGCCAGAGTGGGGAATAGAAGAAGAGGGAAGAGGGTGGGGAACATCTTTTTTCAGGAAGGAATATGAAACCTGCCTACACATGAACATCAGAGAAGCTACAGTAGAACTAACAAAGAAATAAAGAAGCATGGAGCTACGCTACAGGTGTGTCAGCATTTGAGTAGGGAAAGATATATTAAAGACTTAATGGGCTTCCCCATGTCATTAAAAAAAAACATAAGAAGAGGGAAAACAGAGCTGATTGTTACTGGCTAGAGCTTCTCTATCTCCTGCACTGGTCAGTTACATCAGCTTTGAGACTATCGTCATAAATTATTTCATTTCTCAATTTGTATAGGTGAAAAAGAAAACGAGGCGGGGGATGCTCTCTCTGCAATGAGATGGTGTCTTTTGGCTGTGCACGGTGCTGATGATGGGATTGCAGTCCAGCATTGGCAACAGACCCTTTCCGACCCAGTGCAGCACAACCAACTGTTGTGGAGCAAAACTCCTTCCTAACTATGCAACTTTGTTCTGTATTAAAAGCCGAAAATGCCAAAATCTGTCAACAGGTCAGATTGTACCCATGGAGTGAGAAATAATGCTTCAGGTTGATGACTGTTCGACACCTATCGTAAAACTCTGATGATTACTATCCACTTTAACAAAATGTCTCAAGGTTCAGTATCTGACACACGGTGCTCTCTTACAACTTAGCACAGCCCCGTTTCCCACATTCGCTTTAAACTCACCAAGGCCCTTTTTAATGAACTTCCTTCTCTGGAAAATATACTACACCACTGCACAACATCGTTAAAAAAAAAATATTAAAAGTACTTTGATATATTAACAAAATTAATATCTACTATTCTGATAAGCCTGTTAACCCAGCTCTGCCAAAGGCTTAAGGGTTCTGGATTATTGGAGTTTAATTGATTCAGTTCGTGCTGGAGACCAAATACATCCAAGTGCCACCTTATCTCCTTACCTGCCCAGCACCTCCCTCTGGTGCTCCACCTCCTTCCCTTTCTTCCATGGCTTTCTGTCCGCTCCTATCAGACTCCCCCCTCTCCAGCCCTGTATCTCTTTCACCAATGATCTTCCCAGCTCTTTACTTCACCCCTCCTCCTCTCCCAGTTTCAACTATCACCTACTACGTCGTACTTCTTCCTCTCCTCCCCGCACCTCCTTACTCCGATCTCATCTCTTTTTTCCAGTGCTGATGAAGTCTCTCAGCCCGAACCATTGACTGTCAGCTCTTTTCCATAGATGTTGGCCGGCCTGCTGAGTCCCTCCAGCAGTTTCTGTGTATTACATCCAAGTCAGAGCTGCTCTCTGGTGCACTTGTTTGTGTACTGCCTTCTCAGGTGTAGCTTATTGGTGTATAATTACACCTATATGGACCATGTAACCTCCCTGTAATAGGCTGCGAATTACCTTTTGCAAAACCTGCAAACTTACCTGGATGTGCTGGTATTGGTCTGCTGCCCGTGAAGTTCTGAACTTAAACGAGGATCTTAAGCCCTATCTGACATAAATGGCTCTGAACAACCTCGCTAGATACTGTAGCCACTTACTCTCTGAAGGCTAAATCACTTCACAAACACCAGGAAATCTGCAGATGCTGGACATTCAAGCAGCACACACAAAAAATGCTGGTGAACGCAGCAGGCCAGGCAGCATCTATAGGAAGAGGTCCTGACGAAGGATCTCGGCCTGAAACGTTGACTGTACCTCTTCCTATAGATGCTGCCTGGCCTGCTGCGTTCACCAGCATTTTTTGTGTGTGCTGCTAAATCACTTGCCTGTTTATCCTCCATGGTGAGTTTAGCTGCCAAAACCCACTATTTGATCCGTAGGTGCTTCTTCCCTGCCAAGAAGGAGATCCTTACAGCTAGCCAAGTATTTTATACACAATTCATTTTAGTGATACACGTTTAAAATTAGATAATATTCTTAAAACATTTAAAACTCACAGAGGATTTCTATTTCATACTGAACTAATATCCACAGACTGGTCCATTGACTTGGAAAACTGGAGGATGACTAATGCTGTGCCTTAATGTACGAAAGGCTGCAAAGAGAAACCTGGTAACTATAGACCAGTAATTCTAACATCTCTGATAGCTCAGGTAGGCTGCTGTAAAAAGTTAAATCACTGGGATCCAAGGAGAGTTAGCTAATTGGATACACAATTGGCTTGATGTCATGAAGAACAAGATGATGGTGGAAGGTTTTTTGGAGTGGCTATCTGTGATGAGTACCATTTCCAAGGGTTCATGGCTATTTGTCATATACCTCAATGATCTGTTAGTCAGTTTGCAGATGTTGGACCCTGGTGTTTTTGCAGTTCAGAGGTTCTTCAAAAGTCCATAATAAGACTTGCTGCTTAAGGCTGATTTATTAAGTGCTACAAAAGTAAATAAACAAGCAAAAGAGAAGAGCCAAGTAAACAAAGAAGTGGTTCCCATCTTCGACAAAAACTAGCTCTGACTAAAAGATAACATTCACATGATAAGAATTAGCCCATAAAATCGTCACATCCAATGACAGCTGCTGCACAGAAACTTCTAGAAAAAAGCTTCTAGAAAAATTGAGAAGCAGTTGTACCACAATTCCCGGGACATCTTCAACGAGCGATGCCCCCAAAAGGCGGCATCTGTCATCAAGGTCCTGCCTTGTTCCCATCGCTACCATCAGGAAGGAGGCACCTGAAGCAGACCCTTAATGATTCAGAAATAGTTTCTTCCCCTCTGCCATCTGATTTCTGAATGGACATTGAACCTATGAACACTACCTCACCACTTTTTTATTCTATTTTTTTCACTACTTATTGAATTTAACTATTTGTATATATGTTGGCGTGTGGCCAAGTGGTTAAGGCATTGGTCTAGCGATCTGAAGGTCGCTAGTTCGAGCCTCAGCTGAGGCAACGTGTTGTGTCCTTGAGCAAGGCACTGAACCACACATTGCCCTGCGACGACACCGGTGCCAAGCTTTATCGGCCCTAGTGCCCTTCCCTTGGACAACATCAGTGGCGTGGAGAGGGAAGACTTGCAGTATGGGCAAACACCGATCTTCCGTACAACCTTGCCCAGGCCTGCGCCCTGGAAACCTTCCAAGGCGCAAATCCATGGTCTCACGAGACTAATGGATGCCTATATTTGTATATATACTTACTGTATATTGTACCTGCTGCCACAAAGACAACAAATTTAATGACATTTACCAGTGATATTAAACCTGATTCTGAAATTCACGGAACAATTACACCTATATAAGTGATTATATAAAAATACAAAAAAGGGCAGGAAAATTAAACTACAGGAAAAGTACAAGAAAAGTAGCAATGCTACCCAAAGCTAGATGACATTAAAACAAGTGGTGTAATAGAGAGTGAAGATGGCTGTCTGGATCTAGAGATATCTTGATCAGCCGGGTAAATGGGCTGAAGATTGGCAAATGGAGGTGAATATGGTTAAGTGTGAAGTGTAGAACTTTCACAGTGAACCAAGGGCTCTTAAGAGTGCTACAGAACAGAAAGACCTAGGAACACAGCTACCTGATTCCCTGAAAGTGATCTTGCAAGTAGACCAGGTGGTGAAGAAGGCTTTTGGCATGTTAGCCCTTATCAGTCTGGGCAACGACTATAAAAGTTGAGATGTTAGGTTGCAGTTGCACGAAACATTGATGAGGTTGCATTTGGAATGTTGTGCTCAGCTTTGGTTCCTTCCTATAGGATAGATGCCATTAAGTTGGTAACTGTGTAGAGCAGGGGTTCCCAACCTGGGGTCCAAAGATCCCTTTCCTAATGGTATTGGTCCATGGCATAAAAAAGGTTGAGAACCCCTGATGTAGACAAAGTTGTGGGGAATCAAGGGTCTGAGATTTTGAGAGAGGTTAAGCAGGTTGGGACTTTTACAATGAACTATGGGAAAATGAGACGTGATCTTGTAGAGGTATATAAAATCACAAGAGTCATAGATAAGGTGAGTACATAGTCTTTTTTTCCAGGGTTGGGGAATCAAGTGCTGGATGACATAGTATTAGGATGACAGGGGAGAAATTTATAGGAACCTAAGGGAAAAATTTTTTGGAAGGTGATCTCTGAGCTGCCAGACAAAGTGGTTGAGGTAACGTTATTAAGAACACTTGAAGGCAGTTAGACAGGTACATGGATAGGAAAGGTCTTAAAAAAGATATGGGGAAAACACGGGCAATTGCTTAGGAAACCAGGTTGGCATGCACCATTTGGACTGAATGGCCTCTTTCTATGCTGTATGACATTAAGTTGCAGAGAGGGCAAAGAAGTAAAGAGAAAAAAGGGCATATCTGTGATAGGATGTGGGCAATTGAATGACACCTTGGTAGGGCAAATGCATGGAGATAGTACGCTATTAAGGGAAAGACCCTTAACGGTATTGCTGAGCGTGAAGTCAACAGGGTGGTTAAGAAGGCTTATGGAATGCTTGCTTTTATCAGTCGAGAGGATATGTTGCATCTTTATGGAACTCTGGTAAGGCCAATATCTGGAGTATTGTATACAGTTCTGGTTACCCCATTATAGGAAGGACGTTGAGGTTTTGGAGAGGGTACAGAAGAGGTTTACCATGATACTGCCTGGTTTAGAGGGCACGTGCTGTCATGAGAGGTTGGACAAATTGTGTTGTTTTCTTACGAGCAGCAAGGGCTGAGGGGAGACCTGACAGAGGTTTATAAGATTATGAGAAGCACAGACAGACAGGGAGTATCCATTACCCAGGATCGAAATGTCTCATACCAGAGGGTACGCATTGAAGGTGAGAGGGAATAGGTTCGAAGGGGATGTGAGTGGGGGGAGTAAGTTATTTACTCAAAGAGTGGTGGATACCTGGAATGTGCTGCCTGGTAGAGTGCTGGGTCAAATACGTTCGAGATTTTTACGCAATGTTTAGATAGGCATATGAATATCAGGAAGATGGGGGGATATGGACATTGTGTAGGTAGGAGGGATTAGTTTTTAGGCATCTTTTGATTTATCTATTGATTGATTGATTGATTGATTAAGATACAGTGTGGAACAGGTCCTTCCAGCCCTTTGAGCCACACTGCCCAGCAATCCCCCGATTTAATTTCAGCCTAATCACAGAATAACTTACAATGACCAATTAACCTTCCAACTGCTATGTCTTTGGACTGTGGGAAGAAACCAGAGCACCTGGAGGAAACCTATGCGGTCGCAGGGAGAGTTTACAAACTCTTTACAGGCAGTGGCTGGAATTGAACTTGGGTCACTGATACGGTAAGTCATCGTGCTAACCACTATGCTACCAAGCTGCCCCTTACTTTTTAGCCGGTGAGCTGAAGGGCCTGTTCTTGTGCTGTACTGTTCTATGATCGATGTTCTATGTTCTATATCATGGTCTTGCCTGAAGGAGAACCTTGAAAGCCCCTTAATCGCAGCTTTTCTGATTGGGGGAAATGTAGTGGGACAAAAATAGGGCCGTGAAGAATTTAAAAAAAAAACAATGCTGGAGTTTGGTTAAATTGGCCACTGTAAAATTGTGCTAGTGTACGTAGGTGGCTGAGCCTGTGGGGGAATGATTACATGGAAAATTTGTGAGTCAGCATCCACCCAATGGGCAGAACAGTCTCTTTCTATGTTGTAAGGAAACATAAAATATTCTTTCAGCATTTCAGAGTGACTAATATTTCCTTCAACATATTCCCATGAACTCTTGACCAACACGCACGAAGTGTGGGAGAAACTCTGCCCAGTCTCCACCCTCAGCTACACGAGGGGCAACTTTACCGTGCCGTCACATTGAGAGTGGCAGAAATTGTGGGGAATGGTCAACCGAAAGTGGAGGCTAGTGGGCTTCACGGCAAGGAGATGGAGTACCTCTCCTCGCTTAGGTGGAAGGGACAAAGGTAATGGAACAAATACTGTTAATAACCCTGCGAACTCCCCAGGTTAAGAACAAGAAAGATGTCTCACGGCCACTTATGTGGAAGGAATCTTCATCAGAGTAAAAAAAAAATGGTTAAAATGGAATGGAGTGCTCACAGGATCCAGGATGAGTTTACATTTAAGGCAGATTTAGGAGTCTATAGGCTTATAATAGTCACTATTCTACTCTGTGTATTGAGTATGAGGAGTAGCGACAAAAATACCTTGGCAACAGAGAAAATGGAAGCGAGTAAGAGAGGAGCTAATAATTAAAATCATGAAGGGATGGCAGTGAGTCATTGGTATCCAGAGATCACAGATTTAAAACAACAGGTTAAAGAAGTGAAAAAGAACAAAAAGGCAATGAAACATTGTAAAATCAAATTGCATAGGAAATTCAGAAATGCAGTCAGACAAGCAGATGCAGGGGTTATGGAAAAGTTGCAGGGGAATGGGACAAAATGGACAACTCTCACAAACAGTGCAGAGGAACTGAATTATCCTCGGTGCTGTCAGGTATTCCTCTTCCATAATAATAAAAAACCCCAGAAAGTATGAGAAAACCTCAGCAGGTCAGGCAGCATTTGTGGAAAGAGGAACAATTAATATATCAAGTTGAAGACTAACATCAGCACTCTAATACGTTCAAAAATGGAATGTTTCTCCGTGCATGAGCTCAGATTGTAAACGGGGCTTCTCTCAAATTACCTTTAACTCATCTTCTCACACGCACATGATATTCACTTTCATAGGGCCAGAAGGGCCTATTCTGCACTGTATCTCAATAGACAAACAAACAAACAAATAATAACTAAACCAAAAACTAATCCCTCCTACCTACACAATGTCCAGGACCCTCCATCTTCCTCATATTCAGGGCCCTGTCTAAACATCTCTTAAACGCCTCTTATGTCTTTGCCTCGACCAGTGCATTCCAGCTATCTAAAACACTCTGAGTGAAATATTTACCCCTCACATCCCCGTTGAACCTACACCCTGTCACCTTCAATGCATGCCCTCTCGTATTAGACATTTCTACCCTGGAGAAAAGATATTCCCTGTCTACACTGTCGATGCCTGTCATAATCTTATAAACCCCTATCAGATCGCCCCTTAGCCTCCGCCGCTCCAAAGGAAACAAGCCAGGTTTGTCCAGCCTCTCATGATAGCACACACTCTAAACCAGGCACTCTCTCCAAAGCCTCGACATCCTTCCCATAGTAGAGCAACCGGAACTGTATGCAATATTCCAGATTGTTGAGGTATAAGCCCCAAATGCTTCTTCAGATACATTGATGACACCTTTGTATTATGGTCTCATGGACTCCAAGCAGTCCAACAGTTCCACGACTGAATGGTATAGATCCAACATTCAGTTTGTGATGGAGATGGAGAAGAGTGGTTGCCTCTCGTTCCAGGACATTCTAATATGGCGGAAACCAAACGGTATCTATTGGAAACCCGCTCACACGGTCTTATACATCAACAATAACAGCCACTAACACGCCTCCCAATGGAGAATGGTTCTTTCTACTTTGATTAACCGTGCAAAAACTATTTCGGACCCAGGGAGTCTCCACGAGGAAGTAAGATGATTACGCATGATGTTCCTACTGAATGGCCACAAAACCTAACAATGAGGAGGAAACCATCACTACTGCCTGTCTTCCCTATATTCCCATGGTTTCTGGAAGTATTGCCAGGATCCTGAAGAAATACTGGATTAATACCACCCACAAACCTGTAAGGAAGCTCAAATCACAGTTTATGTGGGTCAAAGATGACCTGGGACTCAGGATGGCTGGCATTTACAGGATTCCACGTGAATGCAGAGCAGAGTATATCAGTCACATGGGACACATGGTGGAAACCTGCATCAGGGAGCACAGGAGGTGTATTTGTTTGGGTTCCCTGGAGAAATCGACAGCAGCAGAACATACTTCGACGGCACAAAACTACTGTGATGTACCAATGGCTTTTGGGACCACCTGCTGAAGGAAGCCATTGAAATAAAATTAGGTTTTGAAAAAAGAATTTGATTATAAACAAGGTGGGACAGTGGAAAGCTGATTGGATGAGAACTCACCAATCAGGAGGTACGGATGACGGGGAAGTTGGGGTGATATAAATACCATTGGACTAGACATGCCCAAGCATCATCCCTGATGAAACTGGCGGAGTTTGTCATCAAAACGCCAGTTAAAACCAATAGTTGTAGCCAGCTGGAAGCCCAAGAAGAGTTTATTGGTTACTAATATAGTTATTAAAGTAAATAACTTACACATAAATTATATTACTGTTATGATTGCCAATTATGACAGAATTCATTTGCAAGTCAACCAGGACACAAAAGGAAAACTCTGTAGACAGAGGTACGACAGTCTAAATTTTATACAGGTCCAGTTCCACTGTTTGCCTCTGAAGAAGCTGGCAAACTCTCAAAAGTTCAACCAATGAGTATATCTCATTGCTTTTACCCAGTAAAGTCTTGAGATTTTCCCAGATTATCCTTGAATCACCTCCTCACAAGCTTAAAGTATTGACTTCTAGTAGGAAGTGCAAAGTGATTCTCTCCTTCCGAGCAAAGGCATGACAAGTTCCTGACAGCTGTTCTACAACCAATTGAGATTAATGCAAAACAGACCAGCATCTGAGACTCTGTAAATTTCCTGGAAGGTTTTACCACTTAATGGCCTGGTCAAACTCCCTTTTTGCACCATCTCCTGCTCATAAAACAAACTCTTCAAAAAGAACAAACAGAAAAACTGTCATTTTCTTTTCCCTCTCATTTTACTTGTAGCATTGATCAGATTAATTTCTAATCTCTGAAGACTCCAGCTAAATCTTGAAAGGTTCGGAGCCCCAATGCCACAACAGGTGGGGTGTCCACTTGATGGGGCCAGCTAATTTTCTGCACATCTAAGCTGTATCAGCTCAGACGCAACTGCGCTAATATATTGCTGCTGCATTTATTCACCTGTTGCCGAGCATTATGCTCTAATCCATTCCCTAAAGATTTGGCATATTTAGAATGAGCCAAACTGCCCTGGAGCTGTCAGCACTGCAGCACGAGTTACGCAAGCTCTTTGTTTCTTTTCCTCCTCTCCCGGCAAGGACTGGCCCCGAGATTCCAGGCATTGCTGAGATGGGCCAGTATATTTTGGGTCGGCAGCAGATCTCTCCTCTCATGCGCTGACTGACTGTGCGCTTCAAGGTGCTCTGTCTTGTCCTCGACACACCTGCAATCAGCACGGGCAAGGACTTTCCCTGCCAAGATTCCACTGGAGCGTACCTGTGTAGAGGCATGCATTGACTGCCTTCAGGGCCTGACAATTACCAACGTGTATCTCTTCTACTCTTCACAGACGAACCTTGTGGAGTCAGGGTAAAAAGTCATTGCACAATCAAGCCAAAGTAAGCAGAGGGAGCCAACAAAACTGAAGAATCTCCCTCTTGTTTTTTTAAATCTAGGAATTATTTAATGAAAAACCAAGAACAGGGCAGATATCAACATGATTTAATGTCTTTAAAGTCCCATAATTAGTTGTGATTCAGCTCAGCGTGGCTTAGGTGTAGTTTACATGGTTTAGGGATTTGAAACCTAGCTTTTAGTAATAAATATACATAATCATATATAATGATTTCCTCTGATGGCACTAGGGATTCAGACATCTCCGGGTTTTTATGGGATTGATCCATGCAGATCACAAAGGTGCCAAATGGCAGCTACCATTATCCTTTGGTCTTGCGATATATGTTAATACAGGTGGGTCCTAGAAAGGGAAAGCCCCAAATGTTGCAGAAAACGTCAGAGCACAAGAACAGGCTATTCGGCTCATAAAGCGCAGGGTTCATGTTTCATTTCAGCTTCTATCACCCCACTCTTCAACTGCAGCTGGCAACAAAGTCAAATTGGATACTTTGGAGGGAAGCTGTGATACTAAACCCACCACCCTCCTACTGTCAAAATCGAGGAGCTTCCTAAATTGTGTAAGCCCTTCCTAAAAATAAACCGAGATTCCTAAGTGTTGCTCACACAAGTGACAGCACGATGGCCAGGCCCCATTAGGTAGAGCGAAAATCAAATTAGACTTGCACCAAATTATCCTATACTGCCCAAAAACTTCCAGAGCATGTGAAAGGTATAGGGAATCTGGTCATTCAACATCACAACTGCATGGTCTGACTGAATTCAAACCCATTGCATGGAATTGCAAAGCATAATCCATTATATAGGCTGCAGTATTTTGAGCTTCCACACCCATGGACAAATGTCAAATCGGTATCCCAGTGGAGGCACTCTTATTTCAGGATAAAAGGATCATAGGCTCACACCCCACGATGAAGCATGCATAACCAGTGTTACACTGCTGTAAGTTATATCTTTCAGGTGAAATTGCGATCTAGTCTGTGTATCTAGTATATATAAAAGACCCCATTGAAGGGAGCATGACTAAAGTGTGTCAACTGGTCATGTCAAATATTGTCTGCAGGATTTAGGTTTTGCAAATTACCATTGTAACAGCATTACCCCCAAATTCACTGGTTGCAGAAGTTCTTTAGAACTTCCTGGGTTTTTCTTCAGGATTTCATGACGTACCTTCAACTATTAAACACCTCTGCCCTCTGAGGTTAACATAAAGCATTAAGATCAAGGAGAATCCCTTACTCTAACACAATGGATTATTTGGTTAACATCAGAGGGTGATTTTTTAGGTTTGCTATATGCACTTTGGATGCAGGTATTACAACGATGGCGATAGAATACCACAACGTTAAGGGACTACTTAAATGAGTATGCAGGGACTAAAAGTTGACTGATTTTGGATTACACACCTACACATTTCCTTACTCTGCTTAATTACTTTGGAGATAATCTTGTCCCTGCTTACTTCACCATAGCCTCTTCTCCTCCAACCCCACTTCTAAATAAATGCTCTGTTAGGTGTGGCTTCGTATCATAATTGGAACTTTTTTACCACAAGAGCTATCTTGAAAGGGGTTTCTGAAGGAGAGTCTGATTTTGCATTGATTTAACTTCAAAAATGTATTAAAATAGTGTCCCATTACAAATGGTGCCAAACAGTGAAATCATAACCACCCAAAGTGACTCAATTTATTGAAATATTTGCAAGTAATTTCCTGTGATTTTATCTCTATCTCCTGGGAACATCACCAGGCTGGCATGTTCTCAGGCCCTATAACAGGTCCTCCCTAGGTTCCACTATCCATTCTGGAATGTTTTTTTTGGGGTGAGGTTGTTAAAGCCGCTAAGGATGTTGGAGAGAGATAAAGATTCCTGTCAGCGAGAATGGGGTGTGGTGTCCATCAAACTGACTGCCTTCTGCACTTTAAGATCAAAATACATGAATTTGATGGGTTTCACATAAACTTCTCTTACTGAATTCATTAAAATAAAGTCTTGTCCAAAGAAACAAAACTAGAGATTGTCTCAATGTCTTGTGGTGGAAGCATACAATCAGCTGTGCTTATTTCAACCTACATACCCAGCTAGTGAGAACATCTCAATCTTCTTGAATTTTACCCACATCACTGTTCAATGCAACATTTAAAAAAAAACTTGGTTTTGGCTCAGTGTTGATCGCTTTAATGTGTAGCCCCCTGGCCAGCCTCAGGGTCTCTCAGCTCGCTGTCATCTAGGGAAACAGCCCTCGGCCCCGCCAAACTGGGTAATAGTTTGTGTGGATGCTGTGTGATGTACCCCACCCCGCCCAAATAACAGACAATACACCAGATACGATTAAATGATTTACAGTTTATAGATGTTACTGGAACTATATAATTAATAGAGAATAAAATATAAAAGGAAAATAAAAAGTGCCACACTTATCAAAGTTCAATCTCTTTGTGCACAAACAGTTGGCGCTCAGGACCCTCCTTCTTCACCCTATGATCCCCTCGGACCACCTCGACCTGCCGCCTGGGACTAACAACGGTGGTCGACCAGACGCTCCACACGAGTCCATCTCCGTCTCCTCTCCTCGCTGAACACCCTGGACCTCAGACTCCTGCTCAGGATTCTGACCCCGTTAGCGGACTTCACAGCACCTGGTCCATCCTCTGTCTCTCTCTCCTGCCTTCTGCCCAAAAACCCGCACATCACACTAACTTACAGATACACAGAAAGAATAACATCTATCCCAATTGTTTTGTTCATCTCCTGATCAGTAACATGATCCAATCAAACTGCTAGAGGGAGGACTTTCTCAGCAGTTAACATAACAAAGAAGCCACTTTAATTATAACATAACAAAGAAGCCATTTTAATTAGAGTACGCAGTAACATAAAAGAAGAAACCCCTTACAAATGATGTTTATTGTTTTATGAGCTTGGAGACATCAATAGTTAGGAGAGGCGTATCTGCTTTGTGCTTGGATCTATTGTCAAAGGTTCCAGGGCCATGCCTTTGACACAGATTACACATAAAATAAAAGTATTTCTTCCAGTAACTGATCAATCCCTTGACCTGTATTCTGATACTGAGACAAGCTCCCTATGCACTGTCCAATGGCTTCCAAGAGCAGGAACAATGATGGTTTGTTTTAATGGTATGACACCTTTACCCTCCTCACCTGTTGATGATGGATAGCAATAGTAACTGTGAAAATCTCCCTGTCCTTGGCATGAATAATCACGACCAGAATCACAAATGGATTGTGAGACTCATTGATGTAGTTTAGCCCATTTTACGATGGAATCTGAAGACCTGATGCTTGTCTTGAAACATGATATAAATAAGACTTTGATTGTTAAGTGAAGTTAGTATTTGTCAGACTTCTGAATTATTCAATACAGGGTCTTAACCCAAAATGTCTGCTATCTCTTTGTCTCCATCAGATTACTTTTTGCTCAGATTCTCTTGGGTCTCCAATGGAAATGTTTCTAGCCATACAAGCACCAGAGTATTCTACCTTTGCCCTTCAAGAAAAGAATCTGCAGTCTTTAACTGAAATAAAAGCAACGAATATTGGAACATCTCAGCAGGTCAGACAGCATCTGAGTGTGGACAGACAGATACATTTTTCAGATTGATCTGATAATAGGCCTTCAACCTGAAATATTAACTCTATTTCTCCTTCTAAAAATGTTGCCTGACCTGCTGAGATTTTCCAAGATATTCTGGTTTGATTTCAGTTTTCTAACGTCTGCAGTTTTTCTTTATGATTTTCATCTGCTGTTTTTATCTTCCTGAAGCCAACCAATGTAGTTAACAGTGAACTGCCTTCTAAAGATGCCTAGTTGCATCAAGACACTAAAAAGAATAGGAAATGAAGAACAATTAAACTTTAGATACTGGAAATAAGAAAAGAAACAGAAAATGCTACTAACATTTTGCAAGTCTGGCAGCATCTGTGGAAAGAGAACCGAGTTAACCCACTGAGCTTTTCCCAAAGGACGGGAAAGATTTTTGGTGAAGGGGTCACATCAGCTTACAAACAACTGCAACTACGAAAAGGAAAATGAATGCGCAAGCAGAAAATTATACGTTAATATAAATACAATGTGGCTCACTAAATAAGATATAAAAAGCGATAAATAAGATTTTAAAAAGTAGTTCAGGTAGTATCAGTGGAGACAGAAACAAATTTAATGTTTGAAGTCAATAACCTATCATTACAGCTTTTAAAGAATGTGAGTGAGAAGTCAGCAATGTGAATTGTTAACTCATTTTCTCTTTCCAAAGAGGCTGCTTGTACACTATGTATACATAGCATCTTTTCCTTTTTATTTCAGACTTTTAGCATTTGCAGATTTTTTCTGCTGTCTGGTCATTCAGCAGGATTACATCTTCATAATAATCATTTTCGGCTGCATGCCATTTTAATGAAATGACTGCTTAATGATTGTCATGCAGCAAATGAAAGGTTTTCAGTGTAAAATATCCTACTAAACTCGAAACGCGACAGCACCTTGATTTCAAAAGTATTTTGAAAAGCACAGAGTAATGTGGCAGAATGTAGAAAAGGGATTATTGCCAATTAGCAATAGTTTCTGCCTCCCTGGCTAGACGAGATGCTACTGCAGCGATGGAAAGGTTAATATTACAGTAATAACAGAAATAAAAGGCAGTAGTTTTATTACCATGATATCTCCCTTAAACTAATCGAATAAACACTTAGTATAAAATATTTAAATCTGCCCACCCCATTGTTATAAACTTCCATTCGTACACTATATTTCTTTGAACTTAATTACTTATTCACCTAGTCGTGAAAATACTTATGTTTTTATTTATCTTAGTTCTCCTTCCCAGCGCAGTGTCGATCTTGGAAGCCAGACCAAGACTATTTTTTAAATTTCTTTTGGCTGAAACCCTGCCTTAAAGGTTGTTTTTGGAGTCATCTGAACGGTCTGATTTGGAAGTTGACTCCATTCCATTACAAGTGCATAAAAACATCCATCAATGAGGAAAGTCAATAACCATCCCTGGTGTTCAGTCCTGTAACCTCATGAGTGAACACACCTCATGGGTGAACATTTGTGACCCCTACAGTGTGACACTGTCCGTCCATGACTGCTTCGACTTACTTGTCCGTGAACACGTTATGCTTGCTGCCAATCCTTAAACCTTAGCCTGTTGAATCCACTAATAGCTTCTGTCATCTGCCAACATGTAGATGAAGCAACACTCACAACACGCTGGAGGAACTCAGCAGGTCGGGCAGCATCCGCGGAAACGATCAGTCAACGTTTCGGGCCGGAACCCTTCATCAGGACTGTAGAGGGAAGGGGCAGAGACCCTATAAAGAAGGTTGGGGGAGGGTGGGAAGGAGAAGGCTGGTAGGTTCCAGGTGAAAAACCAGTAAGGGGAAAGGTAAAGGGGTGGGGGAGGAGAAGCAGGGAGGTGATAGGCAGGAAAGGTGAAGAAGGAATAGTGGAAAACACAATGGGTAGTAGAAGGAGGTGGAACCATGAGGGAGGTGATAGGCAGCTGGGGGAGGGGGCAGAGTGACATAGGGATAGGGGAAGGGAGGAGGAGGAAATTACCTGAAATTGGAGAATTCTATGTTCATACCAAGGGGCTGGAGACTACCTAGACGGTATTTGAGGTGTTGCTCCTCCAACCTGAGTTTAGCCTCATCATGGCAGTACAGGAGGCCATGTATCAGTTCATTGGTAATTCACTAGGTAGCAGGTTTCGTGCTCTCCTGTAATCTGAGCGACTGCCTTCATTCTGACCTTTGCAATGTAGTATTCTCTCGGTTATGTCACCACCTCACCTTTCCCTGCAAGTGGCCGATGCAATATTGCAGATGGCCTGGTCTTTCTCCTGATCACAAGGGAGCCTCTGACACACCAGCAACTCAAACACTTTTCCTAAGTTACCTAATGTAACTGGCTGCTGTCTCCAAAAACTGTTCACATCCCACATCACTGAGAAAGTATTTCCTCTGATGGAGGAATCAAGAACAAAAAGACATTATCTCAAAATTAGAGCCAAACAATTTTAAAACTGAGGTCATTGCAGTAAAATTCTAAATCTGAGAACCAGAACGTAATTTTTAAAGTTAAATGAAATGCAATCTCAGTCCAAGTGCTTTCTCTGTGTAATTTCCGGACAGTAGCACTTCCACAAGCACACTGACAAAAAACAGTAACAAAGAATTGGTTAATTCATTGCCATGGATAAAAATCATTGCTTTCTTTTGGAAGGAGACTACAAGCAGCCTTCATAACAAACGTTCATATTGCCTCAAAATGCTCCTCAGAGGAAAATAATTTTAAGATCTTTATTTTAGCACTTTGTTTTGTTTAATATCTTTGCATCCAATCATGAAGAAAGCATGCATGACTGTGCCCCTGAGAAATAATCCTTTATTTTTAAAGACTGTTAGAGGCCTGCAGCATGTGGAGTTGAAGGTGCCAGAACAATACATTGGACGCATTGGATTCTGACAGGCTCCAGCTCACTAACAGGTCCAGAATCAGAAAACATTGGATATGCGCAGCAGGTCAGGCAACGACTGTAGTGGCAGAAACTGGGTTAATGCTTCTGATCGGTGAGCTGATGACAAACGTGAGCTAAAGAGAGCCTGTGGGATGTTGAAAATGTTGGAGTGAACAGTTAGTCTTTGATGTATGAGAGGTGATTGATAAGTTTGTGGCCTAAGTTAGAAGGAGTCAGTTTTAGAAAACCTAGCACATTTATTTTTCAGCATAGTCCCCTCCTACATTTACACACCTAGTCCAACGGTTGTGGAGCATACGGATCCCTTCTTTGTAGAAGTCGGCGTCTTGGACCTCCAGAAAGTGGTCCACAGCAGGGGTGATTGATAAATTTGTAGCCTAAGGTAGAAGGAGATGAGTTATTAACCTCAAGCTTTCTACATAATCACTCAAAGAGTTGAACTGCACGTGCATGCAACGAGAGCTGTATAACTCATCACCTTCTACCTTAGGTCACGAACTTATCAATCATCCCCGCTGCGGACAATTTTCTGGAGGTCCAAGGTGCCGACTTCTACAAAGAAGGGATCCGTGTGCTCCATGACTGCTGGACTAAGTGTGTAAATGTAGGAGGGGACTATGTTGAAAAATAAATGTGCTAGGTTTTCTAAAATTGGCTCCTTCTACCTTGGGCCATGAACTTATCAATCACCCCTCGTACTGTAGACCATGGTCTCTCTTTTGGGGGCTTTGCTGCTTGCATGGTGGGTGGTGGGAATGTTACGCTAGAATAAGTGGGAGAGGGGGAGGGGGATGGTTGAAGCTGCCTGGGCGTGAGATGGGTCCATGGGGCTTTGGGGTTCTTACGTTTTTTTCTGTCATTCATTCTTTGTGGTTTTTCTTCTGTTTCAAGGATGTCTGTGGAGAGTAAGAATTTCAGACTGTATATTGTATACATTCTCAGAACCATTGAACCATATTCTGCCTGACTTGTAGATCTCTCCAAGCTAATGGTATGAATATTGATTTCTCCTTCTAGTGAAGGAAATTTGCCCCCCACTCTAATCTTTTACCTCTTCTCACCTGCCTCCTTCCCTTTCTCCTATGGTCCACTCTGTTCTCCTATCATATTCCTTCCTCTCCAGCCCTTGACCTTTCCCACCCACCTGGCTTCACCTTTCACCTTCCAGCTAGACTCTTTCCGCTCCCCCCACCATTCAATTCAGGTATCTCCCCCCTTTCCCCCTCAGTCCTGATGAATGGTCTCAGCCTGAAACGTCAACTGTTTACTCTTTTCCACAGATGCTGCCTGTCTGCTAAGTTCCTCCAGCATTTTGTGTGAATTATTTCCATACACCTTGTATATATATCTTTCAAAATTTCAGCAGCTGCAGCTTTTAGCTTTTGACTGATCTGACAGTTCTCTGATAGCGCTAAATAAAGAAAGATATATGAACGAACTGAAATGTTGATTGTCAGCCAACGTGGGAAGAGTGTTTCATTTAACAGTGGGGGCAACAGGCAGAATTGGAATGGTTATTCTTTGAAGTTATCGCTGCCAGCACACATGAAGCATCCACTTTTATATCCATTCCTTATCAATTCGAATATCGCATTCCAGTGTCATTGGCCACAGGTCATGTGTCTGACCCTTAACACCTTGTTAATGGCTCTGCTTCAAGCCAGCATCCATTTATTGACCCCCTCCCATCAAGTAACAGTTGATAATTTATGGCTGTTTGTTTGCAATCACTAATGAGATCGAATCACTCCAAGCAGGCACCAACCTCAACATTCACAAACTTGTATATTATATCCAACCAAAGAACATCTCACAAATAACTTCTTATTTGGAAATGATCTCTAGTCCAGCAGATTACCTGAAGTATCATTGTGTCTTCTTTAAAACATTGATCAAGCCCAGCATGTCAAGATCACAAAATGGAGAATAGATTGGCAGTCTCCATCCCCAAGCACGAGGCAAGAATAAAAATAATTAGTCTGTCTGCTTCCACTGTCCTTGATTCATTTGAATTCACTGATTTGTAGACTGTCGTTCTTTCTGGCCAGTGGAACTTTTCAATAAAGTTGGATGTGGGGTAATAACTGTTCCTGAATAGAGTGGTTTGGGGCCTAAGGCTTCTATAACACCTGTTCGACGGTAGTAGTGAGAAGAGTGCATGGCTTGGATGGTAGAGGTCTTTGATATTGGATGCTGCTTTCTTACGATGGTGCTCCATGTAAATGTACTGAATAGCAGGAAGGGCTTTGCCTATGATGGACTTGGACTGGGCCCCACCACATTCTGTAGCCGTCCATCCCATCTTGGCTCATTGCAAACAAACCCCACAGCTTCTCTCTCTCTCTGTATCTCTTACTGTACCTGCAGGACTTGCTGTCGCTGAACAAGCAGCAAGCTGATCCTTCCTTTAACATTTGGAGATACATGCTAGACCTCATTTGAAATATAATTAGCAGCTTTGGACCCCATACCTAAGAAAGAATGTGCTTGCATTGGAGAAAAGCAAAGGGAGCTTTACAAGAATGATCCTGAGAATGAAAGGGTTAATGTTTGAGGAGTGTTTGATGGTTCTGTATTTATACTCACAGGGCTTAGAAGAAAAAGGGTAAATCTCATTGAAACATAATAAATATTGAAAGGCCTTGATAAGGCCTTAAAATGGAGAGGATTTTTCCATTAGTGGGAGGGTCCATGATGAGAGAACACACCTCAGATTAGAAGAATGTTTAGAACAGAGATGGGGAGGAATTTCTTTGTTAGAGGTTAATGAACCTGTGGAATTCATTGCTAACAACCACTGTAAAGGCTAAATCATTAAATATGTTTAAAGTGAAGGTTGATGGGTTCTCGATTAGTAAGGGTGTCAAATGTTATGAGGAGATGGCAGGAGAATGGAGTAGAGAGGGAAACTCAATCAGGTATGATCGAATAGTGGTGAATCTTTGAAGGATTAAATGGCCTAATTCTGCTCTTATGGTCTTCTGGTTCATTGAGTTTTGATAAAATATATTGGAGCAGACCTTCGGATGTTAAAGGCTTGCTGAGTACCTCCAGCATGCTCTGTTATATTTCGGATTTCTAGCATCTGCAGGTTTGTTTTTTCTTTCCTCATTCTCAACTCTAGCCCTTGAAATATTACATTGGGATTTACTGTCAGTGACCCTCACTGCATCTTTCTCCAGAATGGGTTGTTCCTCTTGAGTAAAGCCCTTGCCACCCACAAGCTTGTGTGTTATAGAAACATAGAAACATAGGTGCAGGAGTAGGCCATTCGGCCCTTCGAGCCTGCACCGCCATTTATTATGATCATGGCTGATCATCCAACTCAGAACCCCGCCCCAGCCTTCCCTCCATACCCCCTGACCCCCGTAGCCACAAGGGCCATATCTAACTCCCTCTTAAATATAGCCAATGAACTGGCCTCAACAGTTTCCTGTGGCAGAGAATTCCACAGATTCACCACTCTCTGTGTGAAGAAGTTTTTCCTAATCTCAGTCCTAAAAGGCTTCCCCTCTATCCTCAAACTGTGACCCCTCATTCTGGACCTCCCCAACATCGGGAACAATCTTCCTGCATCTAGCCTGTCCAATCCCTTTAGGATCTTATACGTTTCAATCAGATCCCCCCTCAATCTTCTAAATTCCAACGAGTACAAGCCCAATTCATCCAGTCTTTCTTCATATGAAAGACCCGCCATCCCAGGAATCAATCTGGTGAACCTTCTTTGTACTCCCTCTATGGCAAAGATGTCTTTCCTCAGATTAGGGGACCAAAACTGCACACAATACTCCAGGTGTGGTCTCACCAAGGCCTTGTACAACTGCAGTAGTACGTCCCTGCTCCTGTACTTGAATCCTCTCGCTATAAATGCCAGCATACCATTCGCCTTTTTCACCGCCTGCTGTACCTGCATGCCCACTTTCAATGACTGGTGTATAATGACACCCAGGTCTCGTTGCACCTCCCCTTTTCCTAATCGGCCACCATTCAGATAATCATCTGTTTTCCTATTTTTGCCACCAAAGTGGATAACTTCACATTTATCCACATTAAATTGCATCTGCCATGAATTTGCCCACTCACCCAACCTATCCAAGTCACCCTGCATCCTCTTAGCATCCTCCTCACTGCTAACACTGCCACCCAGCTTCGTGTCATCCGCAAACTTGGAGATGCTGCATTTAATTCCCTCATCCAAGTCATTAATATATATTGTAAACAACTGGGGTCCCAGCACTGAGCCTTGCGGTACCCCACTAGTCACCGCCTGCCATTCTGAAAAGGTCCCGTTTATTCCCACTCTTTGCTTCCTGTCTGCTAACCAATTCTCCACCCACACCAATACCTTACCCCCAATACCGTGTGCTTTAAGTTTGCACACTAATCTCCTGTGTGGGACCTTGTCAAAAGCCTTTTGAAAATCCAAATATAACACATCCACTGGTTCTCCCCTATCCACTCTACTAGTTACATCCTCAAAAAATTCTATGAGATTCGTCAGACATGATTTTCCTTTCACAAATCCATGCTGACTTTGTCCGATCATTTCACTGCTTTCCAAATGTGCTGTTATCACATCCTTGATAACTGACTCCAGCAGTTTCCCCACCACCAACGTTAGGCTAACCGGTCTATAATTCCCCGGTTTCTCTCTCCCTCCTTTTTTAAAAAGTGGGGTTACATTAGCCACCCTCCAATCCTCAGGAACTAGTCCAGAATCTAACGAGTTTTGAAAAATTATCACTAATGCATCCACTATTTCTTAAGCTACTTCTTTAAGCACTCTAGGATGCAGACCATCTGGCCCTGGGGACTTATCTGCCTTCAATCCCTTCAATTTACCTAACACCACTTCCCTACTAACATGTATTTCGCTCAGTTCCTCCATCCCACTGGACCCTCTGTCCCTTACTATTTCTGAAAGATTATTTATGTCCTCCTTAGTGAAGACAGAACCAAAGTAACTATTCAATTGGTCTGCCATGTCCTTGCTCCCCATAATCAATTCACCTGTTTCTGTCTGCAGGGGACCTACATTTGTCTTTACCAGTCTTTTCCTTTTTACATATCTATAAAAGCTTTTACAGTCAGTTTTTATGTTCCCTGCCAGTTTTCTCTCATAATCTTTTTTCCCCTTCCTAATTAAGCCCTTTGTCCTCCTCTGCTGAACTCTGAATTTCTCCCAGTCCTCAGGTGAGCCACTTTCTCTGGCTAATTTGTATGCTTCTTCTTTGGAATTGATACTATCCCTAATTTCTCTTGTCAGCCACGGGTGCACTACCTTCCTTGATTTATTCTTTTGCCAAACTGGGATGAACAATTGTTGTAGTTCATCCATGCAACCTTTAAATGCTTGCCATTGCATATCCACCGTCAATCCTTTAAGTGTCATTTGCCAGTCTATCTTAGCTAATTCACGTCTCATACCTTCAAAGTTACCCCTCTTTAAGTTCAGAACCTTTGTTTCTGAATTAACTATGTCACTCTCCATCTTAATGAAGAATTCCACCATATTATGGTCACTCTTACCCAAGGGGCCTCTCACGACAAGATCGCTAATTAACCCTTCCTCATTGCTCAAAACCCAGTCCAGAATAGCCTTCTCTCTAGTTGGTTCCTTGACATGTTGGTTCAAAAAACCATCCCGCATACATTCCAAGAAATCCTCTTCCTCAGCACCTTTACCAATTTGGTTCACCCAGTCTACATGTAGATTGAAGTCACCCATTATAACTGCTGTTCCTTTATTGCACACATTTCTAATTTCCTGTTTAATACCATCTCCGACCTCACTACTACTGTTAGGTGGCCTGTACACAACTCCCACCAGTGTCTTCTGCCCCTTGGTGTTACGCAGCTCTACCCATATCGATTCCACATCTTCCCGGCTTATGTCCTTCCTTTCGATTGCGTTAATCTCTTCTTTAACCAGCAACGCCACCCCACCTCCCCTTCCTTCATGTCTATCCCTCCTGAATATTGAATATCCCTGAACGTTGAGCTCCCATCCCTGGTCACCCTGGAGCCATGTCTCTGTGATCCCAACTATATCATAATCATTAATAACAATCTGCACTTTCAATTCATCCACCTTATTACGATATATATCATACTGATCATCCTGACATCCAGGCCTTTATAGTGACATGGCTACGGGGTGAGGCCATGTACTCCTAAACACAGCCAACAGCCCAAATATCAATCACCCTATGCAAATTGTTATGTTGTTAGTGAAACCCTCATGGGTTTAAAGTCTAAATCCTAATATAGATAACAAAATGGCGGTAATCAATGATAACATACTGTCCAGATGACTGCATCCACAGAGATGATTTGACAGCCAAAGCATTGAGTTATGGTGCCTATAAAAAGTATTCACCTCACCCCTTTAGAAGCTTTGTTTTATTACTTTACAATATTGGATCACACTGGATTTAATTTGGCTTTTTTGACATTGATCAACAGGAAAGGACTCTTTTGTGTCAAATTGAAAACAGATCTCTACAAAGTGCTCTAAATTAATTACAAATATAAAAGAGAAAAGAACTGATTGCATAAGTACTCACCCCCTTCAAATCAGTATTTAGTAGATGCAACCTTTAGGAGCAATTACAGCCTTGAGTCTGTGTGGAAAGGTCTCTGTCAGCTTTGCACAGCTGGACACTGCAATTTTTCTCCATTTTTTTTTACAAAACTGTTCAACTTTGCAATTCACACACTGGAGCAACAGGTCAACGGCAGATGCCATCTCTCTGGCCCTACATTCCTCCTTAGAACACCTGGAGAATAAAGACGCATACATAAGGCTCCTTTTCATTGACTACAGCTCTGCATTTAATACCATCATTCCAAATAAACTGATTCCTAAGCTCTGGAACCTGAGCCTTAGCACTCAGATCTGCAGCTGGATCTTCAACTTCCTCACAGACAGGACCCAGGCTGTAAAAATAGGGGACAAGCTCTCCTCTACAATCACTCTGAGCACCAGTGCCCCACAAGGCTGTGTAATCAGCCCCCTGCTGTACTCACTGTACACCCATGATTGTGTAGCCAAGTTTCCATCAAACTCAATATATAAGTTTGCTGATGACACAACAATTGTAGGCCGTATCTCAGGTAATGATGAGTTTGAGTACAGAGAAGAAATTAAGAACCTGGTGGCATGGTGTGAAGACAATAACCTATCCCTCAATGTCAGCAAGACAAAAGGATTGGTTGTTGACTTCAGAAGGAGTAGCAGACCGCACGACCCAATTTACATTGGTGGTGCGCAAGTGGAACAGGTCAAAAACTTTAAGTTCCTCGGGGTCAATATCACAAATGACCTGACTTGGACCAACCAAGCAGAGTTCACTGCCAAGGCCCACCAGCGCCTTTACTTCCTGAAAAAACTAAGGTAATTTGGCTTGTCCTCTAAAACCCTCACTAATTTTTATAGATGCACTGTAGAAAGCATTCTTCTATGGTACATCACAACCTGGTATGGAAGTTGTCCTGTCCAAGACCGGAAGAAGCTGCAGAAGATCGTGAACGCAGCACAGCACATCAGATCACACAAATCAATCCTCCGTCTGTGGACTCACTTTACACCGCACCCTATCGGAGCAGTGCTGCCAGGATAATCCAGGACACAACCCACCCAGCCAACACACTTTTCGTCCCTCTTCCCTCCGGGAGAAGGCTCAGGAGCTTGAAGACTCGTACGACCAGATTTGGGAACAGCTTCTTTCCAACTGTGATAAGACTGCTGAATGGATCCTGACCCGGATCTGGGCCGTACCCTCCAAATATCTGGACCTGCATCTCGGTTTTTTTGCACTACCTTACTTTCCATTTTTCTATTTTCTATTTATGATTTATAATTTAAATTTTTAATATTTACTATCGATTTGTAATCCAGGGAGCGGGAAGCGCAGAATCAAATATCGCTATGATGATTGTACGTTCTAGTATCAATTGTTTGGTGACAACAAAGTATAAAGTAAGTAAAGTAAAGTAAGTTCTGTGAGATTGCATGGAGATCGTGAGTGAACAGCCTTTTTCAAATCCAGCCACAAATTCTCAATTGGATTGAGGTATGGACTCTGATTTAGCCACTCCAGGACATTAAATTTGTTGTTTATAAGCCATTCTTGTGTAGCTTTGGCTTTATGCTTGAAGTCATTGTCTTGCTGGAAAATAAATCTTCTCCCAAATCGCAGTTCTCTTGCAGACTGCATCAGCTTTTCCTTCAGGATTTCACTTACGCCAAACATAGCATATAGTCTGATGGCAAAGAAGCTTAATTTTGGTTTCATCAGACCATATATATAACCATATAACAATTACAGCACGGAAGCAAGCCATCTCGGCTCTTCTGGTCCGTGCTGAACTCTTACCCTATCCTATTCCCACCGACCTGCACTCAGCCCATAACCCTCCATTCCTTTCCTGGCCATATATCTATCCAATTTAACTTTAAACGACAACATCGAACCTGCCTCAACCACTTCTGCTGGAAGCTCGTTCCACACAGCTACCACTCTCTGAGTAAAGAAGTTCCCCCTCATGTTACCCCTAAACTTTTGTCCTCTAATTCTCAACCCATGCCCTCTTGTTTGAATCTTCCCCACTCTCAATGGAAAAAGTCTAACCACGTCAACTCTATCAATCCCCCTCATAATTTTAAACACCTCTATCAAGTCCCCCCTCAACCTTCTACACTCTAAAGAACAAAGACCTAACTTATTCAACCTTTCTCTGTAACTTAGGAGATGAAACCCAGGCAACATTTCAGTAAACCTCCTCTGTACTCTCTCAATTTTATTGACATCTTTCCTATAATTCAGTGACCAGAACTGTACACAATACTCCAGATTTGGCCTTACCAATAGAACCTTCTTCCAGCTGACTTCAGTCTAACACATGCCTTCTGGCAAACTCTAGCCAAGATTTCATGTGAGTTTTTTTCAAGAGTGGATTTCCCTTTGCTTCTCGCACATAGAGGCACGACTGATGAAACAAGGGGCAACAGGTGTTGTATGTGCAAGTCTCTCATCTCAGCTACTGAAGCTTGTAACTCCTCCAGAGTTGTGATAGGTCTCTTGGTGGCCTCCCTCGCTAGTCCCCTTCTTGCACAGTCACTCAGTTTTTGAGGACGGCCTGCTCTGGGCAGATTTACAGCTGTGCCATATTCTTTCCATTTCTTGATGATTGACTTAACTGTACTCCAACGGATATTCAGTGACTTGGAAATTTTCTTGTATCCATCTCCTGACTTGTGCTCTTTAATAACCTTTTTGTGGAGTTACTTGGAGTGTTCTTTTGTCTTCGTGGTGTAGTTTTTGCCAGGATACTGACCGGCTTGCAGCTGGAACTTCCAGATACAGGTGCATTCTTTTCTACAATCAATTGAAACAGCTTGAGTGCACACAGGTCTCCAAAAACAGATTTCCATTCAACTAATTAATTGACTTCTAAAACCAATTGACTGCACCAGTGATGATTTGGTGTGTTATATTAAAAGGGGGGGGGGGGGTTAATGATTTTGTCTTTTATATTTTTAATTGATTTAGATCACTCTGTAGATATCTGTTTTCACTTTGACACGAAAGAGCCTTTCTCTGTTGATCAGTGTCAAAAAAGCCAAATTAAATCCACATCAAAGTTGCTGGTGAATGCAGCAGGCCAGGCAGCATCTCTAGGAAGAGGTACAGTTGACGTTTCAGGCTGAGATCCTGACAAAGGGTCTGACATGAAGGGACATTTGGCCCACATTCATTGAGGCTGTGGAGTGATCTGTCCACTCATAGTCTATGCTGCTGAGAAGGCTTGTGAATGAACCATAGCCGATGAATGTCAGCTCTTCCTCTCCGGTCATGCCACTGACTATTCCCTCCCTGACAATGATCAGCTCTCACACTGTTCCTATCAATAAGTCAGTCACCTCAGGCTCCCCTTTAACCACAACCTAGCTCTGTTGCAGAGATACAAGGTACAGAACTATTGCTGATGTAACAAATAAATGCCCCTGCAAATCGATGTTACAACTGCAAAGTTTAAATTAGATTAGATTCAACTTTATTGTCATTGTGCCGAATACAGATACAAAGCCAATGAAATGCAGTTAGCATCTGACCAGAAATGCAAAGAGTAGTGTTATTTACAAAATAACTGCAAATAAAAGGTAAGTGCTACAATATGAAAGTACTGAGACAGTCCAATATGGGTGCAATACTGCTTAGCGCTGTGATGTGAGGTTCAGCAGGGTCACAGCCTCAGGGAAGAAGCTCTTCCTGTGCCTGCTGGTGCTTCAGCGAAGGCTCCTGTAGCGCCTACCGGATGGGAGGAGAGTAAAAAGTCCATGGTTAGAGTGAGATGCATCCTTGATAATGCTTTTTGCCCTGGCCAGGCAGCATTTATGGTAGATGTTCTCAATGGTGGGCAATTGGGTGCCGATAATCCGCTGGGCAGTTTTCACCACACACTGGAGAGCTTTGCGGTCCAATACGGGACAATTGCCATACCACACTGAGATGCAGTTGGTGAGTATGCTCTCAATGGTACAGCGGTAAAAGTCCCAGTATCCTGGGACAGAGGTGAGCTTTTTTGATACTCCACAGGAAATAAAGGTGCTGTTGTGACTTTTTGATCAGGATGGAAGAGTTCATGGACCAGGTGAGATCCTCAGAAATGTGGACACCAAGGAATTTGAAGCTTGATACACACTCCACTACAGTTCCGTTGATGTAGCTGGGGACGTGAGTGTGGCTTCTAGCATGCCTGAAGTCCACAATGATCTCCTTGGTATTCTGGGTGTTAAGGGCCAGGCTGTTGTCAGCACATCACGCAGCCAGGTGCTGGATCTCGTCCCTGTAGGCAGTCTCGTCATCCCCTCTGATCAGGCCAACCACCGTGGTGTCATCTGCGAACTTGATTATGGAGTTAGAACCGTGTACAAGAACGCAGTCATAGGTGAAAAGGGAGTACAGAGGAGGGCTCAGCACACAGCCTTGAGGCACGCCGGTGTTCAGGGTGAGAGTGGAGGAGGAGAGGTTGTCTAGCTTAACTGATTGGGGTCTGTTAGTCAGAAAGTCCAAGGTCCAATTGCAAAGGGATGAGCTGATACCAAGCTGGCGAAGTTTGGCGATCAAATTTCAATCACTTGAATTTCCAATACAGGGTCATTCTCAGCATTTGAACCTTCAGTCACTGTGAATCAATAACTCATTTTTGTAACTTATAGTATATTTTTATATCTGGCACTGTACTGCTGCAGCAAAACAACAAATTTCCCAACATAGGTTGGCGATAATAAACCTGATTCTCATTCTCATTCTGCATCAATGGTTAAGGTGCTTTCTCTTAGTTATGTTAGTTACTAATTTCAGGTGAACAACAACTTGAGAGCATGTTTATATAAATGTAACCGGGTGACCATCAAAACTTATTCATTTTCATTAAAAGTGTACCTAGGCATTCATCCGGGTAATGCTAGAATAGTTATCTGTGCCTTTAAGTGGAGACAGTGATGTCATTACACACGCACAGGATAGTGGGGAGACCATTGTTCTTTCTGCTGAAGAAGCTGGTGGGGCTTTGAAATTGAGTTCCTCCCAGAGGTGCTGGGCATAGTGAGGAAAGGTGAGCATTAATTGACGATATCCATGTGAATTCATTTATGCTTGTTGGTGAATCGAGAATATCGGTAATTTGACATGTTTTACATGTGGATGCTTTAGATTTTCACGAGTGGAGGTATCAGCACTAGACAGCGTGGCTTGTGCAAAATTCCTTACCAGCCAAGTAGGTCAGTCTTCCTGTAATTTAACTACCAGGCAATATCTTGTAGAAATCAAGCCAAAGCGTACCTTTTGTCTGACTTTATTGTATCATGACTGGTTGTGAATGTAACAGCGTAACGTGAATGTTTAGTCTCTGTTCGGAAGTTCAGCACGTGTGTACATGTCTTCGCTTACATTTTGTATAAGATACAGGGCTGGGGGGGGGATTCTAATTAGATTAGATTAGATTAGTTCAGATTAGATTAGATGATGAGGACACGCAGTCCTCTTTTATTGTCATTTAGTAACGCATGCATTAAGAAATGATACAATGTTCCTCCGGTGTGATATCACAGAAATACAAGACAGATCAAGACTGAAAAACTGACAAAAAGCACATAATTATAACATATAGTTACAACACTGAAAGCAATACTGTAACTTGATGAAGAACAGGACATGGGCACAGTAAAAAAAAGTTCAAAGTCTCTTGAAAGTCCCATCATCTCACGCAGACAGGAGAAGGAAGAAAACTCTCTTCCTGCCATGAGCTACCAGCGCTGCAAACTTGCCGATGCAGCATCCTAGAAGCAACCAACCACAGTCCGACTCTGAGTCGCCTGAAAACTTTCAGCCTCCGACCAGCCCTCCGACACCGAGCACCGAGCACCATCTCTGCCGAGCGCTTTGACCCCAGCCCAAGCCACCAGCAACAGGAAAAGCCGAGGATTTGGGTCCTTCCCTCCGGAGATTCTCGATCGCACAGTAGCAGCGGCAATGAACTGGGCATTTCAGAAGTTTCTCCAGATTTTCCTCCGTGCTTCTCACGTCTGTCTCCATCAAATCAGAATTGTGCACAGCCCCTATTTAACAAATACGATATCATTTCATCGGAGCGGCCGCACGCACTGCGTTGCGCCGCCATCTTCTCCTCCCACCTCATACAAATGATGTTTGTATTGTGTTCCTTCAGCATTGCCACTACCGTATTAGTTCTGTATCAGTTTTGTGCAGTTTGCTTTACGTATTCTTATACTGCATACACAATTTGCTGCTACATAAGGGTGTGGATCAAAATTTATATTGAGATTGTAACGGCAAGAACTGGTTGTAAATCCGTTCATTTTGTTTTGAGACCCTCTTCTGGCACATAAACATCTAAAACAGATAAAGGAATATTAAAACCCGAAAAAGTATTTGCTGTCCAGAGTGTGTACATTTCCCCAGGCTACAAAATAAATAAAACTGCTGTATAATTAGTTGCTAAATTGTGGGAAAATTGATTATTTTAGAGGACAGAAGAATTCCTATATCAACCATTCACCATCATTGCTTCATCCATTAGCCCTTCACAACTGTCTTCAGTACTGTACGTGAGAAAGGAGTTTTGTTATGGGTGTTACCATGGGAAATCTTGCTGATGTCGCAGAAGTTTTGCAGTCAGTTTCCATTAAATTCAATGTTCTGTATCTCAGAAGGATTTTTCTGATATTATTACTCTCCACCCTCCTTTTGATTTATTCCGGTAACAAGCTCTGTGAGCTGAAGTTGCTATTTGATACATTATTTTTCCTCATTCCAACACCAGATTAGTCAGCCACACAATGGTGTCCTCGGTACTTTATCAGATGGACTAGCATAACCAATGAAATCACCACATTGTCATTAATATTACTTATTGGCATTAGTTAATGATCCTTCCCATTAATCTCTGGTCTCTTTTCCCACAAGTTCAAATCTAGTCAAATTTGACAGAAAGGATCAGTTCCAAAATCAATGCGGGAACATCATCACCACACGATGCATTCAAGCTGAAATGTATGACTACTTTCTCAAGGCAACAGAGGATGGCAAATAATGTGCGTGCCAAATTCAACCAGCTCTCAAGAAGAAATAATAAAAGGTTCTAAATAGCTCTGCTGCCCCGAAGATTATCTTCACAGACCTAACAAGGTGCGCTATCCGAATCAGAATCCGATTTATTATCATTGACTGAGATGATGTGAAAGTTGTTATTTTACGACAGCAATATAGTGCAAAGACTTAACGTTACTATGAATTTCAAAACTAAATAAATCGTGTAGAAGAAAAGGAGTAATGAGGTAGTGTTTGTGCATTTCTGGGTTATTCAGAAATCTGATGGGGAAGGGGAACAACCTGTTTCTGAGTCATTGAGTGTGGGCCTTTCGGCTCCTGTACCCCCCCCCCTCGGTGGTGGTAACGAGAAGAGGGTATGTCACAGAGAGTGAGGGTCCTTACTGATGGATGCTGTCTTCTTGAGGAAGTTTCTCTTGAAGATGCCCCTGTTGGTGGTGAAGGTTGTGTCCATGATGGAGCTGGATGTGTCTACGACCATCTGTAGTCTCTTGTGATCCTGTGCTTTGCAGCCCCCATTCCAGGCTGTGAGTTGGTCACCTCCCAAATCTCCTTAAACTCCTAATGAAGTAAACTTGCTGGCACACCTTCTTCGCGATTGCACCAATGCGTTGGGCCCAGGGTAGATCTTCTGAGATGCGGACAACCAGGAATTTGCAGCTGCTGGCCCCTCGATGAGGACTGGGGATTTCACTCAGCTTCCCCTTCCTGAAGCCCACGGTCACTTCCTTGGTCTTGCTTCAGTTGTGTGCGATATTGTTGTTGTACCACTCAGCCAGCCAATGTTCCTCACTCATCGCCATCTGAGATTCTACCAACGTCAATGGAAAATTCACAGATAATGTTTGAGCTTGTACTCAGCCACACAGTCATGGCTGTAGAGAAACTAGAGCAGTGGGCTAAGCACACATCCTTAAGAATACCCCTGGGTTGATTGTCAGTGTAGAGGAACCTCACTAACGCACAAATACTGATAACGCAGCTGAGATGTTCTAAAGTGAAATATTATTGTCCAGTAAGGAGAGCACACAACAGCAACTCAAGGCTGACGTGAATGAGAATCAGGTAACTACAGCATAGTTCACAATGTTTGTTGCTGAATTAGATGAGATCACTGATTGCCCAGTGCCTTGCCACTTGAACTCACAATAAAACCATTTCCAGGCTTTGCTGTTGGATGGCTCCAAAATTGTATTGCCAAACTGATCTCTCGAGCGATGCAAGGTTTTGACCATGCAGGGCTTGGCTGCAAACTCAACTCAGTTGAGTTCTTTAGAAGTTATTTACTGTCAGCACCCCTTCACACCACCCATGGTAAAGACTCACATTCACATCAGGTTTGTTACGCAAACTTGAACCCTTCACCTAACCTGCCATTAAAAAACTTACTCCACCTCAGCTCTCCTAGCAGGCCCCAGTATCCCAATGGACATTCGCCAGGCTAAATCGCTAATCCAATCCTCTACACTCTCGGCCTTTGGCATAATCCCATTGAACAATTGCCCTCACCTCCATTGCTCAAATGACTTGCGAACTTCTACCTTGGATGATTGATCACAGAGCCTCAGCAGCTTCCAGTAGCTGCTAGCTCTCCGCCTGGCCCTTGCTCAATGTCATTGACCTCCCTATCCTCCACTTCGAACGTAGCTGCTTTCCATCCCACACTGCACTGTCAGGAAAAGTCTTACCCGTCTCTTGGCCCATCAACGTAATTCGATTTCTCACTGCGGGTCCATGACTAAAACCTTGGCACGCTGTGCAGCGGCCGTGTAACGTGTCTCTGCAGATGCCAGTGAAATTCCAGGCCCATTCCTATGCTTTCCGCTCTGTCTGCACAGATTTCCCTCTGGGCTTCAGAAGGAATTTAGACAAAGAAATTGTTGCATAGCAGCCTCAGAACCTTAGTTAATGTGAGAGAACGGTGGTCAGTCAGGACAGGACTCACCAACTTCAGCTGGTGCTGGGCCTCTTCTCCAAGCAGGGCCTGTTAGTGAGGGAGAAGGCCTGCAGAAACCTCGAACTGCATGACAGCTGATTTTGTTTGCCTGCTTTCTTGTCCGTCTTTGTTTAGAAATTCAGGCTTGTAGTTTCCCAACAGCTCTCTCTGCAAGGGCTGCTCCTTACGAAAGATACCTACCTGACGCAAAAATCAGTCCCTCTCTGACATTCTTTGATTTGTTATGTTACTGATCTGGTTACTATAAGTGAAGCTTTTCACATTACAGCAGCAGTTTCTCTCATTCATTTCTGCCGAATGTAGAACTGGCAATGCTATATGCTCACACTAGAAAAATTCACTTCCATGTAATTACATACACTTATTTTAATCTCACAACACTCTCTCAAAATCACCCTTATCTTGTGACAAGTTTTTAAAAAATGTTGATATTCAGTGGGTGAGGAAAAATGTATAATTTAACTAAAAATTCTTATGCACACATACACACACTCCATCAGTCTTTTATCCAGCCTTGGATGAAAGACTGACATAACTTATCACTTCGGTTCTTGTTTGAATAAAGTCGTTTCCTCAATTAAAGTTAACATTTTTTTTAAATGACTGCAGTGGATAAAATCTACATTTTTGTTCCTTTGAACGCAGGGATATATACAAGTTCAAGGTTATAAACGGTGGTTAGATGGAGAATACAGGTCTAATTTCTGTAATCATTCCACACACATTAATGCTTCGAGCCCAATTATTTCAATGAGGAAATGGGGAGGAAAAGGGGGACCAATGGAATTTCTCTGCTGAGAGGTGGGATGATGCTGATGGTTTGAGTGGCCTTCTTCTGTACTAAGATCGGTAAATTAGTAATATGAATTCTATCTTTCCATTGCATTTGCCTTTCCAGATAAGAGCAAGAAAATATAAGCTTAATGCTGAGTCCACCTGGCGTCAATATCATTCTCTGAGAAAGTCTGTGAGTGCCCAGTTACAAGCCTCCTACTTTTCCACAGGCTGGGATCTTCGCTCTTCCCAGGACCTGCAGCTGTGTTGTCTGGAGGAGGAGTTGATTGTTTAGGAGTCAAATCTTATTACACGGTTGTGTGTATTGTTGGGGTGGGAGTACTGAGGTTTACTAGATGCTTAATCCTACTCTCTGTCTGGTCAATGTGAGCAGCTACTACAATAATATTTAGGAAGATAATTCTTCTGCTCATTAATGGGGGAGTCCACAGAGGCTTAATTTTATCAAATTACCGATACTAACTGCATCACTGCTTTATGTTAGCATGGAGCTCTTCAGTAAAAGTGACTGCCAAAATCCTTTACTGAGAGTTATGACATGACAATACAAGTTAAGTTGCATTGTGTCATCTCATTTTAATAACACACTGACTCACAACGTCTCTGCTGGCCCAGCAGAAGAAGCATTACCTAAATCATCCTTCCTGGTGCTGAGGACAATCCAAGAGCAAGAAGATAGTCATCTACATCAAGCCACTGTGCACCCCATTCAACATGATAAAACTGCGTCAACGCGACCCAACTTCACTCCCCCATTCACAAAGATCCACAGATCATTATTCTTTTCATGGTAAAGAGTAAACAGTCAACGCTTTGAGCCCTGAATACCCTATTGACTGCTTGCTCTTTGCGTGTGTTGCTTTGGATTTCCAGCATCTTCTGGTTTTCTCAGGTTTATTATTTTTTTACACTGTCTCTTACATTGTCAAAGACAGAACAACTGGCCAGAAAGGCCTTAGCTGTGTGATGTTCTTCACACATTCAGGCTTATCTGCAAAATAAAAAATATGACAGTGTTCTCTTATCCTGTACTGGGGTGAAGTAGAGAGAGTCTCGTCTGCTCTGCTGTCTGAAACATATAAGATTATTACGGGATTGAACACACTAGAGGCAGGATACATGTTCCCGATGTTGGGGGAGTCCAGAACCAGAGGCCACAGTGTAAGAATAAGAGGTAGAAAATTTAGAACGGAGTTGAGGAAAAACTTTTTCACACAGAGAGTTGTGGTTCTGTGGAATGCTCTGCCTCAGAAGGCAGTGGAGGCCAATTCTCTGGATTCTTTCAAGAAAGAGTTAGATAGAGCTCTTAAAGATAGTGGAGTGAAGGGATATGGGGAGAAGGCAGGAAAAGGGTACTGATTGTGGATGATCAGCCATGATCACAGTGAATGGTGGTGCTGGCTTGAAGGGCTGAATGGCCTACCCCTGCACCTATTGTCTATTGTCTATTGAAATAACTTTTTGTGTGACATCTGTCCCTCAGGTATTACCAGTTCTTCACTCCACTAAATGCTGGCAGGCAATACAGACTCCTTCCGAACCAGAAACACTTCCTCTGCCATCTTGGTAAAGGCAAGTAAGTCATGCTGAGCAGCTTGAAGCCCCATGCTCACCCACGTAGATCGCCTCTCTGAAATATGCTGCATTCCACTTCACACAAGGAAAGCTTCCCACTGATTCCTTGAGATTTCCGCCCTGACTGTGTTTGCCAGACCACCCAGACTAAGATAAGCCGGGTTTCCATGCGCCGATTTGCTTTCATTCTCCAGCACGACACACTGAACCTGTCTATGTTTACACAGCACACTCACGTTGAGGGTGATTTTCTACAATTATGAATACGTTTCTCAGGCAGAACAAGTTGAGGGGCTCACAGACACTGCACCATTGTTTGAAATTTTCTGACATGGATTTACTGAGTGACAAGTTAGAATAATTTAAAATAACCTCGAAAATACCATTAAAGCCAAAATGAAATAAGCATGTGGAGAAGAGCCCAATCAGTGGCAGACACTCTGGTACATACTTAGTGGTGAATATTCCTCCAACCTCCCTCGAGAGTCTTGGAAGTTTTTCTGCTGTAGCTTTGAGAGTAGAGCCAAGGTTATGTCTCTATTATTTATTTTTTTCTCTTACTTAGGGAACAATTGAATAATATTGTCTCCTTCTCTTCAAATCTCCCCCTAAAACAGGGGGTACCAACCTTTCTTTATGCAATGGACCCCTACCATTAACTGAGGGGTCCGTGGACTCCGGTTGCCTACTTTGAAAATAAATTTTACTTTGACAATGTCAAAGTGAGAGCATGAAAAGAGAATAACAAAGTTGCATATCTTGACACATATGTTTTAATTTCAAATGATTCAGATATGATTATGTGATTGATATGTTAGTGTGTAGCAAAAATCTACCCACAGCCAGAGACATTTTGGTTGGATTATGAAATTCTCCTGATATATTAGTTTGTCACATCTCAAAACAGTTGAGTTAGCATCTCATTATCTCTCTAATTTTCTTAAGTTTGGCTTCAATGGAGCTGGATATTAGACAGCATATGTAACTGACAACAGAGTCAATGCTGCCTATTAAGCTTTACTGCCCTAGATGAATATTGATTACATTGTTATGTGTGCAGTTCAAAGACTGCATAAAATATAGGGGACATCCCAACACCATCAGTTATAAGGATCAGTTGTCCTTTCCTGTGTGATGAGCTGACGCTCCACTGCCGCATCCTGAGGGAATGTGCCCCTCCTCTCCTCCATGGTTGGGAATATCTGTACGGCTGATTATAAACAATCAGTTAATGGTTGATGGTCATTAAGGACTTGGTGAACCAAAGCGCCTGTTTCAGTGCTGTATGTCACTGCAGCTCTATGACTCAAGTTTAAGTTAAATTCTATCAGAAACTTATTGCATTAATCAGATATATAAGCATAAATTCATAATTTTATCATAACCTTTATGCTTTTATGTGCATTTGTCAAATATCCAATTTTGACTTTGCATTTGTTGAAATTATCTGCAACCAATTTGTCACTCCACACAATGTCTTTACTTTAGGTTTCCATATCTGCAGTTGTTTTATTTAATTTTCATTTACTGTAACATCCTGTTAAAGCAGGTACAAACACATCTAAGATATGTTCTGCTTTTTGACCATTGCATGTTACACCTAGATATTTAAATTAGATATTAATGTTAGGGCAAGTTGAGTGTGTTACTCTGGATTTCAAGCTTCTGCAGAATCCCTTGTGTTTATAATATTATTGAATTATTGAATTTATAAAATTTGCATTTAACATCTGTATTTTGATCAAAAGCATTGACTGGATAGATATCCAGAAGCTGGTTTCTCTTGGAGACCACAGAATAAAGGGGAACAACCGTAAAATTAGACCTATCCTTTCAGGAGTAACATTGAAAGCCAAAGACAAATTGGAAAATTGGATCACGGGAAAAATGGTTTAACTACATAATACCTCATAGGCCTGATTTTATTCTCACCAAGTCAATGAATATGTTGTAAAAAAAAAGATCACTCCCTGCTTTTTACATAGTTTTCTTCTTTTGATTGTTCTTTGTTTCCTCTCCTTTCTGTAAGTGTAGACCTCAGATAAGTATTATGTGGAGATTTGTGACAAATATGGTTATATGATATATATGTACAGTATCTGAAATACATCTTATGGAAATTTTGTTTGATGACGAACTTCAATAAAAAATAAACTACAAAAAAAGAGAAAATTGGATCACTCTTGTCCAAAATGTAAGCGGGGGAACTGAAAATATCAAAGCTAGGTTCAATAGATTTTTGTTAGGTAGGTTGTTAAGTGCTTGGAACCCAAGGTGAATAAATAGGAGGTAAGATACAATCAAGATGTAATTAACTCATGGAACAGTTTGAAAGGTCTGAAAGGTCTCCAATTACTATATTCAAACATTAATTTTATCCTTTATATTTACAATGAAACAATTTTGTTCCCACACTGGAGAAGATTTTAAATATATCAGATCCCATGTATTCCCATTAGTTGGGTAACCAGTAGCATACTGCTTCAGTACACGAGCTGAGTCTTAGTTCTCAAACTGGTCTGTACATCACTTATCTTTTGCAAATAGTCACAATGTTATCCGCAAAGCAGTGGCCCTACGTTATCTGTATGACACAATTGAAGATACTTCAAAAGTAATGCATCCTTCTTTGTAAAGTTTGTTCCAATCAATGTAATAAAGACACGTAGCAATTTAGTGACATAAAGTACGGTTGCTGAAGGAAGTTGGCATTCAGCCAGAGATTTGAGACAGGTTTTGAGTTCCTAAATAATTTCTTGGGTTTTCCCTAAGAAAAACATTACACGCCATCAATGAGATGGGAAGTTTTTTTTAAAGACTATTTCCTTTGTGTGAATCTTACAAAGTATTCTGATTCATAAGGGCACTGCAGTCAAGCTGGGCTGGGCTATTGTGGTAACAGAATTCTCATCTGCCTGGCCCTTATAACAACATTTCCTGTGCTTTATTGTATTGTTCTAAATCAACAAGATAAAGTCATTTCTGAACTCTCATGCTTGAAGAAGTACTTTAAATAAATATTCCTTGATAATCAGCTGCTTCTCATCTCTCTCGACTCTTTTAAATTTTCTTAAAGTGAAAAAGTCTAAGTCCATAGTTCCTTGAAAGTGTGAAAAAGAAACATATGGAATGATTGCTTTCATAGATTGGAGCATCAAATATAGGAGTTTGAACATAATATTGCAACTTTGCAAAATACTGATTAGGTCCCACTTGGAGGACAAGGTGCGGTTCTGGTTACCTTACTATAGGAAGGATGATTGAACTGGAGAGAGTACATACTGTGGAAAATTCACCAGGATGATGCCTGGTTTGGGGAACTTTGGTTATGGGCAAGACTGGACAGGCTGAGCTTGTTTTCCCTGGAGCAGGGGAGGTACATGATAGATGTGGACCTTTAAATTCCATCTGGGTAGCCTCCAACCTGATGGCATGAATATCGATTTCTCAACCTTCTGCCCCATTCCTCTTCTTCTTCACCATTCCCCATTTCCATTTCCCTCTCTTACCGTATCTCCTTACCTGTCCCGTCACCTCCCTCTGGTACTCCACCCCCTTCTCTTTCGTCCATGAACTTCTGTCTTCTCCTGTCAGATTCCCCTTTCTTCAGCCCTTTATCACTTTCACCCATTGACTTCTCAGCTCTTTACTTCACCTCTCCCCTCTCCCAGTTTCACCTATCACCTACCACCTTCCTCCCCTCCCTCAACTTCTTACTCTGACTTCTCATCTCTTTTTCCCAGACCTGATGAAGGGTCTCGGCGTGAAACGTCGACTGCTCACTCTTTCCCATAGATGCCGCCTGGCCTGCTGAGCTCCTCCACCATTCTGTGTGTATTACTTTAACTACCAGCCTCTGCAGATTGTCTCTTATTTATGAGGGGACTAGATAGAAAGGATAGTCAAAATTCCTTCCCCACTGTAAGGGTGTCAAAATGAGAGGGCATAGGTTCAAGCTGAGCGGATGGAGTTTTAAACGTACTCAGAGAGTGGTTGATATCTGTGATGCCAGAGAAGGCAGTGAAATCGTTTAAACATGCACTTAAGTAGGCAAAGTATAGAAGGGCATGCTCCTATTGCAGGCAGATGGAATTAATGTAAATGGGTAAAAGGGTGGCATAGATATAGTAGGTTAATGGGCCCATTTCTACTCTGTAACTTAATGACTCATTGGCCCTATAAACTAGAAAGCTATAGTATCAATTCAAATTCAAGTTCATTGTCAATAAATACATACACATTTATACAGTTAAATGAAGCATTGTTCTCAGGGTCCCAAGGTGCAAATCACAGTACATATAGTCACACACTGTGCATATAGTTACGATACAGCACATATGGTTAAAATAAAGCACAATACAGTCACAAAATAATATTAATACTCGTCCTTAAGTGGCATAGCCTGAAGATTGATGGTGCATGGGATGTGGTTCTGATGCTACGTTTCTATAAGAATAGCATTAATTCTGTAAAAATTGTCTGAAGAATTTACATGACAAGGAATATCTGTGCAGAAAGAAAATGGATTATGGGTACAGATTATGACATTTCATCTCAGTGCTATGGGCTCCTCCCTACCTTATCACCTCCCCTGCACACCATCCCTTCTGAAAGTACTGATTCCTTTTGGCCTTAATTATGGAGAGGCTTCTGAGGAGATTGAGGAGTGGGTGAAATATGTTGACCTTGCCCTAATTCCAAGAGTGGACAAAATACAACTACATACTGGATGGTAAACAGGAATATAAATGTTGATTTATTTTCTCCTGGCTCCTTCTTCTCTTCCACACCTTTGTCAGTCTATTGATCCCGGGAAGGTGCTTGCTCCAGTGCCAGTAATGTCAAAACATTTCATAATGGAAACTGAGGAACATGGGAGAGAGAGAGGAGCTTGGAGCAGTACAGGGAAAACTGTAAGGAAGAGGGAATGGGAGTAGTGGGAGCTGGGTAAGTCCCATAGAGGCAACCCCCATGTTACATCCATATTATTTATCCTATTTATATCTGAAACAATTGTAAATCTAGCATTTGTTGTGGACTCTATAATTAAGTGTGGGCACGTGGCCAAGTGGTTAAGGCATTGGACTAGCGACCTGAAGGTTGTGAGTTCGAGCCCCAGCCGAGGGAACGTGTTGTGTCCTTGAGCAAGGTACTTAATCACACATTGCTCTGTGACGACACTGGTGCCAAGTTGTATGGGTCCTAATGCCCTTCCCTTGGACAACATCGGTGTCATGGAGAGGGGAGACTTGCAGCATGGGCAACTGCTGGTCTTCCATACAACCTTGCCCAGGCCTGCACCCTGGAGAGTGAAGACTTTCCAGGTGCAGATCCATAGTCTCGCAAGACTGACGGATGTCTTTAAATATAATCAACCTATCTTTCCTATATTTAACATATATTTAAATATTAATATATCCATTCAAAGTGAAGACTGCAAGGTGATAAGTGAAGACTTTTGCCTCCAACTTCTGCCTCTCTTCTCCCCTTGACCACCCGACTCCATCTGCCCTTTTGTTCTTCTCTCCTTATTTGTCTCTACCTATCTATTATCTGCCACCTTTCAGCTCATTTACTGCTTCAGATTACAGCTTCTGTAGTTACTTGTGTCCACAAACGCAGCTGCTGACCACTTAAGAGATTTGCTTTGGAAACTGATAAGACAATCAGATAATCTCTTATGTGGCCAGTGTTGTGGGAGTATCATTGCTGTTGAAAAGCAAAAATACTCCAAGAACATTGTCTCCACTTGTAACGTGAGCTTCAATGGGAAATAGAGTTTTGTGTTATCACGAATTGTGATGCAAACAGGCTTCTAGGAACACGACCCTTCTGTAGCATGGGGTCATCCGCATTTCCTTGTGTCCAAGAAGGAGACCATTTCAGTCCATCAAGTCTATGATGATCCGTAAAGCAATCCTATTCCCCACTCATTATCTCCCTAACTCCCCCCCCGCCTTCCCCCAAAATTCTTATTACTCTCCCTCCCCAGTCAAGACACTTCCATTCACTGACTCACTAGGGGCAAGTTATAATGGCCAACTAAACTACCAGCCTGCATGTCCCTGGGACGTAGGAGGAAGTAGGAGCACTGAAGAGAGATCTACAAAGAGGACATGCGAGCACCATCAAGTCAGTACCAGACATCAGGGTTGAACCCTGATTACTGCAGCTCTGAGTCAGCAGCGCCACCAACTGCACTACTGCAACACCTTGATTGGTCAAATGTTCTTGATCTGTGTTGTTAAGATAAAAAGTAAGGAATATTTAAATTAATGCCTGAGTTTAATGTCTGAATGAGTGTACTTCTATGTTACATTGACTGTTCTATTTATTATAAATTATTATGAATTACTATGATTGCAAATTGCTCATTTAGAAGGAGACGTAACGTAAAGCTTTTTACTCCTCGTGTATGTGAAGGATGTAAGAAATAAAGTCAATTCAATTCAATTCCCCACCCCACCCTCCTAGGTTCAGAGAAGTGGAGATGGGTTGGCGTACAATCGTTCCCAGTACAGTGGTGAACCATTGCTTTAAAGGAGATGCTTCATCAGTAATTGGAGAAACTCTAAGTGTTGGGTAACATTAATTACTTAGTAACACTGGTTATTCAATTGTCATTGTCTCTGTAGAGTGGAAGAGAAATGATATTTATGATGAAGCTTCATTCTGATTATGTGTGCAGTTTATTTGAAATGATAGACTGCAACGTCAGACCTATCCTCATTGCTCGTGCTCTAGCAATGAACTCCTAATCCCAACCACAGCCTGGGACTCAGGCCCTAGAAGGAAAAAGTCATCCCTATTTTGGATGTTTCATAGCCTCTTTTTTCTCAGAGCACTTTGCAACCAATGACTCCTTTTGAGAATCACTTTTAATCTCATTCTCACAAAGTTCTCATACTCTCAATATGCCAGGATTGGTAGGTGGGACAGCTCTACATAAAACCATTGAGCTCCCCCTTCGTGCAAAATGATCTCTGGTCGAATCAAGTTAACTCATATGGGTACAACAAGGTATAACACTTTGCAACAAGTTCTTCCTTCTGACAGCACTCCTTATTCTGACTTCATTAAGGTTTACACATGAAAAGCAGCAGCTAATTTCCCCAGATCTTAAATAATAACCAGGTAATCTGTTTTAAAGTGTTGGAAAGGATCTTTATTAAAATGCTGGAGGAACTCAGCAGGCCAGGCAGCAACTATGGAAAAGAGTAAACCAGCAGTGCTTTGAGCTGAGACCCTTCTTCTGGACTGGAAAGAAAGAGGAGAGAAAATGGTGGGGAGAGAGGGGAGAGGAGGAATATATCTACTGTAAGAAAAATTGATACACTCCATTCCTTCGTTCTCTGCTTTCATCATACCATCAGTTCAATGTACTCTCTTTCAATACACCAAGACCATTCACAATTCCTCCTGAGACAATACACTGATGAAGTGCGTAAGGCAGCTGAAGAGGACACAGCCCCTCCGTGTCCCTCTTCTGGTAGGATCCTAAATAGTGGTCCTTCCTCAACAGGCTATTAGGGTTCATTCCTCAGCATCAATCCTGCACAAGAACAAGAAAACAATGAACATGTCCACGTGTGCTGAGCTAGGTTACCAGACTTGATACGGAGAACAACCCATAGAAAACTATTAAACTCCTCATTAGCTCAAAGTAATCCCTGTTTGGGCCAAGTATGCACATGTGGGTCCACCTATGTATTGAAGCTATGATGGAAGTTCTTCTTAATCTGACCGAAGAGAGACTCAGCAGTCCATGCAGGTGGTGTGATCTTGTCAACATTTCTCATAGTTGACCTTGGGACTGGGACTTTGGTGGGTTTTCATTCAGAAACTGGATGGTTTGAATTCACGCTCTCCTCCAAGGTGAATAGTGTGAATCGTCAGAAAAAATCAGCAAAGTTGAAAACTATGTGATATTTGTTAATAAGTATGCTAATAAAACCTGAGAATGAAAATTAAAGTGATTCTCAAAGTTGACGCTGGCATTTGGATGGTTTAAAGAAATAATCCTTCTCTACAATCCCCGAACAAGTACTGACGGTAAATTGAGATATACCTCCCCTTCACAGCTGTATTGGCCTCTTAACCTTTGACCTGTGTGGGGCAGACCATGTGATTTTAGAAGGCGTTTGCTGACAGCTTTATGATGGAGAACCACAGAACTGTAAAGAGAGCCACTGTAAATTTCAGAATTCGAGAGGGTATAATTAACGGGGCTGAAGTGTGGGAAAGTAGTCCTGAAATGCATTACGTGACAACACATTTCATTAGATACAGAAATAGTTTTGTCTTTGTACAATTAAAAGAAAACAGTGGCATTTGTTAATACATAGCTTAGCAAAACAGCCAAATAGCCGTATATCATAATTTACATGTTCCCATAGGAACGAAGGGATTGAATGCTGGGTTAACAGCATGTAATGTTTTAATGATACACAGTGCACTATATCTACCTTTAAATGACTACGTACTCTATTCCACTGCTGTCCCAAATGAAACATGCATATTCAAATCTTTACAATGGGTTTGATTTCATTATTGGTTCTTTGGGCCTTTATTATTAACCCCCCCCCACCGCCCCCTCCCCCAATTCTAACCAATTTTTACGGAAGCACCGTTGAGAATGTCCTGATCAGTTGCATTACTGTCTAGTATGGGAATTGCAAGGCATAAGACCATAAGATATAGGAGCAGCATTAGGCCATTTGGCCCATCAAGTCTGCTCCGCCATTTCATCATGGCTGATCCATTTTCCCTCTCAGCCCCAATCTTCTGCCTTCTTCCTGTATCCTTTCATGCCCTATCTTATCAAGAATCTATCAACATCTGCCTTAAATACAGCTCTATTTCCATCTTTAATATCTCATTTCTTCCCTTTCAGGGTTCTTAGACCCTGACCTGGAGCTACACGCTGACTACGGTTCTTTACGGGAATGGGACCCACTCTCGGGGTTTCACAGATGTTCATTATTCGTCACGCCAAGGGCTCAGCTTAACAGCTTCGCTCGCCTTCGGAGAACTGAGATTTCGTGGCTCTGGAGATGGAGTGGGGGGGGTGGGACAGGATCGAAGGTCGGTGTCCGAGCAGAAGATCAGTGTGTCGTAGGAGATGAAAGATCTAAGTCTGTGTTCCCAGAGACCCGAGATCTTTAGGCACAGAGCTCAGAAAAAGTGATGCAATGGACTTTTAACATCATAAACCAGTGAGTTGTTTGTTATGTCTCCCTTCTTGCTGTAAAATGGAGACATTTCTTTCTCCCTTATTAGGGGGAGAAAGAGAGAGAGAGAGAGAGCCTGTGGTATGTCGAATACTGGGAGAATGAGTAGTCTTTGGGGTAACTGCAAGTCTGTGTCTTTGCTGTTGCTTTGCTCACGTTTGAGTGCTCGGTGACGGTGCTGATGCTTTTTTGTTTGCTGATGGGGGTCGGGGGATCGTTGCTCGCTGCCACTTATGCGCGGGAGGGAGGGGAGCTGGGGGGGACTTTGTGGTTCTAACTTTTAACTGTCCTTCATTTTTTGGGGGGCACTCCCTGTTTTTATGGATTGTTCCGAAGAAAAAGCATTTCAGGATGTATATTGTGTACAGTTCTCTGACATTAAATGTACCTTTGAAACCTTTGAAATATACGTAATGACTTGACCTCCACAGCTGCCTGTGGCAACAAATTCCACAGATTCACCACCTCTGGTGAAAGAAACCCCTCCTCATCTCCGTTCCAATCAGACATCTCTCTATTCTGACGCTGTACCCTCTGGTCCTAGGCTTCCCCACAATAGGAAACATCTGACCAGAAGTTCCTCTGGAGATTGTGAGGACTGCTGAGAGGATTATCAGGATCTCCCTTCCACTCATCGGAGATATTCATCAGGAGCTCTGAGTATGTGGGACCCTCAGCGTTGTCCCATCCACCCAATAACGTCTTTGACCACCTACCATCAGGCAGGAGGTACTGTAGCATCAGAACAAGAACCGTTAGGATGGGAAACAGCTTCTTCCCCCAGGCCATAAGGCTACTGAACACCCTGTCACCACCCAGGTCTCATCACACATGAATCACCAGTAGCGTTATACTGTTTACTTTTTAACTTGTGTCGTACCTGTGCCTTATTATTTGATCATTTACTTGTGGTGGTGTTACTTTGCGTGTAATGTATATGAGTTATATGAACTGTGTTGTGCACCTTGGACACAGGAACGTTGTTTCGTTTGGCGGTATACATGTGCACGGTTGAATGACAATAAACTGAAATTGAACTTGAACTTGGACTTTCAGGGAGATTTTTAACTCTAAGTTATATGTTTCCAGAAATTGGGTTTCACTGTTCTGGTCTGTGGAACATGTGCTGTGTTAACACCTAATTGGATCAGCTACAAAAAAAATTGTGAAAATGCTCAGAAACTGAGAAACAGTGTTCTCATGGTTTGCGTGCGGAATTCTGACCTAAACTGGAACCTGTATGGTTCCCCATAGGACCAGCCTCAGTGCCTTTTTACACTGCATCTGGGATGGAAGACTTGCCCTTAAAGGCACACTTCCCACAGCAGTCGGGATGCCAGCATCCCGCGCTGCGGCTGACGGCAAGGAGAGAGCGCCTGCACAGGAGACCAGGAGAGCCTCCAGATTAAGTGAAGGGGGCCAAGAATTCTCATCAGTGAGGAAGGTTTTGTATGCTGATGGACTGAAAGAGCAGTCCAACAGAATCAGGGATTTGCTCCTGGTCATGCAGGTACCATAAGGAGATGCCACACAGGGGCTGGCTCCAGCTGTTCCCACCATATGCGAATCCCTATTTACTTGAGCAATGCCAAGTCAAACTGAGTCAAGCTTATTGTCATATGCCTAAGTATACCTACAGACAGTTGCAATGAAAATCTTACAAGCTGCAGCATCGTAGTAACATTGTATAACACACTCAAAATTCATAAGAAAAACATAAGGTGTATATACTGTAAATTATTTACAACTTTTTGTATTCAAAGACATTTCAATCTCTCACTGCTATGAAGTTGGAAGTTCCCACCTTCTTCAAAACGGCAACAATCATACCAGTGCCCAAGAACTGTGGTGTGAGCTGCCTTAATGACTATCGTCCAGTAGCATTCACATCTATGGTGATGAAATGCTTTGAGAGGCTGGTTATGGCTAGAAACAACACCTGTCTCTGGAAGGACCTGAACCCACTGCAATCTGCCTGTCACCACAATAGGTCTACAGCAGATGCGATCTCAATAGTTCTCCAAGCAGCCTTGGATCACCTGAACACTGTAAATACTGGCACGAAGGGTCCTGGTGAAGAGTCTCGGCCCAAAATGTTGGCTGTTTACTCTTTTCCATAGATGCTGCGTGGCCTGCTGAGTTCTCTAACAGCTACCCTGACTATACCTCTTTCCACGCTGTTACTTGTAAAATCGCCATCCCCTTCTCTCAATTCCTGCGTCTCTGCCGCATCTGCTCTCAGCATAAGGTGTTTCATTCCAGAACAAAGATGTCTTCCTTTTTTAAAGAAAGGATCTTCCCTTTCTCCGCCACATACGCTGCCCTCAACCGCATCTCTTTCACTTCACGCATGTCTGCACTTACCCCATCCTCTCGCCATCCTACCTCACTATCACCCCACCAGCCTCCGTGTTCAGCACATGATTATCTGAATCCTCGGCCTTCTCTAACAGGATCCCACCACCAAGCGCATCTTTCATCCCAACCACCCCCCCAGCTTCTGCTTTTCACAGGAATTGCTCCCAACACGACTCCCTTGTCCATTCATCCCTCCCCACTGATCTCCCTCCTGGCGCTTGTCCTTGCAAGCCGAACAAGTGCTACACCTGCCCCTACACCTCCTCCCTCACTACCATTCAGGTCCCTAAGCAGTCCTTCCGGGTGAGGCGATACTTCACCTGTGAGTCTGTTGGGGTCATATACAGTGACTTGTGCTCCCAGTGTGGCCTCCTGTATGTCGGTGAGACCCGACGTAGATTGGGAGACTGCTTCGCTGGGCATCTACACTCCATCTACCAGAACAAGTGGAATCTCCCAGTGCCCATTTTAATTCCACTTCCCATTCCCATTCCCATTCCAATATGTCTATCCATAGCCTCCTCCACTGTCGTGATGAAGACACACTTAAGGCTGATTTATACTTGTGCGTCAAATGGATGCCGTAACCTACGCAAGTGGCCTACGTGCGTTGTGAGCATTTATACTTGTGTGTTGGTGTGTCTGCATCGCTCTGCAATTCGGGCACATCATGCATGCGCACACACCTGCCCGTGCAAGGCTTCATGGTCATGGTAGTCTTTCTCGGGGTAAAAAAGTTTAAAGCGAGCATCTTTTTTCGTAAAAGCGAAATGTGTCCTCCATAATTTCGGAGGTCTGTAAAGCTTTATGGAAAGCATTGCAGCCAGAGTTCCTTCCCTGCCCTTCAGTCAGCCAATGGAAAGCAATTGCAGCGTAGGAGAAAATGCGATGCTACCAAGTGGACCAATCACAGTTGTTGCGGTTTGCGTTGCCGTGCCGCATAGTTACATTTTGGGAGAAGTGCGCGTCAGGCTACGGCGTAGGGATCTGCGTAGGGTTCGCGGCTATGCCGTACCTACTGCGTCAATTTGACTCAGAAGTATAAATCAGCCTTTAGGCTTGGGTAGCCTCCAATCTGATGGTGTGAACATTGATTTCTCAACTTCTGGTACTCCCCTCCACACACCCCGATCCTTTCACCACTTCCCATCCCCTCTCTCACCTTATCTCCTTGCCTGGCCGTCATCTCCCTCTGGTGCTCCTCCCCCCTTTTCTTTCTTCATTTGCCTTCTGTCTCTTTCACCTATCGACTTCCAAGCTCTTTACTTCATCCCTCCCCCTTCAAGTTTCACCTATCACCTTGTGTTTCTCTCTCCCCTCCCATCGCCTTTAAAATCTACTCCTCCGCTTTTTCTCTCCAGTCCTGCTGGAGGGTTTCAGCATGAAATGTCGACTATACGCTTTTCTATAGGTGCTGCCTGGCCTGCTGAGTTCCTCCACCATTTTGCGTGGTTTGCTTTAATTTCCAGCATCTGCAGATTTTCTCTTGTTTGGAGTGCAAATACCTAAGTCAGGATGCTGTTTATTAACTATAGCTCAGCTTTTAACACCGTCATCCTACAGCACTGATTGAAAAGTTACAGAACCTGGGCCTCTGTACGTCCTTCTGCAGCTGGATCCTCGACTTCCTAACCGGAAGACCACTATCTGTGCGGATTGGAAATAGCATCTCCACCTCGCTGACAATCGTCACTGGAGCACCACAGCGATATGTGCTTAGCCCACTGCTCTACTCTCTATATACCAATGACTGTGTGGCTAGGCACAGCTCAAATGGGATCTATAAATTTGCTGATGCTACAACCATTGTTGACAGAATTTTAGATGATGACAAAAGAGCGTTCAGGGACGAGACGTAACAGTTAGTTGAGTGGTGCTGCAGCAACAACCTTGCACTCTACGTCAGCAAGACCAAAGAACCGATTGTGAACTTCAGGAAGGATAAAGTGAGGCGACATAAACCAATCCTCATAGAGGGATCAGAAGTGGAGAGAGTGAGCAATTGCAAGTTCCTGGATGTCAAGATCTCTGAGGACCTAATCTGGACCCAACATATTGATGCAGCTACAAAAAATGCAAGACAGTGACCATATTCCATGAGGAGTTTGAGGAGATTTGGTGTCAACTAAAATACTCAAAAACTTCTACAGATGTACTGCGGAGAGCATTCTGACTGGCTGCATCACCGTCTTGTATGGGGGTGGGGGCTACTGCACAAGATCAAAGTAAGTTGCAGAAACTTGTAAAAATAGTCATCTCCATCGTGGGTTCTAGCCTCCATAACGTCCAAGGTATTTTCAAGGAGCAGTGCCTTAGGAAGATGGCTTCCACCATTAAGGATTCCCACAACCCAGGATATGCTCTCTTCACAATGTTATCGTTGGATGGAGGTACAGAAGCCTGAAGGCACACACTCAACGAATCAGGAACAGCTTTTTCCCCTCTGTCATCTGATTTCTAAATGGACACTGAACCCATGAACACAACCTCATTACTTTTTTATTTCTGTTTTTTTTTTTGCACGACTTATTTTAACTTACATATTTAATAGACATATATATAAGTACTGTAATTCAGCTTCTTTCCCTATATTTCTTTACCATGTATTTTATTGTGCTGCTGCTGTAAAGTTAACAAATTTCACTACATATGCTGGTGATAATAAGGGACTTCACCGGCATTTGAGGGGGGACTTGACAGAGCTATTTAAAGTTATGAGGGGGATAGATAGAGTTGACGTGGATTGGCTTTTTCCATTGAGAGTGGGGGAGATTCAAACAAGAGGACATGAGTTGAGAGTTAAAGGGCAAAAGTTTAGGGGTAAGATGAGGGGGAACTTCTTTACTCAGAGAGTGGTAGCTGTGTGGAACGAGCTTCCAGCAGAAGTGGTTGAGGCAGGTTCGATGTTGTCATTTAAAGTTAAATTGGACAGCTATATGGACAGGAAAGGAATGGAGGGTTATGGGCTGAGTGCAGGTCGGTGGGACTAGGTGAGAGTAAGAGTTCAGCAAGGACTAGAAGGGCTGAGACGGCCTGTTTCTGTGCTGTAATTGTTATATGGTTATATGGTTAATAAACCTGATTCTGATTCTGATTCTGAACTTTTAAAATGAAGAACACAGTTTGAACAAAAGAATAAAATCCATGGTGGTACAAACTGCTTGTACTGTTTTGATACTGTGGTAGTGATTAAGGTTGCCCAGGCTGATTCAAGAATTGAAGGTTTTAGGAAATAGTTGCGTGTGTAGCTGGTACTGTGGGACATCAGGCTTCTGTGTGTCCTGCCTGATGGTAGCTGTGTGAAAATGGCATGGTGGTAATGGTGATGGTGGGGACCTTTGATGATAGATATGGCCTTCTTGAAACAATGTCACTTGAAGATACTTTCGATGGTTGGGAGGGATGTGCAGTATGGGGCAGAAATCACCACTCTCACAGCTTCTTACATTCTTACACATTCCACCTGCCATATCATACCACGTTGCAATTAGTCAGGATACTTTCAATGGACAGTTGTAGAAGTTTGTTAGAGAAGTTGGAGACATACCAAACCTCCCTAACCTTATGCAGAAATAAATTTCATGCCCTGGCAGAATATATTAAGATAAGCTACCCCACTACAGATAAAATTTGCAATGAGTGCTTTCACTGAATGGATCAGGAATCCATTCATTGAGATGTTACGATCAGTGTGGGTGATCCTGTAAGGGAGAAAGTGAAAGATTATTATCTGTCATCTGGATTCTCTCTGATGGCTACTCGTGAGCCATATCAATGAAGAGGATTAAGCAGTTTACAAGCACAATCTCCAGCAGCAATTCTAGCAGCAACCTATCCTTCAATTAGTTGCTGTTAGGTGCTGTCTGTCTGGAGTTTGCATGCAGCCCCTCCGATTATCTACAATAGAACAATAGAAAATAGGTGCAGGAGTAGGCCATTCGGCCCTTCGAGCCAGCACTGCCATTCACTGTGATCATGGCTGATCATCCACAATCAGTATCCTTTTCTGGCCTTCTCCCCATATCCCTTCACTCAGGTATCTTTAAGAGCTCTATCTAACTCCTCTTTGAAAGAATCCAGAGAATCGGCCTCTACTGCCTTCCTGCCTTCTGAGGCAGAGCATTCCACAGAACCACAACCCTCTGTGTGAAAAAGTTTTTCCTCAACTCCGTTCTAAATTGTCTACCCCTTATTCTTAAACTGTGGCCTCTGGTTCTGGACTCCCCCAAAATCAGTAACATGTTTCCTGCCTCTAGCGTGTCCAATCCCTTAATAATCTTATGTGTTTCAATCAGATCCCCTCTCAGCCTTCTAAATTCCAGTGTATACAACCCCAGTCGCTTCAATCTTTCAACATATGACAGTCCCGCCATCCCGGGAATTAACCTCGTGAACCTACGCTGCACTCCCTCAATAGCTAGAATGTCCTTCCTCAAATTTGGAGACCAAAACTGTACACAATACTCCAGGTGTGGTCTCACCAGGGTCCCATACAACTGCAGAAGGACCTCTTTGCTCCTGTACTCAACTCTCCTTGTTATGAAGGCCAGCATGCCATTAGCTTTCTTCACTGCCTGCTGTACCTGCATGATTACTTTCAGTGACTGATGAACAGTGTAGATTTCTTCTTTGCTGCTTTAGTTTCCTTCCAAATCCCAAAGATATGTCATCTGGCTTCTCAAAATTGCCTCTAGAGTGTAGGTGAATGGTACACTATAGACAGGAGAGTTGATGGGAATACGGGGAGAATAACATGGGATTAGTGCAAATTGGAGTTTGACAATTGGTGCTAAATGTTCTGTCTCTGAATCTGAATTTGAATTAGAGTTGACTTTATTTCTTTCGTCCTTCACATACATGAGGAGTAAAAGCCTTCATGTTACATCTCTGTCTAAATGTGCAATGTGCAATTTAGAGTAATTTGTAAAAAAATAATCAGTCTGATGGCTAGGTGGAAGAAGCTGACCTGGAGCCTGTTGGTCCTGGCTTTTATACTGTGGTACTATTTCCCGGATGGTAGCAGCTGGAACAGTTTGTGGTTGGGGTGACTCGGGTCCCCAATGATCTTTCGGGCCCTTTTTACACACCTGTCTTTGTAAATATCCTGAGTAGTGTGAGGTTCACATCTACAGATGCGCTGGGCTGTCCACACCACTCTCTGCAGAATCCTGCGATTGAGGGAAGTACAGGCAGTGATGCAGCCAGTCAGGATGCTCTCAATTGTGCCCCTGTAGAAAGTCCTTAGGATTTGAGGACTCACGCCAAACTTCAACCGCCTGAGGTGAAAGGGGTGCTGTTGTACTTTCTTCACTACACAGGTGGTGTGTGCAGAACAAGTGAGATCCTCGGTGGTGTGTATGCCGAGGAGCTTAAAGCTGTTTACCCTCTCAACCTCAGCTCCATTGATGTCAATAGGAGTTAGCCAGTCTCCATTCCTCCTGTAGTCTACAACCAGCTCCTTTGGTTTTGCGACGTTGAGGGGGAGGTTGTTTTCTTGACACCACTGTGTCAAGGTGATGACTTCTTCTCTGTAGATTGTCTCTATATTATTTGAGATTAGGCCAATCAATGTTGTGTCATCAGCAAATTTAATTAGCAGATTGGAGCTGTCGGTGGCGAAACAGTCATGGGTATACAGAGAGTAAAGGATGGGGCTTAGGACACAGCCCTGAGGGGCACCTGTGTTGAGAGGCAAGGGGCAGAGGTGAGGGAGCCCACTCTTACCACCTGCCGGTGAGCTGACAGGAAGTCCAGGATCCAGCTACACAAGGCAGAGTGAAGGCCAAGGTCTCTGAGCTTCTTGTCAAGCCTGGAAGGAATTATGGTGTTGAATGCAGAACTGTAGTCCAAGAACGGCTTTCTCACATAAGCACCCTTCTTCTTCAGATGTGTAAGGGCGGTATGTAGAGCTGTGGCTATCACATCATCTATCGATCGGTTGTGTCGGTAGGCGAATTGTTGGGGGTCTAGTGTGGGCGGTAGCAAGCTGCAGGTGTAGTCCTTGACCAGCCTCTCAAAACATTTGCTTATTTTTGAGGTGAGTGCGACAGGCCGGACATTCAGACATGTTACCTTGGCCATTTTCAGTACAGGAACAATGGTGGATGTTTTGAAGCAGGAGGGCACTCTACACTGGGAGAGGGAGAGATTAAAAATGTCTGTCAACACACCTGCCAGTTGTGCTGTGCAGACCTTGAGTACTCGACCTGACGTGCCATCCAGTTCCCCAGCCTAGGAACAGTGATTTTGCACAATTCTTACTAAGAATGCCACTCCTTCAGAGAGTCCTTTATTACCTCTGCAACTGATACCTCACTTCTCCACCCCGCCAAGAGTTCCTACCAAGATCTCCTCTCCTATAACCTCTGCATTCTTCTGGGGAAGGATTCTCGAAGGATGACCTATCATTTTAGATCTCCCCAGAGCAAAACTGCTCTCATCATGTGTCTGAAAGGCAGTCAGTTCAAAGGCTAAGATTTATTATCTACTTTGGGCAAAAAAGCATCTTGAAAGCTTCACTTGAGGAAGTGGTCATGGTGGTCACAGACCTCTTAGCTGCCAAAGTATTTCAGACAACAACTTGCAGCAAACCAGTGGATTTATGACGTTGCCTGACTGGCACAGATGCACTGATATGCTTTGTGTAAGCTCTAGTTGTAATTGATGGCTCAGTTATAGTGTTACAGGCCCTACGTCTGAATTCTGACCCACTAAGCACTCTCACTTCATAAACCAAAGGGTCTGACTGTTCTGCATTCTCTGTTTTCTGCTCCAAGTCATCAAATGGTTGACTAATCAAACAGCTTCTGCCTTCTATTTAAACCCCTATTATCTCTATGCAATACTCCCTTGGTGGGAGCAACAGAATTGGGGAGCTGAGAAATGTCCGTGAAGAACAGTTTATGGGCACAGCATGAGAGGCAGAATTCTGGCCTCCACAGAGTCTCTGAGTAGTAATGCAGCATAGAAACAGGACCTTCGGCCCATCTAGCCCATGCTATCCACACCATCCTCCCTACGAGTCCAGCTGCCCTCCTACTGGCTGATAGGCTACAAAGTTAGAGCAGCAGTGGGAGGAGAAACAGTCCTCCCTTCTTGGGATGTGACAGCGAATTGAGTCTCTCATCTCCCCGCTGCACGGTATCAGCATTCCTCAGAGACTAACTGATGGGCAGATTGCTGAGGGATCGCAGGCTCCACACAAAGCCTTGTGCAGGATCCATTAGCCAACATCTTCCTAAGTCACACTCTAGTTCGAAATTTAATTATAGTTATTTATTTACACACAGTTTCTCTTTTATTTATTTGTTCTACTGTGAATGCCTGCATGAAAAAGGTAGTATCAGGTGACGTGTGTCTTTGATAAGCTACTTTGATAATAATTGGAAGCTTATTCAAGGCACTAAAAAATTATTTGTGTGAGTATATGCTGTGATGGCTGATGCATCCCTTAAGATATTCAGTATACGGTGTGGAAGAAGGAACGATCGTGATCATTCTCTGAGTCCTCTCTAACGCTGATATAGAAACATAGAAACATAGAAAATAGGTGCAGGAGTAGGCCATTCGGCCCTTCGAGCCTGCACCGCCATTTATTATGATCATGGCTGATCATCCAACTCAGAACCCAGCCTTCCCTCCATACCCCCTGACCCCTGTAGCCACAAGGGCCATATCTAACTTCCTTTTAAACATAGCTAATGAACTGGCCTCAACAGTTTGCTGTGGCAGAGAATTCCACAGATTCACCACTCTCTGTGTGAAGAAGTTTTTCCTAATCTCGGTCCTAAAAGGCTTCCCCTCTATCCTCAAACTGTGACCCCTCGTTCTGGACCTCCCCAACATCGGGAACAATCTTCCTGCATCTAGCCTGTCCAATCCCTTAAGGATCTTATACGTTTCAATCAGATCCCCCCTCAATCTTCTAAATTCCAACGAGTACAAGCCCAGTTCATCCAGTCTTTCTTCATATGAAAGACCTGCCATCCCAGGAATCAATCTGGTGAACCTTCTTTGTACTCCCTCTATGGCAAAGATGTCTTTCCTCAGATTAGGGGACCAAAACTGCACACAATACTCCAGGTGTGGTCTCACCAAGGCCTTGTACAACTGCAGTAGTACCTCCCTGCTCCTGTACTCGAATCCTCTCGCTATAAATGCCAGCATACCGTTCGCCTTTTTCACCGCCTGCTGTACCTGCATGCCCACTTTCAATGACTGGTGTATAATGACACCCAGGTCTCGTTGCACCTCCCCTTTTCCTAATCGGCCACCATTCAGATAATAATCTGTTTTCCTATTTTTGCCACCAAAGTGGATAACTTCACATTTATCCACATTAAATTGCATCTGCCATGAGTTTGCCCACTCACCCAACCTATCCAAGTCACCCTGCATCCTCTTAGCATCCTCCTCACTGCTAACACTGCCACCCAGCTTCGTGTCATCCGCAAACTTGGAGATGCTGCATTTAATTCCCTCATCCAAGTCATTAATATATATTGTAAACAACTGGGGTCCCAGCACTGAGCCTTGCGGTACCCCACTAGTCACCGCCTGCCATTCTGAAAAGGTCCCGTTTATTCCCACTCTTTGCTTCCTGTCTGCTAACCAATTCTCCACCCACACCAATACCTTACCCCCAATACCGTGTGCTTTAAGTTTGCACACTAATCTCCTGTGTGCAAGTAACCAACTTTTTACTCCAGCTACATTCTGACCAACACACTGTAAAGAGTTAACATCATTTCTGGCGCTATGCATTTCTACTTTGCCAAACAGTCCAGCGTAGTGTTTTGCAGTTTTAATTGCTTTCTTGAATCGTGCAAGCATTCATTAAAACACATTTATCCTCAATCGCAGGCCTCTGTCAAGGTGAGGTAGCAGAGGAAAAGGCAACTTGTTCTTCACCCGGCCAGATCTGACACTTGGGAACACGAAGCTTGGAGAAATGCAGCACAGATACCATCACATTTCGTGAATGAACCTGTTTCCTTGCTATGAAGCAGAGGCGATCAGGTTTTGTACTTGGAGGCCACCTTTTCTGGCTTGGGGTTAAGACAAAACAGAGGAAGCAGAAGAAACAGTGACTTCTGCCAAAGAGAATCTGGTCAGTGGTGTGTCGGCCCCAACTGACTTTGAAGTGTATGTGTGCATTGGAAAGCTTCTTAAGAAGTCATGTTATGCTTTCTGCTATGCTGGTCATACTTTGGGCCATTCTGGGCACCGATTCTGCTCTGGGTTGCAAGCCTCCTCTAATGATCGACCAAAACAAACGGGACTTGGCTCAGTCTCTGTACCCATTACCTAACATAGATAGAGCCATCCAAGAACATTGCACAGAAGGAATCACAGAATTTCTCACCACCAGTGGAGGCCACTGAGGCCACCATGGCCGTACTGGGCAGGAGGAAGGCCCATTCTCAATCTATTGGTTTGCTAGTTACAGCTCTTCAATACTTGTCTGTATATGTCAGTTTTAAGTTCACTCAAGATTTCTGCCTCCACCAACTTTCTAACTCTCCTATCATTATCTGCAACCTACTATATGTACACAGTTTACTTATGAAAATGTACAAAAAATCAATGTTAAATATAGTTGTAAATTGTTCAGATGCAGGAGAGCCCCAGTTTATGTCTTCTTGCCTTGGTATTTGACCAACAAATTATGCTACCGTGCTATGTGTTTATCATTGTAAATTGGGGGAGTTGAGAAGCTAGATGTCTTCCCATAGAAGGAGAATAGACTCAGAGATAAGAGCTGACCAAATGGGCCTCTTCTTAGTGTGATGTTAGAACAAGTCTGGCAAAAGAAATCCTACCTTTTGTCTCTCCGTGTTCCTCATCTGAGATCAGTAACTCCATTGTCCAGCCCACAGCACCACACTCTTCAGCCCTTCCCACAGAATCCTCTTCCACACTGTGTAGGTGCCCCAGTATGCTAATAGTTACTCTTCTGAGACCGCCAGATAAATTCTGTCCTTACAAAGGGCAACGATTAATGAGATATTAAACTACTCATGCCTGCTGTATGAGCTCAGTGGTGGTCAGAGAACTGTGGTCTCAGACAACGAGCAGCTAGAATGAAATCTCACCCTTGGAGGCATCGACCTCCTTCCAGGCAGCAGCACAACACCCTTACTTCTTATAGTTCTACGTGGCGAAGAAGTACAACTAAAACACTAGCATCTTTTTAAAGTAACTTGAGAGCACAGCGGAAGCTGAAAAGTTTGCAAGTGTATTGTGCTGACTGGATATGAGCAAGTAAGTATTAATATTTTGTTTTTTGTTGCAGCTATCAGTATTGGTTCAAACTTTCACTGTTTCTTTAATCAAACTCCTGTTACTGTCAATGTCATTATGGAATCCAATTCACCCAAGTGAACTACATTATAGTTAATATATGATTATGATTATGAAGACACGCAGTCCTCTTTTATTGTCATTTAGTAATGCATGCATTAAGAAATGATACATTATTTCCTCCGGCGTGATATCACAAAACACAGGACAGACCAAGACTGAAAAAACTGACAAAACCACATAATTATAACATATAGTTACGAACAGTGTAACAATACCACAACTTGATGAAGAAGTCCGTGAGCACAGTAAAGTTCAAAGTTTCTCAAATGTCCCACATCTCACGCAGACGGGAGAAGGAAGAAAAACTCTCCCTGCCATGCCGACCACAGTCCGACTCTGAGTCATCTGAAAACTTTGAGCTCTGATCAACTGTACGACACCGAGTACTGAGTGCCATCTCTGTCCGAACGATTCAACCTCCTTCTCGGTTGCCAAAAGCAGGCAAGGCCGGGGCTTTTGAGGCCTACCCTCCGAAAGATTCCTGACCGCGCCGTAACGACAGCAGCAAACGGAGTTTCAGAAATTTACCCAGATGTTCCTCTATGCTTTCACATCCATTCTCCATCAAATCAGAATTGTCCACGGCTCCTATTTAACAGATACGATATCATTTTTCACCAGAGGGCAGCGCACGCGTGGCACGCCACCATCTTCTCCTCCCTCCTAATAGGATATATAATTCATCTTATTTGATTCCAAGTTCCACCTTTGTTTCCTATCAGATTCCATCATCTGCTGCCCTTTATTGCTTTCATACATCACCTCCCAGCCTCTGTCACTATTCCCACTCTCCCCTTCTCCATCTGTCTATTACCCCTCCTGACTTATCACTTGCTAGCTCTTGCTCCCCTCCCACCTCATTTCTTTATACGGGCTTCTCCTCCCATCCTTCAGTTCGGATGAAGGTCTCAACCCAAAACATCATCAGTCTATTTCCCTTTCCAGGTGCTGCCAGGCCCTTTGAGTTCCTCCAGCACCGTGCGTGTTGCTAGTTGTACCTCCAGCATCTGCTGTCTTGTAGGTCTCTGTTATAGTTCTCAAAGGTGATCAGGCAAATTCTGGATCATCTAGTCAGCCTACTGCTCACTCTTAGTTATCTCTTCTATCTACTCAAGCAGCACATAGACCATTTTGTCCAAAGAGCCACTCTATCATCTCAGATCCTGCTGAGATCTTATTCTATTTACTACCTATAAAAGTGAGTGGCAGTGAGTCATTCAAAAGACAAAGGGAACTGAGCTGTGCCCAGTTTCTATGTACATGTATTTTTAAGGCCAGGTCACTGGGAGCTTCCTCAGAAGCAAGAATTCTGTCTCTGGATCTTTACTGACTGCAGTGGTCAGTTGCGTCAAACTTTTGGTACTTGGTTTAAGACCAGTTAACAACTGAACCATGAAACCCCCACTGCTCTGTGTGGCTCAGAGCTACACAAGTCAATACTGTCATAGAAAACATAGAAAATAGGTGCAGGAGTAGGCCATTCGGCCCTTCGAGCCTGCACTGCCATGTATTATGATCATGGCTGATCATCCAACTCAGAACCCTGTACCAGCCTTCCCTCCATACCCTCTGATCCCCCTAGCCACAAGGGCCATATCTAACTCCCTCTTAAATATAGCCAATGAACTGGCCTCAACTGTTTCCTGTGGCAGAGAATTCCACAGATTCACCACTCTCTGTGTGAAGAAGTTTTTCCTAATCTCAGTCCTAAAAGGCTTCGCCTTTATCCTCAAACTGTGACCCCTCGTTCTGGACTTCCCCAACATTGGGAACAATCTTCCTGCATCTAGCCTGTCCAATCCCTTTAGGATTTTATACGTTTCAATCAGATCCCCCCTCAATCTTCTAAATTCCAACGAGTACAAGCCTAGTTCATCTGGTCTTTCTTCATATGAAAGTCCTGCCATCCCAGGAATCAATCTGGTGAACCTTCTTTGTACTCCCTCTATGGCAAGGATGTCTTTCCTCAGATTAGGGGAGAAAAACTGCACACAATACTCCAGGTGTGGTCTCACCAAGGCCTTGTACAACTGCAGTAGTACCTCCCTGCTCCTGTACTCGAATCCTCTTGCTATAAATGCCAGCATACCATTTGCCTTTTTCACCGCCTGCTGTACCTGCATGCCCACTTTCAATGACTGGTGTATAATGACACCCAGGTCTCGTTGCACCTCCCCTTTTCCTAATCGGCCACCATTCAGATAATAATCTGTTTTCCTATTTTTGCCACCAAAGTGGATAACTTCACATTTATCCACATTAAATTGCATCTGCCATGAATTTGCCCACTCACCCAACCTATCCATTCACCCTGCATCCTCTTAGCATCCTCCTCACAGCTAACACTGCCGCCCAGCTTTGTGGCATCCGCAAACTTGGAGATGCTGCATTTAATTCCCTCATTTAGCACATTAATATATATTGTAAACAACTGGGGTCCCAGCACAGAGCCTTGCGGTACCCCACTAGTCACTGCCTGCCATTCTGAAAAGGTCCCATTTATTCCCACTCTTTGCTTCCTGTCTGCTAACCAATTCTCTATCCACATCAATACCTTACCCCCAATACCGTGTGCTTTAAGTTTGCACACTAATCTCCCATGTGGGACCTTGTCAAAAGCCTTTTGAAAACCCAAATATACCACATCCACTGGTTCTCCCCTATCCACTCCACTAGTTACATCCTCAAAAAATTCTATAAGATTCGTCAGACATGATTTTCCTTTCACAAATCCATGCTGACTTTGTCCGATGATTTCACTGCTTTCCAAATGTGCTGTTATCACATCTTTGATAACTGACTCCAGCAGTTTCCCCACCACTGACGTTAGGCTAACCGGTCTATAATTCCCCGGTTTCTCTCTCCCTCCTTTTTTAAAAAGTGGGGTTACATTAGCCACCCTCCAATCCTCAGGAACTAGTCCAGAATCTAACGAGTTTTGAAAAATTATCACTAATGCATCCACTATTTCTTGGGCTACTTCCTTAAGCACTCTGGGATGCAGACCATCTGGCCCTGGGGATTTATCTGCCTTTAATCCCTTCAATTTACCTAACACCACTTCCCTACTAAAATGTATTTCGCTCAGTTCCTCCATCTCACTGGACCCTCTGTCCTCTACTATTTCTGGAAGATTATTTATGTCCTCCTTAGTGAAGACAGAACGAAAGTAATTATTCAATTGGACTGCCATGTCCTTGCTCCCCATAATCAATTCACCTGTTTCTGTCTGCAGGGGACCTACGTTTGTCTTTACCAGTCTTTTCCTTTTTACATATCTATAAAAGCTTTTACAGTCAGTTTTTATGTTCCCTGCCAGTTTTCTCTAATAATCTTTTTTCCCCTTCCTAATTAAGCCCTTTGTCCTCCTCTGCTGAACTCTGAATTTCTCCCAGTCCGCAGGTGAGCCACTTTCTCTGGCTAATTTGTATGCTTCTTCTTTGTCGCTCATGAAGCTGCAGTGGAGAACAGCCCACGTACTTCAGCTCTAAAGAAAGGAATCATTTCATTGCAAATAGAGATAGGGAAAGAAAATAACTCACTCCTCACCATGGAGTGGAGTTTGGCCAGCACCATCATAAATTATTTAGTTGCCAGGGTGAAATTTATTGCTTAAAAACCTGTCCAACATTTATGAGGAAACCGTAGGTACATTTGGTATGGTCCGGGATATGTTATAAAGCAAAATATTATAACAGCTTCAAAGTACCTCACAAAGGTCAGCAAGGAACATACTTGGCTTTGCTGAAACATGAAAATACCAGCGCTCACTAAGATACTGTCACTGGGCTTGTTTCTTCCCATAAACTATTCCAGGCAGCTATTTTTGCAATGTATACAAGTTCAGGTGCTGATGTGATTTAAAGCATTTAGGAGCACTGACAGTCCTGTTATTTTTCAGATAAAATAAGTTTCTCAGAATCAGCTAATACTGTCAGTATTGTTAAAATGGATTTCTTTCCAAAAGTGCAGTCTGTGATTAATCCTTCTTCACACATGCAATGGGTTCAGGCAGGGAAAAGGGAATTTTGCCAATGGAATTGCGCCCTTTAGATCTCAGTAGCCTGGAAGTTTGTTTATACAGCCCAATGAAGATTCTGGTAAGATGGGAGTGCATTCTTCCAACAAGATGACAACATGTCATCTTGTCCTTTCTAAATATTTTTAATGATTGCAAATCCTGCTGGACATTAAGAACTTAAATTACTGCAGGTCTTCCCCATCAGTGAGTTTCTCGCTGACAGAAAACACTAATTATGGAAAGCTGCAAACCCGATTCACTCAGTTGCTGGCGGACAGGCAGGGGCTGACAGTGGGGGAGCTACATGGGCGCGGATGTAGCGAGGACTAGGCCTCGAGCTGTGGTGACACCTGTTTATGGCCGCCAGGGGAGAGGTATCGAAGCCGGTGTGCTACATCAGGGGCAGTGTGGCCCGGCGTCCAGGCTGGTGTCAGCACTGCCCCCACCCGCCTCTGTCGTTATTCACTTGGCAGAAGACAGGCTGTATTGTGGTTAAGTGTAGATTTCCGCAGCATTAATGGATTCATGGCCTGTTTACAGCCGTCAGGAGAGAGTTGTTGAAGCCGGAGCGCTCCACCAGGGGGTGGTGTGGTGCAGTGCCCAGCGTGGAGTCGATGCTGCCCCAAGTGTTCACTCAGCAGAAGACAGGCTGTATTGTGGTTGACTGCGGATTTCTGTGGCATTCATGGACCCAGGTTCCGGACTTTTTTTTTGCGTGGCTGCATTTTACCAAAATCTTACATGTGCTTGCTACCTTGTACGTACTATATTTACTTTGTGATGTGTGTGACTGTTGGTACTGTGTTTCGCACCCTTGGCCCTGGAGCAATGTTGTCTCGTTTGGCTGTATGCATGAGTATTCATGTACGGTTGAACGACAACTGAAGTTGAATTGAACTGAAAGGGAGCTGTGGGAGTGTAAACTGGCTTGACCTAGACTAGTACAATTTTGTGCAAGTATCTAGTTGCCTGAATGATTTTGAAAAAAAATCAACCACTGAGTTCTAGTTAAAGAGAAATTAATTTCACAATCCTTGTGTAAAATGATTGATTTTAATAGGGAAGTAAGAAGAGTTAGAGTTAAAAGCACAGAAACAGCCCCATCAGCCCATTGTGTCTATGTGACCTATATTAATCTCATTATCCTGTATTAGGCTATATCCTTCTACACCTTACCTATCTAAGACCTGTCTAAGTGTCTCAGAAATAATCTCTATGTTTAAAACTCCATCACATCCTCTGGCAACAGATTTCAGATATCATCCACTTTGTGTAGAAGCCTTTCCGACAAATCTCCTTTAACACTCCTTCCTCTTAATTAAGCCTTTTGTTTTTGATATACTTACTATGGGAAAATGATTCTGAACATCCACCTCTCTGCTCCTTGAGTTCCTGTACCTCTGTCAGGTCCTCAGCCTCCTTTGCATTAGGGAAAGCAAATCCACTCCACCCAATCTCTCACCCTAACAGGACTCCTCAGATCTAGGCTAAATCCTGACAAATATGCTTGGCACACTCCCCAGCACAATCATATCGCCCCTACTGTATAGCAATCAGGACTACATACAATACTCTAAAGTGATCTAGCCAATGTTCTGTAAGGTTGCGGCATAACCTACCATCTCTTATAGTCTTTGCCTCAGTCAAAGAAGACGGCATACCATATACCTTCTTCACCACCCTATCTACCTATCTTGCCACTTTCAGGGAACTATAGATTTGAATCCCAAGGTCTTGCTGTTTGACAGCATTCCTTAGAACCCCAGTATTTATTGTACATGCTCTACTACCATTAGAATTCCAAATTTGTATCATCTGGCTTTTGTCAGGATTAATTTCCATCTGCCATGCTGTGTCTAACTTTAAGCCTGATCTATATCTTGCTATAACCTCATACAGTCGTCCTCATTATCCATAGCACTGCCAACAATGAGTCATCCTTACATTCAAATCCAAGTCATTAGCCCTTATCCCTCATTGTACATCACTGGTTTCAGACATGCTATCAAAAGTGTATCCTCCCTCCACTACCCCCTCTGCCTGCCGTCACCAAGCCAGTTCTCCATCCCTTATTGTGCATCAGAGCCAACCGTGGTGCCACAATCTTCTGTGCTTCTGCTACTGCTTTCCTCTGAGAGGTTATCTCTCCAAAAGAATCAAAAGCAATAGACCGGTTTGAGAAGGGAATGACTACAGGAGGACTCCTGCATTATCTGCCTGCACTTCCTGCTGGTTACTCATTTCTTTCTCAGTACCAGAATTGTGCCTAACTAGATAAAGGTGTGTTCAACAACATTTTGCACATCTTGAATATGTTGTGAGCCTGATTGCAACTATATGGTCTGACAGGAACAGTAACTGACAGGACACCCTTCCAGCAGGTATAGTTTCCTGGCAACTGGGAATGTCTCTGATCTCCCACATCCTGTGGGAGGAGCATGCTCTCACATGTATATTACTTCTCCTCAGGCCATTGTAATAAAAAACTGAAGATGTTAGTCCTCAAGAAATGCCAAGCATTTTGCTTGGTGGCATTCTAACCAAGACCACCTAAGAACTGGGAATGGGATTTATTTTCTATATTGCCAGTTGTCCCCTAAAATTGCATATTATTCCCCTGTAACAGTTCTCACTGATTATGTCGAGTTGGCATTTGATTAGAGGGCGTTATCACAAGCAGGTCCATTCCTGCCTTTATTCAGTGCTTCCATTTCATAGCAACACACACACACACACACACACACACACACACACACACACATACACAATGCTAGAGGAACTCAGCAGGCCAAGCAGCATCTTTGGCGAAGAGTAAATAGCTGATGCTTCGGGGCAAGACCCTTCTACAGGACTGGAAAGGAAGAGGAGAAGTCAGTGTAAGAAGGTGGGGGGTGGGGAGGAAGAAGTACAAGGTGGTAGGTGATAGGTGAAACTGGGAAAGGGGGAGTGGTGAAGTAAAGAGCTGGGAAGCTGATTGTGAAAGAGATAAAGGACTGGAGAAGGGGAAATCTAGTAGGAGGGGACAGAAGACTAAGGGAGAAAGGGCAGGGAGGAAGAGCACTGGAGGGAGGAGATGGGCAGGTAGGGAGATAAAGTGAAAGAGGGAAACAGGAATGGGGAATGGTGAAGCAGGGGAGCAATTACTGGAAGTTTTAGAAATCATGTCTAGTTTGAGGCCTCTCAGTGGGAATACAAAGTGTTGGTCCTCCAACCTGAGTGTGGCCTCATCATGGCAGTAGAGGAGGCCAAGGACTGACTTGTCGGAATAGGAATGGGAAGTAGAATTGAAACGGGAGATCCTGCTTTTTGTGGTGGATGGAGCGAAGGTGCTCTGCGAAGTGGTCTCCCAATCTATGTCGGGTCTCACTGATATACAGGAGGCCATTTCACAGCAAGGGTCACAGTTTAGGCTGGGGTGCTTCTCTGTTGTGTATTAGAAGTCAAAGTTGAGTTTATTGTCTTATGCACAAGACCAGGTCTGCACCGGTGCAATGAAGAAGCTAACTTTCACCAGATAGCCTCAAATGCACAACGTTCACAAGAATGGCATAAATTAACAGCTTAAATTATACACAATTATACATGAAAGAAAACAATGAGAACAAACCAAAAGGAAAGTTTGCCGTGGTGCAAAGTGTTATTCTGAGGTGGTGATTAGTGCTGTGTAGGTTCATTCAAGAGCTGACCGGCTGAAGGGGAGTAACTGAGGTGGGACCTCAGGCATCTGTACCTCCTGCCCGATGTAGCAGCAAGAAGTATCACGTTCCAAATGGTGGGATCTTAGATGATAGACGTAGTTTTAATGGTGAGAAAGGATGCAGCCAAGATGCATTGGGCTGCATTGACCACTCTCTGCAGCTTCTTATGTTCTTGCACAAGGTTTTCAGTTGTTAATCTATTGTTCCAATGAGTCATTCATTATCAAAGCCAGTGTTTGAGGAACAGTGAATTCAGCATGACTGTTGTTTTTCCATCTTGAAACAGTTACACTATTTGTCCCACACTGTGTTGTTTTATTTCTCTCCAGCCACTCATCCTCCTGGTTTACACAGCTAAAGAAATGAAGATTGTTTTTCATTGGAAATGATTCATAGAAAACTTTACCATATTAGCAGTTCCTTCCTTTCAGATGTGGGAAATAAAAATGTGCTCGTGTATACATGAAAGAAGCACATGCCTCTGAACTTGAGCCTTTCCACTACTGAGTAAATTCTTGTCATTACTGATTTGGGGAAAGCTGACCATTCCCAATATTTGCATTTCACTCAGTCTACTGGCTCATGTGTGCAGTCACTTTGTCTTTTATTTTGTTTGCAGAAATCATTCCATCAGATTTTTAAGCTCCTGATCACGGGCAAAAACTCTTCTGTTTTCAAACGAAAATCATTAGCCATGAGTCTTCCAGTCCACTTTGTTGTTAAGGGCATGAGAGATGCTCTCCTTAAGTTCAATTGTTTGTCCAGTGCTAACATCATCTGTTGTCCAAAAATCTCATCCTGAATGTACTCAATGGCCAACCATACACATACCTCTGAAGGTGAAGAATGCTAATTATTTATTGGTCCATTAAATTTCTCTTCATGAAGCTCAACCTTTTATGAGACAATGCTCCCAGTCTCCCAGCATCCATCCTATCAATTGAATGCAGTATCTCATAGGTTTCAGAAAGATCTTTCATTCTCTGATGAAAATAATTCAAAGTGATTCAATCTCTCCTCAAGGACGACCTACTATCCAAGAATCAAGCAAGTATTAATGTTAGCTCCAGTTCTCCAGCAAGTATATCATTACTTAGGTAGGGAGACCAGAAATTATTCCATGTTCCTTTGGGGCGTTAGAAGTGTACTTGGGATTAACCCTAATGCTGCTTGTGAAAGACGCTAAAAAATAAGAATTTCAATTATTGAATTTTATTTATTTGTTCACAGTATTTATTTATTTATTTGTCTGTCTGTCTATTTATTTGTTTGTTTGTTTAGAGATATAGCGTAGAAAAGGCTCTTCCAGCCCAACAAGCCCCTTTACCCACCAACCCACCTATTTACCCCCAGCCTGAACACGGGACAATTAATTAATCCACTAACGAGTGTGTCTTTGGACTGTACGAGGAAACCGGAGTACCCGGAGGAAACCCATGTGTTCACAGGGAGAACGTAACAACTGCTTCCAGACGGCGCTGGAACTGTACTCCGAACTCTGATTCCCCAAGCTGTAATAATATTGCACGAACCACTACACTACTGTGCATTGCAGAGCAGTGCTATTGGGGTTTCTCTTTGTGCCGTCATGTCTGCTGTGCTGTATGGGTTTAAATTAATGACATTCTGTGTTTTTATTGATAAGCTGCAATCTAAAATCATAGCATGTAGTGCAGCAGATGTAATTTCTCAAATTGTATGTCAGGCATCCTTGCCATAGTATTAACCTCCTTCACTTTATACGTTATACTTTATGGTCGCCAAACAACTGATACTAGAGCGTACAACCATCACAGCGATATTTGATTCTGCGCTTCGTGCTCCTTGGATTACAAATCGATAGTAAATATTAAAAATTTAAATTATAAATCATAAATAGAAAATAGAAAAGGGAAAGTAAGGTAGTGCAAAAAAAAAACCGAGAGGCAGGTCCGGATATTTGGAGGGTACGGCCCAGATCCGGGTCAGGATCCGTTCAACAGTCTTATCACAGTTCGAAAGACACTGCTCCCAAATCTGGCCGTACGAGTCTTCAAGCTCCTGAGCCTTCTCCCGGAGGGAAGAGGGACGAAAAGCATCAAGTACATCGTGTTCAGCTGGCATACTGAATTTGACTCTTCTACTATCCCTATTCTGGACATCTCATCCCCCGTAGGCTTCTGATACTCTCTTCATTGTGGGCTATTTATTAAAAGCTTTACCAATTCACACTGTGCACATTTTTGCCAAGGCAGAAGCCTTTTCCTCACCAGCCACTTATATTATCATCCATAGTCCTTGCACTGTCTAAGGCCTTGAAGAAGAGTCTCAGCCCAAAATGTTGACTATTCATTTCCATAGATGCTGCCTGACCTGCTGAGAGCCTCCAGCATTTGTTCTAGGTTTCCAGCATCTACAGGCTTTCTTGTGCTTAATACCTAAGCCAACTTTCCCTCTCTGCCTTTTGTCACACACTTCATGCCATGCACTTCCTCCTTTTGGCTGTCCAACATTCCTTGCTTGCCTTGTAAAGGTTCCATGTTTTGTTAGTATAGCCGTGAGTACACTATATCTAACCGAAACTGGAGCAAACCACCTTCTAAGTCAGATGAGTGAGCCATGATCAGGATGGATGGTCTTTCATAGTTGAAGGAGCAGATGTTTACAATACAGTGGGACAGTAGCCAGGTTGATGTCTCTCCCATGCCGAAAGAAAGGGGTAAAATCTGGAGGAAGATCTGAGACCAGAGAAAAGGCATTCCTTTGGGGTCTTACTGCAAAATTGGCATTGAATACATCCACCACAGGACAAATTCCTTGTTTAATATCGTGTTACCACAAGAGCTAGAGGAACTTAACCCAATAAAAACATAGATTTTGAAACAGTTGCTAAAAATACATGGTACCTCTTTGAGGGAGAGATGGTGCTAGATTTTGTCAGGTGGGGAAAGGCAGCTGACCTTTTGTTACACGAAGAAAATATTTACACTATATTTTAAAAAATATGTACTTTGGCACTTGATGGTGCATGAAGAAAGACTTATGTGTTTATTTCAGCATTGGCCAATCAGTGCTCTCTGTGCTGAGTCATTAACAGAATAGAACAGTGGGTGTTCTAACACTGCCCTTACTGTTTATTAGTGATTCCATCTGAGACGTCAGATAATCATCAGGGATGATTCAATCGAATATATTGGTTATCTGAGCAAGATCTGTATTGAATCTAATCCAGGGTTTGGAGGCCTTATGGGGAGCCTAGTGTCTTACAGAGTGAAATCCTGCCAACGTTCAGGTGGTAGAGAGTTACAGACTGGAATCAAGGGAGGCCTAGTGATGCAACTAGAGGAGCTACTACCAGTACCCTGGTTCAATCCTGAGCTCGGGATCTGCCTGTTTGGATTTTGCTCATTCTCCTGGTGAGGCCTTGCTCCCGGTGTTCTGGATCCGCCCCCCCACCACCCCCACATCCCAAAGACAGGTGGGTTGAAATATTAATTAGCCTCTGTAAATTGCCCCTGTTGCACAGTCAGTGGTGGAGTCTGGATGGAGTAATGGAAATGTGGAGAGAATAAAAATGGATTTAATATAGAATGAGTGTAAATGGGTGGCTGTGATCGGGATAAACTCGGTGGAATAATGGCCCAGTCTCCATGGATCTATGACTGTAATCTCATCAAAAGGCTTTAGTTTGGCCAGAATAAAATATTAATAAACCCTTTTGACTTGTTCCTTTCATACCCTCCCAGTAATACAAGTATCTCTGTTTGTGCAAATCAGCTTTTGCTCTTTAGATCTAGAAGAAAACCTTCAAGATTTCTGCAATTACATTCTCAGGGCTGATAAGTATTGTTAAGATTGCAGCCACAACCTTGTACTCAATGTCAGTAAAACCAAAGAATAGATTCTGAACGTCAGAAGGGGTAAGACAAGGGAATACTCAACAGTCATCATCGTGGGATCAGAAGTGGAAAGAGCGAGCAATTTCAAGTTCCTGGGTGTCAGTCTCTCTGAGGATCTATCCTGGGCCCGACAATACAATTACAAAGAAGCCAAGACCATGACTATATTTTATTTGGAGTTTGAGGAGATTTGGTACGTCACCAAAGACACTCACAAATTTTTACAGATGAACTGTGGAGAGCATTCTAACTGGCTGTGTCACCATCTGATATGGGGGGGAAGGGGCGGTGGTGGGAGACATTGTACAGGACCAAAATAAGCTGCAGAAAGTTGTAAACTCAGTCAGCCCCATCAATGACACTAGTCTCCCCAGCATCCAGGACACTTTCAAGGAGCGATGCCTCTAAAAGGCATCTTTTTTCATCGTTAGGTTTTTTTTTTGAGTAAATAAGACTATGAAGTGTAACCACACCGTTCAATGCTGTAGAAAACATTTGAAATTTCTGCCATTGATCTCTGGCTCTCTGTATAACTGCACACCTAACATTAAAATATGGGTATACGTAGTTGGATATCGCAAGGTTTCATCTTTAGTAATTCATACAAGTTGCTATTTAATAAGTGGTATGTGTACGAAAAAGATCTTATGAGGGGAGCACAATGCAGGGATGTGGGAGTGGTGAATCAAAAGCTCTCTCCCTCAAATAAATCAAAATTCTGCCATTATATGTAATATCATTAATGCGATCCGATGCAGCCAGACATATTGGCTTTTTTTTATTGATAATTATTAACACCCGGTACTCACCGTTTATGAACCCATGAATTTCATCCGTTTTCTGCCGTTTTTAACTTGACTGTCTCTGTCCCCTTGTGAAGCAACACACACTGTGCTTTTCTTTTTAGCTCACCTGCCTCTCTCCCGTTGTGAAGAAAACATGTGTGCTGCACTTCAACAAGCAGTTAGTCAGCTCAGGTTTATTTTAGAACTTCCTCGTTGCCACTGTTACGTTTTGTAACTAATTGAAAGAAAAATACGAGAGTCAAGGATAACGTGTGCGCACGTGGTTTCACTTTAGTGAGGCGCGGAAATATGATGTGGCTGCATAATAACGTCTGCCATTCATGTACTTTTGCATCTAAACAGTAATGAATTATGTAAAAATAGAACTGCTTAATCAAACAATATATTTACAACATTATTCAATTATTACTGAAATATTAAATACACAGCACGTAGCAGGTATAGGCAGAAAGAAGCGAAAGAGGTACTAAAATGTTCTTATCCATGGGTGAGGTGCAGGAGGAATGAAGGATAACTAATGTTACTCCATTGTTTAAGAAATGCCCTAAGAATAAACCAGGAAATTATAGGCTGGCGAACCTGACATCAGTACTGAGTAAGTTACTGGAAGCTATTTAAGAGACCAGATACAGTATTTGGATAGACAGGGACTGATTAGGGATAGTCAACATAGCTTGGAACATGGTAAGTTGTGTCTAGCCAAACTTATAGAGTTTTTCAAGGAGGTTACTAGGAAAGTTGATGAGGACAAAGCATTGGATGTTGTCCACATAGACTTTAGCAAGACCTTTGACAAGGTCCCGAATGGATGGTTTGTCAAGAAGTTGCTTGGCATTCAAGATGAGGTAGTAAACTGGATTAGCATTGGCTTTGCAGGAGCAGCCAAAGAGTGGTAGTAGATGATTGCTTCTCTGAATGGAAGCCTGTAACTGGCGGTGTGCTGCAGGGATTAGAGTTGGGTCCGATGTTGTTTGTCATCTATAGCAACGATCTAGACAATAATGTAATAAACTGCCTTAGGAGGCAGTGATGATAATATGATTGAATTCATCCTGTAGCTTGAGAGGGAAAATAAAAAGTCAGACGTATCAGTATTACACTGGAGTAAAGAAAATTACAGAGGGATGAGAGAGGATCTGGCCAAAGTTGATTGGAAGGGGACACTAGCAGAGATGATAGCACAACAGCAATGGCTCGAGTTTCTGGAGGCAGTTTGGAAGGCGCAAGAGAGGTACATCCCAAAGATGAAGAAGTATTCTTAATGGAGGATGAGACAACTATGGCTGACAAGGGAACGCAAAGATAGCATAAAGGCAAAAGAGAGCATATAATATAGCAAAAATTAGTGGAAAGTCAGAAGATTGGGAAGCTTTTAAGAATCAACAGAAGGCAACTAAAAAAGCCATGAGGGGAGAAAAGTTGAAATTTGAAGGTAAGCTAGAAAATAATATTTAAGAGAATACCAAAAGTCTTTTCAGATATCTAAAGAGTGAAAGAGAGTCGACAGTGGACGAAGAAATTGCAGGCAAACTTAACAAATATCTTATGTCAGTCTTCACTGTGGAAGAGACTAGCAGTATGCCAGAAATTTGAGAGTGTCAGGAGGGGAGAAGTGAGTGTAGTTACTATTACTAAGGGGAAGGTGCTTGGGAAGATGAAAGGTCTGAAGGTGGATATGTTACCTGGCCCAGATGGAGTAGACCCCAGGGTTCTGAAAAGAGTGAGCTGAAGAGATTGTGGAGGCATTAGTAATTAGCTTGCAAGAATCCCTAGATTCTGGAATGTTTCTGGAGAACTGGAAAACTGCAAATGTCACTCCGTTCTTTAAGAAGGGAGGAAGACAGAAGAAAGGAAACTATAGGCCAGCTAGCCTGAATTCAGTGATTCATTGTAAGGATGAGGTTTCAGGATACTGGGAGACACATGATAAAATAGGCCAAAGTCAGCATGTTTTCTTTTAAGGGAATAATTGTCTGACAAATCTGTTGGAATTCCTTAGGAAAATTACAACTAAGATAGATAAAGGAGATAAAAACTGCTGGTGAACGCAGCAGGCCAAGCAGCATCTATAGGAAGAGGTACAGTTGACGTTTCGGGCCAAGACCCTGAGCCCTGAGGAAGGGTCTCGGCCCAAAACATCAACTGTACCTCTTCCTATAGATGCTGCCTGGCTACTGCGTTCACCAGCAATTTTTATGTGTGTTCCTTGAAATTCCAGCTTCTGCAGATTTCCTCATGTTTGCATAGATAAAGGAGATGTTGCTTATTTGGATTTTTAGAAGGCCTTTGACAAGATGCCACACATGAGACTGTATAACAAGATATGAGCCCATGGCATTGCGGAAAGGTATGAGCGTGGATAGAAGATTAGCTGAGTGGCAGGAGGCAAAGAATGGGAATAAAGGGGGCCTATTCTGGCAGGCTGCCAGTGATTGGTGGTGTTGTGCAGGGGTCAGTATTGGGACCACTGCCTTTCATATTACATGTCAATGATTCAATGATTTGGATGATGGAATTTCTGGCTTTGTAGACAAATTTGCAGACAATACAAAGGTAAGTGGGGGAGCAGATAGACTGAGGAAGCAAGGAGTCTGCATAAGAACTTAGGTAAATTAGAAGACAGGGCAAAGAAGTAGCATAAGGAACGTAGTGCAGGGAAGTGTATGGTCATGCACTTTAGTAGAAAGAATAAAAGTGTAGACTATTTTCTAAATGAGGAAACCATTCAAAAATCAGAGGTGAAAAGGGACTTGGGAGTCCTTGTGCAAGATTCCCTTGAGGTTAACTTGCAGGTTGAGTTAGTGGTAAGGAAGGCAAATGTAACGTTAGCATTCATTTTGAGAGGACTAGAATATAAAGACAAGAATGTAATGCTGAGTCTTTATAAGGCATTGGTCAGACTGCACTTGGAGTACTGTAAGCAACTTGCGCCCCTTATCGAAGAAAAGAATTGCTGGCACTTGAGAAGGTCCAGAGGAGGTTTACAAGAATGATTCTGGGAGTAAAAGGGATAACATATGAGGAGAATATGATGTCTCTGGGCCTGTACTTGCTGAGGTTAGAAGAATAAGGGGGAATCTCATTGAAATCTATTGATTATTGGAAGGCCTAGATAGAGTGGATGTGGGGAATATGTTTCCATCGTGAGTGAGTCCAGGACCTGAGGGCACAGCCTCAGAATAGAGGGACGTACATTTAGAACAGAGATGAGGAGGAATTTCTTTAGCCAGAGTGTGGTCAATCTGTAGAATTCCTTGCCACGGATAGGTGCAGAGGCCAAGTCATTGAGTATACTTAAAGTGGATGTTGATAGGTTCTTGGTTAATTGGGGTGTCAGAGGTTATGGGGAGAAGGCAGGAGAATAGGGTTGAGAGGGATAATAAATCATCCATGATGGAATGGTGGAGCAGACTCGATGGGCCGAATGGCCTAACTCTACACCTATGTCTTATGATCTGAAGTGGATCAGCAAATTTGCAAATGTAATCAAGATTGAGGGTATAGTGGACAGTGAGGGAGACTTGCAGTGAGATCTAGACCAGCTAGAAAAACGGGCTGAAAATGGCAGATGGAATTTAATGCAGACAAGTGTGAGGTGCTGAACTTGAGAAGGACCAGTCAGGGTAAGACTTACATAGTGATCTGTAGGAACTGAGTGGAGTAGAACAGAGGATTCTGAGAATTCAAATCCATTATTCCTTGAAAGTGGTGTCACGGGCAGATAGGCTCATAACGAAAGCTTTTGTCTCAATGGTCTTCATAAATCAATGTATTGAGTACGGGAGTTGGGATGTTATGTTGAAGTTGTATAAGACATTGTTGAGGCCTAATATGGAGTATTGTGTGCAGTTTTGGTCACCTAGCTGCAGGAAAGATGTCAATAAGTTTGAAGGACTGTAGAGAATATTTACAAGATGTTATCAGGGCTTGAGGACCTGAGCTATAGGGAAAGGTTGAATAGGTTTGAACTTTCTCCCCCAGAGCTTAAAAGAATGAGCGGAGATTTGATAGAAGTATACAAAATTATGAAGGGTATATATAGGGTAAGTGCAAGCAGGCTTTTTCCACCGAGGTTGGGTCACTAGAATAAGAGGTCATGGGTTAAGTGTGAAAGGTGAAATGTTTAAGGAGAACATGAGGGGGAATTTCTACACTCAAAGGGTTGTGAGAGTGTGGAATGAGCAGCCAGTGGAAGTGGTGGATATAGGGTTGATTTCAACATTTAAGAGAAATTTGGATAGGTACATGGATGGGAGGGTTATGGACAGCTAAGGTCTGGGTGCAGGTCCATGGGACTAGGCAGATAATAGTCTGGCATGGACTAGATGGGCCAAAGGGCCTGTTTCTGTGCTCTAGTGCTCTAGACTCTATAACTCTATAGAACTATTCAAATTTTAGCTACAAATATTGTTAGCAGTACCTTGGATGAACAAGGTCTAAAACATCAAATGATACTGAGTATTATAGCAGGTAGTACATAAAAGTCAGTGGTAAACTTCCATAAAACTATGATTAGATCATGGTTGGAGAACCCTGGACAAAACTGGACTCCACAGTATGACAATGATGGATGCAATGAAGAAGATACAAGAAATTTTCAGGATTTGATCTGGAATAAGGGACTTCAAGCAAGAGAAACTTTAAACGTTGAGTTTATTTTGTATGACAGCAAAGATAATGGGAAAATTTGACAGTGGTATAAAATATAATGAATTGATGGGTCACAGAAGAGAAAGAACATTAATAAAAATGTGTAGAATGGGGAGTTTCTCTCATCCTTCTGTCAGTTCCAGTGTTAATTCTCTGCATGCACTCAGGGCAATATTCGGAATTTCAACTCTTGTTTGTTTGCCCCAATCACTGACAGCAATGTTTCGAAAATTCCTCACACAATTTTTTGACTCTTTAAGATAATGGTTGGAAAATCACGCACAGGAATTTCTGCCATCTGCTCTCAGCAGGTGAGATATCTCATTGGGGGTGCAAAGGCATCAAATAACACCTCAATGTTGAATGCTATTTGATAGAAGACCATGACATATTTTAAGTAAATGAGTTTTAACTGACATGCTGTAAACATTGCCTGAGTGAGTAGGATGGGTACAATTTTTAAAAAGTACTGGGGAATATCATAAGGCTCTTGCCTTGGGGTGTAGGTTCAAATGCATCCAAGCCTGGGCTGGAAGTCTCCTGCATTTGAACTTTTCAAAATTGCTCCTTCAAAGGGATCTTGCCGGTGCTGAAAATTCATAAATCTTATGGCAATTGGCTGCTGTGAGAGAAAGAAAGAAATGATACAAGGGAGAAGTGCACATATTATTTAAACAAGATTCAAGTGTGTAACGGAGTTCCACATGGTGAAAGATGTCCTTTGACCCATCGTTTCTCTGCCAGCTATCAAGTAGCTCTCTATACTGTATACACTCACACTTAGCCTTGCTATTCCTGAAATAAAAACAGGAATTGTAGATCAGGCCTCATCTGCAGAGAGGGAAACAGAGTTAACATTTCAGACCATTGATCTTTTACTGGAACTAAGCATGGTTTGCGGCAAAATGCATTGTCGGATGGAGAGAAAACTGGGGAGACTGGTAGTTGCTATAACATGCCCTTATATCTTGCAGTATATCTTTTCAGTTTTAAAATCACAGAAGTGATCCAATGCACACAAACTGCTGACCAGTTAGTTGATTTTAGTGTTGTTAAATAAGTCTGTGGAAACCAAGGGAGACTGCATTACTAAGGGATAAAGTTAAGGGAGGGAGTCCGGGCAATCGCCATAGTCATAGTCATAGTCAAACTTTATTGATCCCGGGGGAAATTGTTTTTCATTACAGTTGCACCATAACTGATTAAATAGTAATGAAACCATAAATAGTTAAATAGCAGTATGCAAATTATGCCAGGAAATAAGTTCAGGACCAGCCTATTGGCTCAGGGTGTCTGACCCTCCAAGGGAGGAGTTGTAAAGTTTGATGGCCACAGGCAGGAATGACTTCCTATGACGCTCTGTGTTACATCTCGGTGTAACGAGTCTCTGGCTGAATGTACTCCTGTGCCCACCCAGTACACTATATAGTGGATGGGAGACATTGTCCAAGATGGCATGCAACTTGGACAGCATCCTCTTTTCAGACACCACCGTCAGAGAGTCCAGTTCCATCCCCACAACATCACTGGCCTTACGAATGAGTTTGTTGATTCTGTTGGTGTCTGCTACCCTCAGCCTGCTGCCCCAGCACACAACAGCAAACATGATAGCACTGGCCACCACAGACTCGTGTGGCAAGCGATGGTTCTGGATGTGCAAAGATGATTGTAAGCACCACTAATGAAATCATTGAATGTTGTGTTGAACCAGAAAGGCTGTAATCTGTCTAGTCAGAAGATGAGGTGCCGGTACTTTAGCTCAAGTACGTGCCCAGAGATCGAGAAGTCAGAGTGGAAGTGTGATGCAGAAGTTTTGTAAAAGATGCAACTGTGGGGAATGGAAAACTGAGAATTACTCCATTTAGGCTATGTACGCTTTCCTGCAATTCGGTGAATACAAGATTCAGATTCAGATTCATTTATTTATTCTTCACGTGAACATCGAAACTTACAGTGAAATGTGTTGGTTGCATTAACAACTATCATGACCTGGGGGTGTATTGGGGCACCCCACAGGTGCCAACATAGCATACCCACAAAGTTCAGCAGCAAGCAACAACAATAACATGACGAAAACAAAACTACAATAGAAAAGCAAGCCCATTTACTCCCTTATCCATGGGCTCATTAACCTCAGGCATTGACCATGGGTGTCACTAGTCTTTGTCCTCTGTGCTTGCTAACCCATGGGGATCGCTGGGTTTTAACTGCTGTGTGCTCCAAGCTATACTCTGGCATGACCTCTACCTCCCCTTCATCCCTGTCCCTAAACTCTAAGCTTACCCCTAAGTCTTTGCGTTGTCCCCAAAACTATCCCTACAAACCTGAAAATAAATGCAGTCTGAACCTCAACCTCGAAGGACACCACAGCTCAGTGCCATCCTGACTGGCTGCTACGTTAAAATATAATGAACAAGTGTTGGTCAGGGTGCCGGAACTTGTTCACTAATTTTCTTAACAGTTATTATTCATGAAAAAGTAATAATAAAAAAAAATTTTTACCTTTCGCTGCTCTGTCTCCCAGATACACTGGGAATGTTTACTTTGCAACTTGAATTTTGCACTCAGCTATGCTGGTTTGAAAGGTCTGACATCGCCATCTGGTGGCTACAAATATAGTGCAGGACCAACAGATACTTACTTAATTATACAGAAGTAAAAACTTGCTGGCTATTTTACTTATGTAGCGATACAGCATGGAATACACCCTTCCGGGGCTTTCTGACATGCTGTCCTAGCAAGCCTACAACCCAGATTTTACCCTAACTTAATCATGGGCCAATATGACCAATTAACCTACCTGGTATATCTTTGGACTGTGGGAGGAAATTGCAGCCCCTGGGGAAAACCCAAGCATTCCACAGGGAGGATGTACAGAGACACCTTACAGGACGGCACCGGAATTGAACCGGGAACTCTGGAATGCGCCGAGCTCCAGTAGTGTCGCTACTAAGCTACAGTGGTGCCCAACAATAGGTTGGTGAAGAACTCTTCATCCATATTTTCTCCATTGGGTCGACACAAAAGGGTGGGAAGAATAGATCAGGATCAGGAGCTTAAAGTGACCCAAAACCTTTATGGCTTATTCAGGCAGTCATAGGAAATCAGAATGTGAGCATCTCTGCTTATCTCCATGGACAATATGTAAAACTATATACAGTTATTACCACTTGATTTGATTTTCCACTCCATTCCAGATTCATGAAATATTGGAGAGATCCAGTATAGAATCACACCCTTCTGGTCCACCAAGTCTGTGCTGACTATCAATTGTCCATTTACTTCTAACCCTAGCTATGCCCACATTCCCACCAACTTTTCACAGGGCTTACCTGACCGAGAACAACTTGCAATGCTGCCGACACAAATTTCAATAGAAATCAGTTACTCGTGCGATTTGTGTGAAATCATTTCCAAGGACTAATGTTAGGAGTGCTCTGAAGAGGGGTCCTCAAGCTGAAACACTAACTCTGCTTCCCTTTCGACTGACGCTGTCTCTGATTAGTGCTGTCAGCATTTTCTGCCTTTCAGTTTGATTCCCAGCACCTGCACATTTGGGCGCTCGGTGACTCAGCTGTAAAGTGACATGCTGTGGAAGTTTAAGTGTGGAACCACAGAGGAAGATGGTGAAAGTGAACAGTGACATCCGCTGTGAAAGGTCTCATGTTCCACCAAGAATGCACCCTTTATCCTTGACAGCCATATTCTTGTGAAAGGAGGTGGTGATTAAAACATAGATTTACATAGCATCCTTATTAGGTATCTTTAAGGGCTTTACAGTCAATGTAACCATTATTGTGATCTAAGAAATGAGAAATCACTTTGCAATCAGGAAATTCTTTCAAGCTGCAACATGAAAATCAGCCAGATAATTTGCTTTAGATAAGTTGATTGCAGAATGATTGTTAGCCAGGACATTACAAATATCTCCCTATTTTTCATATAAATATCCTTGTGGGATCTTTCATTTTGCCTCAGAGAGCAGATGAGTCATGTTAAAGTCTTATCTGAAGTATGGTTGCTAGAAAGAGATTCGTGTGATAACAATTGTAAGCAGTAGAAGCAATATTCAGTCATCTCCAATTCTCAAAAATTCACTCATTCCCATCTATCAGCCTGTAGTTTGAAACTCAAGGTTGGCATCCCCTCCCCTCTCATTGGTTTATTCAGCTCTCTACATTTTGATCATGGTGTTCTTATATCTTTTCTCTCCAGCTAAAAGAATAGAAAATATTCTGTGTGAATGGCAAAGTCATCGCTGTAGCCCAGCTGAGTCAATATAAAGAGGCACTCACCTATCCAACTATAACTTTTGAAAGACTTGTGTTGACCTTGTGGTCAGGGCTAGGTTGTGGTGTATGACTAGGATGCTCACTGCTGCCGTGACCTCCAGGTTGTGGTAAATCCCCAGAAGTTGCTTTAAAATGGTTTATGGACTGTGGCAGAGACCAGTTGTGAGGTTGTGATGCTTTCCTGAACTAAGGCATGTAAAAAGCCCTCCAGGTGGGAGTTTGTTGTTTCATAGATCTTCACAATATTTGGGAAAGCAGAGCCAGAATTCAAAAGCATTCAATCAAACAAATGCAGGCCTTATATCTGGTGAAGGAGAGCCTGCACGACACAATGCTTAACACTATTCTATCCTCTTCAGAGCTTATTGCCAGCCAGACTGCATTGTGGCAGGATGTGAGACTAGATGGAAAATATCACACAGAGAATGCGGATGACTGGTGTAGGAGCTGTAAAACTGACATATAGTTATGTTTTTTTTTCTCTACAAGTTTTGCACTCTGAGCATGTTTCATCCTGAATTTAACCCTTGCTCTATCTGACCTGGGAGTGTTTGATGCCGAGCTTGTGGGCTGTACCTGAAGAAAAATATTTCCACTTTATCAGTTCACCTTTGATGAGCAAAACTGTTATCTGATAATGTGGAGTAAATCTTTTAAACTAACAAAATTGGATTTCCTTCTTCACCTTTACTGTGCTGAGAACAGGTTTATTCAGGCAGAAAAGTAAGGATCATATTGGCGATTAAAATATGTGTCTGTCATGACACAATTGGTCCTATTTAGTGTCTATATCAGTTATTATTCTATTGGCATTCAATTACTGAGAAAACAGCCTCTGGCGTTCTTTTCTGGCCAATAGTCTCATTTTAAGATATTAGATCTTATTTTAAAATAAACCTGCTTTAGCTTTAGGTTGACAAGGAAAATTCTGAAGTAAAATTTATTATATTGAATATATTGGATGGAAGAAAAGAAATTATGAAGTATCGATAGTTAAAACAATGATTTAAAGCGATTTTTAATGAAATTGTTAGTTGCAATTTAATTCTATAGTAAAAAGTTGGCAATGAAATAAAAATGATTCTGATCATTCAAAAAACATTATTACTAAAATAGTAATGTTTGATTTTGAAGTCCAGAAAAGGAAATCAAAACTTTAAAGAATGTTGGGATCATTTTTATTTTGTGTCATGATGCAAAATCTGGGACAGTGATTTGTCAGGAACTTAATAACTTGTCTGGTTTTTATTTCAATGGAAATGAAGTTGGGGAGGGAGGTGAACCATGCTGTCGCCATCGTTACTCCATCTATCCCCGTCCACAATCAGTCCAAAAGAGAGAAATCATCCCAAAGCTGATGACAGTCAAAGGGTTAACCACTGAATGGAGCCTTTTTCAAAGGGTCTCCCTTTAGCAGTCTGGTTTATCTCTCCACCCCTACTTCCATTCCAGCATTTCAGCCGACCTGTCAACCAGTTTATAATACAACGTATTTTCTGAACCAAACCAGTTGCTTTCAGAAAAAAAATGCAAATCGCTTACTAATTGTTAAACTCCCTGACATTAAATTATTTAACCCAATTGAGATATTAATGTTTAACGTATTAGTGCTGCATCCCTTTACCATTGGCAGTGGGTTAATTCCTCCTTTAAATTATTATGCAGAGGGACACTTGACCAATGTTATAGCCATAGCATTGTCCACTGGATGGGACTTGCTGCTGGACCTAGGCATGTAACGTATTTGTTACAGTGCCCAGAACTTGATGGTGCTTCAGAGAGTGAATAGCAACTGTTCGATAGGAAGATACCTGCAAAACTCAGTAAATCTCAACCCATACATTACCCCCAATTGCATGATTCATCACTGCATGGCCAACCATGTCCCCTATAATTAATTTAATTATATAAATAATGTAACCAATAATTATATAAAAATCAAAAGAGGTGTTTAATGCCCTGATTAAGGTTTTTACTGCAATGCTGTGAGGTAGTCTATTTTAGCAGTTTTCTGTTAAAGCAGTGTGCCATGCTGGAAAGAGTGTTTTGACTTCGGCTAAGAGAGGGACGCATGTTGTCAGCCAATCAGGGTTGTGGGATGTGAGAGAAGTTTCTAGAGAGCTGTGAGGAAAAGTTTTCTGAAGGACAGTATTCTGGCTCATGGTCTTTTGGCGGGAGGTATGGAGAAGAGAGGATCGGGAGAGACGCCCGTAGGATTCGATCTGACGAGAAGACGCCATTGCAAGGTGTGCTTCATGAGACGAAGGAGTCCGAGGTGAGATGATCTACCGGTGATTGGTGATGAGAATTCAGCACCGTGAGCAATGGTCATACCCATCTTTTGGGAGAGATGGGCACCAACAGTCATGTGCACACTTAGACTGGTTTAACCATAGTGGGCTCGTCTTTTTTTTCTTTCTCTTAATAACCGTTTGATAAAGCTGAAATTAGTAAATACACTTTCTTTACAATTTTATGTGGTGTACAATCCGCACTTTCTTTGCCAACTGATAATTGTGTATAGGCAGTATTTACACAATATTCACTCAAATCGGGGTTCCTGTTTGTTTGAACCCCAAATCATACTGACCCTAGACGCATATTGCTTATGAAAGGTGGTGTTCTCATCACTGAGTCACCTGACTGTAAACCAAGTCAGTTATTGAGTCTAGTTTGCATACGAGTCTGGGGAGAGAGTTACAGGTGGAAATAGTGTTCCTTCATCAGTTAGAAAGAGAGTAAGCAGGTTACATCTTTAAATAAGTATCTTCAGGAGGTTTAAAATACACCAGTTGGTAGGCCATGAACACCTGCAGATGTTGGAAATCCAGAGAAAATGCTGGAGGAACTCAGCAGGTCAGGCAGCATCTATGGAAAGGAATAAAGTGTTGTCATTTCAGTGCAAGACTGTGCCACACCTAATTTCTTCCTTACCACCTGATCGCCAGACATTTAGCCCCCAGTTTTGGAAGCAAGTTGTCAAAGGGTTGAACACAAAAAAATTCCACTGATCCACCATCTGAAAAGTCCAGTGCTTTGGCATCTTGCTCTCTGGGTAATGATTCCCAAAATCCCTTTCACACACTGTGACCCACATGCTTCTGTTTTGCTGTGCTCCCTTGAAAGTGGAAAATTTACAGTGTCAATATCTAAAGAGAAGCAATTTAATAAGCATCCAATAATCCAGGAAGTCCGCAGGTCCAGCATCACCAAGGTCCTGAGACTGTCATTTTAACAGAGCTATATAGTAGTGTATATTAGCACAATGTTAGAAGAGTTAATTCTCCATCACAGTTATGAGGTTGAATTGTGTCCTGCTTGTCACCAGCCATACTCTTCACTTGGAACGCAAGTTCATGGATTCCCCTCAGTTCCAGAAAAACGCAGGACAGAAGGAGAGCTGAAGGAATAGAAAGGACACTGCCGAACTGGGGTTAAAGGTTGAATGGCAATTATTACTTGAACACATGGCTACAACTTCAGTGCTAAGTTGAGAGGGTACTACATTATTGGATGAGGTTACACTAAGGGCAAGTAGTTTCTATAGCAACTTTGAAGAGAGCTGCCCAATATTCCCCTTCATCAAGTACCAACAAGAAACAGAGTACATCATCATCGTAGCTGCTTTAGGACTTCACTGGGTGTAAAATACCTACTGTAAAAATGTTTGTGGCCCTGATAATGTTTATAGCAACACACTCAGAACAGTGGAGGGACTCTGCAGATCAGGCAGCATCCATGGAAATGAACAAACAGTCAATGTTTTGGTCGGAGATCCTTCTTCAGCACTGAAACAGAAAGGGGGGGGACCAGAATAAAAAGATGAGGGGGCGGGTAAGAAGGATAGTTAAAAGCTGATAGGTGAAGCCAGATGGGTGGGAAAGGTAAAGGGCTGGAGATGAAGGAATCTGATAGGAGATTGGACCACGGGAGAAAGGGAAGGTGGAGGGGGGCACCAGGGTGAGGTGATAAGCAGGTGAGAAGAGGCGAGAGGACAGAGTGGGGAATAGAAAAAGAGGCAGGGGGTTGAAAAACTAACATAATATTTCAGTTGTTATATGACTAATATTAGAGTGTGTCTCAGCATTATATACTGAAATACAAATCTGGTAAAATCTATAAGGAGAGGAAAGGGAATGGGATTGTTCCTCAGTCCTGCTGTTGGCTCGAATTCCTATGCATTGCTTCAGTTAGACGTGTAGGCTGAGAGATTGCATAGCAGTGGGCATATCTTTACCAGCAGAGTACCCTGATCTCCTTGAGGTCCATAAGGCTGACAAAATTATTGACGATTCTGACCATTGACGGGCATTATTATCGGTACACAATCAGCATCAGTTCGTATTTTAGGTACGTTCGTTCATGCTCTTGAAGCATTCCATCAGTGGCTCATCAGATTCTTGTATTGTGAAGTTCTGAAGCTCCCAGCTCTGTATTAGGTCTGCTGGATTCCATAGGGAGATTTCATATCCCTTTGAAACGCAGAAGATATCACCCCTATTTAGTGACTTCTGCTGGAGAGTATTTGGATATCAGGTGAAGGAGGGGAAAAGTGCTAGCTATAGCTCATTGCTAAACTGAATGGACTTAGAGAATCTCTCCACTGTTGCCCTTCAAGGACTTCACTATTTCTCGATGAATTATGACTTGGCTAGGGTAATGTAACACTTGTGCCTGGTGATCATGCATCAATACCAGCTCCCACTGAAAGCTGGGGCAGGGTGGGGGGGATGAAATTGTTTCCAGCTGATTGAATGACGTGGAGAGAAGGGTGGAAAGAGCTGGTGGTCCACAATTGAGGAGAGAAGTTATAAAGGGTGTGGTGAAAATTCCTTATGGTGTCTGGGACAAAGAAAGGGTCCTCTAGAAAAGAGACAAATTGACCACCTCAGCTTCTTGCAACCAATACTCAACTTTCCATCAGCGTAGGCCTGTGGGTAACATGTGTACCCTATTGATCACAATCTGTTCCTTTGAAGATAGATGCCTGTTTCACTGGGACGAAGGTCCTTGGATATTCAAGTACATATCATAAGATTGGCACAACTTGACGACACAAAAGCAACACACACAAAATGCTGGGGAGCTCAGCATGTCAGGCAGCATCGATGGGGGGGATTAAGCAGTTGACGTATCAGGCCCGGAAAGGAAGGGGGCAAAAGCCGGATTAAGAAAGCGAGATTAAGGAAGGAGTACAAGGTGATAGGTGAGGCTGAAGAAAAGTTAGGAATTTAATAGGAGAGGGCAGTAGACCATGGATGAAAGGGAAGGAGGAGGGGAACCACAGGAGGTGATGGCATGTGAGGAAAAGAGAAGGGGTGAGAATGAGGAATGAAAAAAAAAGAGGGAGGGAAGAAGAGAGCATGTGAAGAAGCTCTTGAATGTGCAGAAGGAAGAGTCAGTCACTCCAGGAAAGCAGAGAGATGTAAACATGTTACTCTGGGTCCAGTAAAGTGAGCCAGGACTATTGAGTGAACAGTTATGCTTGCGGCTTTTATATGATTATTCTGGTTATAAACCTAAGACTTAGAAAGAGAGAAAATCCATAAACACTAAACATCGGGCCACATATTGTACATCATAAAACTCGGAGCCAGCAATAAACATAATAACTTGGAAGATATTTGAAGACATCATAACCTCTTGCAAACCTTCAGAACCACAAGGGAAAAACATGCCTAAGAAGAATGTAACTGACATTTTTTTAATAAAATTGACATAAAAAGAGTTTTGTTCCATCTTGAGTAGTTGGGGGTATTTGTGTTTCTTATAAAATGGAACTCCTAATGGCTCAAGAGGTCTAAACTGGCCTAAAACAACCCTTAGATTTTATTCAGAGACTACACTGGCCTCAGGAGGAACCTCAAAGTGGATTAAAGGAGGAATTAGTTCAACAGAATTCCTGTTCTCTGGTACACGTCCTCTCAACTGATGAGGATTAGACAGTTATCCTTATAATGTAGAAGGAGACAGTTTGGCCCATCGTGCCTATGCTGTCCATTTAGTCCCATTCACTCCTTACCACTACCTAGTCCCACCCACTTCTAGCCTTCAACTTATTTGTTATTGAAACCTTTATCCAAATGAAAAAAATCAGCAGATAGTGTAAACCTGAAACAAAAGCAAAAGAAGTGCTGTATACACTCCGCAGGTCAGACGGGACCCTGTGAAAAGAGCTAAAATTTCAGGTCTGAGACCCTTCAATGTCATGACCAGATTTTCTCTTTGTGGATGCTGACTGACTTGCTTGGAATTTTCGATGTTGCTCCCACTTTTTGTGGAAAGACACAGAGCAGGTTGATGACTCCCACTGCACAACCAGTGGTCCTGTGTGAAACTACATTTACCTTGCCTGAGAATCTTTGAAAGGTCAGGAGCGAAGTAAGATTCTGACAATCATCTCGCTCAGGAATTGAAACTGGAGTATAAACCACTTGAGCTTCATTAATTTCTGTCACCTGAACCTCAAGTTTTTGTTGGGTTTGGATGCCTTTTGGTACACCAAGGATTTATTCCCAGAACCTCAGCATAAACCATGCACGTCAAAGGCCTCAGGAAGGATGGACCCTCGGGTACTACAAGTTCCATGTAAGTCAACGCAGTAGGAAACAGGCCCTTCAGCCACCAAGTTGATGCCAATTCATTTTCTGAGCCTACTAAGCTGCACATCCTTGGCATGTAGGAAGAAACCACAACATGCAGAGGAGACCTACGTCTTTACAGAAAACTCCACACAGGCAGCAAAGGAAGTGAAGATCGAAGGTAGGTTGAAGATTTGGGAGGTAAGTGTGCGACTGACTATATTGCTCTGCCACCATGTAAGAATCTGGAGCAATTTTATCTGCAGATACTGTTTCTAAGTTTGTTGTTTAAAACATGTCATGAGTATTAAACCAGCTTGCCTTCTGTGTGATGAGCTTTATTTCTCCGGTTTCATTATAGCAGCAATGATGATTCGTATCTGAACAAGGCTTATAACGCAGTGTAGCTCGAGAACATTCATAATGCAGGACAAAAACTATGCAAGCAACATGCACAAAATGCTGGAGGAACTCAGCAGGCCAGGCAGCATCCATGGAAAAAGGTACAGTCGACGTTTCGGGCCGAGACCCTCCAGTCCTGCCGAAGGGTCTCGGCCTGAAACGTCGACAGTACTCTTTTCCATAGATGCTGCCTGGCCTGCTGAGTTCCTCCAGCATTTTGTGTGTGTTGCTTGGATTTCCAGCATCTGCAGATTTTCTTTTGTTTGTGATTGAGAAACTATCCAAGTAAATTAACAAAGGAATAATGAGGGGAAAAGCACAGTGATTGGAGGTTTGAAAAATGTTTAGCTTGTGGGGGGAGGATCTTATGAAGTTGACATGCACACTAAAGGTTAACCATTCCAGATTGAATTATAGTCCACTGCCAGCTGATCCTTACTTTATACCTAAGCCATTAATTGTATGTTGAATTTCACTCCCTACTCTCTGCAACTAAACCACTAAATTATCTCAATTAAACAAGAGAATATAAAGAGCAGTCCATTGTCCACCCGAGCTGTCTCTCACAGTTTTAACAAGGACATTATGGAGACACAAGCGACCGTGGATGTTGGAATATGGAGCAAGAACTCAGGGGTTCAGCAGCATCGGTGGAGGTAAAGAGGTGGTCAACGTTTCATGTTGAGACCCTGCATCAGGACAGAGGACGTAGGGCAGGGGCTCCCAATCATTTTTATGCCATGGACCAATACCATTAAGCATAGACACCAGGTTGGGACATCCTGGTGCAGAGGGAAGGTAACTGGTATATAGAAGAGCAAATGAAGGGTGAGACAGAGGCTGGTAAGCAATAGGTCAGACCAGGAGGGAAGATGAGCGGGTGTGGGTGACCCTTCTTTTGGTTTCAATATTGTTCCATCAAGTGATGGAAGAAATATATATATATTCAGAATGACCTCAGTGCATATAACAAGAAACACATGCACAACTCAATCTGACTGCAGTGGAGGCTCAAAGGTTGCCCGAACGATATGACTTATTCTCAGTCAAAAGGGTTAGAGCCATCTGCAGAGAGTAATGGTTGTGGGGGAGTACTGTGAATGTCTAAATAAGAAGACTTTTATTAATTGTAATCCATGTTTTTGTTCTAGTTAGTCTTGCACTAATGGAGGATTGCCAGAAAGCTGTAATCCATAATCTACTTGAGATACAAATTTAAACACTATAATTTGCAATAAAAGACTTTTATCATCCACTTCAAAACACATCACCGTTCCTGTTGACAGAGCTGACTTCAATCCATGTAACCTGCTTCCCTTCTTAAATCTACACCTGTGTTAAAGGGGCCTGCATCCGCACTCCTAACTTTACTGAAGCTTTCAAAAGGCTTGGAATAACATAAGAAGTGAAAATCGAATAGGTCAGAGCAGGGCACTGGCCCATGGATGAATGTTTTGGACTGCTTAGTAGAGTTACTGTAATGAACACATGAAGATGCCCCATGGTAGGTTTCTGCATCAAAATGAGTGGAATAGCATCTTTTTATTTCAGCCAGATGGATACAGAGATTAAGAGGAAACAGGGAGCCAATTCCAACCAGTTCAGATGTGTGGTCTCAACCCAAAATGCTGACTATCCCTTTGCCTCCATGAATGTTCTCTGACCTACCAAGTTCCTCCAGTGGTTAGTTTTCTGCTCCAGATTCCAGCCTCTGCCATCTCTGTGTCTCCAAAGCCAACTGAATACACCTTATTCAAGATAACTATTCACCAAATGAAAAGACAACTAACAACCATATTCCATGACTCTCTCATAGACACAACAGATTCTGCAGATGCCGGATATCTTGAGCAACACACACACGAAATGCTGGAAGAACTCAACAGGACAGGCAACATCTGGAATCCCGGTCTGAAAAGTCAGCTGTTACTTCCCTCCACAGATTCTACCTCGAAGGGTCTCGGCCCAAAACGTCGACTGTACCTCTTCCTACAGATGCTGCCTGGCCTGTTGCATTCACCAGCAGCTTTTATGTGTGTTGCTTCTACCTCACCTGCTGAGTTCCTCCAGCATTTTGTATCTGTTGTCCATTACTGTATAACAAATTTCTACCCAACATGGAAACCTTGAAGATATAGTTCCTGACAAATGAAAGAAACTCTACCAGAGGAAGAGGTGAGTATTCAGGTCTGAATTCAAATGGCCGAAAGGAGAGTTTAGTGGACATGTTGATTCTAGGATCATCCTATAACCTGGCATTGACCAGAGTTATGAATCCTAGTCAATAGTTCGCCTCCCTAGTTCTCCTCCCTGTGATATCATCTACTTAATTCCAACTAAGGTCCCCTACTTTAACAAGAGATAGGTTATTTCATCAGGAGCCTTCCAATTTGCTTGGATCACAGAACAATACAGCACAGGAATAGGCCCTTTACCACATGATGTCGGCACAAGCTATGAAGCCAAACTAAACTAAACCCATTTGCCTACACATGATTCACATCGTTCCATTCCTTGTATGTTCATGTGCCTGACATCATGCCTTTTAAATGCAGCTATCATTCCACTACCAGCCTGTAGTGTTTTCCAGGCACCTAATGTTCACTGCGTGAAAAAAGATCTTTCTTACACATAGCCTTTAAATTTTCTGCTTTTTACCTTAAAGTTATATCCTGTAGTATTTTTAATTGCAAACAACAGGAACTCTGCAGATGCTGGAAATTCAAGCAACACACATCAAAGTTGCTGGTGAACTCGTTGACTTTATTACATCGATGACTGCATTGGCGCTGCTTCCTGCACGCATGCAGAACTCGTTGACTTTATTAACTTTGCCTCCAACTTTCACCCTGCCCTCAAGTTTACCTGGTCCATTTCCGACACCTCCCTCCCCTTTCTAGATCTTTCTGTCTCTGTCTCTGGAGACAGCTTATCCACTGATGTCTACTATAAGCCTACTGACTCTCACAGCTATCTGGACTATTCCTCTTCTCACCCTGTCTCTTGCAAAAACGCCATCCCCTTCTCGCAATTCCTCCGTCTCCGCCGCATCTGCTCTCAGAATGAGGCTTTTCATTCTAGGACGAGGGAGATGTCTTCCTTTTTTAAAGAAAGGGGCTTCCCTTCCTCCACTATCAACTCTGCTCTTAAACGCATCTCCCCCATTTCACGTACATCTGCTCTCACTCCATCCTCCCGCCACTCCACTAGGAATAGGGTTCCCCTGGTCCTCACCTACCACCTCACCAGCCTCCAGGTCCAACATATTATTCTCCGTAACTTCTGCCACCTCCAATGGGATCCCACCACTAAGCACATCTTTCCCTCCCCCCCTCTCTCTGCATTCCGCAGGGATCGCTCCCCACACAACTCCTTTGTCCATTCGTCCCCCCCATCCCTCCCCACTGATCTCCCTCCTGGCACTTATCCGTGTAAGCGGAACAAGTGCTACACATGCCCTTACACGTCCTCCCTTACCACCTTTCAGGGCCCCAACCAGTCCTTCCAGGTGAGGCAACACTTCACCTGTGAGTCGACTGGGGTGATATACTGCGTCCGGTGCTCCCGATGTGGTCTTTTATATATTGGCGAGACCCGACGCAGACTGGGAGACCGCTTTGCTGAACATCTACGCTCTGTCCGCCAGAGAAAGCAGGATCTCCCAGTGGCCACACATTTTAATTCCACATCCCATTCCCATTCTGACATGTCTATCCACGGCCTCCTCTACTGTAAAGATGAAGCCACACTCAGGTTGGAGGAACAACACCTTATATTCCGTCTGGGTAGCCTCCAACCTGATGGCATGAACATCGACTTCTCTAACTTCTGCTAAGGCCCCACCTCCCCCTCGTACCCCATCTGTGACTCATTTTTATACACACATTCTTTCTCTCACTCTCCTTTATCCCCCTCTGTCCCTCTGAATATACCTCTTGCCCATCCTCTGGGTTCCCCCCCCCTTGTCTTTCTTCCCGGACCTCCTGTCCCATGATCCTCTCGTATCCCCTTTTGCCTATCACCTGTCCAGCTCTTGGCTCTATTCCTCCCCCTCCTGTCTTCTCCTATCATTTTGGATCTCCCCCTCCCCCTCCAACTTTCAAATCCCTTACTCACTCTTCCTTCAGTTAGTCCTGACGAAGGGTCTCGGCCTGAAACGTCGACTGCACCTCTTCCTGTAGTATTTGACATTTTTACCCTGGGAAAAGAGATTCTGACTCTTTTCCCTATATCTGCTCCTCATAATTTTATAAAGCTCTATCAGGTTGGTCCTCAGTCTCCATCGCTCCAGAGAAATACGTTTCAACTCCCCCCTGTCCCCCATCCCTTTTGCTGTCAAATCTTAATGCTATTACCATTTATCATTCATCAGGAGAGAAATGCTACTCACCCTTCCCATCCTACAACCTAAAATTTCCCGCTCTCTACAGAAGAATAACATCTAAACTAGAACAACTAGTTGCTACCATTGAATATGGTAGCTCATTTTAGAATTAACTACTTCAGAGATGTTATATAAATGAGTGTTCCTGTAGAACCAGCATCAGCAGTACAGCATTCCAAAATCCAGACCCTGTATCCTTGCTACTGCCTGAATCAGAATGGCATCTAGCAAATCTTGACAGAGTTTGGCTGTGGAACATAACAATCCAAAGATGGGAATTTTCAATGGATACATCATCAGTGAAGTCCAAATGCAGGTTTTTGACCCAGAGCTTCGACTGTTCCTTTCCTCCCACAAATGCTGCTCGACTCCTTGAGTTCCTCCTGCAGATGGTTTGTTGCTCCAGATCCCAGCATCTACTATTCACACAGGCAAGGCCATGACTGGGTGCAATCATAGCAACATAAAGAACAGGAAGAGCAGTGGGACATTCGGTATGAAATTCCTGCTCGTTGTCCTAAATTCATCTTGCTCCTGAGAGGACCTGAAAGGAAACACGAACCCAAAAGCCATCAAACAATATCAATATTCTAAGTCTGGGCTTTTCGTTGGCTAGAATTGCTGGCACGGGGTGAAGATGTCCTCATGCTGATGAGAGGGAAATCAACGTTTGCTTGAGGATCATAGGACAGATGACAATCTTATCAAACCTAATCATTGTCTTGAGTATGAAAACTAAAATAAAAAAACTAAGTGGGAAATGCACTGGAATCGCATGAAAGATTTGGCATTTGAGCTGAGTTTTAAAGAGAATTAGAGGCTGCTTCTTTGATTATACTCAAAGATGAAAATGACAGATCTTTGGACTTTGGAGATTTCATGGGTTAAGGGAAACAAGCAACAAAATGGAGCTGAGATGAGCCACTATAATAGCAGATGGTGGCTCTAAAGTCCACATGCCTGACTCCTCCTATTTCTTACTTCCTTATGTAAATTATGGCCAATGGTGTTGTATCTTTGAGAGATCAGAAAAGATCATCACAGAGTTTTAATTGCTCAAGTTGGCTTTACCCTTTGATCCTGTCTTCCTGATCTCAGAGTGCCACTTGGAAGCTGGGGACTAGAGGGAGCCTTGCTGCAACTTAATTTGCAGTACTTCTGAATCCAAAGGCTGCAAGTTGAAATCCCACTTTAGAAGCATGTGCATAAAATGTTTTAATGCAATACTGAAGTTCTGTTTTGTTGTTGGATGTGACATTAAACTGACCCCCTGTATGTTCACTCAAGTGGACTTAAAGGGAACTATATTGAAGAAGAGCAACTGAGTTATCCCCAGTGCCTAATGTTTACCCCTCTCAACACTGCTAAAACAGATGTACTTAGAGATTTATAATATCACACACAAACAGTGCTTTGCACAGATAGTAATCACCTTTGGATTAATAAATAGCATTTGTGAAAGTGGCTTGGGGACTTGTTGAAGAAAAGCATCTGATGTGACTGAGAGTTGCCTGGCATTGGTTACTCAGCTAAAGGCAGCACATCTCTAATCAGGACAAGATTCCTGCACTGTCAGCAGAAATCAAAGCTTTGACTTCCAGGTCATCTGCATGAGGAAGTCTCCAGCCTTTGCCGGTAATGTCAGCCAATAGAAAGCCCTAAACTAGCACTTGGTTGGGGTTGGATTGCACTGCACATATGGAATTCCCTTCATTTATTTTCAAAACCAGGATAGATTTAGAAGAATGAGTAGGGTTTTCATAGAAATTTACAAAACTTGATCAGGAATGGGAAAATCAGTACTTTGTCCTTCATATGAGCTCAAGATAAAATCAGGAGCAGGTTTTGGGAATGAGTTGACAGTTAAAGGATCTGAAGGACAGTACTTCCCTGCTTCTCTTATGAAGGGGCAAAGGTATGTAGATCACTCCTGGAATTCCTTTAAGTGTTGTGGAAGTGGGAGGGGGAGGAGGGAGGGTTGATGCTTTGCTGCTGTTTGTGCGTGGGAGGGGGAAGGTGGAGCTTTGGGGTACTATCGCTTTTCTGCCATTCATTCTTTGGGGTTTTCTATTTCATGGATGTCTGTGAAGAGTAAGAATTTCAGATTGTATATTGTATACATTCTCTGATATTAAATAGACCCATCAAACCATAAAATCACTTGTGACTGGCATGCAACAATCTCTTCTGATTCAGCCCAGTGCTAACAGTGACTTGGAATAGATCAAGTGGGGGCTCGCCAGATATAATGGATGTCATCATTATGTTTTCTTTATCTGTGTTGTTTCCTGTCACCTATATAGCTGCCAGAGAGAGTGTTCCATAAATTTTACAAATCTTCATCATGTCATATTCAGCAACTGAAAACGACCTATCAGTTCCAGTGACTTGGGTTCCATCTTAACTTCTGATGCAGTCTGGGTGGAGTTTCCACACTCACCCCACGATTACATGTGTTTCTTCTGAGTCCTCTGATTTCCTCTCACATGCCAAAAATGTGCAGGTTGGTTTATTAATTGTACACTCCAACTTGCCCTAGTGTGTAGGTCAAATGGCAGAATCTGGGGGCAATTGACAGGAGTGATGGAAAAATAAAAATGTGATTGATGCTAATGGGTGTTGAATGGTCGCTATGGATGTGAAGGGCTTAGGCCCCATTTCCATTCCGTATGACCCAATGACTACGACAAGTTAAAAAGTTTAACGTTCAAATTAAACTTATTATCAAAGTATGTATATTATGTATAACCTCATGATCCATCTTCTTGCAGGCAGCCACTAAAGAAAGAAACACAGTAGGATCCACAAAAAACCACACATATACAAAGGCCGACAAACAACCAATGTGCAAAAAAAGAACAAATTGTGAAAATAATTTCTAAAGTAAACAAATAATACATAGAACATAAGCTATGAGGTCCCCGAAACTGAGGAGTCAGTTCAGTACTGAGGTAAGTGAAGTCAGTCCAGGAGCCTGATGGCAGGCAGACAGGATGGGCTCAGGCAGGGGATTCTTTGCTGACACGGAGAAGTGAGCTTAACACCGGTTTGCTTTCCGTTTTAATCTGGATTGACACTTTACTCGGCGCAGAGTAGAGCGGCTGACCATCAAGCCATTCTCTGCCCTCGGGCCTTGATGCTTTAGTATCACAGTGATGGCCGTACCTGCATTCTCAAGAGTCAGGTTCGCTGAATCTTTCAAGAGACTATAAAATGGCTAGTTTATTCAGACGCTTCAAAAGTACACTTCTCAAAGTGAAATTATAGGCTGTGGATTACAGTGATCATACTCCAGAAGGAGTATATTTATAGGATATCTAGTAGTTTAGTGAGCTGCTCACAAAACGTCACCGTATATCACCAGTGCCGACTTGAGAAGGTTTTCAACACCAGTGATTCAGCACTCCTGAGCTGTGCAACCCCTACTTCCTCTGGAGAAATTTGGCACATCCCTGTCGACCCTGACTTATTTTTTGTCGACGACCTATAGAAAGCATTATATCATCATGGCAATTGCCCAGCACGTGACTGCAAGAAACACAACTCAACACATCTTTAGCCAGAGAGCAGTGAATCTGTGGAAGCCTTTGCCACGGGCAGCTGTGGAGGCCAAGCCTTTATGTATATTTAAGGCAGAGGTTGACAGATTCTTGATTGGTCAGGGCATGAAGGGATATGGGGAAAAGGCAGGAGATTGGGGCGGAGAAGAAAATTGGATCAGCCATGATTAAATGGTGCTGCAGGTTCAATGGGCCAAAAGGCCTAATTCTGCTCCTATATCTTATGGTCTTATAATCACAGAGACTATCCTCCCCTCTACAGATACTGTCTACTCTTCTCTTTGTCCCAGTAAAGCAGGCAGGATAACTAAAGACCCTGCCCACTCTGGACATTCTTTCTTTCCTCCTCTTCCGTCAGGCAGAAGATACAACAGCCTGAGACTGTGTACCACCAAGCTCAAGGACAGTTCTACCCCACCATTATAAAACTATTAAATTCTTTCCTAGTGCGATAAGAGGGTGGCAGAGTGGAGATATGTCTCTACCAAAGGACGAGTAAGGCACTCCTTCCCTCTGTTAGTCTGCTGGTCACCCTTGGACAAGGTGTTGACTCTACTTATCCCTCCCTATCCCTCCCCCACACAATCAGGGTCTCATGAAGCTATAGGAATTTGTGGTGGATTGGTGGATGGACATGAGCAGCTGACGCATATCACAAGACATTGCTGTCATGCAGATAATCTCTGAAGGGCATTGATAATGGCTGTGGTCACCCGTCTTGAAAAAAAAGTACCACCCAGAAGAAAGCAATGGCCAACCACTTCTGTAGAAAAAATTGCCGGGAACAATCGTGATCATGGGACATAATCGCCTACGTCAAACGACACAGCCTATAATGACGATGTGAGTGTGATAAGATGGACTCTTGACCTCATAATCTACCTCATTAAGAGTTTGCACCATTTTGTTTGCCTGCACTGCACTTTCTGTGTCACCGTTACTCTTTATGTTGCATTGTTATTGCATTACCTTGTTCTACCTCAATGCACTGTATAATGTCCTGAACTGTACAAAACCAGTATGGAAGACAAATTTGCACATATCTCAATACATGTGACAATAATCAGCCAATTCCATTCAAGTACTGTAACTATTATGCATGTGATTCAGGGCGAAAATCATTCTCTTGATTTTTTAATTAGCTTTTTCTCCGGGAATGCAATATTATGTAGTTCGCTTGAATGAATTGAAAGTGTTATGTTTTGCAACTTCAAAACATTAAACTAATTCAATGAAGACATGAGTGTCTGGGAATACCGGTGTAACTTTTTCTTTACTTTCAGGGAGGTGCATATGTATGATGTGGTGTCGTGATGATGCATGCAATTAACACATTTTTACATATAACCCGCAATGAATTATTTAATTGAACAAGAATGCTTAATCCAATTATATATATATCTGCATAGAAAAAATTACTCAAATATTACTTGAATATTAAATACACAACAGAAAGAATACTAAGAAAGAGCAAATTCCCCTTTAGTAGTGATGATCTGGTCAGCTTTAGTTGTAGGAGGTATTGGCTGTTGCATTTCATACTAGTGATCACACTAGTATCTTGGAAAGTCATGACATGAATATGAAAATCATGATTTAAATTAGGTTTCCCTTTAAGAGACATCAGCTGGATGGAAGGTCGAGGTAGACTGGCCCATTTTGTCTGAAATGTCTGCATGTTCTGATAAAAACAAATTGCCTAAAATTCCACTTCAATTTCTCATGCTCTTTTCAGCCAAGGATTAAAGTTCAGAATACGACAATATTCTCATATCAAAATATGAGAATGGAAAGAAAAGTACATGTAGAGGGGAATAATTAAATTTTCACTTCTGTTATAAACACCAGTTTTATTTTAATGGCTGAGATCACCTCAGTTTAATTTTGCATTTGATTTCGATTGACTTCTTTATTGCATAATTTGAGTGAAAATTTATAAAATCACATTGGTTTTCCTGATTTCCCAGTTCTGGTTTTGCCAGTAATAAGCACCAAGTTTGTCTGGACAGAAGAGTTTTGTGAATTCAAGCCCTACTGTTTGAGCAGAATCCTCTCACTGTTGGCATCATTTACTGAGGTATCTCACTGTTGGCTTCATTTGCTGAGGTATTTCCCACAAAGGGCCTGCAGCATTAGGTTTATGCCAGATCCTTAGAGATCAATCCCATTAGTCCTAATTCCCTATTTTCTTATTTACTTGTATTCTTGTACAACATGCCCATTAACTCAGTACAATTTGCAGTGGCTAATTAACCTACCTACATGTATTTGGGATATTGGGGGGGGGAGGGAAGGGAGGGAGGGAACGTCGACTCAGACCATGAGAGGCCTGCGTCGGGCATTTTCATGCCTTACAAGGCGCAGATCGGAAGTCTGTGTGGGGCACCACTCCTCACACAGACTAGAGCAATGTGTGATTAAGTGCCTTGCTCAAGGGCACAAACACGCTGCCACAGCTGAGGCTCGAACTAGCGACCTTGAGATGACTAGACGAACGCCTTAACCACTTGGCCACTTGGCCATATTGGGGGTAAAATAAAACAACTGAAGAAATCTATGTGGTCACAGAGAAAAGGTGGAAACACTGTACTAACAGAACCAGAGATCAAGATCAAACTGGGGTCCTGGTGAATATGTGCTTTTAAAGTAGTCATGGTGCCACCGATTCTCAGCATGTTTTCACCACAGCAGCTGGAGAAAACCCACACCGGCATGAATTGATCAAGTAAACTTCATACAGATAAAAACAGTGTTACGCTTGGACCTGGGTTCCTAAAGCTCTTTTCTCCCCTGTGTTTGTCAGCTCTGCTTAGATTAGCTCCAGTTATGGTATAGTTCCAAGGGTGTCAGTAACTCAGCTGTCAACCATCTGCACATACTCAGTGTCGTGAACTCATTCACTCATGCATGACATCACCAATGAACACAGTTTGTTTTTCCCTGACCTCAGTTATTTGCTGTAGCCCATGTACTGCACCCAGTCTAAGCCCAACTAATGCAATACACACTGGCCCTGACTGTCTAAATGGCTCTCAGCTTCTCAGGCCTTGCATAGAAAGATGAGTAAATCTCAGGATGTAGGAATTGCCCATCTCCAACTACCATGAGAGAAAATACTAGTGAAATTTAGGGGTGACATGAAAGCACAGTGGTAGCGCAAGGCAACTACAGTACCAATGACCCAGGTTAGGCCTGAATGGATGAGAACAAGTTTCTTTTTTAAAGGAGGTTGGTGCATGAGATGGACTTTTACAGCAATTCAACAATTTCATACTTACATTTCCTTCATTCTTCATGTAATGAAACCATAAATAATTTTCCTGTAGAATACATCTATAATATCATTTCCGCTACCCAATGTAAGCTTACTCCGTCCCTTTGTTGCTATGGACAGGCAGCGTTGCCAACAAGAAATGGCAATGATTCTTCTGCAGGCCTCAGCAGTAGGTGAGTTCCCATTCATTTGTAAGTACAATGTTCTTACTGTCATCAAGTTCCAAACAATTACATTGAAAATCATTACGTTCAAAGAAGGACCATTTTACAGTTAAGTTCTGCTTCACAAAACTGGACTAAAGTTTTCTCTTCTGGAGGTTAAATAAGTTTCTTTGAAGCAGCCATTTTGCTGATGAAATGATTGGACTTCTGAATCCTAGTGAAAGTTTAAGTTATTCTGAATTTTTCTTGAAGAAGAGAACCTACTGAGGGATCAATGGGTACCTATATCTATTGGTAATAGCATACATGACCGATCTGTGTAAACCAAGAGATATATTCGAGTTGGAATAACTTACATTGGCATAACTAGAACCATGAGTTGGAAAATTTGCTTCGAGTTGCAGAGGCTTTAAGGTGTTGAGAAGAGGTAGGGTGTGCAGAATGCTGGGTAGAAGACTTTGTGAAGTGGGTAAGGTCATACCCTGATATGACAATACCCAAAGGTAGACAAAAGTCCTATGGGAAGGAAAGACAAGGCAAAGAGACAGAAAAGAGCAAGAAGAAAGAACAGGGAGTATTTCTTGCAAAAAAAAAATCTCCATTGCATTTTCTAATTGGCTCCTTTTTACCTTGGTGCTGAAAGGGAGGTTTTTCCAAATATTTCTGAAAACTCATTACAGTAATTTTCCAATTCATCAATAGCATCAGGAAACATGAAAAAATTGTTGTGGTGAATTACATTCTGTGGCCATCAAACGTCATGTGACAAGGAGGGGGATGTTTTCTGTTATATCAGATGACCCAAGAACAGTGCAAATCCCGCAAATGCAATGAAAACAATAACACCGCTTGACAACTCTTCATCGGTATTTTCGTAACTTTTTTTCTTTCACTGACTAAACTGTTTTCAAAGTGATTAAAGTCCACATTAAGCCACGGCTTCCATTATAGGCCAGTAAAGCTGTATAAACATGAGAAAAATGAAGAGGTTTTTGAAAGCAACCATTTGGAATCAATTAGGTGCACACTTTCATTATTTCACTAAAGTGATCTGGCATTTTCTGGGTTAGGGATGCAATGCATGCCCAACCTAGGCAATGCAAAGGTCATGGATACATGTAAGGTGCAAGAGCACTTTTGAAAGAAAAACACAAAGGCCACAAGCTGTGGAGTTTTGATCAAAGTATCACCAATTCCATTTTTAAACACCTTGGAAGTAAATGGTTTGGTTTAAATGGTAAGATACTGAAGAAACCTCAATTGACAATCATTTTTCTCAAATGGGAAATCTGTACAATATTTAATTAAACCAGCTAGATTACTGCACAGCTTTGTGGCCCCATTGCAGGGGAAAAAAAGATGTTCATTTATCTAGTGTGTTTCAGTGAAACGTTTTTTGAAGACGGATCACTGTTGTGACATGCAACACACATCAAAGTTGCTAGTGAACGCAGCAGGCCAGGCAGCATCTCTAGGAAGAGGTACAGTCGACGTTTCGGGCCCAGACCCTTCATCAGGACTAACTGAAGGAAGAGCTAGCAAGAGATTTGAAAGTGGGAGGGGGAGGGGGGGATCCAAAATGATAGGAGAAGACAGGAGGGGGAGGGATGGAGTTGGACAGGTGATTGGCAAAAGGGATATGAGAGGATCATGGGACAGGAGGCCCAGGGAGAACGAAAAGGGGGAGGGGGGGTAAAAACCCAGAGGATGGGCAAGGGGTATAGTCAGAGGGACAGAGGGAGAAAAAAAGGAGAGTGAGAGAAAGAATGTGTGTATATAAATAACGGATGGGGTACGAGGGGGAGGTGGGGCATAGCAGAAGTTAGAGAAGTCAATGTTCATGCCATCAGGTTGGAGGCTACCCAGACGGAATATAAGGTGTTGTTCCTCCAACCTGAGTGTGGCTTCATCTTTGCAGTAGAGGAGGCCGTGAATAGACATGTCAGAATGGGAATGGGATGTGAAATTAAAATGTGTGGCCACTGGGAGATCCTACTTTCTCTGGTGGACAGAGCGTAGGTGTTCAGCAAAACGATTTCCCAGTCTGCGTCAGGTCTCGCCAATATATAGAAGGCCACATCGGGAGCACCGGACGCAGTATATCACCCCAGCCGACTCACAGGTTGAATTGAATTTCCAGCATCTGCAGAATTCCTCGTGTTTGCGTGGGTAATTTCCAGCATCTGCAGAATTCCTCGTGTTTGCGCTGGGAAAGACACAACATGGATCAGCTTGTGTTTTATCAAGAGTTATGGTTATGACAAGAAAGCTGAGAGGCAGGACACTTTCCTCCATGAGATATTGGGTCCAAAACTGGAAGGGGTCATGTAGGTTTAGATGACACTGATCAGGATGAAGGTAACAACTGAACGTAACTTTAAAAAGAAGATAGTCATGCCAATAGTGGTCAGAAGATTGAATTCTCTGCACCAAGCTTTCTGTGGTTCATTTATTTTAAAAAAGTTATTTAGATAAATTCAGAAAGTGCTGGAGGAATTCAATGGGGCAAGTAGCATCTGTAGACAGAAATGGACAGTCAAAACACTTTATCGAGATGAAGAGATTTAACCCAAAACCTCATCTGTTCATTTCCCTCCATAAATGCTGCTTGACCTGTTGAGCTCCTCCTGTGCTTTGTGTGTGGCTCCAGACTCTGGCATCTGTGGTCACTTACATATTCAGATATTTTGATAATTGCTTAAGTAGGATAGTGAATGTTGATCAAATGCCATTGTCTTCATATCAGTGTCAGCACTGCAGTGCACACTCAATTAAGCAAATGAACTTTTGTGATACAATAAACTAATTTATTTTGCTTGCAGCTTGGTGACGGTTTAGTCCTAATATTGACATTGACTGGCTGCATCACAGCTTAGGATGGAAACACTAATGCCCTTGAATAGAAAATCCATCAAATAGTAGTAGATACGGCCCTGTCCCTCATGAGTAAGCCCTCCCCACCATTGAGCATATCTACATGAAGCTTTGTTGCAGGAAAGCAGTTTCCATCATCAGGGGCTCCACCACCCAGGTCATGCTCGTTTCTCATCGCTGCCATCAGGAAGAATGTACAGGAGCCTCAGGACTCACACCACCAGGTTCAGGAACCGTTATTATCCCCCAACAAACAGGCTGTTGATAATCTTCACCCAACTTCACTTGCCCCATCATTGAAATGTTCCCACAACTCATGTTCTTGATATCTTTAACACACCGGCTGCCCAAGTTGGTGCAGTTCCTCACTGATTCTGTTTTGGTTTTTATTCTATTTATGTCCGCAGGAAAATGAATCTCAGGGTTGTATACGGTGACATATGTGTACTTTGAAAAAAAATACTTCGAACTTTGAACTTCCAGACCTGGGAGGTCTCAGGTCAATTTACCTCATTCTGTGCAAAAGGCAACAGACTGTGCAAGTGCCAAAGAAAGAAAATAATAACAATAATACATAAGCAATAAACATCAATAACATGAGATGAAGACGGCTTGAAAGGACCATTTCTGGAAGCAAGAATCATTCTTGCTTTTCAGCAATTCCTCCTTAACTTAATCCTTCTCAGGAATACCCATGAGAAGGAAATAAGCTCAGTAACTTTTTACTTTGAACTTTGAACTTTGAACAGCTTTTGCCCATTTGTTTCTGCAGTGGAATGAATAAATAGTCAGTTCTAAGGAAGAGGAAAGTCAATTAAAGGGAGAACCTTTATTAAAGAATAATTAAATTATGTATATCTGACAATTATGTAATTTTAATTTACATAACTCACTACCACCCCCCTCCAGTATGCTTCACAAGCAGTAAATTAATTTTGAAGTATAGACATTATAAAATAAGAAAACAGGGAAGTGAATTGGTGCAGGAACCCACAAACTAGCAAAATAGATCATCGGTTCGTTGGTGCTAGTGGAGGAAGAAGTGTAAATGAGGGCTCCTTGTTCTTCACTGCTGTTTTCAAGTCTCAACCATCTTTGTGAATTTATCACTAAAGAGATGCTTATAACAAGGTACAGTGGTACAACAGTTAAATACTGAAGATTAGCATTTATATTTCAAAGATTCAATTTGAATCCCATCTTGGCAACTGGTGGCAAATTTACTGTATCCAAATTCAAGTATTTAAAGAAATCCGGGATTTAAGATACATCGGTATTGGTGATGAGGAAACTACCATGCCAGCATAAAATGCTATCTAAGTTATTAATTTCCTCAAGGAAGTAAAACCTGTCATCTGAATTCAGTTTTGGCCTACATGTGGGTAAGGAGTTTTGTACGTTCTCCCACTGTCCACATGTGTTTCTTCCGGGTGCTCCTGTTTCCCTCCACATTCCAAAGATGTACAGGTTAGGATTAGTAAATTATAGACATGAAGAAAGCACAGTGGCAATTGTGGGCACACCCTTGGACTGTGCTGGTCACTTACGGAAGTCAATCATTTCACTGTCCGTTTGGGCGTTCTGATGTACATGTGACCAAAAAAAATCTAGTACATGATATAATCTGGATTAGACTTGAACCCACATCCAGTGACTCAGCCAAACTCTGTGTCTGCTAAATGTGCTTCTTTGGCCTGGCCACCTACTGTATCAATTTCACAAATCATAGAGAAGTTTTGGTTATTATATCTCCATTTATAATCCAGGTTATTGTTGGGAATGACAATATTGACTTAAAACAAGCTAAAAATCAGCCCATGTCTGTTTCCTGCACTGACTATTATCTACTGCTTTCCACAGTGTATAAATCTTGGGCAAGGCCAGAATATGTCAACACCACAACAGCTAAATAGTTCATTGGCCTGAATTTTGCAGTTGTAATTTCAGCCTTGGTCATCATTCCATTGTGAAATTGACAGAAGGTGAACAATTGATGAACAACCATAGTTCAACGGCAAATCCTCCATAGACTGTGGAGTCCTCTCTCCACTGCAAGCAAGCAAAGTCAGTGATCTGGCAAGAAATGAAAGCATTTACTTTTCTTGTCAAATACCTCAAAAGCCTTCTACATTGCAAGATGGGTGTAAATTTTAACAATGTACAAAGCTGAAAATATTCTCTCTGGATCAAAAAATGTAATTTAATGATAATAAATGTGGGTCACAATTCTCTCAGACAATAACATTTAAATAATCCTTTCAGCTTTTTTTAAAATCTCTGTTTTAATCCTATGTATATGATCCAGTCCTTTTTTGCAATTATATGCTCTACAAACTATATTATTAATGAACAGCTTATCCTATTATTCTATTATTTTCTGGTATTTTGTTGGTCCTGGGCTTACCTTTGCACACCAGAAAAGGCAGGGTGCATGGTACAGAGGTCAGCGCATTACCTTCATAGGAATCTATGGGCCAGTTAGTCTGACCTCAGAGGTTGGCAAGATGTTGGAGTTGATTGTTAAATAAGTGGTTTCGAGGTTCTTGGAGGTACATGATAAAAAATAACCTGTAGTTAGCATGGTTTCCTCAAGGGAAAATCTTGCCTGACAAATCTGTTGGAATTCTTTGAAGAAATGACACGCAGGATAGATAAAGGAGAATCTGTTGATGTTGTGTACTTGGATTTTCAGAAGGCCATTGACAAGGTGTCACACATAAGGCTTAACAAGCTACGAGCCCATAGTATTACATGAAAGATTCTAGCATGGTTAAAGCAGTGGCTGATTGGCAGGAGACAAAGAATGGGAATAAAGGGAGCCTTTTCTAGCTGGCTGCCGTTGACCAGTGATATACACAAAGGTCTGCGTTGGGATCGATTCCTTTTACATTATATGTCAATGATTTGGATGGTGAAATTGAAGGCTTTGTTGCAAAGTTTGCAAATGATCTGAAGCTAGGTGGAGGGGTAGGAAGCTTTGAGGAAGTAAAAAGGCTAGACAGATTAGGAGAATAGGCCAAGAAATAACAGATGGAATAAAGTGTCAGGAAGTGTATGGTCATGCACTTTGGTAGAAGAAATGAAAGGGTTGACTATTTTCTAAATGGAAAGAAAATACGAAAAAACTGAGGTGCAAAGGGACTTGGGCATATTTGTGCAGGATTCCCTAAAGGTTAATTTGCAAATTGAGCCTATGGTGAGGAAGGTAAATGTGATGTTAGAACTTATTTCAAGAGGACTAAAATATAAAAGCAAGGATGTAATGCTGAGACTTTATAAGTCACTGGTGAGATCTCACTTAGAGGATTGTGAGCAGGTTTGGGTCTCTTATCTTAGAAAATATGTGCTGAAACTGGAAAGGGTTTAAAGGAAGTTCACAAAAATGATTCCAGGATTAAATGGCTTGTCGTATGGAGAGCGTTTGATGGCTCTGGGACTGAAACCTATTGAATGGTGCAAGGTCTTGACGGAGTGGATGTGGAGAGGATGGTTACTGTGCTGAGAGAGTCTGAGACAAGAGGACACAGCCTTAGGATATGTATATTTGAGGCAGAGGGTGATAGATTGTTGATCAGTCACGGCATGAAGGGATGTGGGAAGAAGGCAAGAGATTGGGGCTAAAAGGAAAATTGGCTCAACCATGATGAAGTGGCAAAGCGGACTCGATCGGCCAAATGGCCTGCTTCTGCTCCTATATCTAATTGCCTTACGATCTTTTGTAGGATTTTCCATTCAAGAGCATTGCTGTTTTCATACCAGGCCTTGATGCAGAACAGTCAAAACAATCTCCACTGCAGATTTATAGAAGTTTGTCAAAGTTTTAAATGTCATGCCGAATTGTCGCAAACTCGTAAGGAAGTTGAGGTGCTGCCGTGCTTTCTTTAAAAATTGTACTTATGTGCTGAGTCCAGGAGAGGACCTCTGTAATAGGAACACCCAGGGATTTAAATAGCACACCAAACTGCATGTCTTTAGGACGTGAGAGCTAACTGGAGCAGCTAAAATAACACATGTAGTCACAGGGACGATGTCCAAACCCCACACAGGCAGCAACAAAGTTCAGGAGTGACACTGGCCTACGGGAGCTCTGAGACAGAAGCTCTACCAGCTGCTCCACTGAGCCACCCTGCTTCCTTCGAAGACAGATGAAAAAGCATATAAAATATGAGCTATTGAAGACCATGGCCCACACGCGGAGAGAGTTGGCAGCAATGAGACACTTGCCGTCCCTGGGTAACAAATGGTTCCCATTGTTACTGACATCCAAAAGTCGATTTTGCTTCTTACTCAGAAATCACTTGATATGGAAACAGTACCTCCACAGTATTGTAATGAGTGGCATCAGAAATGCACAAGAATGATAAGGAAGAGCAGTGTCTTGAAGTGGAGAGAAAGGGAAATCCAGCTCTGCCATTCGTATGAATGAATATATGTACATCGAACCTTTGATTGTAGTAATATTGTGGGATCCCACTTGTTTCCACGGGCATCTATAAGTGAGGCATTCATACACAGGGATGGCCTGTGTACAACAACATGCAGGAGAAATAAACTGTGGATAAATTGGATGAATCGTGTGGTTAAAGAAAACCAAAAACAAAGTAAATTAAAATTGAAAAATTTAAAGAAACTTGGAAGCAAAGAAGCTCATGCATTTAACACACCACTGCACACTAGAAAACACATCCAGACAATTACACTAACCAGCCCTCTGTAAGTGGACCTAATCGTCACCACTCCTCACATACACATCCAAGGACATTTTAAATATGATGAGGTTTCCTGCCTCCATAATTTATTCCAGACCCTACCACCCACCTCTGGGTGATTTTTTTTTTCAACACTGTCCTCTCTAATCTCCCTAGCAATTCCTTTTAACCCTTGACCTCCTATATTTTTTCTCACTCCACTGCTGGGGAATTAGATCCTCGCCAGTTACATTCACTGGGCTCTTCATAACTGCAATCACCTCAATTAAATCTCTCCTCAATCACTCCCAAGAACGCCAAACAATCCAATCTTCTCTATACTTTTCCAGTCCTGGCATCATCTTCCCTTGTCTAATGTATTTTGGAGATCAGTTATAAATGACTTGTTACTGTATGCAAGCATGTAATTCAGTTTGATTACATAGGGGCCTGTCATGGATGCAAGAATGAATCTTCTTTGGCCAGCAGCATGTCACTGGACCGTGGCAATCCTATCAGCACCGATTTGTATTTTGGCAACAATCAGCGCTTCTCGTAGCATTTTGCTAACTTTGCACCTGCATTTGGTCAGCAAATATGAACAGGTTTCTTTAGAATGCAGAATGTTTTGACAGGTCAGACAGGTGGACACTTGAACGGCAGATTTACACAAAGTGTCACTACTGAAATGATGTGAATGGTCTTGTTACATCTCTGTCACCTCCTTCCCCCGTTGAAGCTTACTGGAAGAACTAAAGGTGTTCAGTTTCCAGCAGCCTTAGTTATTCTTGCTCAGAAATAAAATTCATGCCTTCTTTACATCATGTTACTTCACTACTTGAGATGTCGTGCAATACTATGACGCTCTTCTCAAGGAGAATGCAGGGAAGTTAAGAATCCAACTGGAAACCGGGCTCCAAACTGCAGATTCGGGGGATCTGAAATAAAACAAGAAGTGTTGGGGTAGTCAGCAGCTTGGGTGATCTCAGAGGCGTAGAACTTACTGTGTCAGGGTAATGGCTTTTCATTATGTGGACAGCCATTCTAATGATAGGTCATTATCCTGACATGTTAGAGTCATAGAATTACACAGCATGGAAACAAATCCTTTGGCTCAACTTGCCCATGACAGCCAAGTTGTCAAATTGAGCTAATCCCCATATATCTGTCTGAACCTTTCCTATCCATATACTATAACTATTTAAATGTCTTCTCTATATTCTAATTATACTCAGCTCAGCCAATTCAAGTGGCAGCTTGGTCCACATACCTTCTGTTATGCTGTTTCTTTCTCCATGGATGCTGCCTGACCTGCTCTGAGTTTATCGTTTTTTTTCAGTGTTCACTTTCAACGGTTCCGTTTTCTCAGCCATATAAGCAACAGCTATTGTGCTCACTTAATCCCTGAGAAATCCAGTGGAAATAAAGCAAGAACACAAATGGTGGAAATCTGAAATACAACGAGAAAATGTTGGAAATGCTCAGCAGATCAAACAGTACTGTGAAAAGAAAAACAGGCTTAATATTTCGTTGCTTTCCCAATTCTTCACCCTAAATCGCTAACTGTTTTTCTTTCCTCGAATGCTACTTGACCTCATTTTCCCTTTTTGTATCTAAAGTATTCAAGTTGACTGTGTGTGCATCCCATTTCTGCGTATGTTCAGTGCAGGCTTCTGCATATGTTAAGTCGGGGTGACACAGTAGTGTAGTGATTAGAACAAAGCTTTACAGCAGAGGCGTCCCGGGTTAAATTTCCACCATTGCCTGTAAGGAGTTTGTATGTTCCCCCCGTGACCACGCAGGTTTCTTCTGGGTTCTCCACTTTCCTCCAACAGTCCAAAGACGTACTGGTTGGCAGGTTGGTAAGTCAATATAAATTGTCCTATGATTGTAAATCTAGTCAGCTCTGTCTTGGGTACTAGCCTACAAAGTACCTAGGATATCTTCAAGGAGCGGTGTCTCAGAAAGGCAATGTCCATTATTAAGGACCTCCAGCACCCAGGGCATGTCCTTTTCTCACTGTTACCATCAGGTAGGAGGTACAGAAGCCTGAAGACACACACTCAGTGATTCAGGAACAGCTTCATCCCCTCTGCCATCGGATTCCTAAATAGACATTGAAACTCTGGACAATACCTCACTTTTTTTTAATATATGGTATTTCTGTTTTTGCATATTTTTAAAGCTATTCAATATACGTATACTGTAATTGATTTAGTTGATTAATTATTATTATTTTATTTATTATTTTTTTTTCTCTCTCTGCTATATTATGTATTGCATTGAACTGCTGCTGCTAAGTTAACAAATTTCACGTCACATGCCAGTGATAATAAATCTGATTTTGATTCTGTTTCTGATTCTGATTAAGCGAGGATTAAATCAGGATATTGCTGGGTGGCATGACTCAAAGGGTCTGACGGGTCTATTCCGCGCTGTATCTCAATAAAAATAAATGAATAAATAAAAGTATTTGATAAGGATCTTTGATCTATGATAACTTCTCAGAAGACTTGGAGTCTTTTACAAGAAACAGAAAACACAGAGCCAAAGAGACTACCAAAACTTAAGGATTTTGGTCAATCAGGTGAGAATGCTGCATGAACGAAGTTTGACAGGTGTTCAGACCTTTCTACTTTAACAAGTCAATAATGATTTGGACCCATGAAATTATAGGAGACCAAAGTGTTTAGGAAAATGTCCCGTAGAACCCCACACACAGGACATCAATAACAGCAAATAACACCCCAGCATTGTTATTTTGGGTACAAGATCAGTAGAGAATCAAGGGTAGGGGCAACTCCTGCTGCTCTCATCACCACCCCATTGATACTACTGAGCAGATTCCACCAAACAGATAAAGAAGCATCTATGACATTTGTCTTTAGGTCTCTCGTGTGACAACGATTTGGATCTCAGCTTTACACTGATTTGGTGGAACTTAATGTTGCGAGTTTGAGGAGGGATAAATCAGTCAGAGCAGTCGATTGTGATCTCTATGAAGAGATTTTCTAGAAAGGGCAGCTAACCTGAGGACACTCATTGAATAAAGCAGGTAGTCAACTGACCAAGGTATTCCCATCCAAAGCCAGGGGGTAAAGGCGTATAAATTACAAGAATTCTGGATAAAGTATGTAGAATGATTATTTTACGTTTTCAGTTATATCAATAGCTAAGGCTTTAGAGAAATTAGTAGAAGTTTATGAGCTACAATAGAGGCATATAAAACAAAAGTACTCCAGAATATGGTTGACCTATAAAACATGAGGTAAGCTTACTAATAACCACATAACCAGTCCACAATTATCAGTAAAGTGATGGAAGATGATCATTGAATGCACTATCAAGTGTCAGTTACCCCTGTAACTTGCTCATGTAATTTCATTTTGGCTTTCTCAGGACACTCCACTTCAGCCCTCATTAGGATTCAAAGATTGAAAGTACATTTACCAACAATGTATGTATGCAGATTTCAGTTCTGAGCTTCGTCTTCACGCAGACAGCCACAAAACAAAAAAGCACCATGACACCCGTTCAAAGAAAACATCAAACACCCAATGCGCCAATAAATAAAGAAATTGTGCAAATGGCAAAAAACAAGCGTAAACCACAGAAAATGAAGCACCAAACCACAAAGTCATTGAAGCAGTCCGGGAATGTTCAGTTTACTTCAGTTCAGTTCAACTTATCACCCTGGTTTAAACATGGATAGCACCATGTTCCACAGAGCGACAGCCCATGACGCCAATGTAGCACTTGACTGAGCATTGGAAGTTTACTTAAGGCAACACCTGGGAAACACACCATTAGGACAGACATTAGGATCTGCAGTAGCCTATCAAGCCATTTGCTTTTTTGTATTGCCAAGCTTTAAGAAACTGGCTGTTAGTACCTCAGCTCTGCTGCACTGTCTTAGATCCAGGTCTCTTGATATCTTAACCCAATGAAAGCCTAACAGTCTTACAAACTTCCATTGCTCAAATATTCTTAGGCTTTTGAGGGGAAATTGTATGTTTTGTGTAGTTTCTGAGACAGTTTGGTGCAAGTAATGTCAAATTCAAGTCCAGGAGAACTAGACACTGAAGAGAAGTATCTGTCTACCTGTCCACCTCATGGGCATTATTACTCAGATATAAACTTGACAGAAGACTACTATGGCAATCATCTTCTGAGGAAAGGGGTTACACTTATTTGTCTGGGTCAGTGGCTATGTTTCATTAGGAGTCTGAGGAGATTTGGTACATCACCAAAGACTCTAGCACGTCTCTACAGATGTACTGTGGGAAGCAGTCAAACTGCTTGCATTACCATCTGGTATGGCGGGGTATCCGCACAGAATCAGATTGCAGATGGTTGTAACCTCAGCCAGTTCCAATATGGGGTACCAGCCTCCCCAGCATGGAGAACACATTCAGAATTTGATGCCTCAAAAAGGCAGAGTCCGTCATTAAGGATCCCCATCACCCAGGACATGCCCTGTTCTTACTACTACCATCAGAGTGGCCGTACAGGCACACACTGAATGTTTAGGAACAGCTTCTTCCCCTCCACCATCAGATTTCCGAACAGACAATGAACCAGCCCATGAACACTACCTCACTGCTTTGCTCCCTTTTGCACAACTTGTTTAATTTACATATATTTAAATGTGTATTTCTTAATATAATTTATAGTGTTTTTATATATTGCACTACACCGCTGCCGCCCTACAATAAATTTTATAACCTCCTCTGTGGCCAGTTTATCAGGTGTACCTGTACATCTGCTTGTTAATGCAAATATCTAATCAGCTCAATGCATAAAAGCATGCAGACATGGTCAAGAGGTTCAGTTGTTGTTCAGACCAAACATCAGAATGGGGAAGAAATGTGACCTAAGTCACTTTGGCATTGGTGACCGACGGGGTGGATTTGAATATCTCTGAAACTGCTGATCTTATACTTTATACTTTATACTTCATTGTCGCCAAACAATTGATACTAGAGCGTACAATCATCACAGAGATATTTAATTCCGCGCTTCGTGCTCCCTGGAGTACAAATCGATAGTAAATATTAAAAAGATTAAATTATAACACATAAATAGAAAATAGAAAAGCGAAAGTAAGGTAGTGCTAAAAAACCGAGAGGCAGGTCTGAATATTTGGAGGGTACGGCCCAGATCCGGATCATCTCCTGGGACCTTCACACACAGCAGTCTCTAGAGTTTACAGAGAATGGCATGAAAGTAAAAAAAAAACAACCAGTGAGTGGCCGTTCCATGGGGAAAAACAGCTTGTTAATGAGAGAGGTCAGAGGGGAATGGCCAGATTGGTTCAAGCTGACAGAAAGGTGACATTTACTTAAATAGCCATGCTTCACAACGGTGGTGTTCAGAAGAGCATCTCTAAATGCATAACACGTTGAATCTTGAAGTGGATGGGCTACAGCAGCAGAAGACCACGAACAAACACTCAACGGCCTCCTTATCAGGTACAGGAGGTTCCTAATAAAGTGGCCACTGAGTGCTCGTCAATAATATTAAACTTGATCCTGAGTCTAAATCTGATTCTGAAAGTTACTTTACAAAACACTCTTTACAGTCTTTGAGGAAGCCTTTCACCAGTGCCACACGTGGTCTTTGCTTGTTCATTAAATAATCATTTAATGTGTGACCATGCAGTGCATTTAATTACTATTTTAGTGCTTGAGTAAATCCTTTTGATTATCACTACAAGGACAAATAAACGTAATTGGAATTAGCCACCAAAACCAGTCTGATTACTTAACTGCATTAATTATGTTTATGTCTTGTCAACCTTCTGGCAAGGATATTAGCTGGTGGCTGCAGTATATCCTTTCAAGTACTTTGTTCCTCTCAGTTCAATATTTGATGGGGGGGAACATTTGGTGCCCAATACTCCTCTACCAAAAGCAGATCTTTCCCCTGGTGTGTCATTTCACCGTGCCATCCAGTAAGCATCAGTATAAAGTTTGGGTTGGGATGAGCACCTGGCTGTTACACACCAGCACTTCAATCAGTTCCTTTCCAAAATAAAACGTGATGTAAGTGTCATGACTGTGGTTTGCAGGCAGAAGAAATGTAATTTATTAGAATCCTTTCTGACATTGACTGTTCTGCTTGGTAACTCATCATGTTGAAAAATGTGGATTTGTAAACGTTGCCTACAGAAAGCTATCAAGCGTGCAAGCCTGCCGAGATTTCCCTGCCACAGTCAATTTTTAACACGTCTTCAGTGTCACTGAGGCCAATTGGCACCAGGAAAGGAATGCAAAAGATTCATCCAAAACTTACATCCTACAGTGAGAGATTTGCTACTTCAGAGAAAGTCTACAACAAGTAAATTTTTATTCAAAGTTATATTATAATAATGTATCATATTAAAGCCTATAGCTCCTCTAGTAGGCTTGTGGTAAATGCATGGGTCTTATCAGGCAAATCACTGATGCAAAATGTTTTAGACAGGTATGATTTATCATGTTGACTTGTGCTAAAATAAGCTAAAACGAAGAGAGAAAACCATATCTGGTATACAAGCTTCAGGACAAACTGCTGCAGCTCTCTTTTTTGTTATTTAATTCTTCATATCTATTTCTTACATCCTCTCTATCTACGGAATTTTCAAATTGCCTGTCCCTCACTTTAACTCTGTAAAGTTCTTCACCTCAGCAATTCAACTACCTCTAATACTCTACTCCAATTTACTTTCAAACCCCTTACAAATGGTGTCATGGTGACTTTGAAACTTCTGAAACTTTGTCGTTCTCTGGTCACCTTGTTCCTTTTGCCCTCCTGTTCAAAGAAGAAGAAGGAGAAGATGAAAATGGAAACATGCAGCAGTTCAAGGCAGTGCCTACAGAAAGAGGAAAATAGTTAACATTTTAAGTCAAAGACAGAGGGTCTGCAAATGGAAGCATTCACTTCGTGTCTCTTTACATAGAGTCTGCGTAACAATCTGAGTGTGTCCATCATTTTGTATCTTTATCTCAATTATTGGTTCTGTGTGGGTTGCAGCAGGTTATAAAGCTGTCAGCAACCACACAAGGTCAAAAGGAAAGACAACAGGAAGTAAATAGCTTTGTCTTTGAGATCGTTTGACGTCCATGGTGAGGGTTACACTGGGAAGGCATCTTTCACTTGTCGGAAGGTCCAACTATGAATGCATTCCCTTGAGGAAATTAAAAGAATCAAGAGAAATCAAAGGGTTAATGACAGATAATGATGCTGAGGTAAAAGATTAGCTGTTATCTTTTGAATGGTGAGGGGGAGAGGAAGAAAAGAAGAAAGGGTGATTCCATTTCTTATGTTCTTATCATAGCTTCATATTAGACTTTAAGAACCCAGCCACTGGGCTTCCCTATGCTGGGAACTTCAACCATAAATTTTTGCACAAATTATCACTGGCATTTGAAATCCATAGTTTAAAATCTTCCATTATATACCAATTAAAAGGATATGTTCCCTGTAAAGAATGTGCAACTCCCTGTTGCCAAGACATCAGAACAAGATTGATGAGCTCAATAAGAACCGCGTAGGCCACACGGTGACTTCAGACTTGTGTTGAATGGAGGTGAGTGACAGATGATGAGGACAGATCTCCCACAGTTTTCTCAGAACAATTGATGAAGTGTTACAAAATGAATAGAATCGCACCTCACCCAGGTCTGTCCCATTTCCAACAGCTTAGACTAATAATTTCCCATGTTTATATATGATTCTCATGATGGATAAGCGACATAACCCAAGTCGGCTCAGACAGATATGCATTATTTAAGTATGGTACTTATCAGTCTGGTATCTGAAGCCCGTTTACATTACAACCCACGGCGACATAGCTTTGCCTCCCTCTAGGCATGTTGGCATATGAGTGCTGAGCCAAGAGACAGGCACACAGCTAATGTGATTTCATGGTGATTTCTTCAGCAAGGAGACCTCACTGCTCACTTTGGCTCTCTTAACCTGTTCCCTGCTGCATTTCTGGAAGAATGCTGACGAAACCACTACATAAAACACATAATGTGGGGGGGGGGGGGGTGTTTCTGTATGTTATTAATTTTTCACCTTAATTTTTATTTTTACTCCTTGTATCCAATTCTACAGCACTCTTAAATGTTAGGATTTTTAAATGTTGTTTACAATAAACTTGGGCATACTCCTGACTGTTAATGGATCCTTACGAAGTGGCTTGAATAAATAAAGGTTAGACATTAACCCTCTTACAGTTATAAACATCAAACACCTTCAGCACCATCACACTGCATGTGCAGCTGTGCTCAGAGTGGACTTCATCTCCACGTCTTAAAAGATAGTGGAGCACTATTGTCAAAGTGACAATGCACATTATTTCCAAGTTCTCCTCCAAATCATCACCTTGCTTTGAACATATGTGATCAAAACACACCTTTATTTGTGATTGAAATCCTTAGGACTCTCAGTGAGTCTCATACACTGCAGCAGTCCAAGAAAGAAGATTCATTTTAAAGGAGAATTTGCATAGATAAAGGCTCAAAGTTCGAAGTACATTTATTATCAAAGTATGGATACATTGTACAACCTTAAGATTCGTCTTCTTACAGGCAACCACAAAACAGAAACCTCAAAAGAAAGAGAACACCATCAAACACCCAATGCACTGAGAAGGTAGAGAAACAAGACTCACAACACGCTGGAGGAACTCAGCAGGCCGGGCAGCATCCGTGGAAAAGATCAGTCGACATTTCGGGCCAGAACCCTTCGTCAGGACACGTTGACTGATCTTTTCCACGGATGCTGCCCGACCTGCTGAATTCCTCCAGCGTGTTGTGAGTGTTGCTTTGACCCCAGCATTCTGCAGATTATTTTGTGTTCAAGGTAAGGAAACAAATTGTGCAAACGATAAAAGAAAGCAAATAGCATTCAGAACTGGAGTTTTATGAAAGGCACAAAGCCAGGCACCACTGTGGCCGAAGCAGGCCACTGCCACAGTTCATCGCAAGGCCGAGGAAGTGCTGTGGAACCACAGCCGCAAAGCCAGTTATTTCTGTTTCCTTTAGTAGCTACCTTTGTTTTGTCTTGCGCCACCAGTTAGTAGTTGCAGGGCATCAACAGCGCCATCTTAAACCAGAACTGGAATGGTGATGATGTCCTGATCATGCAACTGAAAAAAAGAGTGAGGGGAGAAATTAATGTCATTTATTTTCTGTTCCAACACAGATTGTTTCAAACCCAAGATCTACCCTCATCATTTCCAGATGTGTTGGTTTGGAAGATAACAATTCAATCTGTGTTTTCTTGCCGCCTGATATAGAATGCCTGCTCTTTGTGGTCAGTAATCTGCCTCATCTGGAGTTATGCAAGTATATAATCAAAGATGGAGATCCAAGGCATGTAGAGATCAGGTGATGAGACATCCGACCTCCTACTCAGCTAGAGGGCTTATGTCTAAGCAGAGAGACTGAATGTACTCACATCCGGCCCCTTCATGTCTCATCAGGCCTCATAGGATGTCTCTCGGTTGCAAACGATCAACTAGAGTAGGCTTCAATGCCATGATCTGCAGGTATAAAGCCCTAGTGCTGGATGGCGTCCTCAATAATATTTCAACGTCGCAGCAGAATGAGCTGAGGGCCTAATTCTGCGTCACATATTGTCAATGATTCTCTGAACAGGTTAGAGTGGATGGCAAGACCATCACTGACAGTAAGTTAAGACAACAGGAGCAAATCATGGGCTACCCCATCCATTCAACTTGCTTCCATTAACTTTATGATAGAGTAGCTTTCGGGACTTGAGAAGAGCCAGCCGGGACCAAACATCTTGCACTTCTCCCTCAAGAGTTTCCTGACATTGGAGCAACTCCTTTTCCAGCAGAGGCATCCCGTACACTTCAGGGAACATAGCTACTCAAAAGTAAAATAAGCACTTAGTGACTCTTGCAAAATATCAGGGCCATGGTTGTTTGCTGGTTTGCAGTATTTAGAACCAATCGGCGGTGGTTTCCCATGTGGTTAATCTTAATTATCTCTGCAACAATCTCCACCACTAGTCCCTTGGAGCTATATGTATGTATATATATAAAACTTGCCAAGCAGTTCCAGCACAATAGATTCTGTTTGGATAACTTGCAATAGGACCACTCTGTAAATTCCACTTGTCTTGAAATCTGGATCAAGGGCCACTTTACTTGCACAAATAAGTAAAACCATATGGTATTTATAGATAGCAATAATTCAATCAATTGTATTGTAGTTGATCATGCTGCAGTTGTTAAAATTGTTTTTAAGCTACATTGTCCTTACTGATGGCAATTTATAGTATGACTTAAGTTCCAGATAGAATTGTTTCAAAATATTTCCTTTCCAATTACTTCTTAAGGGTGATGTTTCATGGTGAATGCAGACACAATAAATGCCAATGGTTTCATGCTGCCTAGTGCAAAGAAAATAGAGTAGATTGTTTAGGATGGAAGTAGTATTGGTTTATTGTTATGGCATGTACCGAGATACATTGAAAAGGTTGCCTTACATGCTGTTCATACAAATCAAGTCATTCACAATACCTTGAAGTAGAACAAGGTCAAACAATAATGATGTAAACTTGAATAAAAAAAATACAGAGTAAGTGCAGTGCAGGGAAACAATGAAGTGCAAGATCATAAAGAAGTAGATCATGAGGTCAAGAGTCTATCTTATCATACAAGAGGCCTGTGTAAGAGTCTGAAAGCAGGATAGAAGCTGTCCTTGAGCCCAGTGGTATGTGCCTGCAGGCTTGTGGCTTATCATTCACATGGAGTGGTTGGAGAGATCTTAGTGGTCGTTGGTTGAAAGAAGGAAGTAAGGCTGATATTTATATAAACACTATTTATTTCTCGTTTGGATGGTTTTAACAGCCATATAAAGGAGGGTGCACAAGTATCAAAATGACAAGACAGAAAATAGTCAAAGGAATAGAGAGGAGATGGTATTTTTCACTAACGAGTTATGACCATTGCCTGAGAGTGGCAAAGGTTGGCTCAATGATAGTATTCAGAAAGGACATTAATAAGAAAAATAACATTTAGGGATATAGAGAAAGAGAGTGTGTGTTGAGGGGGGTTTCATACATCTAGTGTGGGTATGAGGAGCAAAAACTTCCTTCCTTTGTTGTAAGAGCTCATCAGTCTTGGGGTGGATGGCAAACTATGAGTTGTCAGTGCAGCATTTAGTTTACACAAGAGTAGGAGGCAGGAGGCAATGGACAGCAGTCTGGAGATCAAACCTGAATAGAGTTTCCCTCTCCTGCGCTCAAAGAGGTACTGAGGGGAATTATATCACCACTGCTGCTGTTGCCACAGGATTACAATCAGACCTGGTTTCAGTGGGAAGCTTTTTACCATTTTAAGCTCCACTGTTATCTTTTAGCAAAACAAAAAAAAACTTGATGTTGCAGAACACTGCAGAGAGTACTTCATTTCCTTTAGATCATGGGTTCCCACCTTGGGGGTCCATGGACCCCTTGGTTAATAATAAGGCTCCATGGCATAAAAAAGATTTGGAGCCCCTGCTTTAGATGAAATTTAAATGCATATAAAACAAATAGTGTTTCAGGAAGAAGGGAAGATTGCTTTGTCTAGGTAGGAACTCCATGGATGGAAGTAGCTACCATGTAACCAACCAAATTATGGGCTTTTCTAAAGTGGCACTTCGTACTACTCCACACCTTTCTATTCCTGCAGTTTACTGATGCAAATTGGCCCTCGTTCTTCCCACGTTCTGAAACTAAATTCCCGTCCTGGTGTTCAAGCCCCTCCATGGCGTCTCTCCATCCTATCACTACCACCTGTTTGAGCCCGACAACCTCCTGAGGTTACTCAGAGTGCTGGGGTCTGGCCTCTTGATCCTCCTTTTACAATTGGGAGTGTTGCCTTTAGCTTTACAAGTTCTATTCCTCAACCTTTTCCACGCTTCTTTCTCCTCCTTGAAGTCACTTCTCGAAACACACCATTTGGATCCCAAGATTCTACCTGTACTGATATCGCTCTGTAGTGCTTTGTCACCTCTGTTATCGAAATGCAATACTGTGGAGATGGTTCAATGTTCGTAAATACATGGTATTGTGTGTGCCCTCCATTAATTAACTTTTTCCAATGAAAATCCATGTTAAAATAGGATAGTACTTGCTTTGTAGACTCACGTCTACGAAGTGCTGGACTGAGGCCACTGAACTTGTTATGTAGTATCCAACTGCCAGACAAACATCTTTCCTGTTGGTCTGTGTTGGATGTGAACTCACATCCCATAGGTAAGAAAGTCAAAATAATTTCTAATCCAAGAACAAAAGTGACTATTCTTGTATTCACACATCCAGCTGTCTCTGATCTTTCTCTCTCTCTCTCTGTTCTGTGATGTGGCTGATGATAAGAATACTTAGGCCCCACACACTTCTGTCAGATACTTAACCAAACAAAGCTACAGAGGGCCGCGGCGTTTAGAGAAAGGAACTGAGTAACACGGCAACAATTCTTCAATTAAAAATTAATAATTTAAAGTTTTAGCTTTACAGTAACCTTTCCAAGGTTTACTTAGTATAGAATTGCAGGGATAATTGGTTGAACCTAGTCAAATATTTCAGATTCATCATTCAAGCTATTTACATGACCTCAGGATACACGGAAATGGCAGCATAGAAGGAGCCCAATCTGCCTGTCATGTCTGCTCCAATACCAGTCCTTCAACTGGCTTTACTCACTAAATTCACCCTGTTGCTGTCCTTTGTGCCATCTTCTTTTGTTTTTTTTTACAAATATTGTTCTGCACTTCTAAATGAGATTGTAGCCACTCTTAACATTTATAGCATTTTCCCCATGTTCTACTAAGCTGTTAATCACTTTCCTTTTAATTCTCTTATGATATTCCTGAATTAGCATCAAAAATACTGTGCTTCCTTTCTTCCTGTTTATATACTAGGGTTTTATTAACATTTTGTCAATTCTGATCTTTATTTCTTATTTTAATTTTATTTAGAGATACAGAACTGAACAGGCGATTCTGTCTCAAGAGCTGCATCGCCCAGCAACCCACTTACCTGAGCCCAGCCTAATCATTGCACATTTTACAAATGACCAATTAACCAATACGCCTTTGGACTGTGGAAGGAAACCGGAGCACCTGGAGGAAACCGCATTCAGGGGAAGAACAGGCAGACAGGAGGATTGAACTCAGGAGGACACTGGAATTGAACTCTGAACACCGATGGCCTGGGCTGTAATAGCGTTACGCTACCACGGTGCCCCGTGACATGAGATGATCATTCATTCATTTGTTATGTGCCCCGTCGTGTGACGTGGGTGATGGTTGTCTTTCCATGAGCATGATTGCTGTTAGCAAATTTTCCTACAGAGGTGACACTGCCCTTCTTCTGGGCAGTGTCTTTACAGGGCAGGTGACCCAAGCCATTATCAATACTCTCCAAAGAGTGTCTGCTTGGCATCAATGGTTGCCAAATCAAGGCTTGTCATATGTAACAGCTGCTCATGTGACCATCCACCACCAGCTCCCATGGCTTCACATGGCCCTGATTTTTTTGGGGGGGGGTGTGGCTAAGAAGGTGCTGCACCTTGCCCAAGGGTGGCCTGCAGGCTAGCAGAGGAAAGGAGAGGAGTGTCTTACACCTCGTTGGTGGAGATGTATCTCCACCCTGCCACCCACAGAGATTCTATTCCTCTATTCCTCTGCAGAATGCAGGGTATGAGAGGTATGGCAATGGAACAACTTCATTGACCATTTCAGGCACTCAATTGTGTATCCGGGTTAGCTGCAACATTCACAGATGCAAATTAAATCCACCAGCAAAAAACGCTTAGCACTATCTCAGGATGGCGCCCCCACCTGTATCAATCAGATATCTATCCAGCCCTCGCTAAGTTATCTGTTTGTTTCTTCAAGAGTGATTCTGCATGTAACATTAAGGGCAAAATGAGAACACTTTTATTGTGATGTGCTTACCAGGGTGGGGGGGTGGGGGAAAGGACTGGGATGACAAACGTTTCACATTGGACATCAATGGCCAAGGCGGAGTAGTTGCGTGGAATTTTCAGTGCATACACTGATGAAGTATATATGTGTTATTTGTTCTGACATGTTGTTAAAACATGGAAAAATAAAAGAAAATAATTTCACTCTAAAACATGACAATTGTGGCCGAGTAAGCGATTTTCACCGGTCAGTGAAGTATCTAGTAGTGGTAACCTGCTAACCTTTCTTAGCTGTGAACAGATGTCATTGCCCTTGAGTTTACAATTTTGTAGTCTGTGTGTAAAGAATGAGCTTGCAATCATATGCTCAGAATGCTCCATAATTTAATAACTTGCTTATGGAAACCCTAATCAATCTAAAGACCGTGTGTGCCCCTAAAAAAAAAGTCAAGATTCAAGATTCAAGTTTCGTACAATTATTATCAAATAATATATAAATTATACATCTTGAGATTTGTTTGCTTACAGGTAGCCACAAAGCAAGAAACCCAAACAACCCAATTAAAAAAAAGAAAGACCATAACCACTACACTGAGAAAGAGGGGAACACAAACACACACACACACACACACACACACACACACACACACACACACACACACACAAACCCATCCAGAAAAAAAGGAAAACAACAGGAATTCTGCAGATGCTGGAAATTCAAGCAACACACATCAAAGTTGCTGGTGAACGCAGCAGGCCAGGCAGCATCTCTAGGAAGAGGTACAGTCGACATTTCAGGCCAAGGAGGGTCTCAGCCCGAAACGTCGACTGTACCGCTTCCTAGAGATGCTGCCTGGCCTGCTGCATTCACCAGAAAAAAAGGATCAACCCTTCCTTCCCTCTGGCCCCAGTTGTTCCTTCAACGTTTCCAGTACTTGTCCTATTTCCAGTGTCCATTGTTAATAACTGCTTGACATTACTCCACAATTTGTCTTTCAAAAGTTATCCTTGTATCATGATTGAACAATAGCGAGCCTGTAATTTTGTAGCAGCATTAGACTTGCTACTGTAATCTCACTGTAGACAGTGGAGTGACATAGCAATGTACTGGATAGAATCCAGAGACCTAGGCTGTTGATTTAATGTCATCGGATTGAACTGCACCTTACAGTTGGGGAATCACAATCAACTTAAATAAATCTGGAATATAAAGCTAGATCTCAGCAATGGGTGACAATGGAATGATTGGGTCTCCAAACAAACACATCTGGTTCTCTAAACCTTCCTCAGGGAGGGAAATCTGAACTCCCTGTAACTCCAGTCTTTCAATGATGTGGCCAATTAATAAGCATTCTGTGAAAAGACTGAGCAGTTCAATTAGCTGAAGGAAAAAGTATGGTAACTAATAAAGGCACAACAAACAACATAGAGGAAGAACTCGGCAGGTTGAACAGCATCTGCTGGAGGAAAAGAATCTTCAACATTTCACGTCAAAAGCCTACATCAGGACTCAAAATTAGCATTAAATACTATTTTTATTACTAGTAAGTAATAAGTGTTGGCTGAATCAGCAATGCCCATATCCAAGGGAAGATTACAAAATTAGACACCTTTGGCTGAGGCTAAGCAGCTTACGCTTCTGTATTCTATCCTTGTGTTGGGATCAGTACCATGGTTCTTTCTTGCTCGGGCTTTGGGAATTCGATGTTCCTGCTTATGGAACTAAGGTGGGATGCAAACCAATTATATATCAAGAGTGCCAAACTTGGGTATTGAGTTTGCCTACATCTTCACTTCACATGCAAAATATTGTTTTGGACCCAGATAACGCGGAAGAACAACAGTGAAAGCCCAGCGTGAAACATATCATAAACAATAGGACTGGTGGTCTCTAGAAAGATGCACTGAAGTGCTGTAGAGCACAGTTGTTCTGCAGACTTTGCAGTGATGCTTCCAAATGACAATAATGCACAAGTTGGAAAATTTGCACATATTTTACTCTATAAAGGGACACTGAGACAGAGCATGATGCAATGACAATGACTCATTCATGGGTCTGTCGGGTTTAATTTATTACTTTTACTCAGAACCACGCTAAAACACGAGCTCAATACTCAGTATTTGTGATTGGAGGAGATCATCTCCTATCACAACAGAATCACCACCAATTATTTCCTTACCCCAGTTTCTTCTTTGTTCTGAAGCTATGAATTCCAACAGGAATGTAGTTCCACAAAATGTAGGTGAAATGTATTTCCTGATTTAACCACCTGTAAATCAAGGGTGTTATATACATAAATATGTGTGATATTAATGATGTGTTACAGTGGGCCCTTGAATAAACTAGATGTACTCTGCTTCAATTGCTCATTTGAAGTACAATGAAAAGTTAAACAGGACCTGACATGACCATGAACAATCCAAACCCTACATGACTAAAGCCATTCTGAATTTGGCTGGTCCAAACCTAATCTAACCATGGCCAATCCAAGTCTGACCCGAACACAGTCAATCCAAAACTGTGTATGAACACTGTCAATCTGAATCTTATCTGAACTAGTCCAGTTCAAACCATACCCAGTAATTTCCAATCCAAGCAGGACCAAATCAGCCTAATCTGAGCAGTGGCAGTCCGAATCAACCCAACAACAACTGTTCAGAGTATATCGTGACTGTGGCAAATTTGAGCCTAGTATAATCATGATAGATTAGAACCCAGCCTGACCTCACCCAGCTGAAGTGTGACCAGATCCCAAGCACTTTAATGTTCTCTGCTATATGTCCCAACTTCCACACGGTCAATTGGACTCAGATCAGGTAACCAGCCTCTAGCAAGACAGGAGATGCTGGGCTGATAGAATGATGGTGGATGTCAACAACGTCCAGCACTTACAAGAGGAAGGAGGTAGAAGGAGGTAAACCTTCTCCTAGTCTCCACCTGTTGACGGGGAGAAAGAAGAAGGGCCAAGAAGCCCTATTTGGGGAAACAACGAGGCTGAGTTTTCATTTACCATCTTACAATAGGACTGTTACTTGCCCGGCATCTATCAGATCCAAAAGATCTTAGTCTGAACAGTGCATGACTTGGAGGGGTACTTGTAAGCTATAACATTACAACACAGCTGCTGCCTTTATTCATCTTGGTGACAGACCATTCCTGCAATAGGAGGCGCTACTTAAGAAAAAACTAGCAAGTTTCTGCAGTGAGTATGCAAAGGGTAACCTCTGCAATCAAGTTACCCCATGTTGAGAGGAATTTTTAGTTAAGATGGTAGATGTGGTGACAATCAGGAGATCTGGCTTGTCCTGTGTGGTATTGGCTGCTTTGTATGTGGGATCTGCACCATCTATGCAGGTAAGGAATGTTCCCTCTTTCTCCTGATGTTGCTAATGTGATTAACAGTCTTACGAAAGAATCTGAACTTTCAGACTCTGCAAGAGAGGCGCCTGTGAACAGCAGCTCTACGGAGTGCACAAACACACCCAAGCTGCAGAAGTTAAAAGTATAATTGGCGATCAATTGGTGATACATGACTCGGTTTGAATCAATTCGTCACTCCCGTTCTACTTAATAAACTTCCTTTCTCATTATCTTGTCTGGTGGCTGACCTCTGACCTCCAAAAGTTCTATCTCAGGAATACTATTTTGGCCTTTGCACTTCGACATATTTTGGGATGGAAAAGATCTATTTTGTGGAATTTATCTTTGCAGCAGATTGCTGAAAGGATGCAGGGGAGGTAATCCTTTATCTGATTTTGTAGTTTCCTTAATCGGAATGACTGAGGTGAAAATGTTTGTGTTTCATTATATCCTCCCCTTGCCATCTTTCATTCACTTTGTGAGGATGTTAGGATGGAACATTTCATTAACTGCTGCCTGTAACTCATACTCTAATCCTGTCGCTCCTCGTTATTTAGCTTCTAGTTCACTGCCTTATTCCACTTGTGATATCTTTTCAACCATTTGAAGTTACTGCCAAAGTAGAAAAGCAGACCATGAAATTGTTGTCAGTACTAATCTACCCAAAAACTAATTATTTCTTCATAAACCTGTGGTACAAAAGCACACACTTATCCATTAATCAAGCTCAGAGGGTGGGGTGAGTGGCGGTTGGGAAGGGTAAGGGATTCTGTACAGTCCTTCTCTGTGGCAGACAGAGGGAAGTTCCTTTGGTAATTACCACACTCAGAGTTCGATCCTGTCTTGGGACTGATCACCATTGCTGTATCTCCATGGCCACCTAGCATCCTTAGCTCTTCCTGGATGAGAGAAAAGTGGTCATGAATTTACATTAAACGTAGTTCAGAGGACTGGACTTGATCTGGAGACTTTGTTTTTAACAGTTGCTGAATGGCTTTGTTAGGCTGTTTTGTAGGTGGCATCTGTGGGATGACATCACACTTGCAACCAAAGCAGAATCTCCACTGAGGAGATCTTCGAAATGCTCTTCCAAGTAGGTGTATTAACTCCCCTGACTTTGACGAGGTCCATTCATCCTTGGCTCACAGTGGAGTGGACTCTTAGGTGTTTGGCCGTACTATGGATTAAGCAGTGTAGAAGAATTCTGTATGTCTTTGCTATCAATTAGAGCTTCTCAACTCCTTCCATCCAACATCTGCTCCTGAAGTTGCAAGGTTTTCACATCAGCAATAATCAGCATTCAGATGCTTGCACATCTGTTTTTTTTTGGCAGCTGATACATGTCAGCCCTCTCAACCATCTCCAGCCAGTGGCTGAAAAGCCCTTCTCAAAGTCACAATGCAGATTCGACACATCTGGAAAGACACTGGACATGATCTTCACCACAAATCCAAGAGGATGTAAAGACCTTCACTTAGAGGGTGGTCAGAGTGTGGAACGAACTGCCAGCCAAGTGGTGCATGTGAGCTCGATTTCAATATTTAAAAGAAGTTTGGATAGATACATGGATGGGATGGGTATGGCAGGCTACGGTCCCGGTGCAGGTCAATGGGAGTAGGCAGTTTATATGGTTCGGCATGGGCAAAATGGGCTGAAGGGCCTGTTTCTGTGCTTCCCTATGACTCCATGATACTGCAAACTACTGTACACAATCTGCCTTTTTCAGCAAGATTTTGATTGAGAGAGACCTTAGAGAACCCATCACCAAATTGACTGTCCCCAGATATTCATTACTATTCCTTTGCCTTCCACGCTGTGGTAACAAATCATCATGGTAGTTCACCATGGACCCGAATCATGTGCATTGTGGAGTGTAGCAAGGTAATGTTTTTTCTTATATATATTAATTCTCTTAGTCATCCTCACTACAACATGCTACCTCATCTCCTACAAACTTGCTGTTGTAGTGGAGTTAATCTCTCAGTGAAAGAGGAAACTAATGAGAGTTCATCATTGCCCGTCTAGAATCAGGTCACACGGGCCTCAGTCTTTGAGTTCCTGGCCACAGACGATTCTTGCCTCTCTGCTCCAAGTAATTGCTGAAATCAATGGAGTCATTAAAATGTACGAGATGATAGATTTTCCGTTAACCAAATGGATGATAAAGGTTCTCTACCTTCTCCCATCCACACCCATGGTTCTCACCATAACTCAGATCCATTACAAGACCAAGGAAGATTCGGACTATTTGCATATCGCAGGAACTGTCTCATCATGAAGCCAGACAACAATCATGCCATTCTCCACTGCACCCAGCGCACTAACTTTTGGTCAACTAAGGAAATAAAGCAGTGAGGCTTCTGTCAGTCAGGGTTGACAATGGATATTCCATCCTAGCTGTCTAAATACGCAAACCTGGGCAGTACGATATGGAGAGCAAGCTGTTGCCCATGTAGCAAGTGCCCCCTCTCCACGCATCTGAAGAACCCAAAGGAATGGTAGAGACCAATGCAGTTTGGCACCAGTGGCATTGCAGGAGTTGCCAGTCAACGTTGAGTTCATGTATATCTGCTTTAGGGATTCCAGCTCCTGATTTTACCCTCAGGGTTTACTCCCGAAGATTTTCCCATGAGTGGGCATAGCCGCAAGGAAGCAAAGGTTTGAGTTCAGAGTCTTCCTTCTCGATGAGCTGCCAACCACGGCTGATGAGCCCCATCTGCCCAAAACGACTGGTTTTAAGGTGATAGTAACCTGCCTTTGCCCCTTCTCCTGGCAGTTGAAATGGTTCCGCTAAACCACTCATGAAGGCCAGGAGTTGGGCCTGGTTGTCAGAGACCATTTAAGATGCACGCCATTGGGAACATTTGATAGGTAGTTGGGAGCTTATTCCCACCACCTCCCTGGCTATAACAACCTTAAGGAACATTAAACAATAAAAGACCGAAACCTCAAGTCCAGCACCAAGTTTTTCACCTACTAGTGATTTCTGTCCTGCGTGGTTCAAAATCATTAACAACTCACAGCAGGCATTTCAAACCACAGGTAGACTACACCTTTCCACAGATCGGAGAGGCAAATCAACGTCATCATCAGTCACCCCCACCCCAGGCTAGCATCCCCAGAACTGAGGATCTGATTCCACACACCAACCAGTGAGAGACACTTGGCCTGCATTCCTGACACCAGGCACACCAGGCATAAGAGAGGTACTCTGATCCCCAATCCACAATGAGGAACGTAAAATCGCTTCAAGGAAACTTGGGAGACTCCTCAAAAAAAAAGCAACATCCACACTGGCAGTTCTGCATTCTGCATCCTTAACAAATGACTGCTCACAAGCAGGAATACCATGAAATATCTCATGTCTCTCAGGTGGACACACATAGTAGGAAGGTCCTAATATGCCTCTAAAGACCCACCTATCCATCCAGCCAGTAACCTCCAACCCTGCCTGTAGCTCCCACACGTAATCTTCAGCCACCTCAGAAACCATGGAGTTGCAGTGAAGGCAAAGTCCTCCTCAACCCCAAGGCCCTGCCTATGAAAGATGTTGTCATCATATCATCTATTGCAGAGGGAGAGTGCTCTCAGTTGCTATCTGGGACACTAGGAGATTTCTGTCAGTTCGTATCAGTATGATTCTGTGAATTAGTCCTGATGATACTATTGTGTGCCCTATTGCAGGAAGGATGCAGAAGCTTGGAAAAGGGCTCAGGAAAGGTTTACCAGGAAACTGCCTGGATTAGAGGGTATGAGCTATAAGGCGAGGTTGGACAAATTTAGAATGCTTTCTCTGGACAGCATCTTTTGAGGGAAACAAACAGGCTGAGATGAGTCCTGGTAAAGGGTCTCAGCCCGAAGCTCTGATTGTTTATTCCCCTCCATTGATATTGCCTGAATTGCTAAGTTTTACCAGTATTTTGTGTGCTGCTCATTCTGAAAAGATTGTTTCTAAAAGGAAAAAAAAGGATTTTAAATTG